>NC_091981.1:221475173-222090887 GCF_044704955.1 Pristiophorus japonicus
CTCATCGAAGGACATAGAGGAAATTAAATGGTTGTGATTCAAATTGTTGCACTGCCAGAGGACTAAAGATTGTGCACACTAAGGGCATGCAACTTGAAGGAAGTTGATGAATGCAGAGTGTAATGGTCAGTGAGGAGTGGATAGGATTGGTTGATGCGTAAAAGAGGGCATTGACATGTAGAGTGGGAGTAGGACAGTGTTCTGGGGAAACGCCTGCATTAATGGGAAAAACAAGTCAGAGTATCAGTCATGAACTAGATCAGAGTGATTTCCAAGGACAGTAGATGGTCACACATATAGCTTTGAAGATTAAGGGTTTATAATAAGTTAAATCGTAATAGGTGGTTTCCACTGATTGACAAGGCAGCAACGAGCGGGCAAAGTTAATCACAAAGAAGTTAAGGACCGGTTAGAAAAAAAATCTTTATACAGAGGGTAGCTAAAATGTGGCATTCTCTGCCACAGACCATTATTGGAAGCAGGTTCCATCAAATTATTTTAAGGAGAATTAGATAATTGCTTGAAAAAGAGGAATATTAAACGATATGGATAACATGGAGAATGGACCATGTGGATTTGTGGAGAAAAATGGGATGAATAGCCTGTAAAATCAAGAATGAAGTTTATAAATGGGCAACCACTTTTCTGTTTTGGAAATGATTTTTCTCTTTCTTTGATTGTTCATTTTATCAACACTCTTTATTTGTTTTTTTAAATACATTTCTTTTGCTGCTATTTGTCTATTTGCCTCTTCCTGCTTTAGAGGAATCAAAAGTAATGAGGGAGGAAGAGAAAAAGGAAAACAAGTGGAACAATTCAAAGTGAAAACCAGCAAGAAACTGGAGATAAAAGGCAGAGTGGAAATAAGCAGAAAGAGTACAGAAAATAATCAACCCAGAGAAGATCTCATCACTTCCAACTGTGGACATCAATAACGTTTAAAATGGTTTCTTGAAATTACAATCTAGGCAAACATCAATACGACAAAACCTCAATATGTATGGTGAAAGTCTGCAGTTAACAAAATAAATTTCAACACTTTCAAATGTCAAATCTACAGAATTATACAGACTTGGCTCAAAATGCATCACTTCATTAGGGAATTTAGGGAATTTAAAACAGTTCCTTCTGCACACTGTCATTTTCATAATACTTGGAAATTAACATGGCTGTATGGGATCATTTTTTTTAAATCCGCTGTCACTGGAAAATAACTGCTAACCTTGGATACATCAGAGAATTTAATGCAAAATTGAAAAGGATTAATTTCTATTCAGTGACATTTCTAAAGAAAAAGTTTTAAGATCAACCTCTCCTTTTCAATTTTACCTTGTATCTAAACACCCAATTAAAATGCCATCGCCATATAACATTTCATGCACGTCCTTACATACATTTTTTAAAAGGCTTCAATGTTGTGTATTTTAAGGACATGTCACCTCATGCATAGAAATTATTAACTTGCTTTCTGTAGTATATCAAATCAAGGCATCCTTGAAACACTGCTCTAAAGAACGACTTACATTAGCTGGTGACTGAAGGTGTGAAGGAATACTCGAGGATAAGGCCTCACAGTGGCCTTTCCTGACCACATTAACATGAATTAATTAAAAAAATTATTATTTTCTGTAACAGAGCCTCATTTAGGGTACTTCCTTTTCTGGCTCCCACGTTAGTTGACATTGTTAACGGTTCTCTCTCCTCAGGTACTGTCCACTTCTCCTTCAAATCTGCTGTCATCATCCCTCTCCTCAAAAAAACCCTTGACCCCACTGTGCTTGCCAGCTATCGCCCCATCTCCAACCTCCCCTTCCTCCCCAAAGTCCTTCAACATGTTGTCGTCTCACAATTTGTGCCCATCTCTCCTAGAACTCCATGTTTGAGTCTGTTCAATCTGGTTTCCGCCTCTGCCACAGTATCGAGACGGTTCTCATCACAGTCACAAATGACATCCTCTGTGACTGTTACTCACTAAACTATCCCTCCTCGTCCTTCTCGACTTGTCTGCAGCCTTTGACACGGCTGACCACTCCATCCTCCTCCAACGCCTCTCCACCACTGTCCAGCTGGGTAGGACTGCACTCGCCTGGTTCCATTCTTATCTATTTAATCATAGCCAGAAAATCACTTGCAACGGCTTCTCTTCTCACTTCCGCATCGTTACCTCTGGTGTCCCCCAAGGATCTATCCTTGGCCCCCTCCTATTTCTCATCTATATGCCGCCCCTTGGCGACATCATCCGAAAACACTGCGTCAGTTTCCACATGTATGCTGACGATACCCAGCTCTACCTCACACCACCACTTCTTTCTACCACTCCACGGTTTCTAAATTGTCAGACTGCTTGTCTGACATACAGTACTGGATGAGCTGAAATTTTCTCCAATTG
Organism: Pristiophorus japonicus; assembly: GCF_044704955.1. Taxonomy (NCBI): domain Eukaryota; kingdom Metazoa; phylum Chordata; class Chondrichthyes; family Pristiophoridae; genus Pristiophorus; species Pristiophorus japonicus. Next base: position 221,477,563 of record NC_091981.1, read on the forward strand.
GGAAGACCGAAGCCATTGTCTTTGGTCCCCGTCCTAGTCACCAACTCCATCCCTCTCCCTAGCACCTGTCCGAGGCTGAACCAGACTGTTTGCAACCTAGATTTGATATTTGATCCTCAAATGGGCTTCCAGCCACATATCCATGGCATAACTAAAACTGCCTATTTCCACCCCCGTAACATTGCCCATCTCCGTCCCTGCCTCAGCTCATCTGCTACTGAAACCCTCATCCATGCCTTTGTTACCTCTAGAGTTGACTATTCCAACACACTCCAGGGCTGGCCTCCTTCATTCTATCATACGTAAACTTGAGGTCATCCATAAATTGCCAGCCCGAGTCCTAACTCGCACCAAGTCCAGTTCACCTATCACCCTTGCGCTCGTTGATCTGTATTGGCTCCCGGTTAAGCAACGCCTCAATTTCAAAATTTTCAGCTTTGTTTACAAATCCCTCCATGACCTCGCCCCTCCCTATCTCTGTAATCTTCTCCAACCCTATAACCACCCCCCAACCCCCCCCCCCCCCAAGATATCTGCGCTCCTAAAATTCTGCCCTCTTGAGCATCCCTAATTATAATTGCGCAACCATTGATAGCCGTGCCTTCAGCTGCCTGGGCCCCAAGCTCTGGAATCCTTCCCTAAACCTCTCTGCCTCTCTTTCCTCCTTTAAGACGCTCCTTAAAACCTACCTCTTTGACCAATCTGACATAATTTCTTCTTGGGTGTCAAATTTATTTTTTTTGTCTTATAACACTCCTGTGAAGCGTCTTGGGATGTTTTACTACGTTAAAGGTGCTATATTAATAGAAGTTGTTGTTTGACAAAAAGAATCAGGGAAGCCTGAGTGCCATTTTCCCTTCTGTAAAATAGAAACATCAAGATACCATCCAATTACTTAGTGTCAGGATTTTAAACTGCCTGTGTTCCTTAAACAAACGGTGTATACTATGTTTCCTTTCAGCATTTTCTTGTTTAAATGTCTTTGGTGCTCAATTCACGTAGGTTGGGACAGAGCACAAAAGGGGATAAAGAGTACAAATAGTGATGCTGAGAATATACAGGACAGAAGGGGCAAGACACAACACTTTAAATCATCTACAAGTACATGAAATAACCAGAAATAGACTATTAGTAACATAGTAACATTTTCAAATTACATTAGTATCTTCAAATAGTGAATATAAACCATTAAAGCAGTGTAATATTGTTATATAGAATTTATAACATATTTGGTTGGCTCGCACAGAAATTGCTATTTTTTGGGTTGACGTAAATTGAGACACGTAGTTCAGGTGCAACGTCCCGAATCCGGACTTCCGAAAACCGGAATTGTCCGAAAACCGGACATTGGCGAGCGGCGAGGAGCAGAGGATCGGTGAGGTCCGAAATCCGGCAAAACCCAAAATCTGGCACAGATTCGGTCCGTGGCGAGGTCCGAAATCTGGCAAGTGCTCGGTCCCGAGGATTCCAGATTTCAGACATTATACCTATACTAATGATGTTCCAAGAGTGTAATGTAGACACTCAATAATGTGCCCTCCGACTACCAAAAACAAAATGATACCTTTATAACGACAGCATCTATTAAAAACTTTTTTTTTAAAAAGGCGCAAGAAAGGAAATAAAGACTCTCAATTCATTGATAATCCTAATCTTTGAGATGGTCAGGATTCACAAAATCAAAATGATACAATACATAGGGGGAAAAGAGAAATGTAATATGCACATCGATCAGCTCTCCTGCATTCAAGAGGAACACCCACATAGACTCCCTCCTGTCTCAGGATTGTAATCTCTCATTCTCAGAAACTGAGCTGGTAATTTCTTATTTTCTCTGGCTGGGGAATTTGAGAAACATAAAAAAATCATTCAATGATACAGCAAAGGAGGCCATTCAGCCCATTGTGCCTGTGCAGGCTCTTTGAAAGATCTATGCAATTAGTCCCACTCACCTGCTCTTTCCCCATATCCCTGCAATTTCTTACTTTTCAATATTCATACCACATCAACACAAATGAAGTTATTTTTCTGGGGCGTGGCGGGGGGGGGGGAGGCGGGGGCGGAGAGAGCTAATCAAATCAGTAACTGAAATGAGTAACAGAAAAATATAAACCAATTAGCAGAACTGTAAACTGGATGAATCTGAGCAGTGAGATTTTTAGCCGTGAGCCAAGGCCTTGAGTCACACTAAAACAACAAAATGGCCAAAAGCACCAAGCCACGTAAGTCAAATGGGCCACGGAAGGCAACCAAGTACGATTAATGTCTTCTTATACTGCTTTACCTATTTCCTTTCATCATTTGAGAGAAACTAGAGAGGCAGGGTTGCCACAGCATTCAAAGCAGTAGTGAAAGCATTCAAACCATAAAGCCTCTGACTGCCAAGATAATCCAGAGTAATCTTTGTTTTCCAGTAGGAAAAGCAAGGGAAACATCAGAAATCAATAGCACAGCTTCTACACGAGAGACTACAATCCTAAGGCTAGTAGAGGTTATGTAAGAGTCTCATTGAAGGCAGGAGAGTTAGTAGGCTTGTCTATTAACCAGAGGGAATTCAAGTTCAAATGTTTTTAAAAGAATAAATGTTATCACACCCTAACAAACATCTCACTGTTTGCAAGTACTTTGACATAAGGTGAAGTACATAATCATCATTATCTTTTTCATCTAGTGCTATCCGAGAGAGCTGGAGATTGGCAGCCTTAGTGGGAGCCATCTCTTCAGCTCAGATCAGTTATACAATTTGATTGACCTTCTTGAACTATTTCTTTATGTCACTGGATTTTGGGCATATCAGTCTTCCTCCTGCTTTCTTTTCTTCCATTGCCCTTTGTATTAGCAATTCACAGATCAGCTGTTCCTGCAATTTCAAATATCTTGTCTATTTTAAGGCTGTTAATCTCAATAACTTGCTGACATCAAGTTAATTTTCTGGTCACCCTTATGCACTTCATCCAGTTCATGATGAGCATCCTGTGATGCGTCCACATTTCAAACATTTTCAATTTCACCCCTGCATGTTAGACCCATTTAAACCCATTAATCAAACATAGCATTTTTTCAGAAAATGCAGGAACCACTCAGCAGGTCAGGCAGCATCTGTGGAGAGAGGAATGTAGGGTTACCGCTTCAAGCTTTATGACTCTGTTAAAACTAACAAAGGGTCAAAAGACCTGAAATGGTAACTCTGTTTCTCTCTCCACAGATGCTATCTGACCTTCTGACCGTTTCCAGCATTATTTTTATTTCAGATTTTGAGCATTTTGCTTTTTGTTTTGTAGCATCTCATCATCACAAGGTGTGTTGTCAAGCAGTTTTTTAATACTTGCTTCAGTGACGTATTACTTTTTATGTCTTTTAATTGCAATCCTGATTGATTTCACTGCTATGGTATGTGAATTGGTTAACATGGGCAATCAGAACTTTATCTATTGTTAAAAAAGCTTTTAATCTTCCATCTCCACTCCAGTTTTGTTTGCCGACAATCAAAGGCAAACTAAACGAAAACCATAATCCTATATAACATGACAGTATCTCCACCATCACATTGTACAAAGTCATGTGCACATTATAGTTGTGTTACATTTAAGCTTGCACTAAAAGTTGGTATATTACCTGCAATAGATCTAGATCATTTAAGCGTTGTGGTACTTGGTCTGTCTCTGCTCTCTGAAAACTAGGTAGCCATAGCTTAAGGCTTTTCATCAGGAATGTTTTACCTTCCTGTAAATGCAGAAATAAATAATTTTACCCAGGGTTTAAAAGTTAAAAGTAAAACATTTTGCAGATATAGCTCTGAAGTTGGGTGATAGGCCGAAATGGCCTCCTTCCGTACTGTAAATATCTATGATAAGTTGAAGCATCATGTCGTTCCAAGATTGATTAGCAGCTGCAGTAAAACGATCCCAAATCAACATGCTTCTTCCATGCCAGTGACAGTGCAGTAACTTTGAATCTTAGTGTGTAAGGCCCCTATTTTCGCCACGATTGTGCGCCGATTTTTGGTGTCCAAATGTTTTTTGGTGTCAAATCCTCAGTTTCCAATTTTCGCCAATGTTTTTATGCTGACGCAGACCATGTGCGGAAGTTTAAAATTTTTTGGCGCAGGCACGAGTGAAAACGGGCTCGGGTGCTGTTTTTGTGTAATCAGTCGATTTTGGCCATCCACGATTTTTTTCAAGGCGGCGCACACTGCCAAAAAGACCCGAAAAAAAACCTCCTGTGAACTTAAGGAAATCAGCTCGACACACAAAAGGACATTGGGACCAGGCAAAAGACGACAAAATAAAGTACAAATTGCATGGATTTTTTTTGACAGGGTACTCTGAAAATAACTCGGAAAGTAATTTCCGAGTTTTTGGAGCGAGACAATTTACTAAACAAATGTATACGTTTTTCGGAGGGAGGGAACTGATAATAACTTTGCTGGGTTCTTTTTCACCCAAATCGCTACTGTCCACCCCAACACAATCATTGCTGACTGGGCTCCAGGCACGGGTCGGGGGAGTGCCGGCTGGACAGGGTCGCGGGCTCGGCCAGACACAAGCACCAGAGCCCGGGTTGCTTTTGAAGCCGAGCGTCGAGTTGTTGTGCTTGTGTCCGGCCGAGCTTGCGATCCTGCCCGGCCGGCACTCCTTTGACCCGTGCCTCGAGCTCGGTCAGCATTTGAAACGGGACGTTTTGTGTACAGGGACTGCAGCAAGCTAGAAATCACCATTTGCCACAGGTGACCCAAGAAAATCACTGTACAAACAAAACAAACAAACGCATGCGCAGATCAGGGTGTGGTCCGATCTAGGGTGTCACCCAGCCTTGTGGAGCAAAACAGAGAGGAAAGGTGTCAATGATTTAAGTATTTATCTGCATAATAACAATAATAATGGATGCAATTTTTAGCATGCCTGATGTGATAAGGGCATTGGCCATACATGGCATGCAGAGATGACGAATAATTTGACACTGATATTGGGGAGATAGACTGATGGGGAGGAGACGTTACCCTCAGCGAGTCTATAGGGAGAGGCGCTCATACCTGCAACTGAGTGAGGCAGACTGCATTCGCAGGCTACGATTCAGAAAGGAGGTCATCACTGAGATCTGCCAACTAATCAGGGCAGACATACGTCCAAGAAGTGGAAGGAGGACTGCCCTACCTGTAGAAGTAAAGGTAACAGCAGCACTTGTATTCTATGCTACGGGATCATTTTAAGCTTCAACTGGGAACGTATGCTCGATCTCGCAGCATGCCACCCATTACTGCATTCGCCAGGTGACTGCTGCACTGTATGCCAAAAGGGACTAGTTCATCAATTTCCCGATGACCATGCAAGCAATGAGAGACAGGGCTGTGGGGTTCTCCAGAATTGCTAGCTTCCCCAAGGTACAGGATGCCATTGACTGTACGCACATCGCCTTGAGAGCACCCTTGGAAGATCCCGAAGTTTACCACAGCAGGAAAGGACTCCACTTCCTCAATGTGTAGCTGGTATGCGACGACCTGCAGTGGATGCCAAATATCGCATCCATGGTAGCATCCATGATGCTTTCATCCTACGTGAGAGCATTATATCTGCGATGTTTTAGGAGCTGCCAGAAGGGCAGAGCCATTACAGTAGGTTTTACTTTTTTTCCATTTCCCAGCCCCCCCCACCCACCGCGCCCCCACCCCCTCCGCCCACACCCCCCCCCCCCACACCCCCAGCAGATCCCATTTCCTCTCAATGATATCTACCAGGGATACCACTTCATATGGGAGAAATTGAACGGCCCTTTCTTCTCCTCCTTTGAATTCCTCTTCCACTTCCCTCTCAGCCATGTTTTGCAGGTTTTAATGCTCAAAATTGCAGAAAGATCCAGCCAGCACAATCCGATCACAAAAGGAAAAATGATCCGATCACAAAGGGCTCTTGAAATATGTCTGATCCAGACCAGGAAGTTTCTTTTTTCGCGCATGCCCAGAGAATTTTTAGCGCAGAATTAAAGCTCCTCCACCCCCCAGACAACTTCGGAGAGCTTGCCGCTAAATTCAAATATTTGTTTGGCAAAAGTCCCGATTTTATTTTTCTGGCACGAAAAAATTGTACGTTAACATGTGCGGGCGGCAAAAATCCAGCAAGTGAAAAATAGGGGCCATTATCTTTTAAAAATTCAGTCTCATAACATTTATCTGACAATTATAATGTGGAATTTTGCTTCTTTATTGTTGTATTATGTACTTTTTAATTGATCTAGGAATATATATTTGTTTATGAAACTGAATTTGTGAAGCAGAAACCATGTGTGAATAGCTTCATGAATATGCACAGAAATGCATTTTCACGCTCATATATTCTGCCTGGAAACTGGAGAATGAGTCTATCATTATTTACTGGTACCACTTGCCTGGATGGTGTGCTGTGTTTTTTTTAAACTGCATAGTGCAGTTGCTCACTGAACCATTGGGAGTACGTTTCCCATTGCACCATGCGCATGCTGCCAGAGCTCTGCTCTCTGTCATTTCTTATTCAGGTGGTAATTGAAAATCTGTGTCTGTTGTGAATGTTCTTCTCTGTCTCTAAACGCAAACTATTGGAGATTTAGCATGGTCACAAAATAATTAAGAGGCTGAGAAAGTTGTCACCCAGAAATAGTTTTCCCGGGAACAACGCCTTCAAACATAATGGGGACAGTGTGGTTAAGCAAGCTGAGAGTAAACAACAACAGCGCCCCCACTTGTAAGCAGTTTGAATGACAATATCATCGTTGGACCTGAGAGAACGGAGTGCTGCAAGTTCAGAGGGAGATAGATTAGTGAGTGAGTTAAGTAGAGAAATTGAGACAACCGATGCCGTGCCAGCAGTTCCCAATGAAAAGATCAAGCGAGGATAAGATACCAGAGGGAGGGGTCCAGGTGGAAGAAGAATTTGAAAGGGTAAATAGAGGGAAACTATTTCCTCTGGTGGGAGAGTCTAGAACCACATGCTGGATGGCTAGAATGGAGTTGAGATACAGACTAGCCGTGATCTAATTGAATGGCAGAACAGGCTCGAGGAGCTGAATGGCCAACTCCTGTTCCTAAAAACAAATGCCTAATACATTAAATCTATTTCTAGCTTTGGTTAGAAAATTAAAAGAACCATTTTACACATCACAGGAGAAAGAACATCTCAAAAGAAGGGAAATCAGATGATTTCTCTGCACGCCATATAAAACTTATTTTATAACTATTTTAGGGTGTTTTGAAAACTCATTTTTACGGTTGCATTTGGTCTTAATTAATTTTTATTTACTTGTGCATGTTTAAAAAAGACACAAAGCCATACATCTGAATGAGGAGCCAATTGTGAAATTTACAACATCAACAACTTGTACTTATATAGCGCCTTTAACGTAGTGAAACGTCCCAAGGCGTTCCACAGGAATATTATGAGATAAAAAATTTGACACCGAGCCACATAAGGAGAAATTAGGGCAGCTGACCAAAATCTTGGTCAAAGAGGTAGGTTTTAAGGAGCGTCTTCAAGGAGGAAAGAGAGGTAAAGAGGCGGAGAGCTTTAGGCAGGGAGTTCCAGAGCTTAGGGCCGAGGCAACAAAAGGCACAGCAACCAATGGTTGAGGGATTATAATCAGGGATGCTCAAGAGGGCAGAATTAGAGGAGCACAGATATCTCGGGGGGGCGGGGGGGGGGGGCTGGCGGAGATTACAGAGATAGGGAGGGGCGAGACCATGGAAGGATTTGAAAACACGGATCAGAATTTTGAAATCGAGAGAGCACAGGGGTGATGGCTGAGCGGGACTTGAGGTAACAAAGGCATGGATGAGGGATTCAGCAGCAGATGAGCTGAGACAAGGGCAGAGACGGGCGATGTTGCAGAGGTGGAAATAGGGGGTCTTAGTTATGTTGGGGATATGTGGTCGAAAGCTCATTTCATAGGCAGATTTGAGGGAGAGAGGGACAGTACCCGAGGAGAGAGAACCGTTAACAATGTCGGCTAACATGGGAGCCACAAAAGGAAGTTGGAGGTTAGCAGTTTGGTGGGAATAGGGTCAAGGGAGCAGGAAGTGGGCCTCATGGACAGGATGAGCTTGGAACGGACATGAGAGGAGATTGGAGAAAAACTGGAGAAAGATGTGAGGTCAGAGCTAGGGCAGGGGGGTGATTTGTAGAGAAAATTTGGCCCGGTGGTCATGGGAATGAAGGGAAGAGGCAGAGGCAACCGAACGGATGGTCTCAATTTTAGAGACAAAGAAGTCCATGAGCTCCTCACATTTACTGTTGGATGTGAGGGTGGGGACTGGGGAGAGGGGTTTAAAAAGACAGTTAGCAGTGGAGAATAGAAGCCGGGGTTTATCCTTACATTCCAGAATGGTTCTGGAATAGTGAGCAATTATGGCAGTTGAGAGCAGGACCCGATAGAGCTTTATGTGGTCCAGCCAGATCTGGCGGTGAATGGCTAAACCAGTTGTCCGCCATATCCATTCAAGTCTCCGTCCCTTGGTCATAAGGAAGCGAAGATCAGGGCTGTACCAGGGTGAATGGCCAAGGTGAGAGAGGGTATTTGTTTCAACAGGGACTAACTAGGGCATCAAAGATGGTGGTGAGATTGTGATTGAGCAGATCGGTAGCTGCAGAACTGTCATGGTGAATGGAGGGCCAAAGGATGGACAGTTGGAAGATCATAAGTGCAGTTGTAAGAGTACCGAGAGAGTGTTTTTTCCAGGGGCGGACACAGGAGGAGATAGGGTTGGGGAGAGCGGGTGGTCAGAGATAGCCTTATCTGCGACTGACACGATGGGAATAGCGAGGCCACGACAGATGGCAAGGTTGAGAGGGTGGCTGTGAATATGGGTTGGAGAGGTTACATGAAGTGAGAGATTATGGGAGGATAGGAGGCTAGTGAACTCAGAGGAGAGAGAGAGAGAGAGAAAACACATCAACAATGTCACTGTTAAAGGTGTAAAAAATAAATACTGCAGTCAAACAATTTAACCAAACAAAGATTCAATTTTGAGTCCTTTCAAACATACACAAGTATCAGTATTCACCAAATACAAATGTAATTAAAATCAGAATAATATTTCCAATTATGCATTCATCTATAACAGATACTTAGTAGCATAAACCAACTTTAAAAGAAGTGCACCGTCCTGTAAATGTTTTAATAACTGTAAGTCTTAAACCCTCAGCATTCCAGAATAGCAATGTTCCCTGATAGGCAAGGTCATTCACTTAAGCAAATCTTGTGTTTTATGCAAAAAACGGTTTAACACAGGTCATCAACATGAACTTTAATTTTTCTGTATAATATCTAAGAAAGTAGTAAGTTTTGTATTCTGAAAAAGCAATTATTGTATACTATATCTGGAAGGTGAAACAAACCGAGATCATAGGTCCCTTGCTTTTTGTGGTGTACATCAATGATCGAGACTTGAATATAGGGGATATGATTAAGAAGTTTGCAGATGATACTAAAATCGGCTATGTGGCTGATAATGAAGAAGAAAGCTATAGGAAGATATCAATCAATTAGTAAGGTGGGCCGAACAGTGGCAAATAGAATTTAACCCGGAGAAGTGTGAGGTAATGCATTTGGGAAGGGCTATCAAGGAAAGGGAATACGCAGTAAATGGTAGGTCACTGAAGTGTAGACTTCTTTTTCTTTTCCTTTATCAATTGGTAATCTTTATCATTGTTGCCAAATTAAATTAAGTTAATCTAAGGGTTAAGTCATAGCAGGAAAGCTCGGACACGTGTCATGCTCCTCCTGTGCTATGTGGGAACTCAGGGACGTTTCCAGTATCTCTGATGACTACATGTGCAGGAAGTGTATCCTTCTGCAGCACCTGACAGACCGCATTGTGGCACTGGAGCTGCACATGGATTCACTCTGGAGCATCCGCGATGCTGAGTATGTCGTGAATAGCACGTTTAATGAGCTGGACACACCGCAGCTAAAGGTTACACAGCCAGATAGGGAATGGGTGACCAGAAGGAAGAGCAGTGGAAGGAAGGTAGTGCAGGGGTCCCCTGCAGTCATTCCCCCTCCAAAACAGATACCGTTGTGGGTACTGTTGGGGGGGGGGATGGCTCATCAGGGAAGGGCAGCAGCAGCCAAGTTCCCAGTACCGTGGATGGCTCTGCTGCACAGGAGGGCAGGAAAAAGAGTGGGAGAGCTACAGTAGTAGGGGATTCTATTGTAAGGGGAATAGATAGACGTTTCTGCGGCCGCAATCGAGACTCCAGGAATGGTATGTTGCCTCCCTGGTGCATGGGTCAAGGATGTTTCGGACCGGCTGCAGGACATTTTGGAGGGGGAGGGTGAACAGCCAGTTGTCATGGTGCATATAGGTACCAACGATACAGTAAAAAACGGGATGAGGTCCTACAAGCTGAATTTAGGGAGCTAACAATTAAATTAAAAAGTAGGACCTCAAAGGTAGTGATCGCAGGATTGCTACCAGTGCCATGTGCTAGTCAGAGTAGGAATTGCAGGATAGCTAAGATGAATACATGGCTTGAGGAGTGGTGTAGAAGGGAGGGATTCAAATTTGTGGGACATTGGAGCCGGTTCTGGGGAGGTGGGACCAGTACAAACCAGACAGTCTGCACCTGGGCAGGACCAGAACCAATGTCCTAGAGGGAGTGTTTGCTAGTGCTGTTGGGGAGGGGGTTAAACTAATATGGCAGGGGGATGGGAACCTATGCAGAGAGACAGAGGGAAGTAGAATGGGGGCAGAAGCAAAAGATAGAAAGAAGAAAAGTAAAAGTGGAGGGCAGAGAAACCCAAGGCAAAAATCAAAAAGGGCCACATTATAGCAAAAGTCTAAAGAGGCAAAGGGTGTTAAAAAGACAAGCCTGAAGGCTCTGTGCCTCAATGTGTGGAGAATTCGGAATAAGGTGGATGAATTAACTGCGCAGATAGCAGTTAACGGATATGGTGTAATTGGCATCACGGAGACATGGCTCCAGGGTGACCAAGGCTGGGAGCTCAACATCCAGGGGTATTCAACATTCAGGAAAGATAGACAGAAAGGAAAAGGAGGTAGGGTGACGTTGCTGGTTAAAGAGGAAATTAATGCAATAGTAAGGAAGGACATTAGCTTGGATGATGTGGAATCTGTATGGGTGGAGCTACGGAATACCAAAGGGCAGAAAACGCTCATGGGAGTTGTGTACAGACTACCAAAAAGAAGTAATGAGGATGGGGACAGTATCAAACAAGAAATTAGGGATGCGTGCAATAAAGGTACAGCAGTTATCATGGGCGATTTTAATCTACATATTGACTGGGCTAACCAAACTGGTAGCAATACAGTGGAGGAGGATTTCCTGGAGAGTATTAGGGATGGTTTTTTTAGACCACTATGTCGAGGAGCCAACTAGAGGGCTGGCCATCCTAGACTGGGTGATGTGCAATGAGAAAGAACTAATTAGCAATCTTGTTGTGCGAGGCCCCTTGGGGAAGAGTGACCATAATATGGTAGAATTCTCTATTAAGATGGAGAGTGACACAGTTAATTCAGAGACTAGGGTCCTGAACTTAAGAAAGGTAACTTCGATGGTTTGAGACGTGAATTGGCTAGAATAGTCTGGCAAATGATACTTAAAGGGTTGACGGTGGATAGGCAATGGCAAACATTTAAAGATCACATGGATGAACTTCAACAATTGTACATCCCTGTCTGGAGTAAAAATAAAACGGGGAAGGTGGCTCAACCGTGGCTAACAAGGGAAATTAAGGACAGTGTTAAATCCAAGGAAGAGGCATATAAATTGGCCAGAAAAAGCAGCAAACCTGAGGACTGGGAGAAATTTAGAATTCAGCAGAGGAGGACAAATTAATTAGGAGGGGGAAAATAGAGTATGAGAGGAAGCTTGTTGGGAACATAAAAACGGACTGCAAAAGCTTCTATAGATATGTGAAGAGAAAAAGATTAGTGAAGAAAATGTAGATCCCTTGCAGTCAGAATCAGTTGAATTTATAATGGGGAACAAAGAAATGGCAGTTGAACAAATACTTTAGTTCTGTCTTCACGAAGGAAGACGCAAATAACCTTCTCGATATACTAGGGGAGCGAGGATCTAGTGAGAAGGAGGAACTGAAGGAAATCCTTATTAGTCGGGAAATTGTGTTAGGGAAATTGATGGGTTTGAAGGCTGATAAATTCCCGGGGCCTGATAGTCTGCATCCCAGAGTACTTAAGGAAGTGACACTAGAAATAGTGGATGCATTTGTGATCATTTTCCAACAGTCAATTGATTCTGGATCAGTTCCTATGGACTGGAGAGTAGCTAATGTAGCACCCCTTTTTAAAAAAGGAGGGAGAAAGAAAATGGGGAATTATAGACCGGTTAGCCTAACATCAGTAGTGGGAAAAATGTTGGAATCAATTATTAAAGATGAAATAGCAGCGCATTTGGAAACCAGTGATAGGATCGGTCCAAGTCAGCATGGATTTATGAAAGGGAAATGCTTGACAAATCTTCTAGAATTTTTTGAGGCTGTAACTAGTAGAGTGGACAAGGGAGAACCGATGGATGTGGTGTATTTGGACTTTCAAAAGGCTTTTGACAAGGTCCCACACAAGAGATTGGTGTGCAAAACACATGGTATTGGGAGTAATGTACTGATGTGGATAGAGAACTGATTGGCAGACAGGAAGAAGAGGGTCAGGATAAACGGGTCCTTTTCAGAATGGCAGTGGGGTGCCGCAGGGCTCAGTGCTGGGACCCGAGCTATTTACAATATACATCAATGATTTAGATGAAGGAATTAAGTGTAATATCTCCAAGTTTGCAGATGACACGAAGCTGGGTGGTGGTGTGAGCTGTGAGGAGGATGCTAAGAGGCTGCAGGGTGACTTCGACAGGTTAGGTGAGTGGGCAAATGCATGGCAGATGCAGTATAATATGGATAAATGTGAGGTTATCCACTTTGGGGGCAAAAACACGAAGGCAGAATATTATCTGAATGGCGGCACATTAGGAAAAGAGAGGTGCAACGAGACCTGGGTGTCATGGCACATCAGTCATTGAAAGTTGGCATGCAGGTACAGCAGGAAGAAAGCAAATGGTATGTTGGCCTTCATAGCTCGGGGATTTGAGTATAGGAGCAGAGAGGTTTTACTACAGTTGTACAGGGCCTTGGTAAGGCTTCATCTGGAATATTGTGTTCAGTTTTGGTCTCCTAATCTGAGGAAGGACGTTCTTGCTATTGAGGGAGTGCAGCGAAGGTTCACCAGACTGATTCCCGGGATGACAGGACTGACATCTGAGGAGAGACTGGATCGACTGGGCCTGTATTCACTGGAGTTTAGAAGAATGAGAGGGAATCTCATAGAAACATATCAAATTCTGACGGGACTGGACTACTTAGATGCAGGAAGAATGTACCCAATGTTGGGGAAGTCCAGAACCAGGGGACACAGTCTAAGGATAAGGGGTAAGCCATTTAGGATTGAGATGAGGAGAAACTTCTTCACTCAGAGAGTTGTTAAGCTGTGGAATTCCCTACCGCAGAGAGTTGTTGCTGCCAGTTCACTGGATATATTCAAGAGGGAGTTGGATATGGCCCTTACGGCTAAAGGGATCAAGGAGTATGGAGAGAAAGCAGGAGAGGGGTACTGAGATGAATGATCAGCCATGATCTTATTGAATGGTGGTGCAGGCTCGAAGGGCCAAATGGCCTACTCCTGCACCTATTTTCTATGTTTCGATGTCCACAGATCTCTGAAGGTAGCAGGCCAGGTAGATAAGGTCGTTTAGAAGGCATACGGAATGCTTGCCTAATACAAGAGTTGCTCACTCAAGTCGCTGGAGATATGTCACCAACGATGTCTCCGCAAGATTCTGCCAATCCCCTGGGAGTACAGGCGCACCAACATCAGTGTCCTTGACCAGGCTAACATTCCCAGTATTGAAGCACTGACCACACTCGATCAGCTTCGCTGGGCAGGCCACATAGTACGCATGCCAGATACGAGACTCCCTAAGCAAATGCTTTATGCGGAGCTCCTTCATGGTAAACGAGCCAAAGGAGGACAGCGGAAACATTATAAGAACACCCACAAAGCCTCCCTGGTAAAGTGCAACATCACCAGTGACACCTGGGAGACCCTGGCTGCAGATCGCCCGAGATGGAGAAAGTCCATCCGGGAGGGCGTTGAGCTCTTTATGAGTCTCGAAGCAAGGAGCATGAAGAGGCCAGGCGCAGGCAGCGGAAGGAGCACGTGGCAAACCAGCCCTACCGATCCCTTCCCCCGATAAATGTCTGTCCCACCTGTAACAGGGTCTGTGGCTCTCGTGTCGGACTGTTCAGCCATCAAAGAACTCACTTTAGGAGTGGAAGCAAGTCTTCTTCGATTCTGAGGGACTGCCTATGATGATGAGAATACAAGAGCAGGGGGGGTTATGCTTGAACTATATAAAACACTAGTTAGGTCACAGCTGGAGTACTATGTGCAGTTATGGTCACCGCATGACAGGAAGGATGTGATTGAACTGGAGAGAATACAGAGGAGATTTACGAGGATGTTGCCGGGAGTGGAGAATTTTAGCTGTGAGGACAGATTGGATAGGCTGTTTTTTTTTCCTTGGAACAGAGTAGGCTGAGGGGAGACCTCATTGAGCTGTATAAAATTATGAGGGGCCTAGATATAGTGGATAGCAGAGGGGTCAACAACCTGGCGGCATAAATTTAAAGTAATTGGTAGAAGGTTTAGAGGGGATTTGAGGGGAACTTTCTTCACCCAGAGGGTTGTGGGAGTCTAGAACTCACTGCCCGAAAGGGTGGTAGATGCAGAAATCCTCACATTTAGGGCTCAATTTTCCCAAGTGATTTGCGCTGTTTTTTTGGTGCGTGCCACTTTTTTTGGTGTAAGTTAAAAAATTTAAGTTTCCCCAAGGAATGTGCGGCAGTGTAACTTCAGTTAGTTACGATTTTTTGGGGGGGTTTTTGCGTCATAGGAGGCGTAACCTGATGTCTGTTCCAGTTTTTGTCAATTATGTAAGTTTGCCCCAAAAAAATTTCTCCGAGGTCAGCGTTTGTGACCACTCCCGAAAAACCTTCTGCTCAGTTAAGAAAAACCAGCGCGCATTGAAAAATCGGCGCAGAAAGACGCCTTTGCTTTTCAGCAAAGCTTTGGAGGGAGTCAAAAACACTTAAATATGCATAATAAAGATCAACATTTTTTACCTTATAACACAGTAAATGGAAGTTTGATGGAATTCTGTAAGTTTTCATTTTTTTTCAACCGACACATCACCACCGAACGTCTGCAAACAGGGCAGAAGGGTCGAAGCGTCGGCCAGCAGAACTGGTTCCGTGCCTAGACATGGGCTCGGCTGCAAAAGAAGCCCGGGGATTGGGGGGGGGGGCGGTTGAAGGGGGGCTGTGGAACGCATACGGAAGACATCAGAAGCCTACACTATGCATCAAATCAAGCCCGGGTGGGTGAGGAAATGTGGAAGACATACAGAAGGCATCCGAAACCTGCACTACGCATCAAATGTAGCCCGGGGGGTTGGGGGGTCCTGATCACTGCACCTGTTCAGACCTGGGTGTGGTCCACACAGACCTGTGGGGAGAGAGAACAAAGAACCTTGTCCCGCCTATCTGCTGTTTTGAGCTTCTTGCAAAGGTAAAATTTTAATCATGGAGGCAATACTGACAATGCCATACCTTGTGCAAGCCTTTTGCATGATGGTGCTGCGGAGGAGCCAATTGATTCGACGTCTTCGCATGAGGAACCCGAGTCCATAGGGTGATGGATAGGAGGCCTTACCCATGTTGGGTATATCGAGACAGGCATTCGTACCTGCACCTGAGTGATGCAGGCTATGTCAGAAAGCTGCGTTTCCGCAAATAAGTTGTAACTGAGATCTGAGAGTTAGTAAAAGCAGACCTACAACCTAGAAGCATCAGGAGGACTGCTTTGTCAGTTGAAGTGAAGGTTACAGCTGCACTTTAATTCTATGCATCTGGATCATTACAAGCTACAACTGGGGATGTGTGCGCTAGCTCTCAACATGCAACACATGTCTGCATTTAGCAGGTGACTGTTGTACTATATGCCCAGAGGAATGACTACATAAAGTTCCCCATGACCACCCAGGCAATGCATGAAAGGGCTGTGGGCTTCTCCAGGATTGCTGGCTTCCCACAGGTACAGGGCTGCATTGATTGTAGCCACATCACCTTGCAAGCACCTTGAGGATTTCGAAATGTACAGGAACAGAAAAGGCTTCCACTCCATTAATGTGCAGCTCGTATGTGACGACATGCATCGCATCATGTCAGTTGATGCATGATACCCTGGGAGCATCCTATGCGAGAGCACTATATCTGCCATGTTTCAGCAGCAGCCAGAAGGACAGAGTTGGCTACTGGGAGGCAAAGGGTGCGGCCTCACCACCTGGCTCATGACGGCCCTACACGTAAACTGGACGGAAGTTGACCAGGAATACAACATGTCGCACATTGCGACGCGCAGCATAATATAGAGGACCATTGGCATTTTGAAACAGTGTTTACGATGCCTGGACCATTCCAGAGGTTACTTGCAATACTCCCCTGAGATTGTCAGTCAGTTCACTGTTGTGTGCTGCATGCTACGTAACGTAGCCATCATGAGGCAGCAGCAGCTGGTAGTAGAAGACGTATCTGTGGTGAGAGTGGCTGATGATAATGATGAGGAAAATGCAGACGATGAGGAGGAAGAGGATGAGGCGTCATGCAACGACCTAAACCCGGAGCACGACGGCGGAGGGTGGGCTGTCGTGTCCCTTTAACGATTGCTCGAGTCTTGTGCCAGCAGCTCATCCGTGAATGCTTTGCTGTCTGAAGGCTCAGCTGCAACTATTCCACATGGACCATGTTTACTATTTGGACCTGTTCCGTAATGTTGTGTTGTGTTAATAGAACTAATAATGAAAATTATTCTTGTTTACTTCAAAAGTTGTGTTAATAATCGAACAAATAATATAAATGATTCAGTTATAATTTAAAATACATTGTATTCAAAAGTTTAACAAACATTTGTTTGTACTTAACTTAACTTTTCACTTAAAATAAACTCTATAATTTACAAACTTTTACTAACTTGTAAATTTACCTAACTTACAAAAAGCTTTTAATTTGAGAACAGTTAGAACAGTAACAACAATAACAACAGCAAAGAAAGACTGCACCCATCTCGCCTCCACCTTATTCTAAGACCGCCCACTGCGCTTGGTCTTGGTGATTCCACCACCCCTGCCCGCAGGCAGTGGCGCAGTGTTTCTCGAGTTGGTACCAAGCTTGTTCGTTCATACATCTAGGGTAAAGCACACTTCTTGATTTGGGGGGGCAGCCGGTAATATGGAAGGCCCGACTTGGGCCTCTTCAGAGGCTGGTCTGGGGATTGGAGTGGGAGCGGCAGTTGATTCCGTCAATGGGCGTGGGGTCTGGGCGTGTTCCCTTATTGCAGTAGCCAACTCCAACATTCCCTCCCTCATGTGCCCTGACAGTATCTCAACTACCTCCAACATTCCCTCCGTCATGTTCGCCGACAGTGTCTCACCTACCTGTGACAAGCCCTCCCTCATGCTGAGCAAAAGTGTGTCAACTACCTGCGACATTCCCTCCCTCATGTTCACTGACAGCGCATCAGCTATCTGCGACATTCCCTCCCTCATGTGCACCGACATTGTTTCTCATCACCCACCCCACTGATGGTGTCCAGGAATGATTGGGTAAGGTCAATGCTCTCCGCACTTATTGCCATTATGTGAATCACATCCGTTAGATCCTGCATCTCTCCTTCCCTTGCTCACCCTGGGTGTGGCTCGCAGCATCCCAGTGGGACTCGCAGCCTGGGACGGTGGGGCCCTGGGTGTGCCTCCCTGCACCCCACTGGAATCCCCAGCCTCAGACAGTGGGAAACCATGGAATATCCCACCAACACTCAAATCACTCAGGGAAGGGGCTAGCACCTCAATGGTCGGCACCTGCGCCTCCTCCAAAGTGAGTACAACAGTGGGGACTTTATCCATCCCCTCCCCCTCCAAGCTCTTGGTCTGGAAGGTGGGATTGGAAGATATTCTCCTCTTCAGGCTCGTCCTCGTCTGAAATCTTATTCTGCATCATCAAGGTTGGCCTCAAGTTCTGCAAAATATAACAGAACAGATAAATGGCTAGCAGCAGAGGAGGGGCCAAGGTGGCATGAGTATCACACAGTGCAGGCAGCAGGCTGATTTGAAGGACCACGAATGATAGCACATTGCATCAACCGAAGCGAAGCTGAGGGAATGTGTAATGAGAGAGGATTAATTAGCAATCTCGTTGTGCGAGGCCCCTTGGGGAAGAGTGACCATAATATGGTGGAATTCTGCATTAGGATGGAGAATGAAACAGTTAATTCAGAGACCATGGTCCAGAACTTAAAGAAGGCTAACTTTGAAGGTATGAGGCGTGAATTGGCTAGGATAGATTGGCGAATGATACTTAAGGGATTGACTGTGGATGGGCAATGGCAGACATTTAGAGACCGCATGGATGAACTACAACAATTGTACATTCCTGTCTGGCGTAAAAATAAAAAAGGGAAGGTGGCTCAACCGTGGCTATCAAGGGAAATCAGGGATAGTATTAAAGCCAAGGAAGTTGCATACAAACTGGCCAGAAATAGCAGTGAACCCGGGGACTGGGAGAAATTTAGAACTCAGCATAGGAGGACAAAGGGTTTGATTAGGGCAGGGAAAATGGAGTACAAGAAGAAGCTTGCAGGGAACATTAAGACGGATTGCAAAAGTTTCTATAGATATGTAAAGAGAAAAAGGTTAGTAAAGACAAACGTAGGTCCCCTGCAGTCAGAATCAGGGGAAGTCATAACGGGGAACAAAGAAATGGCGGACCAATTGAACAAGTACTTTGGTTCAGTATTCACTAAGGAGGACACAAACAACCTTCCGGATATAAAAGGGGTCAGAGGGTCTAGCAAGGAGGAGGAACTGAGGGAAATCCTTATTAATCGGGAAATTGTGTTGGGGAAATTGATGGGATTGAAGGCCGATAAATCCCCAGGGCCTGATGGACTGCATCCCAGAGTACTTAAGGAGGTGGCCTTGGAAATAGCGGATGCATTGACAGTCATTTTCCAACATTCCATTGACTCTGGATCAGTTCCTATCGAGTGGAGGGTAGCCAATGTAACCCCACTTTTTAAAAAAGGAGGGAGAGAGAAAACAGGTAATTATACGCCGGTCAGCCTGACATCGGTAGTGGGTAAAATGATGGAATCAATTATTAAGGATGTCATAGCAGCGCAGTTGGAAAGAGGTGACATGATAGGTCCAAGTCAGCATGGATTTGTGAAAGGGAAATCATGCTTGACAAAACTTCTGGAATTTTTTGAGGATTTTTCCAGTAGAGTGGACAAGGGAGAACCAGTTGATGTGGTATATTTGGACTTTCAGAAGGCTTTCGACAAGGTCCCACACAAGAGATTAATGTGCAAAGTTAAAGCACATGGGATTGGGGGTAGTGTGCTGACATGGATTGAGAACTGGTTGTCAGACAGGAAGCAAAGAGCAGGAGTAAATGGGGACTTTTCAGAATGGCAGGCAATGACTAGTGGGGTACCGCAAGGTTCTGTGCTGGGGCCCCAGCTGTTTACATTGTACATTAATGATTTAGACGAGGGGATTAAATGTAGTATCTCCAAATTTGCGGATGACAGTAAGTTGGGTGGCAGTGTGAGCTGCGAGGAGTATGCTATGAGGCTGCAGAGTGACTTGGATAGGTTAGGTGAGTGGGCAAATGCATGGCAGATGAAGTATAATGTGGATAAATGTGAGGTTATCCACTTTGGTGGGTAAAAACAGAGAGACAGACTATTATCTGAATGGTGACAGATTAGGAAAAGGGGAGGTGCAACGAGACCTGGGTGTCATGGTACATCCGTCATTGAAGGTTGGCATGCAGGTACAGCAGGCGGTTCAGAAAGCAAATGGCATGTTGGCCTTCATAGCGAGGGGATTTGAGTACAGGGGCAGGGAGGTGTTGCTACAGTTGTACAGGGCCTTGGTGAGGCCACACCTGGAGTATTGTGTACAGTTTTGGTCTCCTAACCTGAGGAAGGACATTCTTGCTATTGAGGGAGTGCAGCGAAGGTTCACCAGACTGATTCCCGGGATGGCGGGACTGACTTATCAAGAAAGACTGAATCAACTGGGCTTGTATTCACTGGAGTTCAGAAGAATGAGAGGGGACCTCATAGAAACGTTTAAAATTCTGATGGGTTTAGACAGGTTAGATGCAAGAAGAATGTTCACAATGTTGGGGAAGTCCAGAACCAGAAGTCACAGTCTAAGGATAAGGGGTAAGCCATTTAGGACCGAGATGAGGAGAAACTTCTTCACCCAGAGAGTGGTGAACCTGTGGAATTCTCTACCACAGAACGTTGTTGAGGCCAATTCACTAAATATATTCAAAAAGGAGTTAGATGAAGTCCTTACTACTAGGGGGATCAAGGGGTATGGCGAGAAAGCAGGAATGGGGTACTGAAGTTGCATGTTCAGCCATGAGCTCATTGAATGGCGGTGCAGGCTAGAAGGGCTGAATGGCCTACTCCTGCACCTATTTTCTATGTTTCTATGTTTCTATGGAAACATCCCCATGAACCGAAGCATAGCTAGCCTGCGCAGTACTTAACATTTACCAAAGTCAGACTGTGGAATTTGGAGGACTTACCTTCTCCCTCGAGTGTGGATCCAGCTTGTGCAGTGGTGGTTGCTTTTCTCCAGGCAGGACCTATCAAAGCAGCGACCCTCTCTTCCAAGGGGGTCAGTGGATGCAGATTTGCCGGGCCTCCTCCTGTTCGAGTTCTTTCTCGTTTGTTGTGTGCCACATTCCTCTGCAAAGATGAAAATATAACTTTTTAGAGAGGGCGTCTTTCAGCTGGGTGGGACATATACAGATGGTCATATTTACAATTGCTATTCCATTGAATAAATGAAAATATTACTTACACTAACTACTTGACCAAGGTCCTGCCACTTCTTTTTACACTGGCCTCCAGACCTCGGGGGGGTGGTTTCACCATTACACAGTAATCTTCTGCAAGTTGGTTCCAGCGTTTCTTGGCTGGAACTTTTGTGTGATTTCTGCTGGTGTCCAGCTCCTGCCATCTGCCCTCAATCACAGTAACTGGTGCCTCCACTTCATCCTGTAAGAAATTCTTGGTCCTTGCACCACGTTGCATCTTGTATTGCAGCTCCGATTTTTCCAATGAGAATTAAAGTTCTCACACACAACTGGCTCTTTAAAAATGGACGATTGTAGACCGGGAGGTGTACTGCGCATGCGCGCCCATAGGAATCACGTCAAAAACGTTCTTTTTTTTACGCATGCGCAGAAGGGGCGGCATCATTTTTTTGGCACAGACATTTGGTTCCACCCCCCCCCCCAAGGCTACAGGATAGGCTGCGCCGCGCAATTTTTAAAAATAGAGCGGGGGTACATGGCACATTTATTTTTGGAGCAGTTGTGGCCTATAATAATGGGCATAACTCTGGCAATACAGCAAAAAACGGTTTGGGACAAAATTGAGACTTTAAAATGTACTTGGATGTGCACTTGAAGTTCTGTAACCTGCAGGGCTACGGACCGAGAGCTGGAAAGTGGGATTAGACTGGATAGCCTTTTGTTGGCCGGCACGGACACGATGGGTCGAAATGGCCTCCTTCCGTGCTGTACATTTTGATGATTCTATGATTCATAGTGCCATATTTCACAGCTTTTAAAAAAAATTATAAGCCAATCACAAAAGCACAATGTGCACGCAACTCACTTTTAGATAAATCACTCAGGTAATAAGGGATTAACACAAATTATATTGCTGTACATAAATGTTTCCTTGGAACGTGTTGCACTTCCTAAAATTATGCCTCCCGTTATGACCATTATAGTAATAATGGATGAAAGCGCAGAGAGATTGAACTAATTAACTGGAATTGTTCTGTGCAGCAGGACGATTTGCTGCTGTCAAAATTCAAATCACTGGTTCCACGAAAAGAAATTAAAATCAAACAATAAATATCTATACCTGTTGCTGTTCTGTACTAAAAAGATAACTAGCCATCAATTGCAACGCTTCAGGATTGTCTGGATCATGCTCCAAGGCCTTTTCTAGGGCTTCTTTGCATTTATTTGAAGCTTCATCCTCTAAACTGTAAACAAAATTTAAAAATCAGACATAAAAACCACGTACAGTTACTCACCTGAAAAACAAGTTAGTACAACTGATTATATAACATACACTTTTGTATTAACTACAGAGATTTGTAGATACATTTATAACACTCAGGTTTCAGATCCCCGCTAGAACGACGCACATCGCAGAGGCCCGCCTAATTTGTAGAATAGAAATTGCGCCGAATACTTAACTCGCAATTCTCCGATAGCTGTAGGCCCGTTTCCAGCTCGGCACGGCGCAGTAGGAGCTGCTGGGGGCAGAGCTACAGCCCTGCGACAAAAACAGTGCCAGCAGCTGCGCGCATGCGCAGTGGAGGCTGCGTACATGAGCAGTAGCTCCTGGCCCTCCCAATGTGTTTTGTCTCCGGGCGACGACCCTATCCCTGGCCGAAGGGACGTCGCCCCTATCTTGGGCAGGGTGGCCTGACACCTCTTACCTCGTTGGCGGCGGAGCCCGCACGCCAGGCATCTCGCTGGGGGAGGGCCCCGCCCGAAGCCCTCCGCGGTGGCCCCGGCAGCGGGTCTGCCCGCCCGGCATCTCGCTGGGGGCGGGCCCCGCCCGAAGTGGCAGCGGCGGTTGGGCCCGCCTGACCCGCAGCTCCTGGGGGGCCCCATCCCAGCACGCTGTTGGAGGGCTCCCAGTGCTGCAATAAGTAGAAACTTAATTTTTTATTTATTGATTGATTTTTTATTATTTCTTATTTTTTATTTTTTTTGATTGATTTATTTATCATTTATTATTGATGATGGCTCTTTATTTGTAAAAGTGGTGTTTAATGGTGTAAACTCCCCCCCCCCACCACCTCTCGTTCTCTACGCCTGATTTGCTAAGTGTAGGCAAGGTTTTTCTGCGTGTACAAAAATCTACACTTACTCCATTCTAAGTTAGTTTGGAATAAGTTTTTGCTGCCTAAACTTGCAAAACCGGCGTAAGTGGCTGGTCACGCCCCCTTTTGAAAAAAAAAATCTGTTCTAAAATGAAACTGTTCTAACTGACTAGAACTGGAGCAAACTAAATGCCGAGAATTGCAATTTCTAAGATACTCCATTCTAAACTAGTTGCTCCAAAATAATAGGAGCAACTCAGGCCGAAACTTGAGCCCATAGATACAACACAAATATCCATGAAAAAAAGACACTGCTACGATCCAAATGTTTTAATAATTCAAATAAAAATAAAACCATTATCAAAAATCTACTGAACTTTATTTTCACTGATTTTTGTTACAAAAGTGAAAAAGTAAGTTACTTAAGAGGCAGTAGTCAGAATTCTTCAAATAAAGAAATGTTTCATTGCTCTAGCCAATCTTAGAATGAATTTAATGAATTACTCATGCATTTTGAAATTTGCGATCTTATTGCTACTTTTCTCGAGAAAAGAGAAGACGAAGGGGTGATCTGATGGAGGTCTTAAAGATTATGAAAGGACTTGATTAGCTATGGAGTGCCACCTTCTTGAACTGCTGCAGTCCGTGTGGTGAAGGTACTCCCACAGTGCTGTTGGGGAGGGAGTTCCAGGATTTTGACACAGCAATGATGAAGAAACAAAACAGCGAGATATTTCCAAGTCAGAATGGTGTGTGACTTGGAGGGGAACTTGCAGGTGATGGAGTTCCCATGTGCCTCCTGCCCTTTCCTTCTAGGTGGTAGAGGTCGCCAGTTTGGGAGGTGCTATCAAAAAAGGTTTGGCAAGTTGCTGCAGTGCATCTTGTAGATGGTACACACTGCAGCCACAGTGTGCTGGTGGTGGAGGGAGTGAATGTTTAAGGTGGTGGATCGGGTACCAATCAAGCGGGCTGCTTTGTCTTGGAAGGTGTCGAGCTGCTTGAGTGTTGTTGGAGCTGCACTCATCCAGGCAAGTGCAGAGTACTCCATCACACGTCTGACTTGTGCCTTATAGATGGTGGAAAGGTTTTGGGGAGTCAGGAGGTGAGACATTTGGCGCAGAATGCCCAGCCTCGGACCTGCTCTTGTAGCCACATTATTTATGTGGCTGGTCCAGTTAAGTTTCTGGTCAATGGTGACCCTTTCCCGCTCCCCCCCCCCCCACTCCTCCCTCCCAGGATGTTGATGGTGGGGGATTCGGCGATGGTAATGCCGTTGAATATCAAGGATCGATGGTTAGACTCTCGCTTGTTGGAGATGGTCATTGCCTGGCACTTGTGTGGCACGAATGTTACTTGCCATTTATCAGCTCAAGCCTGAATGTCGTCCAGGTTCTGCTACATTTGGGCACAGACTGCTGCATTATCTGAGAAGTTGCAAATGGAAATTAACTCTCTGCAATCATCAGTGAATACCCTCACTTCTGACCTTGTGATGGAGGGAAGGTTATTAATGAAGTAGCTGAAGATGTTTGGGCCTAGGACACTGCCCTGAGGAACTCCTGAAGCAATGTCCTTGGGCTGAGATGATTGACCTCCAACCACCACAACCATCTTTCTTTGTGCTAGGTATGACTCTAGCCAGTGGAGAGTTTTCTACCTGATTCCCACTGACTTCAATTCTACAAGAGCTCCTTGATGCTACACTCGGTCAAATGCTGCCTTGATATCAAGGGCAGTCACTTGCACCTCACCTCTGGAATTCAACTCTTTTATCCATGTTTGGACCAAGGGTGTAATGCGGTCTGGAGCAGAGTGGTCCTGGCGAAAGCAAACTGAGCTTTGGTGATTAAGTGGCACCCGATAGCAATGTCAACGACACCTTCCATCACTCTGCTGATGATTGAGTAGACTGATAGGGCAGTAATTGGTCGGATTAGATTTGTCCTGCTTTTTGTGGACAGGACATACCTGGGCAATTTTCCGCATTGTCGGGTAGCTGCCAGTGTTGTAGCAGTACTGGAACAGCTTGGCGAGAGGTGCAGCTAGTTCTGGAGCACAAGACATCAGCATTACAGCCAGGATGTTGTCGGGGCCCATCACCTTTTCTGTATCTAGTGCGCTCAGCCGTTTCTTGATATCACGTGAAGTGAATCAAATTGGCTGAGGAGTGGCTTGTGTGATGGTGGGGACCTCAGGAGGAGGCCGAAATGGATCATCCACTCTGCACTTCTGGCTGAAGATGGTTGTAAACGCTTCAGCCTCATCTTTTGCACTCGCGTGCTGTGCTCCGCCATCATTGAGGATAGGGATATTCCTGGAGTTTCCTCCTCCCGTTAGTTGTTTAATTGTCCACCAACATTCACAACAATGTGGCAGGGCTGCAGAGCTTTGATCTGGTCCATTGGTTGTGGGATCGCTTATCTCTATAAACAGCATGCTGTTTCCGTTGTTTAGCATGCATGTAGTCCTATAATGTAGCTTCACCAGGTTGGCACTTCATTACGACTATCTGTCCCACTTGTGACAGAGACTGTGACTCTCGTATTGGACTGTACTGCCACCTAAGAACTCATGTTAAGAGTGGAAGCAAGTCTTCCTCGATTCCAAGGGAATGCCAATGATGACGATGATGACTTTATTTTTATGAACGCCTGGTGCCACTCCTGGCATGCTCTTCTACACTCCTCATTGAATTTGGCTTGATGGTAATGGTAGAGCGAGGGTTCTGCCGGGCTATAAGATTACAGATTGTGGTGGAATTCTGCTGCTGCTGAGGGCCCACAGCACCTCATGGATGCCCAGTTTTGAGATGCTAGATCTGTCTGAATCTATCACATTTAGCACGGCAGCAGTGCCACACAACACAATGAAGGGTGTCCCCAGTGTGGGCTTCAACTCCACAAGGACTGTGCGTTGGTCACTCCTACCAAGACAGTCATGGACCAAAGCATCTGAGACAGGTAAATAGGTGATAATGAGATCAAGTAGATATTTCCCATGAATTATAGAATGGTTATAGCACAGAAGGAGGCCATTCAGCCCATCAAGCCCGTGTCGGCTCTCTGCAAGAGCACTTCATCTAGTCCCATTCCCCCACCCTTTCCCCTTGGCCTTGCAAATTCTTTTCCTCCAGGTACTCATCCAATTCTCTTTTGAAAGCCACAATTGAATCTGCCTCCACCATCCTTTCAGGCAGTGCAATCCAGATCCTAACCACTCACTGCATAAAAGTTTTTCCTCGTCACCTTTGGTTCTCTGCCAATCAACTTAAATCTGTGTCTTCTGGTTCTTGATTCTTCTGCCAATGGGAACAATTTCTCTCTATCTACTCTGTCTGGACACTTCATGACTTTGAACACTTCTATCATATCTCCTCTCAATCTTCTCTGCTCTAAGGAGAACAACTCTACTCCATCTCTACTCCATCCACATAACTGAAGTCCCTCAACCCTAGAACCATTCTTGTAAATCTTTTCTGCACCCTCTCTAATGCCTTCACATCCTTCCTCAAGTATGGTACCCTGAATTGGACACAGTACTCCAGTTAAGACCAAAACAGTGTTTTATAAATGTTCATAAATTCCTTACTTATGTACTCAATGCCTCTATGAAGCGCAGGATCCCATTTTCTTGTTTAACCGCTTTCTCAACAGGCCCTGCCACCTTCAACAATTTGGACACATATACTCGCAGGTCTCTCTGTTCGGGCACTCCCTTTAGAATTTTTGGTTTTCTCACCATATGCCGCAGACCCAGTCTGGCAGCTATGTCCTTCAGGACTCAACCAGCTCGGTCAGTAATGATGCTACCGAACCACTCTTGGTGATGACCATTGAAGTATCCCACCCAGAATATGTTCTATGCCCTTGCTACCCTCAGTGCTTCTTCCAAGTGATGTTCAACATGGAGGAGTACTGATTCATCAGCTGAGGGAGGGCGGTAGGTGGTAATCAGCAGGGGCTTTCTTTGCCCATGTTTGACCTGATGCCACGAGACTTCATGGCGTCCAAAGTCAATGTTGAGGATTCCCGGGGCCACTCCCTCCCGACTGTATACCACTGTGCTGCCATTTCTGGTGGGTCTGTCCTGCTGGTGGGAAAGGACATACCCAGGGATGGTGATGGAGGAATCTGGGACATCTGGCTGAAAGGTATGATTCTGTGAGTACAGTCAGGCTGTTGCTTGACTAGTCTGTGGGACAGCTCTTCCAATTTTGGCACCTGTCCCCAGATGCTTGTGAGGAGGATTTTTCAGGGTCGACTGGGCTGGGTGTGCAGTTGTCGTATCTAAAGCTGGTGCGAGGTCGATGCCGGGTGGTCCGTCCAGTTTTATTCTTAGTACAATTCTTTGTAGCAGTTTGATGCTACACCCATCATGTCAATCACAGATAAGGCCATCTCTGACCACTTAAGAACATAAGAAATAGGAACAGGTGTAGGCCATGCGGCCCCTCGAGCCTGCTCTGCCATTCAATAAGATAATGACTGATCCGATCATGGACTCAGCTCCACTTCCCCGCCCGCTCCCCATAACCCCTTATTGTTTAAGAAACTGTCCATTTCTGTCTTAAATTTATTCAATGTCCCAGCTTCCACAGCTCCCTGAGGCAAAAATTCCACAGAAGAAATTTCTCCTCATCTCTGTTTTAAATGGGCGGCCCCTTATTCCAAGATCATGCCCTCTAGTTCTAGTCTCCCCTATCAGTGGAAACATTCTCTCTGCACCCACCTTGTCAAGCCTCCTCATAATCTTATACGTTTCGATAAGATCACCTCTCATTCTTCTGAATTCCAATGAGTAGAGGCTCAAACTACTCAACCTTTCCTCATAAGTCAACCCCCTCATCCCCGGAATCAATCTAGTGAACCTTCTCTGAACTGCCTTCAAAGCAAGTATATCCTTTCGTAAATATGGAAACCAAAACTGCACGCAGTATTCTAGGTGTGACCTCACCAATACCTTATATAGCTGTAGTAAGACTTCCCTGCTCATTACCACACTGGGTGAGATGGAGTAAAATACCTGTGGACAGACCCAGCCCCGGAGCGGAGGGCAGACCCAGCCCAGGTGCAGGGGAGAGAGCAGGTGTGGCGGTGATTCCAGCCCGTGTCCTGCCATGTACTGCAGTCTCGTGACTCGGGCCTCCTGGCTGGACCTCCTGCAGCGACTGTGAAATGTTCTGCCCAGGGCCAGCATCAAACCGGTCAAAGGGACTCCGGGGCCGGCATCAATCCGGCCGAAGGGACTCCGGGGCCGGCATCAATCCGGCCGAAGGGACTCCGGGGCCGGCACTGAACCGGCCGAAAGGACTCCGGGGCCGGCACTGAACCGGTCGATGGGACTCCGGGGCCGGCACTGAACTGCCGAAGGGACTCCGGGGCCGGCGTCGAGCCAGTCGAAGGGACTCTGGAGCCGGCACTGAACCGGCCGAAGGGACTCCGGGCCGGCACTGAACCGGTCGATGGGACTCCGGGGCCGACACTGAACCGGCCGAAGGGACTCTGGAGCCGGCACTGAACCGGTCGATGGGACTCCGGGGCCGGCACTGAACCGGCCGAAGGGTCTCCGGGGCCGGCATCAAACCGGCCGAAGGGACTCTGGAGCCGGCACTGAACCGGTCGAAGGGACTCCGGGGCCAGCGCTGAACTGCCGAAGGGACTCCGGGACTGGCACTGAACTGCCGAAGGGACTCCGGGGCCGGCGTCGAGCCGGTCGAAGGGACTCTGGAGCCGGCACTGAACCGGTCGAAGGGACTGAATTTTTTTAAACTTTTAAACTGCTTAAACAATTCGGAAAAACTTTTTAATTTTTAATCAACTTGGAGAACTTTTTTCTTTTTTGCTAACTTTTAAACAACTTGATTTATATTTTAGACTTTTTTTTTAATCAACTTTATCTATTTATTAAACCTTCAATCAACCTGTGTAACGTTATTTTAAATAATTCGGAAATACTTTTAAACTCTTAAACTTTTAAAACAACTTGGAAACCTTTGGGGAAACTTTTAACCTTGGAAGAAACTTTCCAAACATCCCTCGGAACCCCAGCGGACAGCTGACCTTCCCATGCCTGCCTCCCAACCAAGCCTCGGGCCACCTACCATCAATGGCGCTACTTGGCACCGAGCTTGCGGCCAACATCTCACCGTAGGCAATTAGGCTCATACAGCAGTGCCCGGTCTCTAGTCGTCTTGGACCCCCTTGCCACTGGACCAAGACCTTGCTCAGCTAAGCCCGTGTGGTAGCCCGTGTGCAGCTGCCACACCATGTTAAAAGAACGAATGCACAGGCATCTCCCACTTCGATAATATGAAGTTCGGTACCTGGAACGTCAGGATCTTCATGGACAATTCCAATAGCAACAGGCCAGAACGCTGCACCACCATAGTTGCCCGGGATCTTAGATGTTTTGACATTGACATCGCCGCTCTAAGCGAGACCCGGCAGGCAGGGGAAGGCCAGCTAAAGGAACATGGTGGAAGTTACACCTTTTTCTAGAAAGGAAAACCAGAGGAAGAACACCACCGTCATGGAATTGGCTTTGCCATCAAAAATGATCTGGTCGACCGTCCCAAAGACTCCCCCTGCGGGGTTAACGAATGCCTCATCCTATCCCGGAACCAATGCACCACAGTCATCCGTGCGTACGCCCCAACACTCGATGCAACGGATGAGGCGAAAGAGGGTTTTTATTCCAACCATGAGACATCCCTGTCCCGCGTCTCCATGGGAGACAAATTGATCCTCCTTGGTGACTTTAATGCCAGGGTCAGTAAAGACACTACCCTCTGGGGAGTCGTGATTGGCAGAAAGGAGGTAGGAAATGCCAACTCCAGTGGTACACTACTCCTGACAAAATGTCTTGAACACGAACTCATCGCCAACACCCTGTTCTGCCAGAGGGACAAATACAAGGCATCGTGACAACACCCTCGCTCCAAACACTGGCACCTGCTCGACTATGTCATCAGCCAAGCCAGGGATTGCAAGGATGTGCGCATCACTCGTGACAGGAGCGGGATCGAGAGGCCCATAAAAAGGGCGCGGAGTTCGTGAGGAGCCAGCTGGTGCAAGGACAAAAAGTTAAAAAAATCTAAATCAAAGTGTGACATCACAGCCAAGCGAGTAAGTGATTGGCTGGTGGATTGGTGAGTATTCTTCTTTTTCTTTTTCCTTTCAATAGGAAACCTTTGGCATTGTTGTAAGTAGCATCTGCCAGTAAATATATGTGATCTTTATTATCTAAGGAGAGCCAGTTAATTAAATCGGCTGTTTGCTGAATAGCGGCTGGGTGTGTTGTACTAATGTTTAGAGTTTAATTCTACTCGATAGTTGCGAGTGTAACTAGAGAGATGGCAGGGCAGCTCAGTCCCGTGGATTGCACATCCTGTGGCATGTGGGAAGTCCCGATGCTTCGCGCAGCCGGGGCGACCATGTGTGCAGGAGGTGTCTCCAGCTGCATCAACTCGAGCTCCGTGTTTTGGAGCTTGAGCGACAGCTGGGGTCACTGCGGGTCATCCGTGAGACTGAGAGCAATGTGGATAGCACGTTTCTAGAGGCGGTCACTCCACAGCTTAAGAGTGTGCAGGCAGATTGGGATTGGGTGACCCCTGGACAGAAGAGGAGGACTAGGCAGGTAGTGCAGGAGTCCACTGAGTCCATCTTGCTCTCCAACCGGTACTCGGTTCTGAGTACCGGTGGGGGTGATGGTGGATCTGGGGAGTGCAGCCAGAGCTAAGTCCACGGCACCACGGGTGGATCAGCTGCACAGCGGGGAGGAAAAAGAATGGAAGAGCTATAGTGGTAGGGGATTCGCTAGTCATGGGAGCAGACAGGTGTTTCTGCGGTCGCAGACGTGACTCCAGCATGGTATGTTGCCTCACTGGTGCTAAGGTCAAGGATGTCACTGAGCGGCTGCAGGGCATTCTGGGGGGGAGAGGATGTACAGCCAGAGGTCGTGGTCCACATCGGCACCAATGATATAGGTAAGAACAAGGATGAGGTCCTGCAGGCAGAGTTTAGGGAGCTAGGAGAGAGATTAAAAAACAGGACATCAAAAGGTAGTAATCTCTGGATTACTCCGAGTGCCACAAGCTAGTGAGTACAGAAATAGGAGGATAGAACAGATGAATACGTGGTTGGAGAGATGGTGCAGGCGGGAGGACTTTAGTTTCCTGAGGCATTGGGACCGCTTCTGGGGGAGGTAGGACCTGTACAAGCCGGACGGGTTGCACCTTAACAGAGCCGGGACCCATATCCTCCCGGGGGGGGGGTTTGCTCGTGCTGTTGGGGAGGGTTTAAATTAGCTTGGCAGGGGGATGGGAACCTGAAAATAGATTCAGTGGGGAGGGGAGTTAAGCTGGAATTAATAAGCAAAAATAAAAAAAGTGAGTGTGAAGGAGAGAGGAAGCAAGCAGGAAAAAAAGGTAAAAAACAAACTTAAAGGCACTTTGTCTAAATGCACATAGCATTTGTAACAAAATAGATGAGTTGACGGCACAAATTGAGCAAATGGGCATGATCAGATAGCCATGACAGAGACGTGGTTGCAAGGTGACCAGGACTGGGAATTAAATCCGGAAGGACAGACAGAAAGGAAAAGGATGTGGGGTAGCTCTATTGATAAAAGATGGAATCACTGCAATAGTAAGAGACGATACTGGCTCAAATGATAAGGGTGTTGAAACAGTTTGGGTGGAGATAAGGAACAATGAAAGGAAAACGTCACTGGTGAGCGTAGTCTATAGGCCCCCTAACAGTAGCAACTCTGTTGGTCGGAGCATAAACCAGGAAATAGTGGGGGCTTGTAAAAAGGGAACAGCAATAATCATGGGTGATTTTAACCTCCATATTGATTGGACAAATCAAATTGGTCAGGGTAGCCTTGAGGAGGAGTTCATAGAGTGCGTAAAGGACGGGTTCTTTGAGCAGTATGTAATGGAACTAACCAGGGGACAGGCTATCTTAGATCTGGTCCTGTGTAATCAGACAGGATTAATAAACAATCTCCTAGTAAAGGATCCCCTTGGAATGAGTGATCATAGCATGATTGAATTTCAAATTCAGATGGAGGGTGAGAAAGTTGGATCTCTAACCAGCGTACTGAGCTTAAATAAAAGAGACTATGAAGGTATGAGGGCAGAGTTGGGTAAAGTGGACTGGGAAAATAGATTAAAGTGTAGAGCAGTTGATGAACAGTGGTGTACATTCAAGATGTTTCACAACTCTCAAGAAAAATATATTCCAGTGAAGAGGAAAGGGTGTAAGAGAAAAGATAGCCATCCGTGACCAACTAAGGAAATTAAGGACCGTATCCATTTAAAAACAAGGGCATATAAAGTGGCCAAAACTAGTGGGAGGACGACTAAAAAAATTAAGAAAGGGAAGATAAACATTGGGGTCAAGTTTCAGGCCGTGCCTAGAACGGCGCAGCCCCGACCTGGACGCATGTTTTTCGCGCCTAAAAGCGCGACAGAAAAATACCTCTTAATTCTCCGGCTCCTTGCTGGTCCTTGTGGGCTCGGCTCGGCCGCACATGGCGGCTGGGGGTGGAGCCACAGAGTCGCACCGATTCTGCAAGTGGAGGGGGCGAGGCTAAGTTAAATGAGGCAACGTCGTGCCGGCAGTCTTGCGCATGCGCGTTGGAGCGCGCACACGCGCAGTAGCCCAGAAACATTGGCAGTCGGCCATTTTTAAAGGAACTTAAAGAAAATTGCTGATTTGTCTCGTGGACCTCTGGAAAGGCTTGGGATTGAATTTGTGATTTTTGTGTGTCTGAAGGAGTGCTTTTAGCAGCACTGTTGAATAAATCACCTGCTGAAATCAGTGAGTGCTGCTTTTCACTGCTAAACTTCCAGAACAGGTGCTGCAAATTAAAAATTGTGTGTTTTGAAAAGTAAGAGTCAATTCAATACAGCCACAGAACAACGTCCACCAAGAACAAAGAATTTCTTGCATGAGGAAGTGGAGATATTAGTCAACGTCATTGAGCAGAGATGGCAGGAGCTAGATACCAGCTACAGAGGTCGCATAAAAGTGCCACCTAAAGAAATGAAGAAACACTGGAACCAAGTTGCAGAAGATTACTGCGCAGTGATGCATACCATGAGATCTGGAAGCCAGTGTAAAAAGAAATGGCACGACTTTGGTCAAGTAGTTAGTGTAAGTAATATTTTCCATTTTTAATGTCATCATAATTGTAATGTGACTATTTGTATGTCCCACCCTGCAGAAAGACACACTCTGTAAAAAGTTATATTTTACTCTTTGCAGAAGAAATTGGCCCACAACAAAAGGGAAGCAACTCAAACAGGAGGAGGCATGCCCAATTTGCGTCCACTGACACCCTTGAAACAGAGGGTAGCTACTATGATGAGTCATACATGGAGAAAAGCAATCAGTACAGCACAAGCTGGGCCCGCACGCGAGGAAGAGGGTAAGTCCTGAAAATGCATCGTGGCCCTTCAAATCAACCTGCTGCCTGGCCTGCTATATGTGAGAGTACTCATGCCACCCATCCTGCCCCCTCCATTGCTGTTAAACATTTGACTGTTCTGATGTATTTTGCAGAACATGATGATGATGATGCTGCTGCTGCCAACCCTGAGGATCCTGAAGATACAGAACAAGAACCAGTAAAACCAGATGCGGACGATCCAGGCTGGATGATGACGGCGATGACTGAAATGTCTACAGGGGAGAGCTTCCAAATTAATGTTTATGAGCCCCCATTAAGGGGCATCAGAGTTTCAACCTCTTGCATAGGTTCTGGTTCCACCTTCCATGGTTTTGATTCCGACGTTGCGGGTCCTAGTGGTGCTGGTGATATAATGGAGCAGTTTACACCCATTCACCCACCATCCCAGCCCATGGCTCGCACTCGAGTGCTGTCGTCTGGAACACCAAGCGCCCCACTGTCCCAGCCCGCGCCTCTCTCTCTAGTACTGGCGTCTGGAACACCGAGCGCCCCACCATCCCAGCCCACGCCTCTCTCTCTAGTACTGGCGTCTGGAACACAGAGCGTCCCACCGTCACAGCCCACGCCTCCCTGTGTAGTGGTGCCATTTGGAACACCGAACATCCCACCGTCTGTGCCTGTGCCTCCCAGTGTAGTGGTGCCATGAGGCAGACCCAGGCAGAGGAGATGGAGATTGGAGACTGGAGACACGCTCTCCTGATCACTCATCGGTAGCGTCAGTGCAGTGGGTGAAGAGGTGACGGTCCTGACGGGAGAAATAGCAGTAATGACATGGGAACTTAGGGAGGGAATGTCTGAGGGAGTGAAATCGACAGCACAGGCCGTCAGGAAGGGCATGCAAGTGTCGGCACAGGCCCTCATGGAGGTAGCTGCTGCAATAAGGTCACATAGCCCCGCCAATCAAATGACACCCCCATGAAGAAGTGAACATTCACTGAGATGTGGATGAGAGATGGTTGCAGCCTTTCTTTGCTGCTTTTGTTCTTGTTCTTGATGTAGCTGTAGTAGCGTTTTTCAAATTGAAATTGTTTTGTAAGTTTTGTAACTTTACAACTTAGAAGTGATCTTAGGGTTTTTAAGTGATCTTATAGTGTAAATGCTCTCACATTTTGTATCTTATTTAATTTTGCACCTAAAAAGTGATCCTGAAGTCTGAGTGATCCGAAGAGTGTAAGATTTTTCACATTGAAATTGTTTTGTAACTTTACAAGTTTATTATTGATCTTAAAGTTTTTAAGTGATCTTAGTCATATTAAAAAGTAATGTTTGATACAACAAATATTTTATTACAGTGACGTTAACTTTTCAATAAAATATTTTTTAATTAAAACTGATTCATCTTCCATTAACACAACAGAACGTAGGAATAACTGCAAAGATTAAACATGTCCATATGCAACAGTGGTCGCAGAGTCTCAGGCATCAGTAGTTGAAGCGTTCACGGATGAGCTGCTGGCGCAAGGCTCGAGCAATCGTTAAAGGAGTACGATGGCCGGCCCTCCTCCGGCATCAGTCACTTGCATGCTTTCCTGATCGCCGTGATCATCCACATCCTGCTGTTCCGTAATACTATCATTATGCACTGGACCCTCATGTGGGTCTTCTGGTTCCACTACCAGCTCCTGCTGCCTCATGATGGCTAAGTTATGCAGCATGCAGCACACAACAGTGAAGTGACCGACAATCTGAGAAGAGTATTGCAAGTGGCCTGCGGAATGGTCCAGGTATCGGAAATGCTGTTTCAATATGCCAATGGTCCTCTCAATGATGCTGCGCGTCGCAATGTGCACCATGTTGTACTGACGGTCAGCTTCTGTCCGTGTCACGCGTAGGGGCGTCATGAGGCAGGTGGTCAGGCCGTACCCTTTGTCTCCCAGTAGCCAGATCTGCTCTTCTGGCTGCTGCTCAAACATGTCAGATATAACGCTGTCGCATAGGATGAACGCATCATGGGTGCTGCCAGGGTACCTCGCATCGACTGACATGATGCGCTGCTTGTCGTCACACACGAGCTGCACATCGATGGAGTGGAAACCTTTTCTATTCATGTACTGCTCGGAATCCTCCATAGGTGCTCGCAAGGCTATGTGGGTACAATCAATGCAGCCCTGTACCTTTGGGAAGCCAGCAATCCTGAAGAAGCCCACAGCCCTCTCATGGATCGCTTGTGCGGTCATTGGGAAATTGATGAAGTCATTCCTCCGAGCACACAGTGCAGCCGTGACCTGGTAAACGCAGGCATGTATTGCACGTTGAGAGATGGCGCACACCTCTCCAGTTGTAGCCTGAAACGATCCCGAGGCATAGAAGGCAAGTGCAGCTGTTACCTTCACTTCAACAGACAAAGCAGTTGGCGTTCTGCTTCTGGGCTGAAAATCTGCTCTCAGCATATCACAGATCTCAATGACAATTTCTCTGCAGAAACGCAGCCTTTTGACACAATCAGCCTCGCTCATGTCCAGGTACGAACGCCTGGCTCGATATTGCCGACGTGGGTAAGGTCTCCTGCCCATCCGTCCCTACTTCCAAGTAATTAATGTAGATTGTAAATAGTTGGGGTCCCAGTACTGATACCTGCGGCACCCCACTAGTTACTGGTTGCCAACCAGAGAATGAACCATTTATCCCGACTCTCTCTGTTTTCTGTTAGTTAGCCAATCCTCTATCCATGCTAATTTATTACCCCCAACCCCGTGAACTTTTATTTTGTGCAGTAACCTTTTATGTGGGCAGCGTGTCAAATGACTTCTGGAAGTCCAAATACATCACATCCACTGGTTCCCCTTTATCCATGGTAGTGTAATAAAATATTTGTTGTATCAAATTTTACTTCAATATGACTCTTTAAGATCACTTAAAAACTTTAAGTTCACTTATAAACTTGTAAAGTTACAAAAGTTACAAAACAATTTCAATGTGATAAATCTTACACTCTTAAGATCACTGAAACTTCAAGATCACTTTTTAGGTGCAAAATTAAATAACTTACAAAATGTGAGAACATTTACACTCTAAGATCACTTAAAACCCCTAAGATCACTTATAAGTTGTAAAGTTACAAAAGTTACAAAACAATTTCAATTTGAAAAACGCTACTACAGCTACATCAAGAACAAGAACAAAAGCAGCAAAGAAAGACTGCAACCATCTCTCATCCACCTCCAGGCCAGGTCCAAGATCACCCCAACCTCTGTCGTTGAGCTGCAGTACGCGGACGACGCCTGCGTCTGCGCACATTCTGAGGCTGAATTCCAGGATATAGTCGATGTATTCACCGAGGCATATGAAAGCATGGGCCTTACGCTTAACATCCGTAAGACAAAAGGTCCTCCACCAGCCTGTCCTTGCCGCACATCACTGCCCCCCCAGTCATCAAGATTCACGGCGCGGCCCTCGACAACATGGACCACTTCCCATACCTCGGGAGCCCCTTATCAACAAAGGCAGACATTGATGCAGAGATTCAGCATCGCCTCCAGTGCGCCAGCGCAGCCTTCGGCCGTCTGAGGAAAAGAGTGTTTGAAGACCAGGCCCTCAAATCTACCACCAAGCTCATGATCTACAGGGCTGTAGTAATACCCGCCCTCCTGTTTGGATCAGAGGCATGGACGATGTACAGAAGACACCTCAAGTTGCTGCAGATATATCACCAACGATGTGTCCGCAAGATCCTGCAAATCCCCTGGGGGGACAGGCACACCAACATCAGTGTCCTTATCCAGGCTAACATCCCCAGTATTGAAGCATTGACCACACTCGATCAACTTCGCTGGGCAGGCCACATAGTTCGCATGCCAGACACGAGAGTCCCTAAACAATTGCTCTATGCGGAACTCCATCACAGCAAACAAGCCAAAGGTGGGCAGCGGAAACGTTACAAGGACACCCTCAAAGCCTCCCTGGTAAAGTGCGACATCACCACTGACACCTGGCAGTCCCTGGCCGAAGACCGCCCGAGGCGGAGAAAGTGCATCCGGGAGGGTATTGAGCTGTTCGAATCTTAACGCCGCAAGCGTTAAGAGGTCAGGCGCAGGCAGCGGAAGAAGCGTGCGACAAATCAGTCCCACCACCCCGCTTCCCTCAACGAATGTCTGTCCCACCTGTGACAGGGTCTGTGGCTCTCGTATTGGACTGTTCAGCCACCAAAGGACTCAATTTAGGATTCCGAGGGACTGCCTGTGATGATGATGATGATCTCTGCTTTTATACTCCATTCCCTTTGCAATAAAGGCCAAGATACCATTGGCCTTCCTGATCACTTGCTGTACCTGCATACTATCCTTTTGTGTTTCATGCACAAGTACCCCCAGGTCCCGCTGCACTGCGGTACGTTGCAATCTTTCTCCATTTCAATAATAACTTGCTCTTTGATTTTTTTCTGCCAAAGTGCATGACCTCACACTTTCCAACATTATACTCCATCTGCCAAATTTTTGCCCACTCACTTAACCTGTCTATGTCCTTTTTCAGATTTTTTTTTGTTGTCCTCCTCACACATTGCTTTTCCTCCCATCTTTGTATCGTCAGCAAACTTGGCTACATTACACTCAGTCCCTTCGTCCAAGTCGTTAATATAGATTGTAAATAGTTGGGGTCCCAGCACTGATCCCTGCGGCACCCCACTAGTTACTGGTTGCCAACCAGAGAATGAATCATTTACCCGGACTGTTTTCTGTTCGTTAGCCATTCCTCTATCCATGCTAACCCTCGTATCACTCTCCACCCACATCATGCTTTCACCACCCCCCCAACTTTTCTTCCTTCAGTGTCTGCCCCTGGAAAAAACTCTTTCACAACTCTCTTACAACTGCACTTATGAAATCCCAAGGGCTAGCAATTGGTCAAACAGAAATAGTGCCGTTTTTTGCCGCCGAAATAACGCCAAAAAATTAATGGCAAAAACTGGCCAAACGTTTTGTAACATTTGGCGAAACAATAAAATTGCGCCTTTTTATGCAACCAAACTGAATTTTTCGGTGCTATAAATAATGCCCGTTCTGAGCATGCAGACACGGTTGACCGCTCCATCCTTCTCCAACACCTCTCCACCATCGTCCAGCTGGATGGGACTTCACTCGCCTGGTTTCATTCTCATCTATCTAATTGTAGCCAGAGAATCACCTGCAACAGCTTCTCTTCCCGCTGCCTCGATACCTTTGGTGTCCCCCAAGGATCCATCCTTGGTCCCCTCCTATTTCTCATCTACATGCTGCCCCTTGGCGACATTATCCGAAAACATAGCACCAGTTTTCACATGAATGCTGATAACTTCTAGTTCTACTTCACTGCCACTTCTCTCGATCCCTCCTCAGTCTCTAAATTGTCAGGCTGCTTATCCAACATCCAGTAAGGGATGAGCAGAAATTTTCTCCAATTAAATATTGGAAAGACCAAAACCATTGTTTCCGGTCCCCGCCACAAACTCCGTTTCCTAGCCACTGACTCCATCCCTCTCCCCAACATCTGTCTGAGGCTGAACCACACTGTTAACAACTTTGGTCTCATTTGACAATGAATTGAGCTTCCGACCACATATCCAGGGCATGATGAAGACCGCCTATTTCCACCTCTATAATACGCTCATTTCCTCCCTTGCCTCAGCTCATCCACTGCTGAAACCCTCATTCATGTTCTTGTTACCTCTAGACTTGACTATTCCAACGCAATCCTGGCTGATCTCCCACATTCTACCCTATGTAAACTTGAGGCTATCCAAAACTTGGCTGCCCGTGTCCTAACTTGCACCAAGTCCCGTTCACCCCTGTGCTCGCTTACCGACATTGCCTCGATTTCAAAATTCTCATCCTTGTTTTCACCCTCTATGGCTTCGCTTCTCTTTATCTCTAATCCCCCCCCACCCCCGCCCCGCCCCCCCAAGATATCTGCACTCCTCTAATTCTGCCCTCTTGAGCGTGCCTGATTATAATTGCTCAACCATTGGTGACCGTGCCTTCTGTTGCCTTGGTTCCATGCTCTAGAATTCCTTGTCTAAACCTCTCCGCCCATCTACCTCTCTCTCCTCCTTTAAGACGCTCCTTCATACCAACCTCTTTGACCAAGCTTTTGGCCACCTGCCCTAATTTCTCCTTATGTGGCTCGGTGTCAAATTTCTGTCTTATACTCCTCCTGTGAAGCGCCTTGGGACGTTTTACTACGTTAAAAGGTGCTATATAAATACAAGTTGCTTTTGTTGAGTGGTTTGCTAGGCCATTTCAGAAGGCAGTTAAGAGCCAACCACATTGCTATGGGTCTCGAGTCACAAATAGGCCAGGCCAAGAAAGGACGGCAGATTTTCTTCCCTAGTGAACCAGTTGGATTTTTACAACAATCCAGTAGTTTCAAGGTCACCATTGCTCACACTCGCTTTTTATTCCAGATTTATTTAATTAACTGAATTTAATTTCCCCAGCTGCCATGGTGAGATTTGAACTCACGTCTCCGGATCATTAATCCATGCCTCTAGATTAATAGTCCAGTAAAATAACCATTATGCCTCTGTAGCCCTGGACCCAAAGGGTTAAATTACTCGGATAGATTACACAAACAAGGGTGGTATTCCCTGGAATGTAGAAGGTTAAGGGGTGATTTGATTGAAGTTTAAGATATTAAGGGGCACTGATAGGTAGATAGAGAGAAACTGTTTCTCTGCTGGTTGGAGAATCTAGGACTAGGGACATGGTCTAAAAATTAGAGCCAGGACTTTCAGGAGTGAAATTAGGAAACACTTCTACACACATAAAGGATGGTAGAAGTTTGGAACTCTTTTCTGCAAAAGGTGTTGATGTTGGGTAAATTGTTCATTTTAAATTCAAGATGATAGATTTTGGTTACCAAAAGGTACTAAGGGATATGGGGCAAAGGCGGATATATGGAGTTAGGTCACAGATCAGCCATGATCTCATTGAATGCAGAAACAGGCTTGAGGGGCTAAATGGCCTACTCCTGTTCCTATGAAGGTCAGCAAGCACAAGGTTGATAGAGACCATCTTTTTTTCTTGAACATCAACGGATCCAAAATTATTACAATACTTAACACTGATAAAAGAAACAAGTAATGAAAAAATAAGTTAAATATCATGAAGAAATAATAATGCACAAAGAAACAGCAAGTTATAAACATTAGAGACCAAGGGCTCAATTTTCCCCAATGCTGTTTTTTGGCGTATTTGAAAAGTCATGCCCCCCATGTTTTTGGGGCCCGACGACAGCAAAAAAAAAGTTGAAAGTTTCCCCATTTTAAATTGTGAATGTGGCCCGGCGCACATTGTCCTTAAGCTCTGTGGGTGGAGCCTAAGATGTGCACCAAAAAGATTGGGTTGCCAGGGTAACGAGGGACACACTGTGGGCTGAGGCTGGAAAGTGAAACATACAAGGCATTCTGGCCAGCTCACAGCAACCTGCACAACCACCTTGCACATTGCAGCTATTTAAGGCAGCAGCTTACCAACATGAAAATATTAGATATTAGAGAGTCTTTGTGCCAAAAGTCTATCACCCCTTCCGCCCCCCACCCCGCTCCTAGCCCAGGCCAAAAGGCCTCCACTCCCCCGGAGCCAGTGCCGCTCTGAGCCCTAACCGAATCTCTCTCTCTCTCTCTCTGATTTTCTGCGCTGATTCTCTTAACTGCCCAGAAGGTTTTTCAGAGCGGTCACATACACCGTCTTAAGAAAAATCGTCGTTGGCCAAACTTGCTTAAATGGCCAGAATTGGCACGGGTGGCAGGTTACGCCCGCAATGAGGTTAAAAAAATCGTTGCCTAAAAAAAAATCATACCTAAATGAATTATGATGTCGCAGAAACTTTGGGAAACTTGGAGATTTTAATTTACTCCAAAAAAAAGTGCACGCCAAAAAAAACAGCACAGATATTGGGGAAAATTGAGACCTTACAAATTCAAAATTGAATGTTTAACTGGGATACTCAAAGACTCAGCCCTGCAGTGTTGTGAATTAGAGCTATTTCAAATATTAATAATCCTCTTTATGCAATATTATAGAATATCTTGTTTACAAGCTGCTAAAGTTTCAATTTCACTCTCAGGGGTCGTATAGAATCACTCAATTGTAATAACTGGCTTCTAATTCATTCCCATCTATCTATTACCATATATTCAACAACCGGATTTGACTAACCAATACACAGTATATGTACACCCCCTGCTGCCCAAAATATTATCGCAAATGTTTCACCTTGACCAGCACAAGTGCTGCAAAATCATAACTGATTAAATTAAACAATGCCTCTCTGGTCATGAGCAAATTTTACTACATATTCTTCCCAGGTCATTTATTAAAAAAACTTTTACACAAAGAGAGTTCAAAACACAAAACAACAGCCATGTCTCTCGTTTTTATTCATTCTTGATCGGTGGCAAGGCCGGCATTTATTGCCCATGTCTAGTTGCCCTGAGAAACGGTGTGATACAACTGAGTGGTTTGCTAGGCCATTTCAAAGAGCAGTTAAGAATCAATTACATTGGTGTGGGACTGTAGTCACAAATAGACCATACTGGGTAAGGACAGCAGGTTTCCTTCCGTAAAAGATAAGTGAGTCCGACAATGCATGGTCACTTTTACTGATACCAGCTTTTTATTTCCAGATTCTAAAATGTCCATAATGGGATTTTGGATTTTTAGTCCAGGCCTTTAGATAACTTGCCCAGTAACGTAACTGTTCACTCTAAACTGTGCAACATAAACTAAGCTTTAATTTTACAAGTTCCCTACTCAAGAACCGACTTAAAATCAACAAGGAGAATTCACTCCAATTCAACTTCAAATATTCCTCTAACATGCATCGAACAATCATTTGATAGGGAACAATATCCTACTTCTGGGCAGAACAAACAGTAGATCACTTCAGTTATTTCTTACGAGCGAGCTCATCTGGCAGCAGTGTGAACTGCTTACCTATGCAGCAATGTACGAAAAATAGACAAGTGAAGCTGCAATGTAATAAATTGTACATAGACAGTCCTATTGGAGAAGTTTCTGGATCAAAATCAAAAGCAGTCTGATGCACCAACTTCTAACTGAGAGAGTGCAGCCTTTGCAGAATGTATAAATACCCACTGAACCTGCATCATCAGAGAGCCTCCTGGTAAGAGATGAAAACTTAAATTTCTAACCTCCATAGGGAGTGAAGAGACTGATCAATTGAAGAAGTCTCCTACACTGTAGCCATTATTTTAAACAGCAAATTATACACGTGGGAGACTATTTACACTTAAAGGAATCTTCCAAAGCTGTCCTTCTCCACAGAAGTCTTCTTCTTAGGCAGTCACCCGGAGCCGAGGATGACTTGCTTCCACACTAAAATGAGTTCTAAGGTGACTGATGAGACCAATGTGGGATCTAGTGTCGGTCACAGGTGGGGCAGATGGTGGTTGAAGGGACAGGTGAGTGGGGGGCTTGATTTGTCGTACGCTCCTTTCGCTTTTTGTGCTTGGCTTCTGCATGCTCCCGGCGAAGAAACTCAAAGTGTTCAGCATCTCTCGGATGCTCCTCCTCCACTTTGAGCGGTCTTGGGCCAGGAATTCCCATGTCGGTGGAAATGTTACATTTTTTCAAGGAGGCTTTGAGGATGTCCTTGAAGCATTTTCTCTGCCCTCCTGGGGCTCGCCTGCCGTGACGTAGCTCGGAGTAGAGTGCTTGTTTTAGGAGTCTAGCATCGGGCATGCGGACAATGTGGCCCACCGGAGCTGGTCGAGCGTGGTCAATGTCTCGATGCTGGGGATGTTGACCTGAGCGAGAAAACGGACGTTGGTGCGCCTATCCTGCCAATGAATTTGCAGGATTTTGCAGAGGCAGCGTTGGTGGTACTTCTCCAGTGCTTTGAGGTGCCTGCTATACATAGTCCCTGAGGCCGAAATCCAGAAAAGACCTCAGCGCCAGAAAGCGGCGGCGTTCATTGGCCACCGATTTGCAGTCGAATGGCTGCCGCTAGCGAAATTCACCTTGGTGGATTTTCTGCCGGTTCCCACTTCCGTCCCGCTGCTGCCGACCGGTCCTAAGTGCGTTATCAAAGCGTGCATTGCCAATCTTCTGCATCTCCAGCCAAAGTCAGCGTGAAAAATCTTTGATTCACCGCG
Organism: Pristiophorus japonicus; assembly: GCF_044704955.1. Classification (NCBI taxonomy): domain Eukaryota; kingdom Metazoa; phylum Chordata; class Chondrichthyes; family Pristiophoridae; genus Pristiophorus; species Pristiophorus japonicus. The sequence goes on from NC_091981.1 coordinate 221,521,168, forward strand.
CGGTGCCCCCGACAGCTTTTTCTGTTGGTGTGCCTTGTTTTCTGTGTGCACAACATGGCAGCGCGGCCGTTAGTAAAGGCGAGGGCCCACTGCCGCAGCTGCCATGTTTTTTTTTTTGTCAGCCAACTGCCAGGTCGAGCCGACAATTATGCCCCCGGGTTCGGCCGGGCCGCCAACAGGCGAGCCTGGCATTCCCTCTTGGGTGCCAGGCCGCTAGCCTGGCCGAAACCATCCCTAGTGGCCCAGTGGACTGAAGTTCTAAAATGGCGAAGGCTCTACCCGTTAAGTGAAGGGGAGAGCCATGGTGACACACACACACACACACACACACACGTCATGACATCATCACCGCTCTGCTGATGATTGACAGCAGCAGTGACTCCGTCCCGCCTCCATTTCCGCCAGTCATTGTCGATCTTCTGCTTACTGCCTCACTTCCACCCCCATTATGACAGACTTCCGGTCTGTCTGAAAAAAAATGACAGAGTTCAATTTCGTGAAAGAAGCCACCTCATCCAGCGCAGCGGAAAAAACACTTTAGAAACAGTAGGTGCGCCAGGTTTCCGGCGGGCCTGAATGTCTACCCCCATGTCTCTAAAGCATATATGAGGGTGGATATCATTACTGCTCTGTTGACCATGAGCTTGGTGTCAGATCCTGGTCTTGGAACATTCTTGTCGGCACACTGAAGGCGGTGTTGGACTTCGTCATCGATGTCTGCCCTTGCTGACAGTAGACTCCCAAGGTATGGGAAGTGGTCCACGTTGTCCAAGGTCTCATCGTGGATCTTGTTAAACGGGGAGCTGTACTGTGTGGTGCGGGCAGGTCGGTAGAGGACCTTTATCTTACTGATGTTTAATGTAAGGCCGGTCTCTCATACATTTCAGTGAAGGTGTCAACGATGGTTTAGAGTTCGGAGTCCAAGTGTGCACAAACCCAAGCGTCATCTGCATTTTGTAATTCAATGACAGAAGTTGGGGCAACCTTGGATCTGGACTGGAGGTGTCGGAGGTTGAACAATTTGCCGCTTGACTTGTAGATTAACTCCACTCCAACAGAAGTACAGCTGTGAATTTAATTTTCACTTATTGAGCCAGGACCACTGGAAAACACACATTAGATTGTGGAAAATCTGATTTGCCTTTTGGCAATCTAAAATACAGAAGTAAAAAAAAAGGGGTAGTATTGACAAATTGCACAAAGGTTATGCCTCGAGTGAATGTAATGATGTCACAATAGTAACAGAATCTCATCCGACTCCATGCTAATCATTCTTTGTAAAACATGAAGGACTAAAATGCGTGGGACAAAATGAGTTACAAAACTCAGTCTCAAAATCCAAAACTGTAGTAATACATGAATGACGTCAGTTTTCATTTATTCTGTTAAAATTGCTGCCAAGAGGATTGAAACGGTCATTAAAGAGATCAATTTAAACCCATTTTGGTAACACTGTTGTTAAAATAGAAATAGTATTCACATAACATTGATCCAAAACTGTACAGTGCCACCTAGTGTTGAAGACAAAAATAGTTCAATTCAACCAAAGCCTTAAATCAGTAGCAGAAGTTAGGAATTTAAAACAAACAGGATCATGCATAATTCACTTTAGGTATTCAACTAATTGCATAAGAAATTGAGCATCTAACAGCCCACCGCACTGAAATCAAGACCGAGTGCGTAGCCTTATTACTCTCTCAAATTCCTTTACAGGACAACAAAACTGTGAATCTTGGACTAAACAGAGCAAATTTGGTGGAAATATTGCAAATAGAAAACTTGTTTTCAATAAGCCAACCATTACCAGGAATGCAGTTTCCCATCTTACCGAAATGCAAGTTTGCACCCACAACAGAAACATGGCTTCTGTTTTTAAAAACTTAATTATTGGTCATATCATTCTTCAGTTATTGGCATTGATTTCCATTTTGATAATGTGCTTTATTAAAATTTCCCACCAATCTTTGACTAATGGTACTTTAAATGTCGATGACCATTTTTCTCCTCTTTTTGCTAATCTGTGTCACTTGCCATTCCTGCTTTCTCCAGCCTCCCCATCCCTGCAAAAAGAAATAGAAACCCTCCGCTTGATGCCGCACTCGGACAGCACAGAGGAGGACGAGAATCTAAGAAGTCAGCAGTTTTCGGCAGCTGGGGAACAATAAGATCAAGGGAACAAAATGCATCTCTGGTGTAGTTAATTGGTGCATTAAACATTTTATATAGCAGACAGGCCTTTAAAAAATATATATCGCATCCTCAACAATAATGAATACAAAATAAATAGTGACAAAGCAAAGAATCATAAGCCCTGAAATTCTCTCCACTGGCGCAAGTGGTGGGAGCGGGTTTGAGGGCAGGTGAAAAACCTGCCAATAGTTCCCCCTCAACTGAATTTTAATTCCTATCCCAAACCCCCCAGTGGACATTTTCCTTTCTGCCTTCTCTAGCTTCAGGAATTTCAGCATCATAGAGTTTTACAGCACAGAAAACGATCACTACACCCATACCCTCTACCAGAGAGTGAGCCAAGTCCCATTCTCCTTTGCAATTTTTATTTTTTCAATATTTATCTGTTTCCCTTTGGAATCTGATCGAGTATTTCATGTCCTAACAACCCTCTGATTAAAAAAAAAACTAACCTCTCCCTTCTTTCTTGTTGATGATCTTGAAACTGTGACCTTAAATTACCAACTTCCCTGCCAGGTAAAATAGATTCCCCCATTTACCTAATCCAAACACTTCATCATTTTTAATATCTCTATTATATCTCCTTTTAACCTTCTATGTTTTTGTGAAATGAGCACCAATACTTCAAGTTTCTCCTCATAACTTGTGTCTCTTTTCCTTGGTATCACCTTAGTAAATTTCTTTCTCTCCCTTTGCATGGCCTTGCTCTCATTCATGAAGTAGAGGACCCAAACCCTGAAACAATATTCTAACTGTGGTTTAAACAGTGATTTGCATAGGTTTAGCATTACCTTTCTTTTTTACTCTGTACCACTATTTATAAAACTTACGATCTAGTACATTTTTATTGGTGTTTTCCCACTTTTAAAGATTCATGTATATTTTTGTATTAATTTATTCCTGGGATGTGGGCATCACTGGTAAGTCCAGCATTTATTGCCTATCCCTAATTCCTCTTGAGAAAGTGGTAGTGAGCTGTCTTCTTGAACCGCTGCGGTCCATGTGATGAAGGTACTCCCACAGTGCTGTTAGGGAGGGAGTTACAGGATTTTGATCCAGCAATGAGGAGGAATGGCGATATATTTCCAAGTCAAAATGGTGTGTGACTTGGAGGCGATGGTGGAGTTCCCATGCGCCTGCTGCCCTTGTCCTTCTGGGTGGTAGAGGTCGCGGGTCTGGGAAGTGCTGTGGGAGAGGCCTTGGCAAGTTGCAGCAGTGCATCTGAAAGATGGTACACACTGCAGCCATGGTGTATCGGCGATAGAGCACATGAATGTTTAAGGTGGTGGATGGGGTGCTAATCAAGCGGGCTGCTTTGTCCTGGATGGTGTCAAGCGTCTTTAGTGCTGTTGGAGCTGCACTCATCCAGGCAAATGGAAAGTATTCCATCGCACTCCTGACTTGTGCCTTGTAGATGGTGGAAAGGCTTTGGGAGTCAGGAGGTGAGACACTCGCCACACAATACGCAGCCTCTGACCTACACGTTGCCACAGAATTATGTGGCTGGTCCAGTTAAGTTTCTGGTCAATGGTGATCCGCGGGATGTTGATGGTGGAGGATTTGGCAATGTTAATTCCATTGAATGCCAGGGGAAGGTGGCTAAATTCTCTCTTGTTGGAGATAATCATTGCCTGGCACTTTTGTGGCATGAATGTTATTTGCCAATTATCAGTCTGTAAAGTCCTGTCCCCTTAGTACAGATTTACAAGGAACATTTTGCCCATGAATGGGCCCGCATATTCTCCGTGCACCCGCGACCACGGTTTGGTAGGCCAGGGGCTCAGGGGAGCTTCCCTGTGGGCATTGCTAAGTTGGGCACAAATGGTGCACCTTCGGACGCAGAGCTCCAAGTCCGCGTCAATACCAGGCCACCAGACGTGGGATCTGGCTATGGCCTTCATGAGAATGAACCCTGGGTGCTCGCGGTGGCTGGACAAATGCCTCTCTGCCTCGCAGAGACATGACTACTCGGCTGCCCCACATCAGGGCAGTCTGCTTGTAGTGATAGCTCATGCATGCGCCTGTGAAAGGATTTTAATTCCTCGGGGCAGGCATTGCGAGCCTCTGCCCAGTCACCGGTTAGGACACATCGTTTTACTAAGGCTAACGTGGGGTCGCTGGCCATCCAGGCTTTGATTTGGCGAGCCATCATGGGCGAACCTGTGGACTCAAAGGCATTGATTGCCATGACTATCTCACAGTCCAGTTCGTCAGACCCTTCCGTGGTCACCAGGGGTAGCCTGCTGAGCGCATCTGCACAGTTGTCTGTGCTTGTTCTGTGCCTTATGGTATAGTCGTGAGTGCCCACCGTTGAATTCGCGCCGAGGCATTGGCATTTATTGCCTTGCTCTCGGATAGGAGGGATGTGAGGGGCTTGTGGTCGGTTTCTAACGCGAACTTGGCCCCGAAAAGGTATTGGTGCATCTTTTTGACATCGTACACGCATGTGAGCGCCTCCTTCTCCACCATTCCGTACCCGCGCTCCGCCCGCGAAAGTGACCTGGAGGCATAAGCTATGGGTTGTAATTTGCCCGCACTATTGACATGTTGCAAAACGCACCCGACCCCATACGCTGATGCATCGCATGTGAGAACTAGCTTTTTACCTGGATCAAAGAAAGTCAAAACACTGTTGGAACACAGAAGGTTGCGTGCCTTATTGAAGGCGCGTTCCTGAGCGTCCCCCCAAAACCAATCGCACCCCTTCCTGAGTAGCACGTGGAGAGGCTCCAGCAGCATGCTTAAGTTCTGCATAATGTTCCCAAAGTAACTGAGTAGCCCGAGAAAGACGCGCAGTTCTGAGACATTCTGGGGCCTGGGCGCCAGGCGAATTGCTTGTTTTGGACTCTGTTGGGCGGATTCCATCAGCGGCAATCCTTCTGCACAAAAATTCAACCTCGGGTGCGAGAAACAGGTACTTGGATTTCTTGACTCGTTGGCCTACCCGATCCAACCGCTTTAGTACTTCCTCCAAATTACGGAGATGGGAGTCGGTGTCCCTGCCCGTGATAAGTATGTCGTCTTGAAATACAACCGTCCCCGGGATGGACTTGAGCAGACTCTCCATGTTGCGCTGGAATATGGCAGCTGCCGACCTGATGCCGAATGGGCATCGATTGTACATGAAAAGGCCTCGATGTGTGTTGATGGTGGTGAGTAGCTTGGATTCCTCGGTCAATTCTTGCGTCATATACGCAGATGTGAGGTCTAGTTTTGAGAAAAGTTTACCTCCAACCAATGTGGCAAATAAGTCCTCCGCTCTGGGCAGCGGGTACTAGTCCTGTAGGGAGACTCTGTTTATGGTAGATTTGTAGTCCCCACAGATTCGTAAGGATCCATCAGGCTTCATGACTGGGACGATGGGACTTGCCCAGTCGCTAAATTCCACAGGTGATATAATGCCTTCCCGCAGAAGCCTGCCTAGTTCGTGTTCAATCTTTTCCCTCATCACATAGGGTACAGCTCTGGCCTTGTGATGGACCGGTCTCGCATCCTGTGTGATGTAGATTTTGACTTTGGCCCCTTTGAAAGTGCCCACACCTGTCTGAAAGAGATGTTCAAATCGCTTTATAACTGTTGAGCAGGAGGTCCGTTCCTCTAATGACATGGCATGGACATCATCCCATTTCCAGTTTAGTTTTTGCCAGCCAGCTTCTCCCCAGCAGTGCTGGGACAATCCGGGGACAATCCACAGGGGAAGTCGGTTCACTGTCCCTTTGTGTGTGACAGAGAGCATGGCACTGCCGAGGACTGGGACGATTTCTTTGGTATAGGTCCTTAGTTTGGTGTTGACCCTTGTGAGTTTTGGTCTATCTCTTTTATGCGGCCACAGTTGTTCAAATTGTTGAGCGCCCATGAGAGATTGACTCGCTCCCGTATCCAGCTCCATGTTGACAGGTATCCCGTTGAGTAGGACCCTCATCATTATAGGAGGTGTCCTGTTGTAGGAGCAGCGGCCATTGATCGTGTTGACCCGCTGTACATCGGTGCCCCGGGTACTGTCCCCACCGTCTTCTGGTCCGCTTTCCGACCCATCTGATTCGTATACCAGCCGAGCTGTCATTTTTTTGCACATGCAGGCCAAATGCCCTGTATATTCACAGTTCCTGCAAACAGCCTGCTGAAATCGACATCCCCTTGACAAGTGCCCACCCCCACACCTCCAGCACAGACTGCTTGCAAAGAATGAGCTGCGTCTGGCTGATCTCTCTTGAGCTTCTCTCAGTTTGTAGTTGATTGCTCGCATTGTGGGTTGATGAGGTGTGAACGGCCGTTCCTGTGGCCCTTGATGGCTTCTGGCGCCACTGCCTGCTGTCGAGAGCCTGTTCTCCCAGTTTTGTCTGTGTGTGGGGGTAGCAGCTTGTTTAATGCTGTGAACTTCTTGTTCTGATATTTCGTTAGTTGTCATACCTGCATTGTAAATCAACCTCGTTTCTTCTTCCCCTACCAAGAATGTCTGTGCAACCAGTGCTGCTGCCTCTAAGGTCAGGGTCTTGGTCTCTATGAGCTTTCGGAATATGCCTGCGTGGCCTATTCCTTCAATGAAAAAGTCTCTCAGCATTTCTCTCCTCAATTCATCGGAGAACTCACATAAACTAGCCAACCTCCAAAGTTCCGCCACGAAGTCGGGTATGCTCTGGCCCACACAGCGTCTGTAGTTGTAGAACCTGTGTCTGGCCATGTGTAGGCTGCTCGCTGGCTTCAGATGGTCTCTTACCAGTGTGCTCAATTCTTCAAACGACTTGCTTGCTGGTTTCTCGGGTGCCAGCAGATCCTTCATTAACATAGAAACATAGAAACATAGAAAATAGGTGCAGGAGTAGGCCATTCGGCCCTTCTAGCCTGCACCGCCATTCAATGAGTTCATGGCTGAACATTCAACTTCAGTACCCCATTCCTGCTTTCTCGCCATACCCCTTGATCCCCCTAGCAGTAAGGACCTCATCTAACTCCTTTTTGAATATATTTAGTGAATTGGCCTCAACAACTTTCTGTGGTAGAGAATTCCACAGGTTCACCACTCTCTGGGTGAAGAAGTTCCTCCGCATCTCGGTCCTAAATGGCTTACCCCTTATCCTTAGACTGTGACCCCTGGTTCTGGACTTCCCCAACATTGGGAACATTCTTCCTGCATCTAACCTGTCTAACCCCGTCAGAATTTTATATGTTTCTATGAGGTCCCCTCTCATTCTTCTGAACTCCAGTGAATACAAGCCCAGTTGATCCAGTCTTTCTTGATAGGTCAGTCCCGCCATCCCGGGAATCAGTCTGGTGAACCTTCGCTGCACTCCCTCAATAGCAAGAATGTCCTTCCTCAGGTTAGGAGACAAAAACTGTACACAATACTCCAGGTGTGGCCTCACCAATGCCCTGTACAACTGTAGCAACACCTCCCTGCCCCTGTACTCAAATCCCCTTGCTATGAAGGCCAACATGCCATTTGCTTTCTTAACCGCCTGCTGCACCTGCATGCCAACCTTCAATGACTGATGTACCATGACACCCAGGTCTCTTTGCACCTCCCCTTTTCCTAATCTGTCACCATTCAGATAATAGTCTGTCTCTCTGTTTTTACCACCAAAGTGGATAACCTCACATTTATCCACATTATACTTCATCTGCCATGCATTTGCCCACTCACCTAACCTATCCAAGTCGCTCTGCAGCCTCACAGCATCCTCCTCGCAGCTCACATTGCCACCCAACTTAGTGTCATCCGCAAATTTGGAGATACTACATTTAATCCCCTCATCTAAATCATTAATGTACAGTGTAAACAGCTGGGGCCCCAGCACAGAACCTTGCGGTACCCCACTAGTCACTGCCTGCCATTCTGAAAAGTACCCATTTACTCCTACTCTTTGCTTCCTGTCTGACAACCAGTTCTCAATCCATGTCAGTACACTACCCCCAATCCCATGTGCTCTAACTTTGCACATCAATCTCTTGTGTGGGACCTTGTCGAACGCCTTCTGAAAGTCCAAATATACCACATCAACTGGTTCTCCCTTGTCCACTCTACTGGAAACATCCTCAAAAAATTCCAGAAGATTTGTCAAGCATGATTTCCCTTTCACAAATCCATGCTGACTTGGACCTATCATGTCACCTCTTTCCAAATGCACTGCTATGACATCCTTAATAATTGATTCCATCATTTTACCCACTACCGATGTCAGGCTGACCGGTCTATAATTCCCTGTTTTCTCTCTCCCTCCTTTTTTAAAAAGTGGGGTTACATTGGCTACCCTCCACTCCATAGGAACTGATCCAGAGTCAATGGAATGTTGGAAAATGACTGTCAACGCATCCACTATTTCCAAGGCCACCTCCTTAAGTACTCTGGGATGCAGTCCATCAGGCCCTGGGGATTTATCGGCCTTCAATCCCATCAATTTCCCCAACACAATTTCCCGGCTAATAAGGATTTCCCTCAGTTCCTCCTCCTTACTAGACCCCCCGACCCCTTTTATAACCGGAAGGTTGTTCGTGTCCTCCTTCGTGAATACCGAACCAAAGTACTTGTTCAATTGGTCCGCCATTTCTTTGTTCCCCGTTATGACTTCCCCTGATTCTGACTGCAGGGGACCTACATTTGTCTTTACTAACCTTTTTCTCTTTACATATCTATAGAAACTTTTGCAATCCGTCTTAATGTTCCCTGCAAGCTTCTTCTCATACTCCATTTTCCCTGCCCTAATCAAACCCTTTGTCCTCCTCTGCTGAGTTCTAAATTTCTCCCAGTCCCCAGGTTCGCTGCTATTTCTGGCCAATTTGTATGCCACTTCCTTGGCTTTAATACTATCCCTGATTTCCCTTGATAGCCACGGTTGAGCCACCTTCCCTTTTTTATTTCTATGCCAGACAGGAATGTACAATTGTTGTAGTTCATCCATGCGGTCTCTAAATGTCTGCCATTGCCCATCCACAGTCAACCCCTTAAGTATCATTCGCCAATCCATCTCAGCCAATTCACGCCTCATACCTTCAAAGTTAGCCTTCTTTAAGTTCTGGACCATGGTCTCTGAGTTAACTGTTTCATTCTCCATCCTAATGCAGAATTCCACCATATTATGGTCACTCTTCCCCAAGGGGCCTCGCACAACGAGATTGCTAATTAATCCTTTCTCATTACATAACACCCAGTCTAAGATGGCCTCCCCCCTAGTTGGTTCCTCGACATATTGGTCTAAAAAACCATCCCTTATGCACTCCAGAAAATCCTCCTCCACCGTATTGCTTCCAGTTTGGTTAGCCCAATCTATGTGCATATTAAAGTCACCCATTATAACTGCTGCACCTTTATTGCACGCACCCCTAATTTCCTGTTTGATGCCCTCCCCAACATCACTACTACTGTTTGGAGGTCTGTACACAACTCCCACTAACGTTTTTTGCCCTTTGGTGTTCTGCAGCTCTACCCATATAGATTCCACATCATCCAAGCTAATGTCCTTCCTAACTATTGCCTTAATCTCCTCCTTAACCAGCAATGCTACCCCACCTCCTTTTCCTTTTATTCTATCCTTCCTGAATGTTGAATACCCCTGGATGTTGAGTTCCCAGCCCTGCTCATCCTGGAGCCACGTCTCCGTAATCCCAATCACATCATATTTGTTAACATCTATTTGCACAGTTAATTCATCCACCTTATTGCGGATACTCCTTGCATTAAGACACAAAGCCTTTAGGCTTGTTTTTTTAACACCCTCTGTCCTTTTAGAATTTTGCTGTACAATGGCCCTTTTTGTTCTTTGCCTTGGGTTTCTCTGCCCTCCACTTTTCCTCATCTCCTTTCTGTCTTTTGTTTTTGCCTCCTTTTTGTTTCCCTCTATCTCCCTGCATTGGTTCCCATCCCCCTGCCATATTAGTTTAACTCCTCCCCAACAGCACTAGCAAACACTCCCCCGAGGACATTGGTTCCGATTCTGCCCAGGTGCAGACCGTCCGGATTGTACTGGTCCCACCTCCCCCAGAACCGGTTCCAATGCCCCAGGAATTTGAATCCCTCCCTGCTGCACCATTGCTCAAGCCACGTATTCATCTGAGCTATCCTGCGATTCCTACTCTGACTAGCACGTGGCACTGGTAGCAATCCCGAGATTACTACTTTTGAGGTCCTACTTTTTAATTTAGCTCCTAGCTCCTTAAATTCATTTCGTAGGAACTCATCCCTTTTTTTACCTATGTCATTGGTACCAACGTGCACCACGACAACTGGCTGTTCTCCCTCCCTTTTTAGAATGTCCTCCACCCGTATGTTTTCGAGCCACAGCTGGTCAAGAGATGGGCTCTTCTCTTGTCTGCTTTGTCTTTAAGTCCCGCCAATCCAAAAAATATCTATTACCCATTATTCCATCTTCTGCCCTTTAACCAACTTGCTATTCATGCTATAATATTCTAAACAACTTGTGTCTATATAGCACCTATAACATAGTAAAACATCCCAAAGTGCTTCACAGGAGCCTTATAAAACAAAATTTGACACTGAAGCACAGGAGATACTAGGGCAGATGACCAAAGTTTGATCAAAGAGGTAGGTTTTAAGGAGGAGAGGTAGCGAGGCGGAGAGGTTTAGGGAGGGAATTCCAGAGCTTAGGGCCTTGGCAGCTGAAGGCACATCCACCAATGGAGGAGCGATTAAAATCTGGGATGCTGAAGAGGCCAGAATTAGAGGAGCGCAGATATCTTGGAGGCTTGTGGGGCTAGAGATCACAGAGGTACATAAGAACATAAGAAATAGGAGCAGGAGTAGGCCATATGGCCCCTTGAGCCTGTTCCACCATTCAATACAATCATGGCTGATCCGATCATGGACTCGGGTCCACTTCCCCGCCCGCTCCCCATAACCCCTTATTTCCTTATCGCTAAAGAAACTGTATATTTCTGTCTTAAGTTTATTCAATGTCCCAAGCTTCCACAGCTCTCTGAGACAGCAAATTCCACAGATTTACAACCCTCAGAAGAAATTTCTCCTCATCTCAGTTTTAAATGGGCGGCCCCTTATTCTAAGATCATGCCCTCTAGTTCTAGTCTCCCCCATCAGTGGAAACATCCTCTCTGCATCCACCTTGTCAAGCCCCCTCATAATCTTATATGTTTCGATAAGATTACCTCTCATTCTTCTGAATTCTAATGAGTAGAGGCCCAACCAATTCAACCTTTCCTCATAAGTCAACCCCTCATCTCCGGAATCAACCTAGTGAACCTTCTCTGAACTGCCTCCAAAGCAAGTATATCCTTTCGTAAATATGGAAACCAAAACTGCACACAGTATTCCAGGTGCGGCCTCACCAATACCCAGTACAACTGTAGAGAGGTCTACAAAGGTAGGGAGGGAAGAGGTCATGGAGGGATTTGAAAACAAGGATGAAAATTTTAAAATCAAGATGTTGCTTAACTGGGAGCCAATGTAGGTCAGTGAGCACAGGGGTGATGGGTGAAGGGTGAACAACACTTAGTGCAAATTAGGACATGGACAGCAGAGTTTTGGATGACCTCAAGTTTACGGAGGGCAAAATGTGAGAGGCTGGCCAGGTTTGCGCTGGAATAGTCAAGTCTAGAGATAACAAAGACTTCCCTTTAATATTGTGTGCCTTAATTTTACCAACAAGCCTCCTATTCAGCACCTTATCAAATATATATTAGAAATCCATGCACACAACATTCACTGTCATTCCTTTGCCAATACAGCTGTAATTCCTTCAAGAACTCGATTAAATTTGTTCGACACAACCTGCTTTTTACACATCTATGCTGTCTGTCTTTAATGAATCACATCTTTCTAAATGAGTATTAACTTTAACTCCTATTATGAACTCTAGAAACTTACCCACTACCAATGATAGGCCGGCTAGTCAACAATCACTTATTATCTAATTTGGAACAGAGATGTTACATCAGCAACCTTCCAATCCTCTGGCACAACTTTCAAATCAAACATCTTAGGATATGGAAGACTGGTCACAGGCTTTGCCCTTGGCATGCCATCAGTGCCTTGTGCCTTTTCAGTACTAGTTCCTTTTCTATTAATTTTAACTAATTGCTCCTCTTGTATCTCTTATTTCCACTAGAATAATCTTGTGAAAACCAAAGCAGAATATCCACTTAGTATTGCTGCCATTCCATTTGATTTCCTTTCATCTCTAGTCAGTCCCACTCTTTCTTTAATTACTTCTCTACTTTCTATGTTTGTAAAATTCCTTTACTATTTCTTTTGATGTTGTCCACCAGTCTTCTTTCATTATCTCTCAACCTTTACCAAATGTTTTTTGCTTCCCCAAAATATTTTTATGCTCTGCTTAATCTTGTGTGTTATTAACCCTAGATTTTTCATGACACAGTCTCATTTCAATTTCTCTCAATAAGCTTTGCTTTTGGGGAAATTACCACTTGCATGTGTGTACTTATTGGTGAACTTTTTTTGAAAATGTGATTCATGTTTCTTGCTTCACAAACACTATCCAACGGTGTAAAACACCAAAATCCGTTCATCACAAGAATACAAAATATTTTATGAATACAATCAAGGAGGCATAGGCATCAGAAAAATAGTAAGGGGATGATTAAATATAACTCCTAGGTCTATTGTGTTATGAATATGTTTTTTTATGATTTGAAGTGGCACTTGAAATACTTAACTGTGCCAATCACACTATGTTCTGAAGACTTCCTCTGAATCGGACAGCCATTAGCTGAGCAATTCCAACATATGAAAATCTTAAGCGTAGTCTCAACATGGAGCTAAGCACCTCCAAGAGCCATTTCAAAAGCATTCAACCTTGTTGATATCACTTTGTGTTTATCAAGGAAGAACAATGAACACTCAGTGTGATTACAAAGCAGGAATCATATGTTGGGGTCAGATGGTATTAAACCATGACAACAAAGCTCATCTGAAATAAAGACATCATTGCTTTGATGTAACTTATTTATGTTTTTACACACACACTATGTACTGCAGTCAGTTGTAGTTAATTTCTGCTCACACAGGGTTCCATGATAGCAGCAAGAAGAATCCATCCAGCTGTTCTGTATTCGGTCTATATTCACGCATCAGAAAATATAATTTTTATGTCAACAGGAAGCATTCGCAACCTGAACCATGTTAGCATATTGTGGTACTTCACCGAGCAAAATTTGATACTTAAGTAATCAAGTCCACTCAAGTGGAGCAAGGCATTAAAAACACATTAAAAAAAATGCTCTGTATCCATTCTAGGTTAAGTAAACTGGAGCACCTAGCAGGCATTATTTATGTCAATTTGGCTTAGTAGTGGCACTTTCGCCCGAGTCAGAAAGTGATGGATTCGAGCCCCACTTAAGTACTTGAACATCGAGGCTGACACTCCAGTGCATACTGAGGGAATAAGCAGTCAAAGGTGCCATCTACAGTTGAGATATTAAAATGAGACCCTATCTGCCCTTTCAGTTGGACTTAAAAAAAATGCTTCACACTTGTTCAAAAGAGCAAGGAGTTCCCCAGTGGTCTAGTCAACATTTATACCCCAACACCACCACTATAAATGAATTTGCCATTTATCTCATTTCTGTTTGTGCAACCTTGCTGTATGCAAATTAGCTGCCGTATTTGCCCACAAAACAACAATGGCTACACTCCAAAAGTAATTCATTGACTGGGAAGCACACAGACAGCTTTATGATGGGAAAAGCACTATATAAATGTAAATTCTTGCTTTCTTCTTTCTTATCACAAACACAACCTATTCTAGCAGAAACCACAACTAGCAAAATCTCACCAGTTTGATTAAATATTTTCCCGAGATTGATTTCTCAATTTATAGAGTCTAAATGCTAAAATAACTTCATTGCATGATGTGCCTGAAAACAGCAATGTAGCTTCTCATATGGAAGTGGCTGTCAATTAATTTCCAAAATAATCAGATATTCCATACATCTGAAATATATACTGCTCTGATCAACTTAAATTATGAAAAATAATCCAGTTATAAGTTGGCACCCTCGCCATTGACTAATTTTCCCCATTCGGTTTCTGAGCTACCAATTCCATTCCCCTCCCCAGCTGAGGTCTCTGATTGAACCAGACTAGTCGCAACCTCGCCATCCAATTTGTCCCTGAGCTGAGCTACCGATCTCTTCATCACAAAGATCGCGTACCTCCACCTCTGCCCCTGCCTCAGCCCACCTGTTGCTGAAACCCTCATCTATGCTTTGTCACCTCCAGACTCGGCTGTTCCAATGATCACCTGGCCGGTCACCCATCCCCCACCCTCCATAAAGTTCAGCTCCCTCCCCAAATTCTTCGGCCCGTATCCTATCCCACATCAAGTCCCACTTACCCATCGTCCCTGTGCTCATCATCATCATCATTATAGGCAATCCCTCTGAATCGAGGAACATTTGCTTCCACTCCCAAAGTGTGTTCTCTGGTGGCTAAACAGTCCAATACGAGAGCCACAGACCCCGTCACAGGTGGGACAGACATCCGTCGAGGGAAGGGGTGGGTGGGGCTGGTTTGCCGCACGCTCCTTCCGCTGTCTGCACTTGACCTCTTCACGCTGAGACTCGAAGAACTCAACGCCCTCCCGGATGCACTTTCTCCACCTCGGGCGGTCTTTGGCCAGGGACTCACAGGTGTCAGTGGTGATGTCGCACTTTACCAGGGAGGCTCTGAGGGTGTCCTTGTAACGCTTCCGCTGCCCACCTTTGGCTCGTTTACCATGAAAGAACTCTGCATAAAGCATTTGCTTTGGGAGTCTCGTATCTGGCATGCAAACGATGTGGCCTGCCCAGCGAAGTTGATCGAGTGTGGTCAGTGCTTCAATGCTGGAGATGTTAGCCTGGACGAGGACACTGACGTTGGTGCACCTGTCCTCCCAGGGGATTTGCAGGATCTTACGGAGACATCGTTGGTGATATATCTCCAGCGATTTGAGGTGCCTTCTGTACAACGTCCATGCCTCAGATCCATACAGGAGGGCGGGTATTACTACAGCCCTGTAGACCATGAACTTGGTGGTAGATTTGAGGGTCAGGTTTTCAAACACTCTTTTCCTCAAGGGGCCGAAGGCTGCACTGGCGCACTGGAGGCGATGTTGAATCTCCGCATCAATGTCTGCCTTTGTTGATAAGAGGCTCCCGAGGTATGGGAAATGGTCCACGTTGTCGAGGGCCGCGCCGTGGATCTTGATGATTGGAGGGCAGTGCTGTGCGGCGGGGACAGGCTAGTGGCGGACCTTTGACTTACGGATGTTAAGCGTAAGGCCCATGCTTTCATATGCCTCAGTGAATACATTGACTATATCCTGGAGTTCAGCCTCAGAATGTACGCAGGCATCGTCCGCGTACTGCAGCTCAACGACAGAGCTTGGGGTGATCTTGGACCTGGCCTGGAGGCGGCGTAGGTTAAACAGCTTCCCACTGGTTCTGTAATTTAGTTCCACTCCAGTGGGGAACTTGTTGATTGTGAGGTGGAACATGGCGGCGAGGAAGATTGAGAAGAGGGTTGGAGCAATGACGCAGCCCTGTTTGACCCCGGTCCGGACGTGAATTGGATCTGTAATTGGGTCTGTGCTCAATACCTACGTTGGCTGCTGGGCCACCGACACTTACATTTTTAAAATCCCATCATTATGTTTGAAACCATTCATGGCCTTACTTCTCCCAAACTCTAAGGTAAGCAATTAAGTCTGTAGTGAGAGTGTAGGATTTTGGAAACATCTGGTATTTAAAGAGATAAAGCATCAAAAATGACCTATAAACACCCGGTAGCCCCATCAGTTCATGTCCAGTCTGCGAAACCTCTTTCTGTACCACAACACTATCATCAAACACCACCCGCAACCTCCCCCCCACCCCGCCCCCATTAAAAAAACACTACCTGAACTTCAATTCGTATGTTTTCTAAACTACATGGAATAATCTTGTTAGTGATCGTTTGGACCTCATTGTTTGAAAAATTGACTGGAACAACAATAAAATGACTGGAACAACAATAAAATTAAGGTTGTAGGAGAATGCAATCCTCAAGTCAACATATTATATATAATACTTTACCAGAGGTCAGTCAGAAAAATCTCTGCCACCGAACAAAAAGCCGTAGAGATGTTTTGAGGAGTCACTTCAGCATTATCTAGATCACTGGATGCTGCTTGTGTGGCCTGTCCAAAAACAAAATCACTAATTTACTTGTACTATAAAATACACTACAATTTCACAATTATCTACTGCAATTTTTCTTCTCATCATCCAGCACCACAGACATTAAACTTTGCCAAAAAAGCAAGAGGCACCTGGTACTTTGTTCCAACAGAGTTAGCTAAATATTTTGATTAGGTTGGCAACATGCAGCAGGAGCGTGATGTGTAGAGGCACTACTCCGTGGGCCCAAAATTGCATTTCCTTCATTTAAGTGTGCATTTTGCACCAATGCTAATTATTTGGCAATTTTTAGCTTCATGTGACTTATTGGAGTTAAGTTAGCAATTACATTTGAATGTTTGAACAAATGGAGCCTTTCCCTGTATTTTCTTTTAAATAGTATAAATCTGATTAATTTGAATTGAACTTGTAAACTTGTTGAGTTTAAGCTGAGCAACATATCGGTGTTTAAATAACTCCAGATACAGCTTCACTTGAACAAAATCACTTGTTTAAGTTTTAGATCATCACTAAATTTAAATTGAAGATTATGCATCACTGGTATCCAAGCACACACAGGACAAAATGCAGATCCTGAAGCATATAAACACAACACTGTGCATAGCCAAGGTATCAGATAGCGTACTACTCTGATTAATGCCACGCAAGAAATGTACAATCACAACAATATGGAAACCAACATAACATTTTGAAATACGTGAGAAAATCAGTATCAAAAGCAATCCTTCGATCATTAGAACAGAGTCTACGATGGCACTAAACAACAACAACAATCTTAAAGAATTACTTTTATATTGACTTGTGGGTATCCGTGAGTCACAAGGTTTATTCAGGCTTAATCAAAATTTCTCCAAAAATAAATTATTTCAATCACTTTTCAATTTGAACAGACAGTTTAATGGGTTAACAGTTTTTTTTTAAAAAGTCAAATTAAAAATCCGTTATACCAACCAGAATACAGAATAAAAATAACCCAGCCAAAAATTAACCAGCAAAAAATATTTACAATATTGCATGAAAACTAACACATGCCATGAAAGCTTAGCACACAGCATTTAGTAAAACTCAACCAATGTTTCCCTGTTTAAAAACTGGATAATCTTCAAAGATTCCAGCTCACCATCTCCTTCTGCTGTTGGTAATCTTTAATCATGAGCTCAATGCCTTTGTTGAAGTACTGTACTGCTTCCTGCCCACAGTGCATCTGGCCCAAGTACATGTATTTAGCATGGCCTTTGTCAGGACTCAACATGACAGCTTGCTGAAATACTTCCACCAGAGTCAAAGAATGTTTTTCTCTTTTTATATGGCATAGGTATTATTAATTCCACTACAAAATGTGCCTACTAATCTGCAAAACAGCACTGTAACAATTAATAGCCATTATACTGTAAAATTTATAGGAAAGTACAGTTTAGCACACAATATAGTTTAAATTTTTTAATCTTAAATTCAAGCAAATTGCCTTTAAATGATTTAACTTCAATAATACTATAGTGCTAATGAAGTAAATCTTTCACCTTTAAGCATAAAAAAGCCACATGTAGCTGGGCAATGAATGTGCAGCCTGTCACCACCTGCCACTGTCTAAAGCTAGGTGTGAATAGTTGCCACACAAATACAACAGCTCCCTCTGGTGGGATAGTTTAACATAGACAAGGGAAGACGAAGCACCTTGTTTCACGTTTCCCTCTGGTAAATGGATCATGGATCATAATTAACAGCCGACTTGGGAATTATCCATCACCCAGTTTCTTGCCAAAAGGATATTTCTTTTGCTTTTTCTGAATTTCCAAGCTCTGCAAAGATGTTGCCCATCATATCAAGTATGGTCAAATTGTTAGGCTCCATGTCCAAAGCTCGCTGACAGAACATTTGTGCTCGTTCAAAATTTAAGTTGTCTATGCATTCCTCAGCCTGAAAGTGCACAAATAAATTTAGCAGCATCTGTTTCATCAAATAAACAATAGATTTTAGATCAAGTGTCATTCCAGTACATTTACATAGAAACATAGAAAATAGGTGCAGGAGTAGACCATTCGGCCCTTCAAGCCTGCACCACCATTCAATAAGATCATGGCTGATCATTCACCACAATACCCCTTTCCTGCTTTCTCTCCATACCCCTTGATCCCTTTAGCCATAAGGGCATATCCAACTCCCTCTTGAATATATCCAACGAACTGGCATCAACAACTCTCTGCGGAAGAGAATTCCACAGGTTAACAGCTCTCTGAGTGAAGACGTTTCTCCTCATCTCAGTCCTAAATGGCTTACCCCTTATCCTTAGACTGTGTCCCCTGGTTCTGGACTTCCCCAACATCGGGAACATTCTTCCTGCATCTAACCTGTCCAGTCCCGTCAGAATTTTATATGTTTCTATGAGATCCCCTCTCATCCTTCCAAACTCCAGTGAATACAGGTCCAGTCGATCCAGTCTCGCCATCCCGGGAATCAGTCTGGTGAACCTTCGCTGCACTCCCTCAATAGCAAGAATGTCCTTCTTCAGATTAGGAGACCAAAACTGAACACAATATTCCAGGTGAGGCCTCACCAAGGCACTGTACAACTGCTCCTATACTCAAATCTCTTAGCTATGAAGGTCAACATACCATTTGCCTTCTTCACCGCCTGCTGTACCTGCATGCCAACTTTCAATGACTGATGGACCATGACACCCAGGTCTCGTTGCACCTCCCCTTTTCCTAATCTGCCGCCATTCAGATAATATTCTGCCTTCGCGTTTTTGCCACCAAAGTGGATAACTTCACATTTATCCACATTATACTGCATCTGCCATGCATTTGCTCATTCACCTAACCTGTCCAAGTCACCCTGCAGCCTCTTAGCATCCCCCTCACAACTCACACCGCCACCCAGCTTAGTGTCATCTGCAAACTTGGAGATATTACTCTCAATTCCTTCATCTAAATCATTACTGTATATTGTAAATAGCTGGGGTCCCAGCACTGAACCCTGCGGCACCCCACTAGTCACTGCCTGCCATTCTGAAAAGGACCCGTTTATCCCGACTCGTTACTTCCTGTCTGCCAACCAGTTCTCTATCCATGTCAATACATTACTCCCAATACCATGTGTTTTAATTTTGCACACCAATATCTTGGGCCCAAGTTTCCACATGATTTGCGCCTGATTTTTAGGAGCAACTGGTGGAGAACGGACTATCTTAGAAATCGCAATTCTCCACATTTTTTTTTCTGCAGTTCTAGTCAGGTAGAACAGTTCCACTTTGGAACAGAATTTTTTCTTCAAAAGGGGGCGTGTCCGGCCACTGACGCCTGATTTGAAAGTTTCCACAGTGAAAATGTACTCCAAACTAAAGTAGAATGGAGCAAGTGAAGATTTTTGTAGAACTGAAAAAATCTGTTCTACACATTAAAAAATCAGGCGCAGGTTACAAATTCGGCGTCCAGAAGGAGGTGGGGGGGAAGGGAAGTCATTAAATTCTATAATAAATCCTTATTTATACTTATACAAATATTATACAAATAAATCCAACCTGAATAAACATTTATAAGCAAAGAAAAGATTAAATAAACCATCTTCCTACCTGTGTGAAAGTGCTTCAGGCAGGCCTTTCAGGACCAAAGGCTGAACGGGCCGGCCCAGTCCTTGGGGGGGGGGGGGGGGGCGCGGAGCGGGAACAGGAGCGCGGGTCGGGTTGGGTCCAGTCGGGGGGGGGGGGGGCGCAGAGCGGGAACAGGAGCGCGGGTCGGGTCGGGTCGGGTCGGGTCCAGTCGGGGAGGCGGGAACAGGAGCGCGGGTCGGGTCGGGTCCAGTCGGGGGGGGGGGGGGCAGAGCGGGAACAGGAGCTCGGGTCGGGTCCAGTCCGGGGGCGGGGGGGGGGGGGCGGCGTGGAGCGGGAACAGGAGCGCGGGTCGGGTCGGGTCCAGTCGGGTAGGCGGGGAGCGGGAACAGGAGCGCAGGTCGGGTCGGGTCCAGTCGGGGAGCGGGAACAGGAGCGCGGGTCGGGTCGGGTCGGGTCGGGTCCAGTCGGGGGGGTGGGGTGGGAGCGGGTGTCGGGTCTGGTCCGGAGGTGGGGGGGGGGGGGGGGGGAAAGAGAGCGGGTGTCGGGTCTGGTCCGGAGGCGGGGGGGGGAGGGGGCGGGGAGCAGGTGTCGGGTCCGGTCCGGGGGGGCGGGGAGCGGGTGTCGGGTCTGGTCGTGGGGGGGGAAGCAGGAGCTGGCCGTGGGAGGAGCCTTATTCACGCAGCCCCAGTGAGGCCATTCGGCCAGGGCTAGGGGCTGTGTGCTTCGGGCCCCTCCCACACAGTTCGGCGCCTGGAGCTACTGCACTTGCGTGCCCACTGTAGCGCGCATGTGCAGAGGTCCCGGCACTGTTTTCAGCGCAGGTACCTGGCTCCACCCCCCTACAGCTCGTGCTGCGCTGCGCCGAGGGCCAGCAGGGAGGTGGAGAATACGGAGGATTTTTTTAGGCGCACTTTGAGGCGCGAAAAACGGGCGTCCAGGTCGGGACTGCGCCATTCTAGGCGCGTGTGGAAACTTGGGCCCATAGTGTGGGACCTTGTCAAAAGCCTTTTGAAAGTCCAAATACACATCCACTGGTTCTCCCTTGTCCACTCTACTAGTTACATCCTCAAAAAATTCTAGAAGACTTGTCAAGCATGATTTCCCTTTCATAAATCCATGCTGACTCAGACCAATCTTGTTACTGCTTTTCAAATGTGCTGCTATTTCATCTTTAATAATTGATTCCAACATTATTCCCACTACTGATGTCAGGCTAACTGGTCTATAATTCCCCATTTTCTTTCTCCCTCCATAGGAACTGATCCAGAGTCGATAGACTGTTGGAAAATGATCACCAATGCACCCACTATTTCTCGGGCCACTTTCTTAAGTACTCTGGGATGCAGACTATCAGGCCTTGGGGATTTATCGGCCTTCAATCCCAAAATTTCCCTAACACAATTTCCTTACTAATAAGGGTTTCCTTCAGTTCCTCCTTCTCGCTAGACCCTCGGTCCCCTGGTATTTCCGGAAGATTATTTGTGTCTTCCTTCGTGAAGACAGAACAAAAGTATTTGTTCAGTTGGTCTACCATTTCTTTGTTCCCCATTATAAATTCACCTGATTCTGACTGCAAGGGATCTACGTTTGTCTTCACTAATCTTTTTCTCTTCACATATCTATAGAAGCTTTTGCAGTCAGTTTTTATTTCCCAGCAAGCTTCCTCATCTACTCTATTTTCCCCCTCTTTAATTAAACACTTTGTCCTCCTCTGCTGAATTCTAAATTTCTCCCAGTCCTCAGGTTTGCCGCGCTTTTTCTGGCCAATTTATATGCCTCTTCCTTGGATTTAACACTATCCCTAATTTCCCTTGTTAGCCACAGTTGAGTCACCTTCCCTGTTTTATTTTTACTCCAGACAGGGATGTACAATTGTTAACGTTCATCCATGTGATCTTTAAATGTTTGCCATTACCTATCCACCGTCAACCCTTTAAGTATCATTTGCCAGTCTATTCTAGCCAATTCACGTCTCATACCAACGAAGTTCCACATAATTATATTTCCACATAATTATGCTACTATCTAAAAATAAATCAATCATTCCGCCATGTTTGTAGGTGAGTCTCTCTCAAAAGATGTCATGCGTGACATTGAAGGAATACGAAAAGAAACTTGCGAGGGATATCAAGATTAACACAAAAGGTTTTTAAAATTTTATAAAGGGGAGTCAAGGAGTATTGGGCCTTTTAAAAACAGAAGTAAGTAATACTACAAATGAAAATAAGAAAATATTGAATAAATAACTTTGTGTCAGTCTTCACAGTAAAGGAAGAGGATAATATACCTGACATTCCAGGGAAACTAATAATGAATCAAGGACTGGAATTCACTAAAGTTAACATAAGCAAGAAAACAGTATTAGAAAAAAATGGAAAAAACAGAATTAGAGATAACTGAAGACTGACAAACCCCAGTACCCGATGGGTTCCACCCCAGGGTTTTAAAGGAATTAGGTGAGAAAATTGCAGATACTTCAGCTATCATTTTCCAAAGCTATCTCAATTCAGGAATTGTCCCTTAAGATTGTAAAATTGCAAATGTAATCCAGTATTTAAGATAGGTGAGGTAGAGAAACCAGGAAATTATAGCCCTGTTAGTCTAGCATCTGTTGTGGGGATGTTATTGGAATCTATAATTAAGGAAAGAGTGACTGAGCACGTCGAGAAATTTTGAGCTGATGAGAGAGAGCCAACATGGATTTTTTTTAAACAGGTAGGTCATGTCTAATGAAACTAATTTGAATTTTTTGAGGAAGTAGCAGACAAGGGAATGTCTGTGGATGTAGTTTATATGGACTTCCAGAAGGCATTTGATAAGGCTCCACATAAGAGACAGTTAGCTAAACTTAAAGCTCCGGGAATAGAAGGCAAATTATTGACCTGGTTAGGAGATTGGTTAGGCAATAGAAGGCAGAGAGTAGGGATAATGAGTATGTACTCCAATTGGAAGGAAGTGACAAGTGGTGTCTTACAAGGATCTGTGCTGAGACTTCAACTATTAATTATATTTATTAATGACATAGATAATGCAATAGAGACCCATATATCCAAGTGTGTCAATGACACGAAGATAGGTGGCATAATCAGCAGAGCAGGTCCCCAGTCGTCCTGGTTTACCCTTGCCACTGGATAAAGACCTAATTCTGTCAAGCCCGTGTGGTGGCTGAAGTTCAACAGTCACCACACGTTAAAAAATCCATGCACAGGCATCTTCCACCCCTGGAGTTCAGGACTGGAGTATCGGGTCCTCTATTGAAACATCTATGAACTCATCACTTTTGGTGTGGAAGCAAGTCATCCTCGCTCAAGGGACAGCCTATGATGATGAGGTGGCATAGTAAGTAATGTGGACAGGAGCATCAAATTATAAGAGGCATTGATAGATTAAGTGAGTGGGCAAAACTGTGGCAGATGGATTTCAACGCAAGTAAGTGTGAGGTCATCCATTTGGGAACAAAAAAGAATAGATCCAAGTATTTGTTCTTAAATGGTGAAAAGCTAGAACAGTGGAGATCCAAAGAGATAGGGGTCAATGTGCACAGATCACTAAAATGAAGGGGCCAGGTACAACACACAATCAAAGGCTAATAGAATAT
This sequence comes from Pristiophorus japonicus, assembly GCF_044704955.1. Lineage (NCBI taxonomy): Eukaryota > Metazoa > Chordata > Chondrichthyes > Pristiophoridae > Pristiophorus > Pristiophorus japonicus. Next base: position 221,544,648 of record NC_091981.1, read on the forward strand.
TCGCCTTTACATCTAGAGAGCTAGAATATAAAGGGCAGGAAGTTTTTCTGCAGCTATACAAAGCCCTGGTTGGTCCTTATACATACAAAAATAAGTGGTAGAAGAGCATCTAGAGACATAATATACAATAAAAAATAGTCAGCGTGGATTCTGAATAGCTAAGTCATGCTTAAATAACCTGATAGAATTATTTGAAGAGATGACAGAAAGAGTAGACAAAGGTAATGTAGTAGATGTCATATACTGGAACTTTCCAAAAGGCCTTCGATAAGATACCACTGTGTACAGTTCTGGGCACATCACCTCAGAAAGGATATATTAACCTTGAGTGCAGCGCAATGCACCAGAATGTTAACAGGGCTCCAAGCATTAGAAATACATAGAATTACATAGAATATATAGCACAGAAATAGGCCATTCGGCCCAACAAGTCTGTGCTGGTGTTTATACTCTCATTCTATCTACCTCATTTCATCCTTTCAGCATATCTTTTTATTCCTTTTTCTCTCATGTGGAGTGGGACTAACTGGATTGCTCTTTGAAAGTGCTGGCACAGATTTGATGAACCGAATGACCTCATTCTGCACTGTACTATTCTATGATTCTCTATCCTCATCTCATTTTCTTTTGAAAGCATCTAAGCTATTTGCTTCAACCCGAGTTCCACATCTTATCAACTCTGAGTAAAGAAGTTTCTCCACATGCCTCAACCTTGGTCATTAGCCTACCGTGTGATCCTTATTGAAGGACTTTTGAAATCTAAGTATATGATATCTACTATATTACCCTTGTCTACTTTTTCCATTACCTCTTCAAAGAAGTCTATCTGGTCAGTTAAGTATGACTTAGCTATTCAGAATCCATGCTGACATTTTCTGTTTCTAGATGCTCTTCTATCACTTCTTTTAGTATAGATTCCAGTATCTTTCTTATCACTGACGTTAAGCTTCACATCGCTTTTTGTATATAGGAACAACTTTAGCTGTCTACCAGTCTTCTGGTACTACCCCCTCTTCTACGGAACTTTTGTATATATAAACTAGTGGTTCTGCTACTTCCTCCCGAGTTTTCGGATGCATAACATCCAGACCTGGAATTTTATCCTCTTTTAGTTTTCCTAGTTTGTCAATTATTTTCTCCCTTTCTATTCCAACTGTATTAATATTCTGTTTAAGCTCATCCTTTAGTGGTGTCTATTTTCTTAATAAAAACTGAGGTAAAGTAGTTACACAATACTTCTGCCATTTCTCTATCATTACCTGAGTTTATCTTGCTCATCTTTTAATGAAGCTAAATCTGTTTAATTAACTTGATTGAGGTTTTGATGAGGTAACATTCAGGGTTGATGAGGGCAATGCGGTTGACGTGATGTACATGGACTTCCAAAAGGCGTTTGATAAAGTGCCACATAATAGGCTTGCCAGCAAAGTTGAAGCCCATGGAATAAAAGGGACAGCAGCAACATGGATACGAAATTGGCTAAGTGACAGGAAACAGAGTCGTGGTGAACAGTTGTTTATCGGACTGGAGGAAGGTATACAGTGGTGTTCTCCAGGGGTCTGTAGGAGGACCATTGTGTTTCTTGACATATTATTGACTTGGATATGGGTGTGCAGGTCACAATTTCAAAATTTGCAGATGACACAAAGCTTGGCAGTATAGTGGATAGTGACAGACTTCAAGGAGGACATAAACAGACTGGTGGAATGGGCGGACATGTGGCAGATGAAATATAATGCAGAAAGTGCAAAGTGATACATTTTGGTAGGAAGAACAAGGAGAGGCAATATAAACAAAGGGTACAATTCTAAAGGGGGGTTCATGAACAGAGAGACCTGGGGGTATATGTGCACAAATCGTTGAAGGTAGCAGGGAAGGTTGAGAAAGTGGCTAAAAAAGCATACGGGATCCTGGGCTTCATAAATAGTGGCATGGAGTACAAAAGCAAGTAAGTTATGAAGAACATTTATAAAACACTGGTTCAGCTTCAACTGGAATATTGTGTCCAATTCTGTGCACCACACTTTAGGAAGGATGTGAAGGCCTTAGAGAGGGTGCAGAGAAGATTTACAAGAATGGTTCCAGGGATCAGGGACTTCAGTTGCATGGATAAACTCGAGAGACTGGGGTTGTTCTCCTTAGAGCAGAGAAGGTGGAGAAGAGATTTGATACAGGTGCTCAAAATCATGAGGGGTCCAGACAGAGTAGAGAGAAACTGTTCCCATTGGTGGAAGGGTCGAGAACCAGAGTACACAGATTTAAGGTGATTGGCAAAAAAAAACAAAGGCGATAAGAGGTAAAACTTTTTTACGCAGCGAGTGGTTATGATCTGGAACGCACTGCCTGAAAGGGTGGTGGAGGCAGACTCAATCGTGGATTTCAAAAAGGGAAATGGATAAATCTTTTGGATAAAAACAAATCTTCGACTTACTGAAAAAAATGGAGAGATCACAACACTAAGGGAAAAATAACCAGCGAGAAGTATTGTCTCACAGAAAAACAATTTGAATCCTCTGAAGTTAGAAGAGCTGGAATCTATTTACAAAAGGTTGCATTAGTCTCATTATTAGATCAAAAAGCCATTCATCAAGATTGACAATAGCACAGGATGTTTTGTCACTGAAAGCACTATCTCCAGCTAACTTGATACCTTAAACTATCTTTTGTTGAGATTTATCAATTCACATTTATGAAAAACACTGCAACCAACTCATCTGGAAACGAACTAATGTGTTTTTGTCTGAGCAAAAACTTGAGATTCAATTTTAACCCCTTACATAAACAAAAATATATGGCACTGGGGTTCCCATATATTGGTCGATAGACTCACATCATCATGAAGGTTATAGTGTTTTCACGAGGATTTTGATAAAGCATAATAATGGGCGTCACCAACTAGGAACCAGACCACAGCATCTACTTAAATTGAGGTTGTGAAAGTCCATTTAAACAAAGACTTTGCAAGCCAATTTAAATAAAGGCTCTCCATAACATCATCATAGGCAGTCCCTCGGAATCGAGGAAGACTTGCTTCCACTCTTAAACTGAGTCCTTAGGTGGCTGAACAGTCCAATACGAGAATCACAGTCCCTGTCACAGATGGGACAGATAGCCGTTGAAGGAAAGGGTGGGTGGGACAGGTTTGATGCACGCTCTTTTCGCTGCCTGCGTTTGATTGCTGCATGCTCTCGACGATGAGACTCGAGGTGCTCAGCACCCTCCCGGATGCACTTCCTCCACTTAGGGCGGTCTTTGGCCAGGGACTCCCAGGTGTCAGTGGGGGTGTTGCGCTTTTTCAGGGAGTCCTTGTAACATTTCATCTGCCCACCTGCTCGTTTGCTGTGAAGGAGTTCAGAGTAGAGCGCTTGCTTTGGGAGTCTCGTGTCTGGCATGTGAACAATGTGGCCTGCCCAGCGGAGCTAATCAAGTGTGGTCAGTGCTTCAATGCTGGGGATGTTGGCCTGGTCGAGGACGCTAATGTTGACGCCATAACATTTAAGTGGCAGACTGAGCGAAGGACAACTTCACTACTTCAAAAAAACATTCAGTATGCCTACCTGCACAACTGGAGGATTTTGCTGTGTTGCCATATTAAACATAAAATTCACAGGTTCACACTGCAAAAATACAGAAGTAAGCTACATTTAAAACATATTAGGTCACCCAGTATCTTTACATGTTTTAAATGCTTGATCAAAGAAAAAAGATTTGCATTTTTGTAGCGCCTTTTACGATCGCTAGACGTCTCAAAGCGCTTTACAGCCAATGAAGTACTTTTTAAAGTGTAGTCAGTTTTAATGTGGGAAATGCAGCAGCCAATTTGCGCACAAACAAGCTCCCACAAACAGCAATGTGATAATGACCAGATAATCTGTTTTTGTTATGTTGATTGAGGGATAAATATTGGCCAGGACACCAGGAATAACTTCCCTGCTCTTCTTCGAAATAGTGCCATGGGATCCTTTAACCCCAGTTGAGAGAGCAGACGGACCTCGGTTTAACGTCTCATCCGAAAGACGGCACCTCCGACAGTAGAGCACTCCCTCAGCACTGCACTGGAGTGTCAGCCTAGATGTTTGTGCTCAAGTCACTGGAGTGGGACTTGAACCCACAACCTTCTGACTCAGAGGCGAGAGTGCTGCCCACTAAGCCACACCTAAAGTGTTCACAAGGCTTTCGGCACAGCTGGGAGTGAGGCAAGGGCAAAGCCGAGCAACGTGCAGAGGTGAAAGTATATGGTCCGAAAGCACTGGAATTGTCCACGTCAGTCACACCATGATGGTACAGACTGAATGGAGAACAAGGGATTCCCACAGTGAGAGGAAACACAAACAGAGGGGGAATCTGGTGTATTTTGTAATATCCAGTCACGTAATGCCTATGGTAGAGGTCCAGACACCTTTCCCCATTTGAGTACAATGTTCTAGGTTGCACTTTACATTCCATTGATGTTTCTATTCTCACTGGTCAATCCATAGCAGTGTGCATTCCGGGAAGGAGAGTCTGCATGATTCCGACTCCATATATTTGGGACAATTTTTTTTTTAATTCACAGATTTTAGTTCATTTTTGACTCTGGATAATACATCAAAATAACTGCGAAAGAGCTTACATTGTAACAAAAAAATAGGAGTGGTTAGAAGAACGTGGTGAAAAATCAGTGATTGCGTGACTGATGTTGGTCCAGTCATCTTAAATCAGAATGACAATGATTTAAGCACCAGCCCTCTATTTTTGAATAATTTCTGCTCATTTCTCCTTTGTTTGTTGCTTAAGTGTGTGCATAAAAGTTCTGATTCCACATTTGTCAGTCTGATTAGAACGCTTCATTGAAACACTGTTGCAATATTACATAAACTATAACTTTTTTTAAATTTTGAAAATAGCTTACTTTTTCCAACAACTGTTCAACCGAATATTTGCCTTCCGTTTTCTTCTTGGCTTTTTTCGCCATTTTCATCTGCATCCTCTCCCGAACATTTAATCCAGCCATTTCAAATCCTGCAAAACAAACACACAGCATTCAAGACAAGCTGCTTTATCAGAAAAAATGAAATACAGTACTGATATTACATATTTGTACGAGTATGTACATCATTTTACATTAATTAAAAACTCTGGTTAATAACTTTACAACAAAAGAGTAACAAAGCAGCTGAAGCTCAATCAACAACAACTTGTATTTATATAGCATCTTTAACATAGTGAAACATCCCAAGGCGCTTCACAGGAGTATTAGGAGATTAAATATTTGAAGCCGAGCCTCACAAGTAGAAATTAGCGCAGACGACCAAAAGCTTGGTCAAAGAGGTAGATTTTCAGGAGCGTATTAAAGGAGGATAGAGAGGTAGAGGGGCGGAGAGGTTTAGGCAGGAAGTTCCAGAGTTTGGGGCCCAAGCAACAGAAGGCACGGCCACCAATGGTTGAGCGATTATAATCAGAATTAGAGGAGTGCAGATATATTGGAGGGAGGGTGGCTGTGGGGCTGAAGGAGATTACAGAGATGTTTTCTAAAACATCAGATAACCTTCCACCTATCTTGTTTTTATTTCACTGGCACAAATAAGAACATAAATTTTTTGAAATCAGCCCTTTTTTGTGAAGGAGAATTCTATTTTTGAAGTCATCCGTTTCCCCTCGTGGGGGAATCTAGAACTAGGGGGCATAGTTTCAGAATAAGGGGTCGCCATTTTAAAACGGAAATGAGGAGGGATTTATTTTCTCAGAGGATCGTGAATCTTTGGAATTCTCTACCCCAGAGAGCAGTGGAGGCTGGGTCATTGAATGTATTTAAGATGAAGATAGGTTCTTGAATAATAAGGGAATCAAGGGTTATGGGGAGTGAGCAATGAAGTAGAGTCAAGGCCAAGATCAGATCAGCCATGATCTTATTAAATGGCGGAGCAGGCTCAAGGGGCCATATGTCCTACTCCTACTACTTCTTATGTTCTCGCAAAATACTGTCTCACCACTTCTCTATCGTATTAAATGATTTTGATAAATAGTATTGTAAAGCAGTATGAAGTTGGTACAAGCAAGGTTATACATCACAAGCATTGGAGACAAAAAAAGTCAGTAATTTAGTGCTACAGGATGCAAAAAAAAAATTAGTTACAACCAACCTGTATGTATTGCAAATTATATTTCCACCTTAAACAAACATAGCAATTAATTAAAGTGAGTTATTTGCTTCAAGTGTATTAAACACCTGTGTGTTTATCAGATGCGGAAGTGTCACTAAATTTTAATAGCTTTTTGAACTTTTCTTTAGTTACCTACCTGAGGAATGGGAGATCTGTTAGATTGGAAATTTAATTTTCCATAAATAATTCAATACTATTTACAGGCACATCTGGCTAAGGAGCTAAACATTATCAATATACTGAGAACTGCTACCCACTTACTTTCTTTTCATCTCTTGAACCTTGATCCAAATCCAACCCAGTCTAATGGTAAGTCCATTCTTTCAGCAGTTATAAAAGGTCCGAGTAAAGTGAGCATTTTTGATGGAGTAAGTAAGGAGAAACTGCTTCCAATAACAGAAGGGTTGGTAACCAGAGGACACAGATTAAAGTAAAGTAAAAGAACCAAAGGTGAGATGAGGAGAAATTGTGTTTTAGAATGCTTCTGTAAAACCTTGGGACGTTTTACTATGTTAAAGGTGCTATATAAACACAAGTTATCATTGAAATATTTTACGCAGCAAGTTATTACCTGGAATTCAATAACTACTTTCAAAAGGGAATTGGATAAATACTTGAAGGGGAAACAGGACTACATGCAAACAGAAAGAATGTTGCATCAGGAAACATTTGCAGTGCTGTGAGGAAGGGGACTTGCATTTATATAGCACCTTTCATGACCACCGGTCGTCCCAAAGCGCTTTACAGCCAATGAAGTACTCCTTTGAAGTGTAGTCAATATTGTAATGTAGGAAACGTGGCAGCCAATTTAAGCACAGGAAACTCCCACAAACAGCAATGTGATAATGAGCAGATAATCTGTTTTTTTTAAATATTGATTGAGGGATAAATATTGTCCAGAACACCGAAGATAACTCCCCTGCTTTTCGTTGAAATAGTGCTGCAAGAGAAAAATTTGGCATTGGAGGTACCAGCGGGACAAGGGTTAAAGTGCTGGTTCCTGCACCGACCCATGAGGTAAAAGGCCTCTCTTCGGCCTTGTACCACGGCTCCAGAAGTTATCAAATCAATAATATTCCGACAGGATATGATGTGAGAACCTAAACAGACATTGATAAGACCTTGCGAAGAGGCTCAAGGCAGACTCACAGGCACCAAGGAGAATCAACAAATTCTGACCTAATGAAGTCATTCTAGTCACGGCCTAAGGTGGTCACGAGGGTCTTGGCCTGTCAATCCAAAGTAGCACAAATAAGGTAGTCCAATTAGAGATCTAGGGAGGCCTTACCAATGAACGGACGGGTTTTTAAAATGTATAAAAGTTGTATGATTGTGCTGTTCGGGGAGCATTTCCACTCACAGGCAGCTGTGATGAGAGGTGTTCCCGGACGTTCGTAATAAGAGATCGTTATACCTTGCCATTCGTCTCTGTCTGCTAACTCCGGGGGCTGTTACGCGGGTTGGGGTGAGCGTCGACCCTCTATATCAGGGGGCCCGCTCGTGGGAGGAGAAGCCTTCCTATTTTCCCCTTACATTTGGCGCTGCGAGCAGGGTGCGGACTTCCCGAACGGAACAATGACCCAGCTGTTGGGGCGAGTATGTTTTAATTTACCACCTTCAAGTTAGAGCTGTGGCATTGTAAACCGCAAGGGAAGGACATCTGTACAAAGAACCATTTGTAGCAGGTACAGAAGGGATGGAGATGGAGGGCAGGGACGATCTAGGGGAGGAAGGGGGTCAAAAGGTGCATCCTAAAACGCGCGCGTGGAGGTAGCACGGCAGTGCGAGGGTACGACGCAAGGGAAGATATAGAGGAAGGTCTATTGACCCGAAGCGATACGAGCGCACGGTGCAGGGACGAGACATATTGACCCAAAGCGTGGCAGCACGAGTGTACGGCGCCAAGGGAAGACAAAGATATTGAGGACATGGAGATGACGTCCCTGCGGTGACGGAATATATTGACCCAAAGCATGGCAGTACAAGTGTACGGCGCCAAAGGAAGACATATAGATATAAATAACGTCCTGCATAGCTAACACGAATTAAAGGGAGTGCCCAAGACCCTCATAGCCCCGAAGAAGATGGGTAACACAGCTATTAAAAAGGCGAATAAAACCAATCATTAATTGTAACTTGCGTAACTACGTAATGCCATAAAAAAGCTGATAGTGATTTTCTTAAGTGACATATGGATCCAAAAAAAATAGAGCCGGCCAAATAATTAATAAGCTTTGTTGAATAAAAAGAGACTTTTGTGAATGTCTGTCATTGAGTGAGAGTCCTTGTGTGATTTTTTTTGACTGCGGAATGAATTTTTCCTGTGTCTGAAAGCCTGTTTGGAAAAATAGGGGAGCTGTCTGTTTGTTTTAGTTCCATCCACTTTTTCAGACAGAGTAAAGTTTTTTTAACTTTTGCAGTGTTGTCCTGTATGTAGGAAGTTTTTAAGTTAGAAACGCAGGTGTAGATTTATTCGGATGATATTAAGAGAAAACATCGCAAAATACTGAGATGGATTGAAACTAAAAAAAATATTAAATTAAATCTGCTCTCTTTAAAAAAAAAAAGAGAAATAAAACTAAAAGGTTTGGAAACAATCTAGAAATACCTTCAGGGATCAGGTCAAACTCCTGGGCGAGGGGTGAGCTATCTGTAAAGGTGTAAAAGGGACTTTTGAGAAAATGTTAAAACGGCAAGCTTTAGCAGTTTAGAAAAAAGGACATTGTAACTGCCTTGAAACTGGAACATTTGAGATAACGAAAAGCAGCCCTCAAAGCCTATGTGCTTGACTCCGTTCTAGTTATGAAGAAAAAGATAAAGACGCAACTTTGAAAGAAAACAGATTGAACGAATTTGAAAGAAAAAGTGTCTTTGATTGTCTGATGATTTTAAATTAACAAATTTACAGAGACACGAGCCGGTGTAAAATACAAAACCTAATTTGAAGAAAGGAGATCTGAAAAAAAGACGTAACGTACTAAATAGGTGCTGAAAAAAAAAGGGTGTTTGCGATGGAAAAAGACATAACTTACTAAATACTAGTTGATGTCGGCTGTGAAAAAGATATTGGTTTAATTGAAAAAAAAAATTTGAAGAGGTAAAAGACACTCTCCATTGATAATGATTTTAAATTACGAGAAAGTTTCACTGCAGTTTGAAAGATTTCCAAAATGTACGTTGTTCATCAAGAAAAGTCCCGAACAGTCTAAACAAGCAGGAGGGTTTTGAAAATAACGAGGAGAAAAGATCTAAGCTATGCGAACTCAGCACAGAAAGAAAAAAAAAACTGGGAATTAGAGATTCTTACTGAATTTTAAAATTCTTATAGAAAATGGAACTGGCACATAAGTTTAGATTTTGTGCTGAGAGAGAAATAAAACACAAGATTTGCCCAGTGAACAGGACTGTAAAAAAAAAGAAATGTTGGATTGTATACAGCTTGTGTGAAAATTGGATTTCAGTAAACAAAATAGCTATTAAAAATGTGTGGTCTTGTTTGAAATCAAATTTTTTTTTAATCTTTGGCAAGTACTTGAATTAGAAGTTAAGAAAAATTAGAGTTTAATCTAAAATGCTGTCTTTCCTGATGAGAAGACTTTTATTATGGCGGCTTTACTAATGATTTCTGCTGTTTTAACGGATTCCTAATTTCTAAGCAAGTTTTGAAGGCACAAAGACTTAAAAAAAAAAAATTTTGGATGATTACGCGAAGTCATGTAATGACATCAGGCCTTCTTACAAACCTGTAAAGGAGTTAACCCTTTCCATTGACAGCTGTTTTATACTGGACATTATTAATTTGGATTTCTTAATAGAATAAAAAAGACTCATCTGACAGATCGAGGAAATGGTGGGATAGTCAGAATAAAAATAAAAACAGAACTAGCCTATGTAATAATACTCGCCTGATACAAATAAAAGAAAGATACTCAAACAAAACAAATTCAAGAGTTAAAAGCTAAGATAAATAAGCTGGAAGAGATTTTTTTTTTTAAATGGGACCAGACGGATAGTGCAGTGCGCAGCCATAGCACCATCACCTATGGCAATAGAACCAATGTACCCCACGGTGGGTAAGTGTTGTCCACAAACCCAACCTAACCCTTACCTCCAATTTCACAGAGTGACCTCGACATGCATGGATAAAAGATGAGTAGAACAGAACCTAACACCTGGTGATGACCAGGCTATCTCTTTAAAATTTGCAGATAAAACACTCACCGAGATGGAACCGCAACGGCTACTTCGACTCTGGAGACTCAGGATACTGGGAACCTTACGGCCCACGCAAGCACTGGATAATGCAGACGGACTACGAGAGATATAGCACACGCAGGAAAGACACAACTACATGAGATGGGGCTTTGTTTAATTTAACTGACGAAATATGCATCCCAGCAGCCAAGGACTGGAGCAAGGACAGAACTTATTTTAACGCATGGCTATGTATAGTGTATTAAGTAAGATTGTAATGCAGCAGGCTGCCGATGCCATGGGCATCAGTAGATTCCGAGGACAGGAGCAAGTTCATCGGACCAAAAGGGGAAGGGCGCAGAAATCCAACTGGATGGAATTTCAGTTCTAGAAGCTCATGCCTGGGCGGACGGAGCTGCAAAACAAGCAGCCAAATCCACCCCGCAGGAAACAGAAAGGTGTGAACAGAATGGAGCAAAAAGGGGGGTGGGACCCCAGGATGTTTAGGAAAACTGGCCAGTGGGATAAAATGAAGACCAAGGGAGGTCTCTGGAATATAAGGTGTATGTCCCGAAGCGTGACACGGTAACAACACGGAGAAGCCGGTATTGATCATGCGTAGCGCAAACAAGAAGGAATACAACCTAAAAAGGGGGGCGGATGGAGTGTGGAGGAAAGATGACAATGTAGTGGACCCGAAATAAAGGTCCAGCTGGGACACCAAACACGCCCAAAAGAAGCCCTACCCCTGCCCCGCTAACCACCCTGGGGACAACAACTCTTCCCAGCACAACCACGCTAGTCCCCCTATAAGCCCGTCCATAAAGACTGGAGCCAAAGGGGAACTAGTAATAAAAGAATCTGAAGAAAGGATATAATTTGGGATGGGTCAGCGACTATTTAATCTAAACCTAACGAATATCATTCTTCCTAGCTTCTGTGGGAATGAAACTATAAGTCTTTCCCAGAACCTGACACAACGGATCCTCGAAGGCCCGGAATCCACTACCTTGAGATTTAATGTCAGAAAGGGAACAGGACAAGGTCGAACAAAAAGGGGAATACTGGAAACACTAGGCATGGGTTATGCGGCAGGGGTTGGGATGATGAATTCCATTGACCTGTATGCAATAGACGACCGGGTTAACAACTTAACGCAAATCTTAAGGGGTTTACTGGGGAGGAACATGGATAACCAAGCCCTACAGGCGCAATACCACAGTATGACGTAACAAAGGAAGACCCCTTATACCAAACCGACAGTATTGGTGAAGAAACCGAACACAGTTACGTTACCATCACCCCTCCAGACAGGTGATTAAATTAGTACGTAAGGCATTGACATAACCGATTTCTATAAAAATAATCAAGTGATTTTATGTCGAGGTACGCCACGAATGACGATAATTGCAGATTCCACCAAACAAACGGGTGCATGCTGAGTATCACTCCTCTCGAACACGATTCCGAAACAATCGGTGCTCCACAAGGGAATGGAGATTGGTGCGTGAGCACAGGAGCAGCCAACCCGACGATTAAGACCAGGGGAGGAGTCACCCCCTGTGTCATCACCAACCCTAACTTGTGTTTCAGGCCCATGGGAAAAATAGACATAAATGGATACCACATACATCCCGAGACAACGGAAATCATCCTCGGAAGGGTATAAGGAGGTAGTATGGGAACTGCAAGAAAAACAGATACCCGAATTAAGTGAGGAACGATTGGTGCAATATCCAGCTGATGGAAGAAATAGACAAACCTACAAAGAGACACTAAGGCGATGCTGGCCAACCAGCCTTGGTACTCAAAACTGTGGAACATTGGACTTAATATTCAGATCCACCCATGGATAAGAATATCACATGCACTTCTAGTAGTACAAGACCTGGTCCTGATGGTACTGGTAGGGCTAACCTGTGCACGAATTAAACAGGCCAAACGATACGTCAGGGCACACACTATGATTAAGGCTGTAAGGGATGAAAATTTAAGCAGTCCTACAGGAAGGACTTACCTTATATAACTCTGCGGAAAAGGTCTCAGGAGGTCCCAAAGCTTGGGAGATGGCCACCCATGTGAACGGACCTATCTGGAACTTGCCTACAGGGAGATAGTTATCGGGAAATATGGCCAGCTTGGCGTATAGCCAAGGGCCAAAAGGGGGGAAATGTAAGAGAAAAATTTGGCATTAGGGGTACCAGCGGGACAAGGGTTAAAGTGCTGGTTCCTGCACCAACCCATAAGGAGGTAAAAGGCCTTCTTCAGCCTTGTACCAAGGCTCCAGAAGTTATTAATTCAATAATATTCTGACAGGATACGATGTGAGAACCTAAACAGATATTGATAAGACCTTGCGAAGAGGCTCGAGGCAGACTCACGGGCATCAAGGAGAATCAACAAATTCTGACCTAATGAAGTCATTCTCGTCATGGCCTAAGATGGTCATGAGGGTCTTGGCCTGTCAATCCAAAGTAGCACTAATAAGGTAGTCCAATTAGAGAAGTAGCACTAATAAGGTAGTCCAATTAGAGATCTAGGGAGGTCTTACCAGGGATCGGAGGGGTTTTTAAAATGTATAAAAGTTGTATGATTGGGCTGTTCGGGGAGCATCTCCACTCACAGGCGGCTGTGATGAGAGGTGTTCCCAGACGTTCGTAATAAAAGATCGTTATACTTTGCCATTCGTCTCTGTCTGCTAACTCTGGGGGCTGTTACGCAGATTGGGGTGAGCGTCTCTATATCAGGGGGCCCGCTCGTGGGAGGAGAAGCCTTTCCATTTTCCCCTTACAGTGCCATGGAATATTTTAAGTCCACCCAAGAGCAGACGGGGCCTCAGTTCAACATCTCATCCGAAATTTGGCACCTCTGACAATGCAGGAATCCCTCAGCACTGCACTAGAGTGTCAGCCTAGATTTTTGTGCTCAAGTCTCAGGAGTGGGTCTTGAACCCACAACCTTCTGACTCAGAGGCACTATTTTGAAGAAGAGCAGGGGAGTTATCTTTGGTGTTTGCTACACTACAGTTGTACAGGGTCTTGGTGAGGCCACACCTGGAGTATTGTGTACAATTTTGGTCTCCTAACTAGAGGAAGGACATTCTTGCTATTGAGGGAGTGCAGCGAAGATTCACCAGACTGATTCCCGGGATGGTGGGACTGACCTATCAAGAAAGACTGGATCAACTGGGCTTGTATTCACTGGAGTTCAGAAGAATGAGAGGGGACCTTATAGAAACGTTTAAAATTCTGACAGGTTTAGACAGGTTAGATGCAGGAAGAATGTTCCCAATGTTGGGGAAGTCCAGAACCAGGGGTCACAGTCTAAGGATAAGGGGTAAGCCATTTAGGACCGAGATGAGGAGAGACTTCTTCACCCAGAGAGTGGTGAACCTGTGGAATTCTCTGCCACAGAAAGTGGTTGGGGCCAATTCACTAAATATATTCAAAAAAGAGTTAGATGAAGTCCTTACTACTCGGGGGATCAAGGGGTATGGCGAGGAAAGCAGGAAGGGAGTACTGAAGTTTCATGTTCAGCCATGAACTCATTGAATGGCAGTGCAGGCTAGAAGGGCCGAATGGCCTGCTCCTGCACCTATTTTCTATGTTTCTATGTTCTGGCCAATATTTATCCCTCAATCAATATTTTTTTTTAAACAGATTATCTGCTCATTATCACATTGTTGTTTGTGGGAGTTTCCTGTGCTTAAATTGGCTGCCACGTTTTCTACATTACAAAATTGACTACACTTCAAGAAAGTACTTCATTGGCTGTAAAGCGCTTTGGGACGACTGGTCATGAAAGGTACTATATAAATGCAAGTCCTTTTCTTTACCACTGAGCCACAGCTGACAATTGGATAGCTTTTTCAAAGGGGCGACACAGACACAATAGGCCGAATTGCCTGCTTCTGTGCTATATCTTTCTACAATTCTATAATGATTAATTCAACTAAACATTAAGCTACAGACAATGATAGTTGAAATGTGTGCCCATATATGCAATGACTACATGCAAAAAGAAAGAATGATGCATCAGGAAAAACTTTATTCACGCACTACAAACAAGTTGGCCACACTTTAACAACAAACGGTATCGTCGGGGCGATTCAAGCCTTTCAGGCAGGTTTCTGATCAGGATACAAGTTTTACCCCCGGGCAATCGCTGGGCAAAGTAAACATGCCCTCGCCAGACTGCTGGCAATTGCACCCGCCAGTCACGGACAGGCTGCATTAAACCCCGCTCACCCTGCGCCCTGCTGCGGCGTCTTCTTCTCGCCTTGGCGCTGCGCTTCTGAAGTTTGCTGTCCCGTCCCATATCAGTGGTTCGGAGCACAGAGCCTGGCAATCGCCGGTGTGCCCCGCGTCAACACGTGAAGTTAGCCTCTACGGACGCCCGGGTACGACAGAAATTCGTCGGACGCAGCTGGAAAACGCGTGACCCGGGTTTCAAAATTCAACGTCGTGAAAAAAACAGTTCCACTGAAGCTCAGTTCTCGCAAACATGCACAGAGGCAACTTGCACAAGGCACGTTAGGGGCAGCTGGCAAATGTAAAAAAAAAATTAACGCAAGGTTCGAATGCAATGCATAATCGTACCCAGGTACATATATAAAAAAGTGTACCACGAACGAATTTCATTTTTATTTTCCAATTAACGTTAGCGTACTGGCATTTTCATAGGTGCAGCCCCGCCTGCTGATGTTTCAATATGGACTAAGTTAACTCAATCCTGTATAATAATGCACGGTGAGCTAGTGGCATAAGTGTTTAATTGGCCTTTAGTCAATAGTCCCCCTCCCTTGGTGGGTGGCCATGGAGAAAATAAGGTAAAGTAGAAAATAAATTTAGAAATAATAAAAACATTTTGAAATAATAGATTCTCTGAGGGCATGGGGCCATCATATGATACATTTTTAGATCATCTAGCAATTGGTATCATCAAGGGATATAATAAAACCATGTAACTTCAAGAAAGCAAGCTTCAATTGAATGAGAGCTGAACTAAAGTAAAATAAAGATTCACTGGCGATTGACCTTTCACAAACACAAAACATTTAAACTGCATTAAATGTGAAACAAGTATGATTTAAAAGGGGGCACAAGAACAGAGACTTGGGAGTTCACATAGACAATTTTTTGAAGGTAGTGGGAGAAGTTGATATGGATTTTTTTTTAAAGCGAAGGGGTCCTTGGCTTTATAAATAGAGGCACAGTACTAAAGCACACAAGTTATGCTAAATCTTTATAAATCATGGGTTAGGCATTGGTGGTGTCCAATTCTGGTTATCACACTTGAAGAGGGTGCAGAGGAGACTTAATAGAATGTTAAACTTTAACTTTATTTCTGCACAGAGTGGACTTAAAAGGAGTATTAATGTTGGGACTCTTGCAGAGAGTGGAAGTCTGGTAAGTACTGGGTGGGTACTAGGTGTTAAACTAAATTTCAACTTTTAACATTTTAAATTTAACTTGGAACTTTAAAAACTGAATTGTAGTTAGCAAAAACTGCCTGTTAGTGGCAGTTAACTCAATCAGCTGTAAGCGTTTGGTGAATAGGTGATAATTACTGTGAGTAGGAAGCTGAGTCAGCATTTGTAACATGGGTGTGGTTCAAAGGTATGTAAAAGTAAACTATCTGCTGATGCACAGAGTGGGCTTAAACAGAGTGCTAAAGTTGGGAATCTGGAGCAGGAGGAAGATGTGCTGCTTTTTTGCCTTCTGTCCTTGTAGTGGTTTGTATTACAGGTACATGTCATTTAATCTACCTAGAACTTAAACTAGATCAATTAATTAGTTAAAAACAAAACTATAAGCTGTTAATTAAATGCATAAATTTTAATTAATTAAAGAAATAAAACAAGGTTACATGGGATGGTGGTGCAGGTGCTATACCACAACTGCAGCGGTGTGGAAGTTTGTGGATCCACCGGTACGCTCGCGGCCTTCCGCGAGAGGTGGGTGCCGGAGGGACTGGAGTGCATTATCACCCCTGGCAACCAAATTTTAATTTGATTTTATATGTTTTAAAGTTTAATTGCTGGATTTTTAGTGTCCCCCCTCCCCTTTTATAGGGGGCACTTGTAAACTTTATGATTTTATTGCCCCCAAAAAAACACAAAAAAGGAGAGAAAAAAACAAAAAAAAGGCAGTTGAAAAGTGGCTGGAGTGTTCCCCAGATTAGGGGGTACTTGATTTAATGTTTATTTTGTTCTCCCCGCCCCCCCCCCCCCAAAAGAGTTGTGGAAGTTTGTGGAGATCAGTGAGATCCCAAGTAACCACATCTGTGGAAAGTGTCTGTAATTTGAACTTTGTCTCAGTTGTTAGGCTGGAGTCTGAGCTTCAGACATTGTGATGCATCAGGGAGGGAGGGGAGTTATCTGGATACTTTATTCCAGGAGACAGTCACACTCCTTGGGTTAAGTAGTACTTTAGAGTTGGTCAGGGACAGGAGGGTCTGACTGCAAGGATGTATTGATGGAGGAGCTACATCTCTTGACATTGTCTAACAGCTATGAGGCATTTGCTACCTGTATGAATGAGAAAAAAGACTGCAGGAAGGATGGGTAAACTGACCATGTGGTACAGGGTTCCATTCAAGTGGGGGTGAAGAAAGGAATGTGGTACTGGTAGGGGACAGTATAGTCAGGGGGATACGGTTCTCTGCAGCCGCAAAAGAGTCTGAAGGCTGTATTGCTTGCCCAATGCCGAGGTTAAGGATATCTCCTAGCAACTGGCAGAGAACATGGAGCATGAGTGGGAGAATCTAGTTGTTGTGGTCCATGTAGGAACCAACGACATAGATAGAATGAGGTTCTACTGAGGGAGTTTGAGGAGCTAGGGTCTAAATTATTAAGCAGAACCTCAAATGTAATAATCTCCAGTACTACCTGAGCCATGTGCAAATTGGCATAGGGTCATACAGATTATAGAGTTAAATGTGTGGCTCAAAGAATGGTGTTGGAGAAAGGGGTTTCGATTCATGGAGGTATGTGTGTTGGAAGACCAGGGGCAGAAAATACTGGTCGAAATAGTTTATATGCCCCCTAACAGTAGCTATACCGTTGGATAGAGTATTAATCAACAAATAACAGGAGCTTGTAACAAAGGTAATACAATAATTATGGGAGACTTTAATCTTCATTAGGGAAATCAAATTGGAGGACGAGTTAATGGAATGCATTCTAGAATAATACATCATGCAACTAACCAGGGAACAGGCTATTTTAGATCTTGTATTGTGTAATGTGTTAGAAATAACCAGTTTATGGCAATCTCTGATCACTTTAAATAATTAGGATCGACTGCAAACCAATATGGTGGGTATATTGTGTTTAATCAGAGCTTAAGATGAAATATAACCGTGACCAGTAGCTGATACCGATCCAATCAGACAGATGGTTGGCGCAAGTGAGCAGTTCTATGAATGGCCTCTTCCTTTCGTCTAGAGCCTCCTTTGGTAGATCATGGGGCCACTCTCAAAAAAGCATTCAATCAGCCCAACTTCTGTATAGTTCTCTCCTCCTCCATCTGTGGAGACAAGCCCTCAGGAGGTTACTTTTATTCTCTTTTTGGGGTGGGCCTGAAATGGGATATTGACGAGACCTTTTGGCCGATAGAGGTTCCCCTTTTAAAAATTCAGTACCCAATGGGGCGTCAAGTTCTTTGTCTCAATTCTTGAAACAAAGCCCTCCCAAAGGTGGCTCATGATTTTGTTCACGTGTCTTTCCTGTTTATACTTTCTGAAGTTTCTTACTTTTGAAATTTGTGTCTTATCACCCTGGTTCCTATCCTCTTGGGTACAATTAGTACAATTATACCCTCTCAATTCTGAGGCCCAAACCCGAGCTGTCTCTCTTCAACCGGTCGTTCTCTCCTTTATGACCTAGCAAACTGCTCCATTCTGAGATTGTTTACTTTAACCTCCCCAAATTCATTCTATTGTAAGTTTTTCTATACTAATTAACTTTTACTTCTCTTCGCAAGCAGTTCTGATAAGCTAACTTCAATTCCTACCTCATTGATATACATAAAAGATATAAACAAAGTTCAAATCTTAACTTAAAAACAACAGATAATCGCTTGCCAACAAGAAGATTGTATACTGCTGTCCCAGTGCAGAATGCTATAACATCCGCAGGAAATCAAAGTATTTGCACATTCCAAGCATCTACTTAGCCATTCTAATACCAGCCGGAGGAGATTTCTTGTCTCCAGTTCTAACACAACCATGTAAACACAGCATTATTCACTTCACAGTTTCATTCGCATAACCATGTTTTTAGGTATTCCTAATTTTTAACCATCCCCACCTTGAGAGGGAGAAAGCTCTATTTTGACCTTTTTATTTTTGACTCTCTACCAACTGTGCCAAATCTGGAGTATTGGTACGACAGTTCAATTCAAATCATAGTTTTCAATGTCCTATTTTTCATTCTTTACTTCATAGGGTATACCATCAGTCTAGTTTTAACCAATGCTGTGGACACCTTCTGGTACCATCCCAGGGCTTTGCCTTCCGGGGCCTCTGGGTTGTATCCCTCTGTGCTGCAGTGCAGTTGTACCTGAACTCCGTTTCCTTCAGGAACCAGAAGGTGGTGCTTCCGAGTAGTGACTGTTGGTGGACACACCACACATCCCTCACATGAATTTTACTTTGCATAGTTCCTTCAAAACTCAACATGATATACCCTCGCCGTTGGTTTGATTGTAGTATTCCACCCAGTTCGTAGCGATTGGAGATGTGTTCGAGTGTCTTATGTATATGATGACCCCGAGCAGGAGGGTTCGATAACTGATGCAGCATGCTGCATGTTTAATTATCATTCTTAACTGGTTCAGTAAGGTAAAATATGCAATATTTATTCTTTCACCGTTTTCAACTGATTGAAATAGTACCATTTAGCCACCCAGGGAATTGTACCAGTGCGATAGAAGGACTGCCCTGTAAATAGAGAGGGGGCCATTCCACGTTGGTTCAAAGCAATGTTGCCTCTTCCCATAGTTTAGTACCATTACAACATCTCCCACTTGATACTCAAATGGTCGGACCTTCTTGTTGAAGTATTTCTTTGCCTGGCTTTTTAATTTGCTTGTTTGTGTAGCTACCATCATGTTAATTTGTTCTATGTTCTCTGTCACCATTTTAAACTATATCTGGTTGGCAATTCCCTGTACTAAGGATGTGGCTGAAGGGGTTAATAGATGGGCTGGCATTTGCACTAGTCGCCCAGTCATAGCCTGATAGCTCAACAGGTATCTCGCCCTATGTAGGGTGGATCTAATAGCCATTAGACACATTGGCAATATACTGGACCATTTGGTGCGTTGATTTGCCCCAAATTTGTTTAACAGAGTTTGTTTTCCTCTTTCCATCACTCCAGATGTTTATGGGAGATGTGAAATTTATGCGAGATACCCATTATCCGTTGTAGTTCGGTAAAAATTGCTATCAACTTGGATTGGCACTTAATGAGACGGGGTTAATTAGTAATCTCATAGTAAAGGATCTTCTGGAGCAGAGTGATTATAATCAATGTTCCCGCTAAACTGCATGACCGTGCAGTCATCTGCAAGGTCGCTCACCAGCTTTTACATTGTAGGTACCGTGCATGTGCAAAAATTTGAATGGGCCTCACATTGGGGGAGGAAGACTGCGCAGGAGGCAATGTAGGTTATGGGAGACATTGATCATAATATGATAGAATTTCACATTAAGTTTGAGAGTAACATACTTGTGTCCAAAACTAGAGTCTTAAACTTAAAGCCAATTACATGGGTATGAGGGGCGAGTTAGCTCAGGTAGATTGAGAAAATAAATTAAAAGGTATGACTGTAGATAAGCAGCGGCAAACATTTAAAGAAATATCAAAATTCTCAACTAACATACATTCCATTGAGAAATTATAAACTCCATGGGAAAAGTGATCCATCTGAGGCTAACTAAAGAAGTTAAGGATAGTATTCGATTTAGAGAGGCGTATGATGTTGTGAAGAATAGTAGTAAGCCTGAGGATTGGGAGAACTTTAGAAACCAGCAAAGGATGGCCAAAAAAAACTGAGAATAGAATGAGAGTAAATTAGAATCACAGAATGGTTACAGCCACACCCTTAGTACAGGGAATTAAGTCAACTAAATATGGCTTAAAATGGTGATGGAGGACATAGAGCAAACTAACATTTGAACCGTCGAGCCTGTGCCGGATCTCTGCAAGAGCACTTCACCTAGTCCCACGCCCCCACCCTTTCCCCGTAGCCCTACAAATTGTTTCCCTTCAGGTACGAACATATGAAAAATGACGGCCAGGTAAAGACCATCTGGTCCATCAAGCCTGTCCCACACAATTGCGATACCTTGTGTATCACAACTTATACACTCCACCTCACCTGAAACCATGTGATCTCCTGAGAGAGGCAAAAAAAGATTTTAAAAACCTAGGCCAATTTGGGAGAAAAAATCTGGGAAATTCCTCTCCGACCAATCTCGGCAATCAAAACTGTTCCAGGAGATCACTCTGGCCATTAAATTCCCTGCAGTACCTATATTTAAGAGTTAATCTCTGCCGCAGCCAGAACCAAATCCAGCTTTTGCTTGAAGGAATTCAGTGAGTCTGTATCTGCCACGAGACGGAGCTTGTTCAAGGTCTACTATTCTCTGCGAAAAGAACCACCTCTTGAAATCTAGCCTTATATAACTTAAACTTGTACCTCCTGGTCCTGCCTAACCTATTTAATTGAAATAAATGGTCAGCTGTCTATTTCCCTTCATTATCTTATAAACTTTAGTCATATCCCCCCTAAGTCTACACTGCTCTAAGGTAAAGAGTCCCAACTCTTTTAACCTATCTTGATAACTAAGATGCTTTAGACTTTGAATTATTCTAATGGCCCTCTTCTTTCCAGAGCCTCAATATCACCCACCATGTGAGGAGACCAAAATTGGACACAGTATTCCAAGTGCGACTTGACTAAGGTCTTGTACAAGGACAAAACAGTATGCCTCACCTTATACTCAATTGTCCTGTGGATACACCCAACACCCTATTTGCTCTAGCTATCGCTGCATGGCATTGCTCATGTACCTTTAAGGATGTACTAGAATGCCCAAATCTCTTTCTATCTCCACCATCTTTAATGCCTTTCCCTGGAGGGTGTATGAATGTTGAGCATTTGCCCTGCCCACATAACACTGCACTTATCTAAGTTATACATCATTTTCCAGTCATGAGTCCAGTCTCCCAAACCATTAGAAGAGGCACATCTGATTCAGGCAGATCTTATTGTTCTAGCAGTTGCACTGATCTTGGTATCATCTGCAAATTGTGTCACCATCCCTGAATCCAGATCATTAATAATAGTCAAAAGCAACGGTCCCAACACTGATCCCTGGGGGACACCACTGGTGACTGGTCTCCAAACAGATCCAATCCATCTATAATTACTCTTTGCCTGCGTCCTGCCAGCCAGTTCTGTATCCAGCTCAATATATTTCCAATGCCAGAGGCTCCGATCTTATAGAGAAGCCTCTTGTGTGGTACCTTGTCAAAAGCTTTTTATAAATCCAAGTAGATAATGGCCCTGAAATTCCATTTTGGCCTTCCCGCGGGCATTTTAGAGAAAAAATACAGCTGCTGCCCACGTTCGACTGCGATTCGCAGTGCATGCACGTCTATGCGTGCGCAGCCTCGAGCTGGAGTCACATGGCTCTGGGCAGCCAATCAGGTAAAGTATCATTGTAATAGGAGTTCCGCAGGGTCCTAAACTCCTATTACTATGTGATAGAGGCCGAAACACCCAAAATTAAAAAAAATAGAAAATACACTACATTCATTTAAATTAAAGTTATTAATGTCTTTAAAAAAAAGAATTTCCCGATTTTGTTTTTTTTTAAATAAACTTACCGTTGTGGGGAGGGTTTTTAATAAAATATGTTTTAATAACGTTATTTTTATGTTTGTGTTTTTTTTAAAACACTTGCGCCTGTAAAAGTAGGCTATGCGCCTGCTTTTTCAGGCACAAGATTTTTGAGGACATTTGTAAGTGTAAATATCAGAAATTTCCACTTACAAGTGTCCTCGCTCCCGAGATGCGGCCATCTGTGAAGCCAGAAGCTTGACAGATCGGAAATGCTGGTTTCCAGCACATGCGCACTGCGTGCTGGAAACTGGCATTTCCAATTCCTTCCCAGGTCCGTAGGAACTCCGTATGGACCTGGGGTGGCCAGAATTTCAGGGCCAATGTCTACTGGGCTTATCTCATCCACCAACTTTGTAATTGTTGTGTTCCTAACACAGATGAGATTGCACACATGGAGATTAAAGTAACAGTAACCACAGTCTTTATTAAGACACTCCAGAGTGAGTAACAGGCCTTAGGCCTTAGGGGCCGGCTTATATATAGTGCTCCCAAGGGATGCTGGGATCCCTTGGGACTTCAGGGGATGCGCTCCCTGGTGGTGGAACATGGGAGTGCATGCTTTACAGATACACAACAGTAACTTCTTCAAAAAATACAATTAGATTTGAGACATGACTTTTTTATGAAGCCATGTTGGGTGTCCTTAATATGTCCCTCCCTATTTAAGTATTCACATTGCATCCCTTATGATTCTTTCAAGCATCTTGTGTGTGCTAATAAACTGATGTGCCTATAATTACCCGGGTATGCCTTGTCACTTTTTTTAAAATGGGGACTACATTAGCCTCCTTCCAATCTGTAGGAGCCATGCCAGAGTGCAGTGAGCTATTTAAAAATATAGGCCAGGGGCTCACACAGCACATGTCCCATCTCCTGGAGGACCCTCAGGTGGATAACATCCGGCCCTGCTGCTCTATCTATTTTTAAGTTCTTAATTCTTTCTAAAACAATATGCTTATTTATGTTAGTTACTGATAAAACTAGTATTCAATTCTAATATTTGAGCATCATCTTCAAGAGTGAAGACTGATGCAAAGTACTCATTTAATATTTCTGCCATACTCAGTGAGTCATTTGTAACCTGTTCTTGAACACCCTTCAGTGGCCCAATACAGTCTTTGATAGTTATCTGACTCTTCGTATAACTGAAAAAGCTCTTCCTATTACTGCCAGTTATTGACAATCATTTTTTCCATTAGCCTTTTTGCTGATCTAATAGCAGCCTTATTTTTCTTTAGTTCTTTGTATTCAACCCTATTTATTTGAGTGTTAAATTTCTTTAATTTATGGAAACATTTCTGTTTCTATCTTATTTGTACATATCCAGTCGGTCACCATGGCTTTTTCTTACCACATTTCCTTCTTTTGATTTAGGGTACATGTTTGTTTTCCACATTTTTAATGATCTTAAAAACTTTCCATTTATATTCAATTATATTTATATCGGTCGCATTACCACCAAGGAGGGTTAGCCAATTTACGTGTTACAAATCATCTGCTATTTTGGAGACGTTTTTTCTTATTCATTCACGGGATGTGGGCTTCACTGCCAAGGCCAGCATTTATTGCCGATCCCTAATTGCCCTTGAAGATGGTGGTGAACCACCTTCTTGAACTGCTGCAGTCTGTGTGGTGATGGTAATCCCAAGGTGCTGTTAGGGAGTTCCAGAATTTTGAGCCAGCGACGATCAGGATGGTGTGTGACTTGGAGGGGAACATGGAGGTGGTGGTGTCCTCGTCCTTCTAGGTGGTAGAGGTCATGGGTTGGGAGGTGCTGCCGAAGCTGCTTTGGCAAGTTGTTGCAGTGCATCTTGTAGATGGTACACACTGCAGCCACGGTACGCCAGTGATGGAGGGAGTGGATGTTTAAGGTGTTGGATGGGGTGCCAATCAAATGGGCTGCTTTGTTCTGGATGGTGTCAAGCTGCTTGTGTTGTTGGGGCTGCACTCATCCAGGTAAGTGGAGAGTATTTCATCACACTCCTGACTTGTGCCTTTGTAGATGGTGGAAAGGCTTTGGGTAGTCAGGAGGTGAGAAATTCACTACAGAATACCCAACTTCTGACCAACTCTTGTTCCCACAGTATTTATGTGGCTGGTCCAGTTAAGTTTCTGGTCAATGGGGCTAACCGCAGCCCCCCCCCCCCCCCCCCCCAGGATGTTGATAGGGCATTTGGCGATGGTAATGCCAGTGAATGTTAAGGGGTGGTGGTTAGACTCTCACTTGTTGGCTGGCACTTGTGTGGCACAAATTTTACTTGCCACTTATCAACCCAAGCCCGAATGTTGTCCAGGTCTTGCTGTATGTGGGCATGGACTGCCCCATTATCTGAGGACTTGCGTATGGAACTGAACACTGCAGTCCTCGGCGAACATCCCCACGTCTGACCTTATGATGGAGGGAAGGTCATTGAAGAAGCAACTGAAGATGGTTGGGCCTAGGATATTGCCCTGAGGAACTCCTGCAGTGATGTCCTGGGACTGTGATGATTGACGTCCATCCACCACAACCATCTTCCTTTGTTCTAGGTATGACTCCAGCTAGTGGAGAGTTTTTCCCATGATTCCCAATTACTTCAGTTTTACTGGGGCTCCTTGATGCCACACTTTGTCAAATGCTGCCTTGATGTCGAGGGCAGTCACTCTCTCCTCACCCCTGGAATTCAGCTCTTTTGTCCATGTTTGGTACCAAGGCTGTAATGAGGCCTGGAGCTGAGTGGTCCTGGCGGGACCCAAACTGGGCATCAGTGGGCAGGTTATTGGTAAGTGCCTCTGTAGCACTATTGATGACTCCTTCCATTACTTTGCTGATGATTGAGAGTAGACTGATGGGGCGGTAATTGCCTGGATTGGATTTGTCCTGCTTTTTGAGGACAGGACATACCCGGGCAGTTTTCCACATTGTTGGGTAGATGCCAGTGTTGTAGCTGTACTGGAACAGCTTGGCTAGAGTCATGGCTAATTCTGGAGCCGTCTTCAGCACAACAGCCAGGATTTTGACGGGGCCCATAAGCCTGTGCTGTATTCAGTACATTCAGCTGTTTCCTGATATCACGTGGAGTGAATCGAATTGGCTGAAGACTGGCTTCTGTGGATGGTGGGGACCTCAGGAGGAGACCGATCTGGATCATCCACTCGGCACTTCTGGCTGAAGATGGTTGTAAACACTTCAGCCTTTTTTTTTTGTGCTCACGTGGAGGATGGGGATATTCATGGAGCCTCCTCCTCTTGTTAATTGTTTAATGGTCCACCACCATTCATGACTGGATGTGGCAGGACGGCAGAGCGTTAATTTGATCCGTTGTGGGATTGCTTAGCCTTGTTCATAGCATGCTGCATGCATGTAATCCTGTGTTGCAGCTTCCCCAGGGTGGCACCTCAGTTTCAGGTATGTCTGGTGCTGCTCCTGGCATGTTCTTCTACACTATTCATTGAACCACGGTTGATCCTCTGGCTTGATGGTAATGGTAGAGTGAGGGATATGCCAGGCCATGAGGTTACAGATTGTGGTGGAATAAAATTCTGCTGCTGATGGCCCACAGCGCCTCATGGATGCTCAGCTTTGAGCTGCTAGATCTGTTCTGAATCTATCCCAATAGCACTGTGGTAGTGCCACACGATACGATGGAGGGTGTCTTCAGTGTGAAGACAGGGCTTCATCTCCACAATGACTGTGTGGTGGTTACTGCTATCAATGCTGTCCTGGATAGATGCATCTGTGATAGGTAGATTGGTGAGGACGAAGTCAAGTAGGTTTTTCCCTCGTGTTGGTTCTCTCTCCACCTGCTGCAGGCCCAGTCTGGCAGCTATGTCCTGCAGGATTTGGCCAGCTCGGTTAGTAATGATGCTACCGAGCCACTCTTCATGATGGACATTGAAGTCCCCTACCAAGAGTACATTCTGTGCCCGAGCTACTCAGTGCTTCTTCCAATTGGTGTTCAACATGGAGGAGTCCTGATTCATCAGCTGAGGGAGGGTGGTAGGTGGTAATCAGCAGGAGGTTTCATGCTTGACTTGAAGCCAAGAGACTTCATGGCGTTCGGAGTCAATGTTGAGGACTCCCAAGGCCACTGCCTCCTGACTGTATACCACTATCTGTCACCCCTGGTGGATCTGTCATGCCGGTGGGACAGGAACATACCCAGGGATGTTGAGTCTGGGACATTGACTGAAAGGTATGATTCTGTAAGTATGACTGTCGGGCCGTTGCTTGTCTAGTCTGTGGGACCGCTGTCCCAATTTTGACAAGTCCCCAGATGTTGGTGAGAAGGACTTTGCAGGGTTGATTGGGCTGCGTGTGCCGTTGTCATGTCCGTAGCCGGTGCCGAGGTCGGGTGGTCTGTCCGGTTTTATTCTTTTTCGTAGCGGTTGTGTGCAACTGAGTGGCTTGCCAGGCCATTTCAGGGGGCAGTTAAGAGTCAACCACATTGCTGTCGGTCTGGAGTCACACATAGGCCAGACCGGGTAAGGATGGCGCATTTCCTTCCCTGCAGGACATTAGTGAACCAGATGAGTTTTTACAACAATCCGGTAGTTTCATGGTCACCATTACCGACACTAGCTTTTTACTCCAGATTTATTTAATTAACTGAATTGAAATTCCCCAGCTGCTCTGGTGGGATTTGCCCTTGTGAAATGCGGTTCAAGTTACAGGTTCTCAGTAACTTTAGTTCTACTCGCCAATTGGAACGGTATAATGTTGTGATCACTGTTGCCCAGATGTTCCCCCCCACATATATGATTTTCCCTAGTTATTTCAACGTGTTGTCAGGAAACAGTCTTGTATAAATAAATGTTTCAACTGCACTTTCCACCACAATAGCAGGTTAAACCATCGTGCCACTAAATGCCAGGAAAATTAAAATCAGCCACCATACAAAGGTTGGATTTTATGTTAAAAACATCAGTGATCTGTTTCCATAATAATAACTCATCACGTTCAAGTGTCTGACCCGGGAACCTATAACAATTAGCGATAATTAATCTCTGCCCGGTGAGCTTGATCCACTTGAACCCAGATATCTTCAGCTGAGCCTGATGAGGCAATATCAAGTCTCTCTCAAAAAAATAGCAACCCCACCTCTCCTTTTGCCTACACTATCCTTTCTGAAACCCTTGTAGCCCTTTAGGTGAATTTCTGTGCCATCATTGTCATCTAGCCATGTCTCAGAAATACACAATACATCTAAATTCTCCAACACAGCATAGGATTGCAGTTCTAACACTTATCCAATTCCCTTTTGAAAGCCACGAATGAATCTGACTCCACCGCGCTTTCAGACAGTGCATTCCTGATCATAACCACTTGCTGCGTAAAAAAGATTTTCCTCATGTTGCCTTTGGTTCTCTGCCAATCACCTCAAATCTGTGTCCTCTGGTTCTCGACCCTTCTGCCAATGTGAACAGTTTCTCTCTATCTAGATCCCTCGTGATTTTGAACATCTCTATTAAAATCTCCTTTCAATCTTCCCTGCCCTAAGGAGAATAACCCCAGCTTCTCCAGTCTATGATTGTGCACAGTACTCCAGGTGTGGTCTCACCAAGGCCCTGTACAACTGTAGCAAGATTTCTTTACTCTTGTACTCCAACCCCATTGCAATAAAGGACAACATGCCATTTGCCTTCCTTATTGCTTGCTGTACCTGCACGATAGCTTTCTGTGTTTCTTGCACAAGGACACCCAAATTTCTCTGAACACTAACATTTAAAAGTTTCTCTCAATTTAAAAGGTCATTTTTCTATTCTTCCGACCAAAGTAAATAACCTCACATTTCCTGACATTATACTCCATCTGCCACCTTACTGCCAGCTCACTTAGTCCATCTACTATATCCCTTTGCAGATGCTTTGTGTTCACAGCTTACTGTCCCACCTAGCTTTGTATCCTCAGCAAACTTGGATATATTACACTGTCCCTTCATCTATGTCATTAATATAGATTGTAAATAGCTGAGATCTCAGCACTGATCCTTGGGGCACCGCACTAGTTATAGCCTGCAAACCTGAAAAAGACCCGTTTATCCTTGCACTCTCTCTTTTTGTTCATTAACCAATCCTATATCCATGCGATAGTACATTACCTACAATCCCATGATCCCTTATCTTGTGTAACAACCTTTCATGTGGCACCTTATCGAATGCCTTTTGGAAATCCAAATATACTACATCCACTGGTTCCTCTTTATCTACCCTGCTAGTTACACCCTCAAAAAACTCTAATATATTTTTCAAACACTATTTCCCTTTCATAAAACCATGTTGATGCTGCCTAATAAATTTATGATTTTAAGTGCCCTGATGCCACCTACTTAACAATGGATTCCAGCACTTTCCCGATTACTAATGTCAGGCTAACTGGCTTGTTGTTCTGTTTTCTCTGTCCCTCCTTTCTTGAATAGCGGTGTTACATTTCCTACCTTCCAATCTGCTGGGACTGTTCTAGAATCTAGGGAATTTTGAAAGAACACAACCAATGCATCCATTATCTCTGCAGCCACCTCCTTTTAGAACCCTCGGATGTAGGTCATCGGGTCCAGGGGATTTGTCGGCTTTTCGTCCCATTAGTTTCTCTAGTACTTTTTCTCTACTTGTTATTACAGGCAACTCTCGATTATCCATACACGGATCTAACGGAGAACCCGCTGCAACGGCACTTTTTAAAAACTGTGATAGTGTCCTGTGTACAGCTGCACCGAGATGGACATTTCGCTGTTTGTCTAGTCTCAGCACCGGAAAACAAGCTGATCCCAACTGCAACAGAAAGCAATGCAAAGCTCCTGTCCAAACTACTCATTTTTGGTCTTTAACGCGCTCTTACACATGACCATTAAACCCACTGCGCACACAGTCCTGCGCTGACCACTTTCTGCACTGTCCGCTGTTTGCAAAAAAGCGCTGACGTTAGTGAGTAACTGCAGCCCTGGGTGCAATGAATTATTTATTGAATGTTCCCACTCCAGAGAGTTTAAAAATATCCGCTTCCAACACAATAGGGTTCACCGTGTCCTTGCCCGCATTTTTACCTTTCTCTCCACGTCAAATTTGGGACCCAAACATTCTCGCCAAGTACGTGCACTCGCCCTAGCGGCAAAATCGTTTACCCGGAATAGCCCGATCCCCGAGGGAGCCGGATAATGGAGAGTTGCCTGTAATTACATTAAGTTCCTCACCCTCATTAGACCCTTGGTTCCCTACCATTGAGAGGTATTTCAATGAGAGGTGATCTCAATGAAACATAAAAGATTCTGAGGGGTGTTGACAGGGTAGATGCTGAGAGGTTGTTTCTTCTGGCTGGAGAGTCTCGAACTAGAGGAAATAGTCTCAGCATTTAAGACTAAGATGAGGGGGAATCTCTTCACTCAGCCGGTTGTGAATCATTGGAATTCTCAACCCCAGAGGTCTGTGGATGTTAAGTATATTCAAGGCTGAGATATTATATATTTATATATAGAACTGGAGGTTAGAGATATAACCAGTTATTAAGTAAGTGCAGGGGCAGGGAACAAAGCCCACTGACTCCTACAGCTACCTGGACCACATTTCCTCCCACCCTGCTTCCTGTAAGGAATCCATTCCATTCCATTCTCCTAGTTCCTCTGCCTCCATCGCATCTGTTCTAATGATGCCACCTTCCACACTGATGCTTCTGATATGTCTTCCTTTTTGTGATTTTGATCAGATCCGTTCGGTTTCATTGTGGCAGGTACTAACCAAAGGATAGAAATTTAAGATAATTAGCAAAAGAACCAGAGGGGAAATAAGGAGAACATTTTGTTACACAGTGAGTTATAATGATCTGGAATGCACTGCCTGAAAGGATGGTGGAAGCAGATTGAATTAACTTTCAAAAGGGAATAATATATATATTTGAACAAGAAAAATTTGCAGGGCTATGGGGAAAGATCAGGCAAGTGGGACCAATTGGATAGTTCTTTCAAAGAGCCGACACAGGCACAATGGACCAAATGGCCGCCTTCTGAGCTGTAAGATTTAATCATTCTATATCAAATAGAAATAAGTGTAAGCTAAACAAGCAGTCTCCAAAATCAATTAAAATTGAGCAAGGAAAGAAAAACAAAGCCGACAGGAAAAAAAGGGAAGGAAATATAAGGAAATCTTAAAACGTGTTAACCAAACCGTGTTGAATTTAAATTCACGAGGGAAACATAGAAACATAGAAAATAGGTGCAGGAGCAGGCCATCCGGCCCTTCGAGCTTGCACCGCCATTCAATAAGATCATGGCTGATCATTCCCTCAGTACCCCGTTCCTGCTTTCTCTCCATACCCCTTGATTCCTTTAGCCGCAAGGGCCATATCTAACTCCCTCTTGAATATATCCAATGAACTGGCATCAACGACTCTCTGCGGTAGGGAATTCCACAGGTTAACAACTCTCTGAGTGAAGAAGTTCCACAACATCGGGAACATTCTTCCTGCATCTAACCTGTCCAGTCCTGTCAGAATTTTATATGTTTCTATGAGATCCCCTCTCATCCTTCTAAACTCCAGTGAATACAGGCCCAGTCGATCCAGTCTCTCCTCATATGTCAGTCCTGCCATCCCGGGGATCAGTCTGGTGAACCTTTGCTGCACTCGCTCAATAGCAAGAATGTCCTTCCTCAGATTAGGAGATCAAAACTGAACACAATATTCCAGGTGGGGCCTCACCAAGGCCCTGTGCACTGCAGTAAGACTTCCCTGCTCCTATACTCAAATCCCCTGCTATGAAGGCCAACATTTCACTGCCTGCTGTACCTGCATGCCAACCTTCAATGAATGATGAACCATAACACCCAGGTCTCGCTGCACCTCCCCTTTTCCTAAATCATTAATATATATTGTAAAGAGTTGGAGTCCCAGCACTGAGCCCTGCGGCACTCCACTAGTCACTGCCTGCCATTCTGAAAAGGACCCGTTAATCCCGACTCTCTGCTTCCTGTCTGCCAACCAGTTCTCTATCCACGTCTGTACATTACCCCCAATACCATGTGCTTTGATTTTGCATACCAATCTCTTGTGTGGGACCTTGCCAAAAGCCTTTTGAAAGTCCAAATACACCACATCCACTGGTTCTCCCCTGTCCACTCTACGAGTTACATCCTCAAAAAATTCCAGAAGATTTGTCAAGCATGATTTCCCCTTCATAAATCCATGCTGACTTGGACCAATCCTATCACTGCTTTCCAAATGTGCTGCTATTTCATCCTTAATGATTGATTCCAACATTTTCCCCACTACTGATGTCAGGCTAACTGGTCTATAATTACCCATTTTCTCTCCCTCCTTTTTTAAAAAGTGGTGTTACATTTGCAACCCTCCAGTCCATAGGAACCGATCCAGAGTCAATAGACTGTTGGAAAATTATCACCAATGCATCTACTATTTCTAGGGCCACTTCCTTAGTCTACATCCCAGAGTACTTATCAGGCCCTGGGGATTTATTGGCCTTCAATCCCGTCAATTTCCCTAACACAATTTCCCGCCTAATAAGGATATCCTTCAGTTCCTCCTCCTCATTAGACCTTCGGTCCCCTAGTATATCCGGAAGGTTATTTGTGTCTTCCTTTGTGAAGACAGAACCAAAGTACTTGTTCAGTTGGTCTGCCATTTCTTTGTTCCCCATTATAAATTCACCCGAATCCAACTGCAAGGGACCTACGTTTGTCTTCACTAATCTTTTTCTCTTCACATATCTATAGAAGCTTTTGCAATCATTTTTTATGTTTCTGGCAAGCTTCCTCTCATACTCTATTTTCCCCCTCTTAATTAAACCCTTTGTCCTCCTCTGCTGTATTCTAAATTTCTCCCAGTCCTCCGGATTACTACTTTTTCTGGCTAATTTGTATGTCTCTTCCTTGGATTTAACACTATCCTTAATTTCCCTTGTTAGCCACTAATTAATTGCACAGATAGCAGTTAACGGATACGGTGTGATTGGCATCACGGAGACATGGCTGCAGGGTGACCAAGGCTGGGAATTCAACATCCAGGGCTATTCAACATTTAGGAAGGATAGACAGAAAGGAAAAGGAGGCGGGATGGTGTTGCTGGTTAAAGAGGAACTTAATGCAATTGTAAGGAAGGACATTAGCTTGGATGATGTGGAATCTGTATCACATCATCTTCCCCGTTTTATTTTTACTCCAGACAGGGATGTACAATTGTTGAAGTTCGTCCATATGATCTTTAAAGGTTTGCCATTGCCTAGCCACAGTCAACCCAGCCAATTCGCGCCTCATACCATCAAAGTTATCTTTCCTTAAGTTCAGGACCCTAGTTTCTGAATTAACTTTGTCACTCTCCATCTTAATAAGGAATTCTACCATATTATGGTCACTCTTCCCCACGGGGCCTCGCACAACAAGATTGCTAATTAGTCCCTTCTCATTACACATCACCCAGTCTAGGATGGCCAGCTCTCTGGTTGGTTCCTCGACATGTTGGTCTAGAAAACCATCCCTAATACACTCCAGGAAATCCTCCTCCACCGCATTGCTACCGGTTAGGTTAGCCCAATTAATATGTAGATTAAAGTTGCCCATGATTACTGCTGTACCTTTATTGCACACGTCCCTTATTTCTTGTTTGATGTCCCCAACGTCACTACTACTATTTGGTGCCCTGTACACAACTCCCACTCGTGTTTTCTGCCCTTTGGTATTCCGTAGCTCCACCCATACAGATTCCACATCATCCAAGCTAATGTCCTTCCTTACAATTGCATTAAGTTCCTCTTTAACCAGCAACGCCACCCCGCCTCCTTTTCCTTTCTGTCTATCCTTCCTAAATGTTGAATAGCCCTGGATGTTGAATTCCCAGCCTTGGTCACCCTGGAGCCATGTCTCCGTGATGCCAATCACACCGTATCCGTTAACTGCTATCTGTGCAATTAATTCGTCCACCTTATTCTGAATACTCCTCGCAGTGAGGCACAGAGCCTTCAGGCTTGTCTTTTTAACACATTATGACCCTTTAGAATTCTGCTGTAAAGTGGCCCTTTTTGTTTTTTGCCTTGGGTTTCTCTGCCTTCCACTTTTACTATTCTCCTTTCTATCTTTTGCTTCTGTCTCCATTTTATTCCCCTCTGTCTCCCTGCATAGGTTCCCATCCCCCTACCATATTAGTTTAACTCCTCCCAAACAGTACTAGCAAACACTCCCCCTAGGACATTGGTTCCGGTCCTGCCCAGGTGCAGACCGGCCGGTTTGTACTGGGAAGAATATAGCAAAGGACATTGAGCATAATTTTTAAAAAATCAGTACATTAACAGTGGTTAGGGAGTAATTTAGATATTTAAAAGTGATGAAATAATTGAAAATAAAAGGAAAATATTTTAATGATTTTCTAGAAGTGTTCATAAGGATGGAAAATACTGGTTCACTATCCTATTATGGTGGTACAACAGCTTTTAAAACCCATAAATGTGTCACGTCAGCAAATTAAGTACTTTTTGAAGTGTGTCGCCACTGTTGTAAAGCTAGAAACGTGGCAGCCAATTTGTGCACAGAAAGATCTAGCAAACAGCAATGAAATAAACCACCAGATAATCTGTTTTATTGATATTAGCTGCGGGTTAAATGTTGGCCAGAAACAGAGAATTCCTGTGCTCTTATTTGAAAAGTGGTGTGGGATCTTTTACTGTTTCTATGCTGCTGTGTTCATCAACAGATCAGTGTAAACTAGCATCTTCTCACCCCCCTAACAATCATTTTCAATGTTTCGTATTAATTTAGATCACAGCTTAGTCTTGGATGTCATACATAAGCCAAAAGAAACTGTTCCATTGCAAACCTCAGAACTTTAACTACAATTAACATTGTCGGTTATGAAAAAAACAAAGCATCCATCACCTCGTCACGCTAAATGCAGGAAGAGCATCCGGGAGGGCACTGAGCACCTAGAGTCTCACCGCCGAGAGCATGCAGAAAACAAGCGCAGGCAGCGGAAGGAGCGTGCGGCAAACCAGTCCCACCCTCCCTTTCCTTCTGTAATAGAGACTGTGGTTCCCGTATTGGACTATTCAGTCACTTGAGAACTCACTTTCAGAGTGGAAGCAAGTCTTCCTTGATTCTGAGGGACTGCCTATGATGATGATACTCCCAGATGGACCAGCTAGGGGAAAGCCTGGGATCCATCACGTGAAGGAACAAGGGGGGCATTAACCCCTTGTATCCCCAGCTAATAACTTTGATCACTAAGATTTTATGGAATATTAGATCTGTGAAGCAAGTTGACAGGCAATAAACTATCTTTCTGTACATGTCGTTGAAAGGCGGAACCCGATGCACAAATCCCCCCTGGACCAGCTGGCGCCCTTTAACCCCGGTGCTGATTGGTCTCCTCGAGCGCTGCTTCCCCTCGCCACGAGACCGCCAACTGCGCACGCGCAGGTCTGCCACTTCCGGTTCTATGGAGACGGGATTCCCGGATGGAACAAAGCTCCGAAATGTCGAGAAAGTGAAACGGGAGGCGGCTGCACACGGCGCGCAGTCTGAGCAGCGGGCCCGGCAGCGACATGTATAACATCGAACTGGCCGAGCTGGTGTGGGGGCGGCGTCCGAGCAGCGGGCTCTCCGATTCTGTCTTCCGCAGATGGACCCAAGGTACCGGCCACCTCCCCGGGCTCCGGGCTCCGGCCCGGCCCCTCCCCTGATCCGCTCCCACTCTAACCCCAGCACCCTCGGCCGGCCTGCGAGTCCCCGCACAAATCCAGCTCCACCACGGCAGATGGACCTCCGGCCCCACCCCACCCCACTCCCGGCCCCCATCATCTCTGCCCGCACAAATTCAGCTCCCCCCGACCGCCGGCTTACAATCGATCCTCGCCCTCCCATTAACAGAAACTGCCCTCTCCCATCTCTGGTTATACCACATCATCCCGATCTGTTAACTGCTGTCTCTGCCATTCTCTCTACACCCCAGTTGTTCTTTCTCTCACTCCCCACCTATTTTTTCCTCCCTTAACTTCTGGGCTGTCACTTCACTGGACACGGTGTCAGGTGTGGCTCAGTGGTAGCAACTGCCCCTGACTCAGCAGATTGTGGGTTCAAGCCCCATTCTAGAAATTTCAGCACAAAATCTAGGCTGACATTTCAGTGCACTACTGAGGGACTGTAGGAGGTTCTGTTTTGGATGAAATGTTATACTGAGACTCACGGGTGATTGCAAACGACATTATTTGAAGAAGAGCAGGGGAGTTATCCACTGTGTCCTGGCCAATATTTATCCTTCAGCCAACATCACGAAAATTAGTTTTCTGGCCATCGCATTGCTTTCGGTGGGCTGTACGCATATCCTATATTACAACAATGACTTGCACTTTCAAAGTACTTAATTGTCTGCAAAGTGTTTTGGGACTTCCTTGGGTTGTTAAAATGCTATGTAAATCTAAGGATATATTTCAAAGGGTGCTGATTGCCCAGTTATATATACTTCATGCAAATATAAATTCTTCATCCCAGAGTACTTAAGGAGGTGGCCTTGGAAATAGCGGATGCATTGACAGTCATTTTCCAACATTCCATAGACTCTGGATCAGTTCCTATGGAGTGGAGGGTAGCCAATGTAACCCCACTTTTTAAAAAAGGAGGGAGAGAGAAAACAGGGAATTATAGACCGGTCAGCCTGACATCGGTACTGGGTAAAATGATGGAATCAATTATTAAGGATGTCATAGCAGCGCATTTGGAAAGAGGTGACATGATGGGTCCAAGTCAGCATAGATTTGTGAAAGGGAAATCATGCTTGACAAATCTTCTGGAATTTTTTGAGGATGTTTCCAGTAGAGTGGACAAGGGCGAACCAGTTGATGTGGTGTATTTGGACTTTCAGAAGGCTTTCGACAAGGTCCCACACAAGAGATTAATGTGCACAGTTAAAGCACATGGGATTGGGGCTGGTGTGCTGACGTGGATTGAGAACTGGTTGGCAGACAGGAAGCAAAGAGTAGGAGTAAATGGGTACTTTTCAGAATGGCAGGCAGTGACTAGTGGGGTACCGCAAGGTTCTGTGCTGGGGCCCCAGCTGTTTACATTGTACATTAATGATTTAGACGAGGGGATTAAATGTAGTATCTCCAAATTTGCGGATGACACTAAGTTGGGTGGCAGTGTGAGCTGCGAGGAGGTGTTATGAGGCTGCAGACTGACTTGGATAGGTTAGGTGAGTGGGCAAATGCATGGCAGATGAAGTATAATGTGGATAAATGTGAGGTTTATCCACTTTGGTAGTAAAAACAGAGAGACAGACTAGAAGTCCCAAATGGTGACAGATTAGGAAAAGGGGAGATGCAATGAGATGTGGGTGTTATGGTACATCAGTCATTGAAGGTTGGCATGCAGGTACAGCAGGCGGTTAAGAAAGCAAATGGCATGTTGGCCTTCATAGCAAGGGGATTTGAGTACAGGGGCAGGGAGGTGTTACTAGAGTTGTACAGGGCCTTGGTGAGGCCACACCTGGAGTATTGTGTACAGTTTTGGTCTCCTAACTTGAGGAAGGACATTCTTGCTATTGAGGGAGTGCAGCGAAGGTTCACCAGACTGATTCCCGGGATGGCGGGACTGACATATCAAGAAAGACTGGATCAACTGAGCTTGTATTCGCTGGAGTTCAGAAGAATGAGAGGGGATCTCATAGAAATGTTTAAAATTCTAATGGGTTTAGACAGGTTAGATGCAGGAAGAATGTTCCCAATGTTGGGGAAGTCCAGAACCAGGGGTCACAGTCTAAGGATAAGGGGTAAGCCATTTAGGACTGAGATGAGGAGAAACCTCTTCACCCAGAGAGTGGTGAAACTGTGGAATTCTCTACCACAGAAAGTTGTTGAGGCCAATTCACTAAATATATTCAAAAAGGAGTTAGATGAAGTCCTTACTACTAGGGGGATCAAGGGGTATGGCGAGAAAGCAGGAATGGGGTACTGAAGTTGCATGTTCAGCCATGAACTCATTGAATGGCGGTGCAGGCTTGAAGGGCCAAAAGGCCTACTCCTGCACCTATTTTCTATGTTTCTATGTGTATGCCTTGCTGCTGAAAGTTGTCAGGTTGTTTTAACTGGGTCCTATCGTGATTTCTACACACACACACATTTTTCAACAGTGGTTAGGGGTGCTGCTTGGTCTAGTGCTATTGAGGCCAGTTAGAGCTTCCCAGCTGTTGTGATTTTAGATCAACAATCTGAGGACTGGCCCAGAATTAAACCTGGTGAGTTCTCAATGTATGGCTACTTTCCCAGACAGTTCAATTATCAGGAGAGCTCAACTCTCCTTTATCATGGACTGTTCTCTCCATTCCCAGTTTTTAATCAACCTTTTTAAATGTCTTTTTTTTTTTGCAGGATTTGTTCTAAGTCAGGCAGAATCTACAGCCTTGGAACAATTTGAAGGTGGTCCCTGTGCAGTGATTGCACCTGTTCAGGTACAGTGCATGAAGTGGCAGTTTGTTTATCTGTTCAGTGTCCTACTGGGAATTGACATGGTGATGAAATACAGAAGTTAGCACAAGTGCTTATTGAGTAGTGCAGTAAGTCATTTTAGGTGTTGCTTTAAAGGATTTCTTTGGAGAAAGGTTCCTCCCAC
Source organism: Pristiophorus japonicus (assembly GCF_044704955.1). Classification (NCBI taxonomy): domain Eukaryota; kingdom Metazoa; phylum Chordata; class Chondrichthyes; family Pristiophoridae; genus Pristiophorus; species Pristiophorus japonicus. The sequence goes on from NC_091981.1 coordinate 221,582,476, forward strand.
TCCCAATTTTAAAATGTTTCAATTTTTAAAAAGGTGACTCATTTAAGTTAGGTTTGGGCTTTTGTGTGCTGGCTAATCACTACTGGGTTTCTGCCAAGCCCAATAAGAGTGACACATTAATTTTTGTGTCTGTAAATCTATTAAATATATTGTAACAATCTTAATTGCTCCATGGCAATAACATGACCCATGCTGCCATTATTCTTCCAGTGATTTGGTCTTTGGGAATCAAGTGGGAAATAACCCCATTATTGTATAACCCTAGTCTCTAAATACAATTATCTGTGCTTTGTTTTTGCATGGTCAGCTGCCATTAATAATTAACCCACTCCAGGCAGTTATGCTTCTAAACCCTGATTGAATTTTATTGCCAAGCTCCTTATTCATATGCTTACCAGGAGTTTTAACTGTCCATATCTCCTCAAGGCACATTCTAGTGAATTATCCCGTATGATTCAACAGTACTACATGAGATCAACAAGTGTTTTTTTTTAAAGAAGTCCTTAGTACATGAAAAAATGGATAGATTTTTCTAATTCAGATTTGAATTTTTTATGTAACATTCTTTTGGTGAAGCACCAAGCCTTCATGCCCTCCATTTGTATCGCCAAGTCTTGTATAGGCATTCCATCAGATTCCAAATTTATTATAGCTGTACAATACAAATGGTATGAAGTATGCTTTAATAGCCCACCAACTTGTTTTATAACCTGCAGTTACATACATTGGAGGCATGTTACCTGCATAGCTGACTTAATTTAAAATCTAAAAGCAGGAATGTATGGCTTCCAAGTATAAAAATGTTGTCTAAATGCAATGGAATTATTTAGTTAATCTGATACTTGGATATCCCTAAATATAAGTGGTTTAAAATGACTTTGTTTTTATTAAATTTAATACAATCCAGATTTAGAATTATCCTTTTTTGTCAGCAGTTAAAAGTAGAAGTCTAAAATTGAGAATTTTTTTCTAATCACTAAGGTTGTACATGTGAGTTTCTCTGTGTTTAATTAGTTTGTTAAAAGCCAGGAGCTGAATTTTAATACAGCTAATAGATATTGTGTTCATTTGTAAAATGAGGTAAAGATAACCGTAGCATTAGAATTGCATGTCGTAAAGGGCTGTAGTTTATGTATTAGGTACAAACAAACATAAAGCATTTTTCAAAATATATTGAATCGGAGAGTTAACAAAATAAGTTGGAAATACTTGTCTGTTACCTTTGGCAGCTTGATATTAACAAAACTGGGGAGAAAAAGGAAAATGGATCTAATTACTAACTCCTTTCGCAGGATTCACTATTGATGAAGCCTTATTTCACTTAGCTTCATTGTTGCTCTCAAACTGTTTAAACAATTACTTATATTGTATATCATTCATTTTATATTTGATCTCTGCACCGATTGTTTTGATTTATTCTGTTTACTTTTTACAGGCTTATCTTTTAAAGAATTTCCTGTTCAGTTCTGACAAACCAAATTGGCGAGATTGTACAGGTACAGTAATGTTCAAATGTACGGAAAATTAGTTTCTAATTACCTGAGAGCTATATTTAGTGTTGTCCATTATAAACTCATGCTGGTTAATTTACACTTCAAGCTGGATTTGATTTTTAGGCAAATATTGATTTATCTACATAGTGTAATGAAGTTTTAGCTATGTGTCACAATTTAAATATGGGTTTGCACTTTAAATCTGCTTATAACATGAAAAGTTATCTTTTTTTTCCCCCTTTGTGCTTAAGAGGTTTCTCTATTTAATTAAATATCCTGATTTTCTCACCAAATTCTCACAACCAGTAAAAACATTCCAATTTGCAGATAGCAAGCCACACAAAAGCAATCCATCAAATTACTTACACTTTAAAAAAAACTGCCATTCTGGGACTCCCACAAAATAAATCAGTTGAAAATCTTATAACTAACAAACAAACACACAAAAACATAAATCAATTCATAAAAATTCACAAGATTGCTCATATCCTATTGGAGGTATCTTAGTGTAGTGGTTATGTTCCTGGAAGAGACCTGGACTATAATCCAGAGAACATGAGTTCAAGTCACAGCATAACAGTTTGGAAATTTAAATTTAATATTTTTTAAAATAAAATAAATCTGGAAATAGTGGTATATGACGATGAAGCTGTCGGATTATCATAAAAACCCAGCTGGCTCACGAATGACCATTAGGGAAGGAAACCTGTTGTCCTTACCCGGTCTGGGCCATATGTGACTCCAGTCCCATACCAACGCAGTTGACTCTTCACTGCCCTCTGAAGTGGCCTAGCAAGCAGCTCGCATATCAAACGGAAGAGGATCCATTATCATCATCTCTGAGCAACTAGGGATGGGCAATAAATGCCAGCCTTCCAATGATGCCCACATTTCAAGACTGAGTTTATAAAACAAAATCTGTCCAGTGTGTTTTAGTTTGAGGCCTAAACTGTCCAGGCCCTGAAGCTCAAGTTTGCTCCTTTTCTGGAGCTTTCTTTCCAGCAGTCCAGGCAAGACTCCATTGGTTCTAGCAGGCAGACCGATAGCAACTTTCGTTACCGCCCTGACCATGCTGTTGCACTGCCACAGTGACCCCATGAACTGCTTTGGCATTACTTCTCATGATACTCTTGACAGTCGGTCGCTTCTTACCCATGCCATGTGTAGGTGATAGTTCTGGAATCTTTCTACCTTTTGGAGCTTCCCCTGCAAATCAAAGTGAGTATTGTGGCTGTGGGGGAGGTGCGTCCTTTAGCTGTGCCAGGTGCTGTTGCAGTGTGAGGCTGTGCATGGGTCCAGGGTGAGCAAATAGTTAGGGAGTGTTATTGTTGTGAATACCTTTTTGTGTTGCAAGATTCTTCAAGACAAGTGCTTTTAATAGTGTAATTAAAGTTTAAGGATTTATTTTTTAAGGTGAAGTGAAGGCAGTTCACAAAATAAGTTAATTGCTAACTGTTATGCTGTGGATAATTTAGAAAATCTATTAAGTTTTGTCTCCTGTCAACATAACTTACTTCCTGTCTTGACTTTCGTGTCTTTTTACGTCAGAACATAGAACATAAGAATTAGGAACAGGAGTAGCCATCTAGCCCCTCGAGCCTGCTCCGCCATTCAACAAGATCATGGCTGATCTGGCCGTGGACTCAGCTCCACTTACCCGCCCGCTCCCCGTAACCCTTAATTCCCTTATTGGTTAAAAATCTTATCTATCTGTGATTTGAATACATTCAATGAGTTAGCCTCAACTGCTTCATTGGGCAGAGAATTCCACAGATTCACAACCCTCTGGGAGAAGAAATTCCTTCTCAATTCGGTTTTAAATTGGCTCCCCTGTATTTTGAGGATGTGTCCCCTAGTTCTAGTCTCCCTGACCAGTGGAAACAACGTCTCTGCCTCTATCTTGTCTATCCCTTTCATTATTTTAAATGTTTCTATAAGATCACCCCTCATCCTTCTGAACTCCAACAAGTAAAGACCCAGTCTACTCAATCTATCATCATAAGGTAACCCCCTCATCTCCGGAATCAGCCTAGTGAATCGTCTCTGTACCCCCTCCAAAGCCAGTTTATCCTTCCTTAAGTAAGGTGACCAAAACTGCACGCAGTACTCCAGGTGCGGCCTCACCAATACCCTATACAGTTGCAGCAGGACCTCCCTGCTTTTGTACTCCATCCCTCTTGCAATGAAGGCCAACATTCCATTCGCCTTCCTGATTACCTGCTGCACCTGTAAACTAACTTTTTGGGATTCATGCACAAGGACGAGAGGTGGGCACCGGAGGGACTGGAGTGCATCATCACGCCCGGCAACCAAATTTTAATTTGATTTTACGTTTTAAAGTTTAATTTGTTTTAATTGCCGGTGCTTTTAGTGTCCCCCTCCCCTTTTATAGGGGGCACTGGAAAAAAATTTGATTTTAGCGCCCCAAAAAAAACCCCAAAAAAAAGGAAAAAAAAAAAGGGCCTTGAAAATGTCTGCTGTGTCACCCAGGCGGGTGGCATGGTTTTAATGTTTATGTTTATTTTCAGGTAAACTCAAAAGAGTTTCATGCACAAGGACCGCCAGGTCCCTCTGCACCTCAACATGTCGCAATTTCTCCCCATTCAAATAATATTCCCTTTTACTGTTATTTTTTTCCCAAGGTGGATGACCTCACACTTTCCGACATTGTATTCCATCTGCCAAACCTTAGCCCATTCGCTTAACCTATCTAAATCTCTGCAGCCTCTCTGTGTCCTCTACACAACCCGCTTTCCCACTAATCTTTGTGTCATCTGCAAATTTTGTTACACTACACTCTGTCCCCTCTTCCAGGTCATCTATGTATATTGTAAACAGTTGTGGTCCCAGCACCGATCCCTGTGGCACACCACTAACCACCGATTTCCAACCTGAAAAGGACCCATTTATCCCGACTCTCTGCTTTCTGTTCGCCAGCCAATTCTCTACCCATGCTAATACATTTCCTCTGACTCCGCGTACCTCTATCTTCTGCAGTAACCTTTTGTGTGGCACCTTATCGAATGCCTTTTGGAAATCTAAATACACCACATCCATCGGTACACCTCTATCTACCATGCTCGTTATATCCTCAGCATTTATAGGTATCAACCTTGGCTCAGTGGTAGCACTCTTGCTTGTCATTATCATAGGCAATCCCTCGGAATCGAGGAAGACTTGCTTCCATTCCTAAAGTGATTCCTTTGGTGGCTGAACGGTCCAATGCGAGAGCCACAGATCCTGTCACAGGTGGGACAGACATTCATCGGGGGAAGGGGGGGGTGGGACTGATTTGCCGCACACTCCTTCTGCTGCCCGCACCTGACCTCTTCACGCTCGCGGCGTTGAGATTCGAAGAGCTCAACACTCTCCCGAATACACTTTCTCCACCTAGGGCAGTCTTCGGCCAAGGACTCCCAGGTGTCAGTGGTGATGTCTCACCTTTACCAGGGAGGCTTTGAGGGTGTCCTTGTAATGTTTCCGCTGCCCAACTTTGGCTCGTTTGCTGACCTCTGCTCTTTTATAGGTGAATGTAAAAGATCCCATGACACTGTTTAAAGAAAAGCAAGAAAATTTCTACCGGTGTCCTGACCAATATTTATCCCTCCACCAACATCACTTTATAATTGAAAAAAAAACAGATCTGGTCATTATTTCATCTCGGTGGTACCTTGTTGTCTACACAACAGCTCCTTTCTGCTGTCCTTCCATTCTGCAGTGGGATTTGAGCCCATAACCTTCTATGTCGAGGCGAGCGTACTGTTTCTGAGCTAAGGCCTGATGCCTTGTATCATGTTTAGTCTCTTTCTCTCGCCCTGTCTATCAGTGAATTATCAAAAAATATTTAAGCTGCTAGTGTATGAAAATACCTTTATTAATTTTTTCATGAATGTTTGGCTGCTTATGTCTGTTACAAACTGAGTTTTAAATTTCTATTAATTTTAGACGAAGAGCATAAGAATCTTTTCTGCCTCACTCTGAGTGAAATTCTAGAAACCGCTAGATTGAATAACTCCAATCCCTTCTGTTTGGTAATGTTGGCAAGAGGAAAATCATCAGAGGATCATGCCAGTATTTCTGAAAATCGGCCAGAGTCCAGTCAGGGGACTGAAGAGGAACAGCTCTGTAAGAAACCAACTTTTTGGATAAATAATAATATATGATGGTGAATATTTCAAATTTTTTTAAGTAGAAGCACTTTTGCTTTTTGCTTGCCTAATGTATGCAGTCTGCTTGTCTGTTCAAATTATTTTTTTTTAAAGTAACATTAGGGCTGTTCTGTAGTTGATTTGATGCAGAATGTAAACATTTAATGTTTGAAATGTCGATGTTTTAAAGAAATATGTTGGACCCAGGTTTTGGGAAATAATATTGTGCTTTGCTTGTCATTTTCGTGTAACCTCTTGCAAGCTGTAGGTGCTTAGACTGTCTTGAAATTGTGCATTGGTTTTACAATGTTAGGAAAATCTGAGGAAAATAGTCTTGGTTGTTGAATACAGACTCATTCAAAGAGTAATACCAGAAAGTTCTATGTTTCAACTTGTGTTAATCAATTAATTCAGTTTATGAACTGAGATTTCTTCGGCCAAGAATCAATGTCGTGCGTAACTGTAAAGTTATTGTTAGGACTTGCCCTCCTTTTAGGGTAGCATAAATGTGTATGCTGCTGTGTCACATTTAGCAGTTGTTTGCAGGAGCTTTTACTGGAACGTTCCTCTAGCAAGAATATTGTAAGACGCAGTCACTGAGGATTGACTTTGTATTCCATGCAGTACATAGTAGATTTAATTTAGTTTCACTTTTTAGTTTCATTTTTGTAGAATGACAAAAAAGATCTCCATGGATTTGTGCGATTTTATTCTCCATTTCTTTTCTTGCCTTGTGAAATACAGTTGGCAGTTGTCTTTCCACGACTACTATGGCCAAAACCACCTGCTGTAATCACTGCAATGCAGTGACTGCCTTGTCCTCTGAATGCATTGTTGTGTCCTATAATACATTGTAAGTGAGAGATGTGGCAGTTCCAGAAGAGATGAAATGGAAAAACAGCAGATGCTGTAAACTTATAATTTAAAAGCAAGAACTGATGGAAATGCACAGCAGACTGTCCAGCATCCAAAGGGGATTCATTAATTATGGGTATGACTCATCTGACACCTTTTATATATTTCTTTCAGGTGCTGATAGTCTGTTGTGAATTTTCTGTTTTAATGTGTTAATGAATATTTTTCTCTTTATTTAAATGTTGGTGCAGAAATTGGCTGCTTTCAATTCAATGATCAAATAGATACTGTTGTATCACAATGCAGTTGGCATGAGAATCTGAGGAGAAGCCTCACCGCATCAGTGCTAGTGCCGGAAGTGCTGATGCATCGAGGCCTTTATCTTAGCTATGGAGAGGTGCTGTGTCTTGTGCCAATGTCTGCAGTTCATGTATGGTGGGGCTTTCTCTCGACCTTTTCTGCTGCTTTCCACCCAATACCTCCTACGAAAATGAACATTTGCAGCACTGAATAATGAGTAGGAGAATGATGATGGAGGCAAAAGGAAGAATTAGCCAGGTTGACTCAGTGGAGCTGCTGTCTAGGTTATCTTTGCCAGATGAAACTATATTGGTCTTATAAATGGAGGAACTATGTTCTTCCTACTCTTAACCTTTTTGCACTTAGTGTATTGTTGTCAACATTGTCAAAAGAGTTGTATTCTTAAAATTCTGAGAATGCTGAGACCAGTCATAATGGCATTGGAAATCTGAGGATCTGAAGAAATGGAAATACATTTTACGATGTAGAATAGGAGGACAAATGAAATTACAGCCAGTTGGAAGAATTATTCCTTTCATTGACGTTGGTAATCCAGTGCCTAGATTCTGCTATGGAATACTGCAGTAATGTCACCTGGTGGCAAAAAATGGAGAACGATTGCTGACTGCTATTTAGGCCTGCAATCTGTGAAATGGGTGAGAGAAAGCATTTTAATTTAAGCATAGAGAGAAAAAATGATGACACCAGAAATAAAAGGGAAGAAAATTAAATGCAGCTCACCAACTTCATAGCATGGTTGATTCTGTTGTCACCCCAAGAGGACACCATGCTTGGGGGAAATATAGGATGTGTACTGATGTCTCAAGCCAGTTGCTCTCTAATCCAGACTGGCCATTTGTTAGAAAATGCATAATTGAACACCATTCTTACTAGATACTAGATTTTGAATTTCAGTCTCCAAATAGTTGCCTGTCCTGGCAGTGTATTGCACCCAACAAATGCTAAATTATGGTTTAAATATTCACGTTGCCTAATATTGGCAAAGACTTGTAAACTAGATTATGTACTCGTTAACCAAGACAGCACAAATCCAATTAGGACTCTTTCTATGATAAATTCTGATAATGTACCATATGCGAGAAGAGGCAACTTGGGCTTCGGCACAATGTTTTTGTGCTATGATGCACTGTGCTGAAAGGTGGTTGGGTTAATCTGACTTCCAACACAATGAGCCCTTCATCTTGACTATGCCATTAGTGGATACGTACCCAGTCACTTGTGTTTTTTTTTCCTTTATCCATGCTACCTCTTCACCCCCCCCCCCCCCATCCCCCAGTGTTGACAACATCCCCGAAGTACAGCAATGCATATTCTGATTATTTTAGTTGGGAACAAAATCAATATTGATAGAAATCTGGCAGTACAAAACCTACTTGCCAGGAATGTCATAGAGTGCAGCGGGATCAAAAAAGGAGATTCTTTATTTTAGGAGTTGAAATTTAAACAGAATATTTAAAATAATGTAATGAGAAATTAACTCTTTTAAGATAATTAGAATTTTATGCGGTTTATATCGAAGTGATGTCGTAAAACATCAACTTTTCACACTGAAAGCGGGAAAATCGTGTTAACATAGGATAGTTAACATCTAATATTGCTGTGTTTTCATCTAAGATTAGAGACACTTGAGCTGCACAACAATCCATTACTTATAAGAAATAGATTTGTGCCACTGAGTTGGGAGTATAACTGGAAGTTGATGGCATTATTTTTTTTAAACTGTATGTCGAATGTTTTTCTGTAGCTGTTGTTAATTGTATTGGAATATTAGTTTGGTTGAAATTTCAGTCACCTGTGATGTCTTAAAAATGCCATGCTAGCTCTGGAGATGTTTATCAATTAATAATGCTATTACATAGCTTTTTTAAAAGAAAAGGTAGCTTAAGGAACAGCTGACCATTTATTTCCATTAACCTTTAACACTAAATGCTTTGACAGTAGAGCTTTGCGATGAATAATCTTGTTTGTTTTATTGCTGTCTGTGGTGCTGAAAAGTGTCTGGTTTTATGTATAGCTGCCTTGGCTGCAGAGGAGCTTGGCTCTGAGAGATTTCATACACTGATTCAGTAAGTAACTCACTGCTACTAGGAGACTTAAGTGGGCATTGATTACTGTTCATGTTAAAATATTTTTTTTATGCATCACCTGATTTTTTTTTTTCTTAATCAATGTCCATCCCCTCTATCCTGGAGATGTTGGCTCCTTGCTGGATTATGATTCCGTAGGCATGAGGTGACCTCGAGTAGTGTCAAAATAGCCTTGTGTGACCCTTGACACTAAACATTGGCATGTTACTTCAATGTCCATGTATATGCACTTCCAGCTGGGGTTGCTGCATAGCAATCTGCAGTATAAACTGTGTTCCCAACTCTTGAGCACTGAGCCCAATTGTAGCACCACTACTGTTGCCCAGATTGGGATCATCAAACTGAGCACAGACTATGGATCAAATCTGGGACCTGCCTTGTCTGTATGGCTAAGCTAGTCATTGGCTAAACACGCTGAATCATGTATACTTCAATGTGAAGTGCATAGAGGAATCAACTGAAGTCCCCATTCAGACAAACCTCGAATCTGACTTTGTTTAACTTTATTTTTTGTCTGGCAAGAACTAATAATGTGGGGGAAGGCTGAAAACATTAACTTGGAATGTGTTTATATATTTTATGTTGAAAATTTGGTTCCGAATGATATTCAATCTTAAAATGTTCAAGCTTCACATTTGTATCACTTGGTCAGAATATCTTTGAATTTCCAAGAGTTGGGATATTTGGTATTTGTACGAGTTGAAGCTGTTGAAAATCCATTGTAAAAACAATTATACAGGTGTACAGCACTTTGTTTTGAGGAGAGACGAAAGAAAAAACAATTCATTTATCTGTTCCGAACAATTAATCTGTAAATGGCAGGGTGGTGGATGAGGAAAATGTGATTCTGGGAGGGACTAAATGGGGAAACATTTCAAACGGTCTTTACCATTAAAGCTATGCCCAGTTTTGGATATTTTGAATTTTCTTTGAGGTGATAGCAAACCCTTTGAATCAATGTTGAGTACGGAGACTTGTGATTCATAGCTCCTTTAAGAGCAATTTAAAACTTGGATTTTTTGGGGAGGGAAGAGAGAAAAGAATCATTTGATCCAGCTTTTCATTTCAAGGAACTTGCAAAATGACTCGCTCAGAGTTGTGCTTCTGCTTTTAGTTTTAAAAGTTTGCCCGTGCAGCTACATGATTTTCAAGGATAGTATCATGTCTTTCTACATCTTGTCCATAAGGATGTGCTTATGTTTATATAAGAATTACGAGCAGGAGTAGGCCATTTGGCCCCTCGAGCCTGCTCCGCCATTCAATAAGATCATGGCTGATCATCTACCTCAACTGCACTATCCCCGTATCCCTTGATTCTCTTAATATTCAAAAATCTATCGATCTCCGTCTTGAATATATTCAATGACTGAGCTTCCACAGCCCTCTGGGGTAGAGAATTCCAAAGATTCACCACCCACTGAGTGAAGAAGTTTCTCCTCATCTCAATCCTAAATGGTCGACCCCTTACTCTGAGATTGTGACCCCTAGTTTTAGACTCCCCAGCCAGAGGAAATATTCTCCCTGCATCTACCCTTTCAAGCCCTGTAAGCATGTATGTTTTAATGAGATCACACCTCATTCTTCTAAACTCTAGAGAATGTAGGCCTAGTCTACTCAATCTCTCCTTGTAGGACAATCTCCTCCCCCCCCGCCCCCCCATCCCAGGAATCAGTCTGGTGAACCTTTGTTGCACTCCCTCTATGGCAAGTATATCCTTGGAGACCAAAACTGTACACAATACTCCAGGTGTGGTCTCACCAGAGCCCTATATAATTGCAGTAAGACGTCTTTACTCTTGTACTCAAATCCTCTTGTAATAAAGGCCAACATACCATTTGCTTTTTTAATTGCTTGCTGTATATGCATATTAACTTTCATTGATTTGTGTACAAGGACACCCAAGTCCCTCTGAACACCAACATTTCCCAATCTCACAATTTCAAAAAAAACTCTGCTTTTCTATTTTTCCTACCAAAGTGGATAACTTCACATATCTCCATATTATATTCCATTTGCCCTGTTCTTGCCCACACACTTAGCCTGTCTATATCCCCTTGAAGCCTCTTTGCATCCTCCTCACAACTTACATTCCCATCTAGCTTTGTACCATCAGCAAACTTGGATTCCCATCTAGCTTTGTACCATCATCAAACTTGGATATATTACATTTGTTCCCCTCATCCAAATCATTGATATAGATTGTGAATAGCTGGGGCCCAAGCACCGATCCTTGCAGCACCCCACTAGTTAGTCTGCCAAATAATGCAAGACCCATTTATAGCAATGCACTGTCTTTATGAAAGAAACAAAAACTTTTGTATGGCTTTAAAATTCTGCACTTTATCTCTTGTGTGAAGTAATCCCACATACTAACTGCTTTATGGGACACTGACCCAGAGTGGGTCTAGATTGCAAGTTTGTCACCTTTTTATAGAATATGTCCTGAAACAAAATGTAATATGCAAGGGATCCTATGATAAATCACCAAGCTAAACCAAATGGAAGCAGTTCAGAGCACTTGGCAATTTACAATCCAAACTACAGAAACATTTCAAGTGAAGGCTTGGATATCACTGTTGTTTGAGTTTGAACCAAAGGCTGCTATGAATGGACTAGAATTAATATGCAAGCAGGCATTGTTAAATTTGCCCTTTTTAAATAACCTGCCTTCAGCCCAGCTTTTGGGTCAGTTGCTTACTTTTACAGCTGAAACTGATTGATTTAAAAGGAATACTCCAGGGAAGGCTTAAAAATCACATTTGTATGCCCCAAGCCAATCAATATTGTCCTTTCCCCATTAACTTTTGTAATTTTCCTTTTCAATGTCGAATGCATCAGTATCTCTGCTTTCATTAAGCTGCGCTCTCTTCCAAAAGCTGAAGGCTGATTTCCCCACTCGCCTAACTTTCAGTTTGATGCGATAGTAAAAGAAGGCCTTGTGTTGTCCTCAACACTTAGTTTAATGAGATTAATAATCTACTGGGAACATACTGTGCAGAATTGGCACATGTATTACTTTGGAACAACACTCTAGAAGTTAACAGGGAAATGCTCTGGCAGCATTGATCTACAGCCATCGGAATTGCAAAAAAGATATGCTTGTATTTTTTACATAAGTAGTCTGTATTGATTTACAGCCTTGCAAATGTTTTTGTGAGCCTTCCCCAGAGTGTTCAAGAGAATCATTTTCAACTTATTTGACCATACACATGTTGAAATTAATCCATTCTTCAGTACAACCATTTATCACAATATAGCTTTATTTTATTTCAAGTTCTTTTTGACTTTGTTTTTTGAAAAAAAAGCAATGTTCTTCAAATCTTTAATAATTTGAGATTAAAGAATTTAAGGCCAAGATTAGTGAGAGTGGCTAACTAATCACTCAAATCGCAGGTTATCTAAAAAGAACTTCCAAATGACATCCTTTCTACTCTAGATTGACTGTTATTTGCTTTTACTTCCAACCACTTGTTTTCACAGATTTTCAGTTTTGTCAGAAACTAGCTTGTTGACCCGTCTCTGCCTGTTGCCTCATCCTCCCCATACAATCAGTTTTGAGTTTCTCCCATACATAAACATTATACTCTGAGCTTTTACAGCTGGAATAATTTAAGATGGAATCATGCAATATTTATAGTGAAAGCAGCATGTTTTGATATTAATATATTGAATAATTCAAAAAGCATCTTTTTGAAGCATGTTCTAAAAGATCGGTGCATATAAACTTAAAAATGTTCAGTGACTTCCATTGTGTCCTGCTTGTTAGCAGCATAAGTATTGAAGTCAAGTATAGTTGTATAGAAGCTCTTGTTTTAAGAGACACATTGATTTAAAGTATGGACTGCATTTTCAAGAATTGTAAGTTTTTAAGATTCCCTCCTTTCATTCATTTTTCAGAAAACGTACATTTGCAAATGTGACTGAGCTGAAAGAAGCCGTTTTGGATCAGTACTCAACCTGGAAGAATCGGTTTGGAGTCCTGCTTTTTCTTTACTCTGTCATTTTAACAAAGGTTGGTCTACTTCACCTTAGTCCACACGGATACCAAATAAAGCAACTTGTTGAATTATGATGTCAAGGCAAACCTTGCATGTAATGATAATTATTTGAAAATATGCCTAACCTCGTATCTGAAAGCTAAATAGTGACTCAATATCTTATTTTTTAATTTATATTAAATTGATCAGAGCTGACACCACTTGCTGCCCTCATTAACTTCACTGTTGGTAGATTGCCCATATTTATTTAGAAGCAATGTGAGCGAGGCATTTTGATTTTCTAAATTTTTATTTTTCTACTTGCATTACAGTATTCTTTTCTAAGTTGCATTAAATTCTCTCTTTTCTAGGGCATTGCAAACATTAGAAATGAAATTGAAGATACCGCTGAACCTTTAATTGACCCTATATATGGTCATGGAAGGTAATTTCCCCTGTTTTATGAAATGCAATGAATATTTCACCTGATTAATTTGTAATTTAATGTGAATTGATGTGAAGTAATTTCTTACAAAAGAGGATCTTGTAATCTTTCCTTTTGAAATGGTGGTGCTTATGAGCAGGGCTTCTGTTGGTCTTTTTGAGCAAAGGCGCATTAGACCTGGCATTAGACCTTATGTCAACCTATCCAACATGCTGTCCACTGCATGAGTTACTTTATTTTCTCTTCTGCTTTCCAAAAGGCGCTGAGTAACACAGGGACACTGCTCCATAGATGGGGGCAATCCTAAGTCACCATTCTTCATGTCTGACCTCTACCCAAGTAGGGAGAGCACACGAGTAACTGAATAGCAATCAGGAGTAGGAACCTTTTTTGTTTCGTATATTTTCCCCTCGCCCCCACCCCATATGAATGATGGCCAAGTTCGGGCTCAAGACCAGGCTGCAAAGAGGTTTGAGAAAACTGGGGGCAGAAATCTGTTTGTGGTATCGGTGCAAGGGGTAGTGGTCGAAGCACTTGCTGTCCATCTACCTCAATCCTATACCTTGTCCTTTGCCTTCACCCTGCCATCAATGCTCCTTCGACTTCCCTTCCCCTCTGCCAGCTGTTTTCTCTATCCTCCCTTTCACCTTTCATCTATTCCACTTTCATTTTATTCTCTACGGGGGACACTGGCAAGGCTGCATTTTTTTGCCCAACCCTAGTTGCCATGTGAAGGTGGAAGTGAATCTTCTCCTTAAACACTGCAGTCTTTGTGATGGTGTTTTCACAATTACATTGGGTAGGGAATTCCAGGAGATTGATCCAGGAATTGAGGGCATGATGATATATATCCCAGTCAGGCTATTGTGTGACTTGGAAGGGAAGTTGTCGATGATGGTGTTCTTGTCCTTCTCGATATTGGAGGTCACGTGGCCGGATGGATATGGAGTCCAATGGCAGGGGTGTCAATCAAGCAGACTCCTCTGTTCTGGGTAGTGCCGAGCTTCTTGAAGGTTGCAATAACTAGAGCCATTCATCCTATTCCTGATTGAGCTTTCTAAATGGCAAAAAGGCTTTGTAGGGTTGAGAATTGAGCTGCTCATTGTAGAGTACCCAGTCTCTGCCTTGCTTTTGTAATCATGTTGGTGATATGACTGATGCATTTAAGCTTCTGGTCACTGAGACTCCCACCCCATCAGGTTGTTGATGTTGGGGAACTTGGTGATGCTGGTACCGTTGATGGTCATGGTGAAGATGGCAGGGCTTTCTCTTGTTCAAGGTTCAAGGTTTTCATTACCTGACATGTGTGGCTTGAATGTTATCTTTCACTTGTCAGCTCAAACTTGGATGTTGTCCAGGTTCAAGGTTGGACTGGCATAGGCTTCTTTATTATCGGAAAAGTTGAGAATGGAGCTGAACATGGTGGCGTTGTCAGCAAATATCACCACTCCTGATCTGATGAAGGTGGTCATTGTTGAAGCAGCTGAAGATGGTTGGTCTGAGGGCACTTGCCTGAGGAACTCCACCAATAGCCAGGGGCTACAATGTTTGCTTGGCTTCTGACAGCTGGAACTATCTTTGCTGTTAGATCTGCCTAGCCACTGGAGGGTTTTACCATTGACCCTCATTGGCCTCAGTTTTGCTGGGGCTCCTTGGTCAAGAGCAGTTACTCTCACCTCTTCTCTAGCATTCAGATCTTGCATGCCCTAGATGAAAGCTATGATGAGGTTTGGAGCAGAGTGATTCTCTGGTGGAACCCGAATTGAGCATCTGTAAGCAGGTTATTGGAGGGTAAATGTTGTTTGAAGGCACAATTGGCTCCTCTCATTTCACTGATAATAGGAAGATGGCTGATCTGGAGGCCAATTAAATTTATGGATAACACTGGCTGCTGACTGGTTCTTTACTTTTTAGACATTCTTGAATTTTGGTCGGTGATTGCAATGACACTTTTTTTTGAAGGGGTTGGTGGGGGTTCCTTTGGTCACTTATCTACAAACAATATGGAAAGTAGCTTGTCGCCTACAATACACAAGCCATGATTCCACCTATTTTATAAATAAAAGGATCTTTGTTTTTATTTTACAATTCTCCTGACTGCTAATTAAGAGTGGTTATATTAAGGGCTTTATTGAGGAGGCCATGGTGTTTGAGTTCCTCTGGTTAATGCATTCATGGAAAAATGCAGTCGGTACCCCATTTGGGCTGACCAGGGTGCTACCAGAGAAAGTTTAGAAATGCTAAGTATCTGGCTGTGCACACAGTAATAGTATTCTGAAATTCAACAGGCATTCTGCTTTTATTTGCCTAACGTTTGTTTTTCACCTTCACTACCTCTGCACTTTGGTGTACACCTCTCGACTCGTTGGCCTGTTTTTTGAGTAAGATCTTATTCCATCATTTATATCCGAGTTTGGAGGAGGGTTGGCTGTGCTGAACTGGGGAGAATTAGTGTTGCTTGATTTAAAAAAAAATATATATATAATTTCCCCATTTTCTTTTGGAATCTTGACCTGAATTTTTTCTCTTTCAGCCAAAGCCTAATCAATTTACTGCTAACTGGATATGCAGTCCTGAATGTATGGGATGGCGACAGAGAGTGTTCTGGAATGAGTAAGTCTGTATTTGTTAAATGTATATTCCTTCAGAAGATTCTCACCATATAACTCCATGCAGTTGCAGTTAATTTTAATGTGTTCTATTGATTCGCTCTGTCGATATTTATATTTGAATATTTTTGTTTAAATAGTGATACAAATTACAAGATTGACAGTAAACTAGTGTGGAAACATTTTGACACAATTGAACTGAATCAGCATGCGCAGTTTTTGTTTAGGTACTACAGTTCGGATTTTAATTGAGCTCACAGGCTAGTGTAGGCATCTGTGGCTTGAACAGAAATCAATGCGGATGAATGAAAGAACAGCAGCTTGCATTTAAATAGTATCTTTAATGTAAAGGGCATCCTGATGCACTTCACAGGTATAAAGAAAGCAGATGCCAAGCTCAGAAGTGATATGTTAGGTGGGGTAACCGAAAGCTTGTTCAGAGATTGGGTTTTGAGAACTTTTTAAATGCGATGGAAATTAAGAGGCTTGGGGAGAACATGAGGCAGAGAGGTTATGGGCAGGATTCCAGAGGAGCCATATGGCTAAACGCTCTGTTGCCAATGCTGGGGTTATGGAGGGGGTGCACACAAAAGTTAAGTCAAAATAAAGCAATATTTGGGGTGGGATTTAGGGTGGTGGCGATCACAAAGGAATGGAGTAAGGCCATGGATAGATTTAATTATGGTGCTTTCAAATTTAACACTGGGTATGAGGGGCCAGTGTAGTCAATGAAGGGTAATGTGCAAGTGGAGATCTGAGCAAGTTGAAGTTTATGGAAAGTGGAGAAAAGGAGGTTAACAAAGAGAATTTGAGTTGATGACTCTGGAGGTTACAAAGTTGTATGAGGGATTCAGTAGTTGAGCTGGAAGTGACTCAACCAATATTGACTGGTGCGCAGTGTTGCAGTGTCAAGGTTATCGGGCAGATTGGAAAGTTAGAGCTGGCTATTATGGGCATATTTGTGGAAGCTGATCCCATGCCTTCTGTTGATACTGAGAGGCGGCATGTAGGTGAGGAGGTGGCTCAAGGATAGATTGTTGGGAACTTCAAATATAACCATGCGGGGAAGGGGATAGAAGCTATTGAGATGCACTAGGTGCATTTGGTTAGATAGAAATGGAACCTATACGAGAGCAATTTATGGAGCTGAATGATGATTGAGAGGAATTGGGAGGAGAAATGGCGTGTTCAACCATCTCAAATGCTGTGGCGAGACCAGGGAGAATGAGGAAGCACATTGTCATTGCCACAGAAGATGTTTATGATCTTGGTTCGGGTTGTTGAGTGTGAAGAGCAGAAGGTAGACTGGAGGGATTTGACCATGCTTGTGGGAGAAACTGGCTCTCAGCTGGGAGTCAATTAGATGTTCAAGGACTTTGAGAGGAAAAAGAGTGGTAATTGATGACTGAAGGATAGAGGTCAAAGCCAAACAGATATTCAAGCTATTTCTCTGATTTAACTCAAAATAATTGACCTGGATTTAAATCTATACCAGGTAAATTATAGAACTGATTCTTGGGGAATAATCTTGAGTCTTACCTGTATGATCAAATAAACAGCAGTCAGCTTGAGGAAAATCCTCCCTGACCGGCTTCCCTGCTGTTTTTGAGGAAGTAGCATTCAAAGCGGACTGTGAAAAGCCTTATGATGTGGCTTACCGGGGCTTTCAAAAAGCTTTTGACAAACTTGCAAGGTTATTACATAAGCTTGAAACAGTAGAAATTCAAGGTAAAAATTAGGAAATAGATAAGAATTAGGCAAGACAATAGGAAGCAGCGGGAGTAGAGTACTCCAGGCATGAGTGTTAAGATCCTTATTGTATTTAATTGACATTCATGACCTGGATTCAGAAACTGCATGCAATTTTTAAACTGTACCAATCTGCAGTGAGGCGAGTTATCAAATCTGTAAAGTCAAACTCAAACAAAATATGTTCTTAAAAAATGTAAGTCAGCTCAATTAATGGTAGAGGAAACCTAATTACAGATAAGTTAGGCTAAGCAGTTTCAAAAATCAATGGTTAGGCCTCCACTAGAGTATTGTGTTCACTTCTGGGTACTGCACTTTAGGAAGGATGGCGAGGCCTTGGGAGGATGGAAAGGAGATTTACTAGAATGGGTACCAGAGATGAGAAATGACTGTTATGTTGAGAAATTAAAGAAGCTGGGATTTTACTCCTGAGAGCACAGACGGTTAAGGACAGATTTAATAGTTATTCAAAATCTTGAAGGGTTTTGATAGGGTAAATAAGGAGAAGCTTTCTGCACTGTAATGAGGGTCAGTAACCAGAGATACAGATTTAAGGTCATTGGCAACAGAACCAAAGGAGAATTAGAATTATTTTTATGCAGTGAGTCATTACAATCTGGAGTGCACTGTTTGAAAGGGTAGTGGAAGTAGATTCAATAATCACTTTCAAAAGGGAAGTAGATATATACTTAAAAAGGAGACATTTTCAGGGCTATGGGGAAGGAGCGGGTGAGTAGGACTAATTGGATAGCTCTGTCAAAGAGCTGGACATAATTGAATCCTGTGATATGGGCTTGTAGTTTGTTTTCTGTATAGACAAGATGAAAGACGGCCTTCATCGATATCTTTGTGATCTTGAGGCTCTTTTGAAAATAGCCAGCAGTTTTTAAGTAGTCCAAAGTGGACAGTTTGAACAGTGCAGTGAAGAATGAAGATCCAAATTATTCAAGGATTTATTAAACATTAACCTAAAAAAAAAACTACTCACTAAAAGCATCAATATGTCCACCCTAATGTTCAGTTCATTTATCCAGTAAGTCGCTGCCTTGCACAGATCTGGAAGGACATAGATTCAATCTTGGCTTGGGGAGTTTGCTAATCTCTCTACCATTGGTACCTGGATTAGGGAGGGAAAAATTGGTTGGGGTCTTGCTCCTGACAGCTATCCCATGACTTCCAGGAGGAAGTGAATGTTTGTTTGAGGAAAGAGTTGGGCTTGAGTACAATGTCTCACTGCATAAATATCTGGTTAGTACTTTTGAGGTTCACAAATGAATTTTACCCACTTGGCAGGAGGTACCAGAAGGGGTGTGGTGCCTGTGTTAATCACTTATTTCTGGAACATAAGAAGGAACAGGAGTAGGCCATCTAGCCCCTCGACCCTGCTCTGCCATTCAACAAGATCATGGCTGATCTGGCCGTGGACTCCGTTCCACTTACCCGTCCACTCCCCATAACTCTTAATTCCCTTATTGGTTAAAAATCTATCTATCTGTGATTTGAATATATTCAATGAGCTAGCCTCAACTGCTTCCTTGGGCAGAGAATTCCACAGATTCACAACCCTCTGGGAGAAGAAATTCCTTCTCAACTCGGTTTTAAATTGGCTCCCCCGTATTTTGAGGCTGTGCCCCCTAGTTCTAGTCTCCCCTACCAGTGGAAACAACCTCTCTGCCTCTATCTTGTCTATCCCTTTCATTATTTTAAATGTTTCTATAAGATCACCCCTCATCCTTCTGAACTCCAACGAGTAAAGACCCAGTCTACTCAATCTATCATCATAAGGTAACCCCCTCATCTCCGGAATCAGCCTAGTGAATCGTCTCTGTACCCCCTCCAAAGCTAGTATATCCTTCCTTAAGTAAGGTGACCAAAACTGCACGCAGGACTCCAGGTGCGGCCTCACCAATACCCTGTACAGTTGCAGCAGGACCTCTCCCTGCTTTTGTACTCCATCCCTCTCGCAATGAAGGTTAACATTCCATTCGCCTTCCTGATTACCTGCTGCACCTGCAAACTAACTTTTTGGGATTCATGCACAAGGACCCCCAGGTCCTTCTGCACCGCAGCATGTTGTAATTTCTCCCCATTCAAATAATATTCCCTTTTACTTTTTTTTTCCCAAGGTGGATGACCTCACATTTTCTGACATTGTATTCCATCTGCCAAACCTTAGCCCATTTGCTTAACCTGTCTAAATCTCTTTGCAGCCTCTCTGTGTCCTCTGCACAACCCGCTTTCCCACAAATCTTTGTGTCATCTGCAAATTTTGTTACACTACACTCTGTCCCCTCTTCCAGGTCATCTATGTATCTTGTAAACAGTTGTGGTCCCAGCACCGATCCCTGTAGCACACCACTAACCACCGATTTCCAACCCGAAAAGGACCCATTTATCCCGAGACTCTGCTTTGTTTGCCAGCCAATTCTCTATCCATGCTAATACATTTCCTCTGACTCCGCGTACCTTTATCTTCTGCAGCAACCTTTTGTGTGGCACCTTATCGAATGCCTTTCGTAAATCTAAATACACCACATCCATCGGTACACCTCTATCCACCATGCTTGTTATATCCTGAAAGAATTTCAGTAAATTAGTTACACATGATTTCCCTTTCATGAATCCATGTTGCATCTGCTTGATTGCGCTATTCCTATCTAGATGTCCCGCTATTTCTTCCTTAATGACAGCTTCAAGCATTTTCCCCACTACAGATGTTAAACTAACCGACCTATAGTTGTCTGCCCCCTTTTTTAAATAGAGGCGTTACATTAGCTGCTTTCCAATCCGATGGTACTCCCCAGAGTCCAGAGAATTTTGGTAGATTATAACGAATGCATCTGCTATAACTTCCGGCATCTCTTTTAATACCCTGGGATGCATTTCATCAGGACCAGAGGACTTGTCCACCTTGAGTCCCATTAGCCTGTCCAGCACTACCCCCCCCCCCCCCCCCTCCCTAGTGATAGTGATTGTCTCAAGGTCCTCCCTTCCCACATTCCTGTGACCAGCAATTTTTGGCATGGTTTTCGTGTCTTCCACTGTGAAGACCGAAGCAGAATAATTGTTTAAGGTCTCGGCCATTTCCACATTTCCCATTCTTAAATCCTCCTTCTCATCTTCTAAGGGACCAACATTTACTTTAGTCACACTTTTCCGTTTTCTATATCGGTAAAAGCTTTTACTATCTGTTTTTATGTTTTGCGCAAGTTTACTTTCGTAATCAATCTTTCCTTTCTTTATTGCTTTCTTAGTCATTCTTTGCTGTCGTTTAAAATTTTCCCAATCTTCTAGTTTCCCACTAACCTTGGCCACCTTTTACGCATTGGTTTTTAATTTGATACTCTTTATTTCCCTGGTTATCCACGGCTGGTTATCCCTTCTCTTACCGCCCTTCTTTTTCACTGGAATATATTTTTGTTGAGCACTATGAAAGAGCTCCTTAAAAGTCCTCCACTGTTCCTCAATTGTGCCACCGTTTAGTCTGTGTTCCCAGTCTACTTTAGCCAATTCTGCCCTCATCCCACTGTAGTCCCCTTTGTTTAAGCATAGTACGCTCGTTTGAGACACTACTTCCTCACCCTCAATCTGTATTACAAATTCAACCATACTGTGATCACTCATTCCGAGAGGATCTTTTACTCGGAGATCGTTTATTATTCCTGTCTCATTACACAGGACCAGATCTAAGATAGCTTGCTCCCTTGTAGGTTCTGTAACATACTGTTCTAAGAAACAATCCCGTATGCATTCCATGAATTCCTCCTCAAGGCTATCCCGTGCGATTTGATTTGACCAATCGATATGTAGGTTAAAAACGCAGCACCTTTTTGGAGAGAAGGAAATTGGTATGGGGGATTGAACCTCAAATCAAAATATTAAAATATCTTTCACTATCCTAATTTATGGAATATGGGTACAGGCTGGGACACTCTTATCTGGGATCACCCCTAGTCCGGCATGATTCCGGGGGCGCATGCACAGAACGTGGTCAACCTCCACTCCGACTTTGGGGCCGCGCCGACACTTCGTGCCTGCTTGGGGCGCCGATCTCCTCCCTCCCCGGCCTCGGGCCGCTGACCTCCCCATATCCAGCAAAATCCTTCAATCGACACAGGATGCCGGATAAGGGAGGTTCAACCTGTAATTGTTATGATGCCTATATGTTGGCTAATGGAAAAGAAAATTATTGTAAAAATGATTTTAATAGATACTGGTTTTATGGATAATTGTACCATGTGGTATGGTTTGACAGTTGTACGAAGCAAGAATCTGAGTTGGGGTGGCAATGGGGAATATTGCTATCCGCTTAGTTGATGGACAATTTTCTCCCCCTCTACGCTTTCTGTTGATTAGGATTAGGCTCAGATGCAATGGCCCACAGGTTGAAATAATCTCTTTGCTGTCCAGATTTATAAATAATGAGTAGATACTTGGGCAAGATATTAGTTACTAACTGTTGAACTATACCTCCGCATGAGTTGTCATCTTTTCTGAAAACGGGGAGAAGGAACATTTTACAAGTGAGCCATATTGCAATACTCTTGCCACTAACAATTAGGAACAGGAGTAGGCCATCCAGCCCCTCGAGCCTGCTCTGCCATTCAACAAGATAATGGCTGTTGCTCACTCCTTTGCAAAAATTGTATCAGTTATTGTTTTCAAAATAACAGTTAAAAAACTTTTGACCTATTGAAAAGTTATATTTGACCTCTAGGTGGCACCAGAGGTTCTTGCTTGTGCTTTAACCAGCGCTTCGTTCATTAAAAGCACACTGCATTTGGGAGGTTAGTCCCTGAAAGCTGGAACTTGTTACTGATTGAATTTTGACATTCAATAGTAATTTTTTCTTTAATTGCTTTTGATTTTCTAAAAGATTTCTGATTGTCTGCTGAATGACATATATTAAGATGACCTTTTTCAAAGTTCATTTAATTGTTTCTATCAGTGTGTTATGTGCCTTTTTTTAAGGTGTCCAGTCAGGGTTCAACCATTTAATGAAACAAACCTACAATAATGGGGAGCTGGTGAAGTTTTTGCAGTATATATTTTTGTTTATATTGGAGCATTATATATCTATTAAGGTATTTCTTCATTATTGCTGTAAGATTAGAGGCAGTATTTTGTTGCTTGTGCATTGGATTAAGTCACTTAATTCATTTTGTTTAATGATTCAATACTTTGAGTTGTCTACTTGGGTGTGTATATTTTGTTGGTCCCATTTTGTCACTTGACAGCGCAGATTCTTCAGCTATGGTCAGCTTGCTGTTTTATTTGTAAAACATTGTTGAGCATGTATCCTGTGAATGTCATCAATACTTTATTAAAGAATAAAATTGTTGAGCTTTTTTTGATCCCTGGGACATTACCTTGTGCATAAGGTGGTGGTTAAAAGCACAAATGCAACATATTGGAGCCCTGATGCATGGTGTGAACAGTTGGCACCTGAAGTGTTCCATACTATATCATTTCAGTTGCACCAACATAGGGTGCATCCAGTCAAGTCCCATAAAGAAGGGAAATTGCAGTAAGCATTCTGGGACATTTTTGCACACCTATTAATGATTAGCTTGGAGGAGTATTAATTTGGGTGGGGGGGGGGGAGTGTACAAGATTACAAGTCAAATTTTGATGAAGGCTCTTTGCCCATTTTATTTTGTCCTTCCCCAATATCAACCCTTCTGCCTTGCATTAAAGCATTGAGTTGTTAAAATAGATCAGTGTCATGGCTTCAAGCACTATTCCAGCTACTGATCAGCTAATACTCTCTCCGCTATCTTAAAACAAGTTGTAATTATTGAAAACCATTAAAACTGTCTCTCTAAAAATGGAGCTACAGATGTGTCACTACTGTTTGAGTGATCATTCTTTTCCTTATGAGAGAACTGAGTATTTAATTCCCTTTGCTAATTCTCAAAGCAAGGCTTATAAACTTGAGTACCAAATTCAGGATTCCATAATTTTTTTTAAGTGTTTGCTTTGACTGCACTTGTAGCTAATCGTGTTCTGTAAATAATGTTACTTTTCCAAGGCCTGCAATTTAAAAAAAATATTTTTATATAAAATATCAATTCACAAATTGAATGTTATGATTTTATAGTTTATTTTGAGCTTGGGCAATTTTGTTTAATCCTGGAAATCATTGTATAAGAGTTCTGAGTGCCATCGTTGTTTTGTTTCAGAACTCCATGGTATAAGAAATCAAGCCACTGTCGGTTTTCTGACTTTAATGGAGTCTTTGCGGTATTGTAAGGTAAGCACTTGGAACTTGATGATTTGCAGTGCAGAAGTAATTTTTGATACAATTTTAAAGTTACACCCCTTCCTGTTGGTGACACAAGCTGATTTTCCTACATACACCACATCAGGAGAAGTGCTTAAGAATTGCACTTTTAATCTGTTGGACCTGAAGCAGTAGAAAAGTTATCGGGCCAGAAATAAAACAAAACCATGTATTATATGCAAATGTTTGACAGATTAAAAGATTTAGTTCGTAAAATAACTGCCTACAACCTTGTCAACTCTTAGGAATCCTTGGGAAAAGAAACATAGGTGAAGAGTACTATAATCCACATCAAACCACTCTGGATGCCGTAGTGCTGATTTAGGAGCTAACCTTTTGTAAGACTGTTACAATTTGTGATGAGTTTTAAAAAATCAGTTGGTACGCAAATCCCTCAAAAGCCAAGTAATTGGGATTCTGAAACTTACGATTCTTACAAGCACCACTAAGGGTTGAAAATATGTGGTGGAGGTGAGAATCACACAGCAGTGGGGATGCTTTTTCAAGGTCATTAATATTTGCAAGTAAGTGCTATACTTGAGGGTAACTGATTATGGCACTGGGTACCAAAAGTGGTAAACGTGTTCTACTGCTCTTCACCAGCATTGTTCATCTTACTTAGAACCCCCATCCAACTCCAAAATGTGTACACAGTGGCTTAGGGCCCCAGCTTTTTTAATATCGAGTATTTTTCCAAAATGTTTACTGTGTGTACTAAGTAACAATAACCATTGATATCCAAAACAAACTTCTTCTTATTCTGTAGCTGATTGTGTATGGATTAGAATACAAAATAGAGATAAATAAAGTAACTTATTTACTGGTTCTTGTGAACATGTACCTTTTCAACAGAATGAGAAAACGAAACTTGAATATTTTTAGTTCCGATAATTGCTATTTTAGCTTTTGGGACACTGTTCTATTCTAATTAATAACGCAAATCCCTCAAAAGCCAAGTAATTGGGATTCTGGAACTTACGATTCTTACAAGCACCACTAAGGGTTGAAAATATGTGGTGGGGGTGAGAATCACACAGCAGTGGGGATGCTTTTTCAAGGTCATTAATATTTGCAAGTAAGTGCTATACTTGAGGGTAACTGATTATGGCACTGGGTAACTAGTCTATTCTAATTAAATTTTGTTTTAATGTTCTAATCCTTAGCTTTTACTAAACTGCGAAAAAATGTTTGGTGTTAAAGCATTTGGCGCAACATATTTTAAAGTGTAAACAACTGAACATTTTTGACCAATTATAGACAAATAATTTGCCCTACAGCTTTTCCTGGTATCAATTTTGAAAATACTTTTTTTTTTTGAAGCAGTGGTTTAAAAAGACTGCCACCTTTCCTCTTGGCCTTAGAAAATCTTTCAGTGGAGCAGGCAAAGCACTTTGTACAGATCTGTGCTTCATTTATTTTGTAACTCCCATCATATTTTAACTTTTAGAAAGTGAATATGTTTTATATGGAAGGTAGTGTTCAAATGTGATGTTCTACTCTGATGGGATGCAGGTTCAAGTCTCCAGTTCCTAAATTTCCAATCTCAGCTGTGTTTCTCTCGGAATGCTGTCTATGGGTTAATTCTGGTCAATGCCATAAACCAAATATGTTAATCTGCATTTGTACCATGCATTAAAATGATTTGAGGAAAGAATCTATTCTTTATTAAATTCTGTTCTTTGGGCATGCATTTCATTGAAAAATAGTTACTCCAGTACAGGTGCAGTGTCAAGAATCTGGGACCGAGCTCGGGTTCAGATATTTCCGGATTCCGGAGCATCAGGCGGCGGGGGGGGGGGGTCCCCGCTGAGGAGTTATTCGGGCTGCCGGCCCCATTGATGAGGTCGTCGGGCAGGGGACGGCAGGGCCCCGCCGCGGAGGAGCTGTTCGGGCCGGCGGGGCTACCCTAGCCAGCCCGGGATTACTCCAGCCTACCCAAGACTGTTTCCTTTCTCTGCTGGCTGCTCTAGCTGCCCCTAAAAGATCCTTTTTGACTACCTTAGCCGACCTTCGACTTAACCAAGCCTCCCTCGGGGTTCTTGCCCTGGTTTTGTGTCTGTGATCCTATTCCCAATGCCGAGGTCATGCCGCCGCGGGTCGCCAATTCTGTATGGTGTTTGTTTTGTTCACTCTACTCTGATTCTTAGACCTCGGACCTTTTATAGGGAAAGGACAACACGTGGCGCAAAATTTAGGCTTAACCCAGTGTCAGTTTTATTATGCAACAAAAACCGACTAAAACTGCAGGACTAGACTGCTGAGAGAAATTGACTTTAGACATACAATCACCATCCCTGGGTTCGCGGCCATTGATTCCGTGGCCTGCTAGTTCTTCTGGCCGTTTTCTGCAGTGTTGTGTTTGTCCTCCTTCCTTCATTCTTCCTCCTATTTCTGTTCTTTCCTTTGTTACCCTCTTGTGTATCTCTGTGTTCGTATATTTATATCCATAGTATGAATAAGTTTCCTGCTGGGCCGAGATCCGACTATCGATGTGGTGATTTGTTTAACTAGCTGTGGTGATGAGTTTGAATGGCTACTAATTTGCACACTGAGTCGACAGTGCAAAAGATAACTCCTTATGCTAAATGCTCTGTTATCCAAAAATGTGCATTTCGTAGGGTCCTTTGTACTCCTGGTTTTCTTGCAGACTTGTATTCTCTGGGGTATCAATGTCTTTGTCTGTATGCATAACCAAGTGTTGTCCTTGATCAACCTTGAGTCACCACTTGCCTCAGACTGGTGCCTGTTCCACTCCCAGGTAGTCCCACAGTTTGTTTTACTTTAAAACAGTTTGTTTGTGGCCTCTTCCTGTGCCTTGTTTCAAGAAAAATAGGTGTATCTTACAAGAGTGCATCTGCCCCCCCCCCCCCCCCCCCCCACCGTGGTCGGCTGCTTTGTCATCTGCTCTTCCTCCTCCTCCTCCTGCATGATGGCCTGACGTGGAAGATTGATTGGAGGGATGCGGCACCTGTGATTGGTCATCTGGAAGTAGAAAGCAACAGACGAGTGGTTAGCAGCAGGGGAGGGGGCAGGGTGACATGAAGGTCACGTAACGCTGGCTCATTTGAGGGACTGCCACTACTCCATTTATAATCTCGTCCAGAGACACTGTATCTCTTTGCCCCAACCCTAGTCCACAGACGTTGCATCACATTGCCCCAGCCCAGTCCAGGCAGTGTGCAGGACTTGCCCTGTGCAAGCGGGGGTCTGAGACGGACCGCCGCCTGTCCGCACCTGGTGCATCAGGAGTACATCAAAGTGCGGAAACATCTTGAGATCTCAGAAAGCAATCTTAATATGTAAAGATCATTCATGACAAATTGGATGCCACACTAAGCCTACCTATGCGTCATGCATTTTAGGAGGCGACCCACAGAGTGCTGAGAGACAGCAACAGCATGAGAACAAAGTGTCAGATTTATAATTTAAGTAATAAAGGAGTACATCAATAAAAATTGTACTCTAACAACCCTACAAAGATCATTAAACTTTTTCCGGCACTGCTTCCCACTTCTGGCCACTCTGAGGCAGAGACCTCCTCAGCAATCTCCCTCCAGATTCTGTTTAAAAATGGCTTGCAGAGGTCTAGAACCACCCCTCCTGTGTAGTTCCTGCCATCTCTCCACAGCCCCCACAAGAGCTTCGTTTGCCTTTTGTGAAAATTGCCTGGCACGCTGTTTGCTGTCCTCTCCTCCATCATCAAAATCGAATAATAAAATGGCTGATTCAGCCCCGGGTGTACTGCGCATGCGCGCGGCCGCGCCCTGCATTAGCATTTGCGATCATATAGCAGACCAGAAGTGTGGGAAGAAGAGAAAAAAATTTGAGCATGCGCAGAACGGATGATTTTTTTTTTTTTATGGTCGGAATTATCGGCTCTGGTGCACAAATTCTGTGGTGCAACGCCGGGGTTAGCGCTGACGCCTGTCGTGAACTTTCATTTGGCGAAAGTTGCGCGCTCTGGCGCTAACGCTAACCTGCCGCTAAAATTTTCATTTCACTGCGATTTGCGCCCGAAAACGGGCAAAAAGCCGAAAATCCAACCCAAATGTCTAAAGTAAGGGTTTGAACAAATAAAATCAAAAAATGTATACATCACAACAGAATGATTGGTTTATATTGATTCTATGAAATGTCTTTTGTGTGATGTTGGAAAATCAAGAGGGCAATTTTTTTTTTTAAAAAGCAAAATGTTGATGCTGGAAATTTGAAATAAAATCAGAAAATACTGGAAACAGGTTAGGCAGCATCTGTGGAGAAATGGAGATGGGGTTAACGTTTGAGGTCAATGACCTTTTATTTAATCAGAACCCAAAATCTTTTATTGAGGAAGTTTAATTAGAATTTTTTTCTTTTCTAATTCTCACAGACAGCCTTTTTAAAAAGATATCTTCTGATTACACACTATTGTAAATTGTATTCTATACATTGCAAAATGCATTGAGAGAGAGACTTGATGTTAGTTCATTTAAAAGAATGAATTTTGAAGCAAACTAATTATCCACCTATGTTTTGCTGTCTGTTAAGAAAGGTAGTTGGTAATTCCTTACATTTGAGAGAGGATGCAAGAGAAACAAACGGGGCAGACAGTGTATTTCCTCATTCTAATCTATTTTTTTAAAATAGTAAGTTGAGTTTTGAGAGCAAGCAGAACCTCAGGAAATCTGGGAGAGTGAAGAGGGGAAATAAGGTTTTGGGGTGTCTAGTCTCTTGCCACCTGACCTGGGAGAGTGAGTGGGAATGGGGGATGAAAATGGAGCATTAAAGATAAGATGTTTGACAGTGGAGCAAGTAAGTGAGAGGATGAACGGATAATTTTGAGGGGGAAGTTGTAATGCCAGTGATGGGAATGAGTGAGTAGTAGTAAGAGGAGGAGATAGCCGAAATGTAATGGGCTAAAAGATGCAATGGCAACAGAGAGTAGAGAAGTATCATGAATTGAGGGGGGGAAGCTGGGAAGGGAGCCACTGAGGGTCATGTGTTTCCGCAACTCCGTTCTAAATGCAGCTTACAACCATTGATGGCCCCTTAGTTTGCCACATCACAGCACTGCATACCTCGTACCTACCCACCCAAAATAATAAAGAAGCCGAAGAGGACAGAGACGTTAACATGAAAGAAGCATAAGAGAAATAAAGACGGGAACCGAATAAGAGATACAGCCATGAGATACCACAGACGAGAGTAATTGCATTCCCTGACTTGCCATGTTCAGTGATCTGGGAGATCAATTATTGGATAATTTCAGCTATAGTGGGATTAATGGTGCATATCCCGTTTTGGATAGGTGCTAGTGTTGCTCTCCAAAAGTGCTAATTAAGCGCTTTTAGTTTCGAATGATTGTCCTGAACATTGGAACAATTTTTCTGTTGGAAGTTAATTTGACACGTATTAAATATTTATTAGCATGTTCAGCAACTAAAAATAGGCCCCATTCTTACTTTGCAGGCCTGTATTTTTAACTAACTGTTCACATCCCTAATGTCAAGTGTTGAGGTAACTTGAGCTGTAGAAAAATATTAAATGAGGTTTGTTTGGATATATCTCATTAGTAGAGGTCCTATATTGCATGTAATGTATCTTTGCATTGTTTTAACTGTCTTCAATTCACTTTTAGGTTGGAGCATACCTGAAGTCTCCAAAATTTCCCGTTTGGATACTTGGCAGTGAAACTCATCTAACCGTATTCTTTGCAAAGGTAACCTTAGCTGCTCTGATTAAATCAGATAAACACTGCTGTGGTTCATTTTCATGTTTTTAAAGGGGAAACAACTCTGGTTTGAATAATAATCCAATATGTTGGAGCACAGATTTAGCTTTTTTCCAAAAGTTCTGCCATGTTCTGCACTGTTTGTAAAGCAATAGCAGTTGCAATATTGGATATGGGTGAGAATAACTAGGTGAATTGATTTTGAGTTTTATTTCATCATAGAACTAAAAATGTATATGTTGGTCATTGGTAAAGAGTTAACCGATTAAATGAAGACAGTGTTGAGAAATGTTCCATATGCAGAAACTTAGATATCGGTTTAAGAAAGACACCCATTTCTGTTTCCAAGTCCCTTTTTTCCTTTTTATTTGTTCACTGAATGTGGGTGATGGTGGTATGATTAAACTTGCTTACAATCACTTGCCTAGAGAAGGTGTTGGTGACCTGCTGCCTTGACCTGCTGCAGTCCTGTTGTGGTGATGCTCCCGAATGGTGTTAGGTAATGAATACCAGGATTTAAATCCAGCAATGATGAATAAACATATGTCCAAGTCGGGGAAACTTGCAGATGATGTTCCTATGATATTACTGCTGCTGTCCATCTTGGTAGAGATCGTGGGGCTGTTAGAAACATTGGCTTAACCTGTTCCTAAATGTATCATTCAGCCCCTCGGGCCTGCTCCACCATTCAATTAGATCATGACCGATCTTCACCTCCGCTCCATTTTCCCGCCTTTGTTCCATGATACCCTACTCAAATCTACCTATCTCAGTCTTGAAAGCTCTAATTCTCCTAGCATCCATGGCCTTTTTTTTAGGGAGGGGCGGTAAAGAGTTCCAAATTTCTACTACATTTGTTTTAATTTTAAAACTGCGTCCCCTTGTTCTTGATTTCCCCCACCAGAGGAAATCATTTCTCAGTACCTACCCAATTAAATCCTTTTCAAATTTTTGACTTTAAAATGTCAAATTTTTACACTCATAACACTCTTTTGTGAAGTGGCTTGGGATGGTTCACTACGTTAAAACTTGTATTTATATAGCACCTTTAACATTCGAAGCATCTCGATCTTCTACACATGTCAAGTTTATGCAATCTTTCCTTATAATGTAAGCCTCTCATTCTGGTGATTCTGTGTTGTACCCTTTCCAAGGCCAATATATACGAATTTAAGAATTAGGAGCAGGAGTAGGCCATTCGGCCCCTCGAGCCTGCTCCACCATTCAATTAGATCATGGCTGATCAACCTCAACTCCACTTTCCTGCACTATCCCCATAATCCCATGATTCCTTCAATATTCAAAAATCTATCGATCTCTGTCTTGAATGTACTCAACGACTGAGCCTCCACAGCCCTCTGGGGTAGAGAATTCCAAAGATTCACCACCCTGTAAGTGAAGACATTTCTCCTCATCTCAGTCCTAAATGGCTGACCCCTTATTCTGAGACTGTAACCCCTGGTTTTAGGCTCCCCAGCAAGGGGAAGCATCCTCCCTGTATCTACCCTGTCAAGCCCTGTCAGAATTTTGTATGTTTCAATGAGATCACTTCTCATTCTTCTAAACTCTAGAGAATATAGACCTAGTCTATTCACTCTCTCCTCACAGGTCAATTCCCTCATCCCAGGAAGGAATCAGTCTGGTGAACCTCTATTGCAAGTATATCCTTCCTTGGGTAAGGAGACCAAAACTATGCAATGCTACAGGTGTGATCTCACTGAGGCCCTATATAATTGCAGTGAGACATCTTTACTTTTATACTTAAATCCTCTTGTAATAAAGGCCAACATACTATTTGCTTTCTTAATTGCTTCCTGTACCTGCATGTTAACTTTCAGTCATTCGTGTACAAGGAACTCCAGTGCCTCCACTCTCCCATCATAATTTCAGCAGACAATTGCCAGAAACATTGCAGAAATGGTAAACCACCATTTATGCCATTTTTCCAGGGTTTCTGCTCATCTTTTACCAAATGGCGAGAAATTGGAAGACTCCCCTAAGGAAATTCTACGCCTGTTTCTCTTCTACAGGAACAATACATAAAGCTGACTGTTAGATCTGGATTAGTTAGGACACAAGGATTATAGACAACTGCAATAAAAGCTTTATTGCCCAAAACAATTTAACAATCGAAACTCAGAACACACAAACATGCTTAAGGATTTATAAAAACAATAAAAAGTTGAGAATGATAAAAGCCCATTCAGACAATCAAATCCAGTAAGTCTCTTAGTCTAACATCCAACTTGGACTTGAATACTGCAAAATCTGTCTCTTCTCTTCTCCAGATTCAGCAACCCGCAGGAATTTTGCATGAAGTTCCTTCGGGCCCGAAGTTGATGGCCACCCATTTCTCGGCAGCAGTGGGCAGGACATCGATGAATTTTGGGCCCTTAGAGTATCTGATCAAAATGTAATTTTCACTTTCTTATATTTATGACCTCTGCTCCTACTAGTCTACTTTATCTGTACATAATTCAAAATCTAGCACAGGGTGTGCTCTTGCTGACTGCAAACCTTGCTTGTTGTAATTTTTGGTCATGTTTGTGTGTCAGCATTTCTATTGTAAGTTGTTACATCAGCATCTCCAATTGAAATTTGCTCCGTCAATTATCACAATGAACTTGCAGGCTCTGCCCACTAAGGGCCCCCTGTAGAGTCCATTTCTGAAGTCTATTATTCAACTCCATCACCATCTAGAATATATTTTTAAAAATTATCAACTGTGCATGGGCAATTTACTAGTTTTAAAGTAAAATTTTAACTTCTTTAAATCTATTACTATTTAAAATACTTCAACTGAGGTCCCCTTAACTGTGTTACGTTGCTTCAGTCACGGGTAATGCCTGTTTAATTTTTTTGGCCATTCATTTAACCATTGCACATTTTATAAATACCGCAGTTAACAACCACAAGCAATGACATTTCCCCTCTTGTGTCTCATGGTCAGTTGTCAATTTCATCAACTAAAATAGCCTAATCGTACTGCAGAAATACAGGTTGCTATTTTAAACAACAACAAATCATGCAAGTGAACTTGCAGTTGCTTGCCATCAATTTTTCCAGTCAGCTGCCATTTATGGAGGTTTTCAATGATGCTCACAAGAATCAGGCACGTTATGACCAGGGACACAGGAAGATCGGAGAAGGTTTTGAAATGGGGTAAAGATAAGCCATGCTTTACATTTTGAAAAGAGAATGACAAATCAGCACAAAGTATTGAAGCAGTTGTAATCCCCCTCTGACTGAGACATTTCTGTATTCATGATGATGTAATCTGCTTTCAGTTCTAGCTTTGGTTTTAAAGTTGATCTATTATCTATGCCAGAATAGCACATAGAATCTTATGCTTTGGGCTTTTCTAAAATGATAAAATTTAGGCGTTGAAATTGGATATGGTCTGAAAACGGCTGGTGTCATGACGGCTATTTAGCTACTCCGGGTCAAACTGATCTAGGTAGCACGCAAAATTCGTACTCCGTCCTCATTAACATTATTATAGTGCTGATATCAGTGCCAAAACCGCTGTTCATTGACTTCCCACTTAACCGGTGGGCCAATCTCGGGTGCAGTCTAGTTCCCAGTCATGTTTGACCTAGGCTTTATTCAGTACTTAAAGAGGAGTTGCACTGATGCAACAGCACCTTATGTCAGTGCACTTGGAACTCCACTTGGAAGCACAAGCAACTACAAAGAGATGACTGAGCATCAGCAGAAGGAGTGCGCAAAACTCATTTCAGACATGGTTCTGGAGTCACTGCTGTGGAGAGGAGGCGGGCTGTCCTCTTCCTGCAAGCAGACAGGAAGCCGTCCTCCTCCACCTCGCCCCAAGGTGGTCCCAACATTCCTGGTGGCAAGGGCTGCACTCTCATGATCGCCAAGTTGTGGAGCATGCAGCAGATCCAGACAAAATGGGACACTTGCTCCACCGAGTACAGGAGGGCTCCTCCCAGATAGTTACAGCAGCAGAACCGCAGCTCCAGCAGCCCAAAGGCCTGCTCGATGATGAGCATGGCTCCCACCATGAGTGCTGGGCTGCGTTGCCACCCAGACAAAAATGGCGGCCGCCGCAGGATCCACCAGCTGCGAACGGAAATGCGGCAGCTGCCATTTTTCTCCAATCAGGCGGTAACGGCCTGCGCTCAGCCCCCAGTTTTCACCCTTTAATGTTGACACTGCAACTTGAATAAAAATATTAACAACTGTCCACTTTTTTCTGAAGCCCTCTAGTATCTCACCAAAATTGCTGTTCCTCATGTACGAATGGAGAGGGGATTTGAGTACAAGGGCAGTGAGGTGTTGCTACAATTGTACAGGGCCTTGGTGAGGCCACACCTGGAGTATTGTGTACAGTTTTGGTCTCCTAACCTGAGGAAGGACATTCTTGCTATTGAGGGAGTGCAGCGAAGGTTCACCAGACTGATTCCCGGGATGGCGGGACTGACCTATCAAGAAAGACTGGATCAACTGGGCTTGTATTCACTGGAGTTCAGAAGAATGAGAGGGGACCTCATAGAAACGTTTAAAATTCTGACGGGGTTAGACAGGTTAGATGCAGGAAGAATGTTCCCAATGTTGGGGAAGTCCAGAACCAGGGGACACTCTAAGGATAAGGGGGAAGCCATTTAGGACCGAGATGAGGAGGAATTTCTTCACCCAGAGAGTGGTGAACCTGTGGAATTCTCTACCACAGAAAGTTGTTGAAGCCAATTCACTAAATATATTCAAAAAGGAGTTAGATGAAGTCCTTACTACTAGGGGAATCAAGGGGTATGGTGAGAAAGCAGGAATGGGGTACTGAAGTTGCATGTTCAGCCATGAACTCATTGAATGGCGGTGCAGGCTAGAAGGGCCGAATGGCCTACTCCTGCACCTATTTTCTATGTAGCATCTTTAAAGAGGAAAGAGCGGTCGAGAGATTTCGGCAGAGGATTCGAGACCTTGGGGCCTAGACAACAGAAGGCATTACCACCAATGGTTGAGTGAATTATAATCAGGGATGCTCAAGAGGACAGAATTAGAGGAGCGCAGATATCCTGGGGTGGATTGTGCGGCTGGAGGAGATGAGAGAGAGGGAGGGTGAGGCCATGGAGGGATCTGAAAGCAAGGATGAGAATTTTGAAATTGAGGCATTGCTTAACCAGGAGCCAATGTAGGTCAGCGACTCCAGGAGTGATGGTGAATGGGATTTGGTGCGAGTTAGGACACATGCAGCCAAGCTTTGGATGACCTTGAGTTTACATAGAGTAGAACGTGGGACGTCAGCCAGGAATGCAATGGAATAGTCAAATCTAGAGGTAATAAAGGCATAGATGAGGGCTTCAGCAGCGAATGAACTAAGGCAAGGGCGGAGGGAGACACGCTATGTTATGGAGGTGGAAATAGGCGGCCTTGATTATGCCGTGGATATGTGGTCCAAAGCTCATTTCAAGGTCAGATATGACACCAAGGTTGCAAACAGTCTGGTTCAGCCTAAAACACATGCTATGGAGAGGGATGAACTTGGTAGCTAGGGAAGGGAGTTTGTGGTGATGACCAAAATTAATGGCTTCGGTCTTCCCAGTTTTAATCGGAGAAAATTTCTGCTCATTAAGAACTGGATGTCAGACAAGCAGTCTGACAATTTAGAGACTGGAGGGATAGGGAAAATTGGTGGTGTGGTACAGCTGGCTGTCGTCACCGTACATTTGAAAATTGGCATCGTGTTTTCGGATGCTGTCAGCAAGGAGCTGCATGTAGATGAGAAATAGGAGGAGGCCAAGGATAAATCGTTAGGAAACACCAGAGGTAACAATGTGGAAGCGGGAAGAGAAGCCATTTCAGGTAATTCTCTGGCTACGTACGATTAGATAGATAAGAATGGAACCAGGTGAGTGTAGTGCCACCCAGCTGGACGACGATGGAGAGGTCAACCGTGTCAAAGTCAAACAAGATTGTGTCATCACCGGGCAATCACTGGATTACAACCAGGAGTATGGGCTCTTACTGATTCCACTCCCCCCTCCCCTGATCCCTGGCACTGAAGCCAATTTTAACAGCCCTGCACTCAATCCAGTTGAGATCAGCACAAATCAGAAATCAAACCTGGGACCTAACTGGTCTGTGGCTCAGCATTGGGCAGTGTATTTACACATTTATTCATTGGGAAAGCTTAATGCATTATTTTAAGATTTATTAACTTCTATTGCATATTTTTCAATCTTAAAGTGCTCAATTTCTGTGATCATCTGATGGGAATATAAATCTGGGCAAAGAATTCACAAGATTTCCCAATTAGTGGGATTTCCAGTGTACACATACATAGAAACTACAAAAATTGTTGCCAAAATCCTCCAAGATTCAAGACACAAAGAGAACAGCCTGGACAAGCTCCTCTGGCTCAGTGCGTTAAGTGCGGTGTCGAGCTATACTGTCAAGAAGATTCTAGATTCAATCCTTAATCTATGCTGAATTAATTAACTTCAACCAAGTTGGCAGTGAAATTTGACGCATGTAAATGATGATGGGAGGAGGGTGGGTCTTCCTGGGACTGCCATGGGGAAAGTGGCAACAGCTGGGGAAAGCGACCGTCACAACCTTGGTTCCCTCCAGTGCAAGAGGGCCTTTTAACAATCCCCTCTCGTTGTATTCTGCCCCCCATCTACCTTGTACAGGCCTCGAGTCTGCTGACAAGGCTGCCAATGTTCTGAACTTCAGCCACTCCGGCCCTTTAACTGCTGGATGCCTCCTGTGGTTGCTGAAACGGTGCTGCTTTGCTGGAATTGGTGACTGAGCAATGGCAACCTCTGTGCTGAGGTATACTGCCCAAAACTGAATGCAGTACTCCAGATGAGGTCTGACCACGGCTCTATGCAACTGAATCATAATTTCCACCCCTTTGTATTACAGCTCCCTTGAGATAAAGACCAGTATGTTATTGGCCTTTGATTGCTTTGTGTACCTCTCTACTGGCTTTTAATTTGTGTACTTGGATTCCCAAATCATTCCTCCTATACTTTAAAATTTCTCAACATTTATTAAATCTTTCTTGGGGCCAAAATGAATGACTTAACACTTAACCACATTGAATTCCATTTGCCATAGTTTTGTGCACTCATTCAATCTGTCTATGCCCCATTGCAACTTCCTAATCCCATTTGCACTACTTGGTGTCCCTCTTAACTTAGTGTCATCTGCAAACTTGGACATACAATTCTCTCCCTTTTATCCAAGTCATTAAGTGTGAACAGTTGAGGCCATGGAACTGATCCTTGAGGAGCACCACTTTACATATCCTGCCAATCAGAGTATCTACTGTTTATCCCCACTCCGTCTCCCCCACCCCTCCCCCAACCTATTTCCAATGCAAGTCAAAAGACTAGCTCGTTTTTGCTAATCCCTTCTGTGGAACCTTATCTAATTATTTTTTTATTAGTTCTTGGGATGTGGGTGTCACTGGCCAGGCCAGCATTTGTTGCCCATCCCTAATTGCTCTTGAGAAGGTGGTGATCCACCTTCTTGAACTGCTGCAGTCTGCACGGTGAAGGTACTCTCACAGTGCTGTTAGGGAGTTCCAGGAGTTTGACCAAGCAACTGTCTTCTGGAAGTCCATATAGACAATATTCATAGGTACTCTCTTATTGGGGAACTCCTTTTTAAAAAAAAAACAGATTAGTCAGATATAATTAACCGATTAAGCCATATTGGCTGATGAAGTAAGCTTGGTGAATTGTTGCAGTGCATTCTGTAGTTAGTACATGCTGTAACTGCAGTATTATCAGTGATGAAGGTAGATTAGAATTGTACAATGCAGAAGGAGGCTATAGACATAGAAACATAGGAAATAGGTGCAGGAGTAGGCCCTTCGAGCCTGCACCAACATTCAATATGATCATGCGCTTCAGTACCCCATTCCTGCTTTCTCTCCATACCCCTTGATCCCTTTAGCCATAAGGGCCACATCTAACTCCCTTTTGAATATATCTTAACGAACTGGCCCCAACAACTTTCTGTGATAGAGAATTCCACAGGTTCACAATTCTGAGTGAAGAAGTTTCTCCTCATCTCGGTTCTAAATGGCTTACCCCTTATCCTTAGACTGTGACCCCTGGTTCTGGACTTCCCCAACATCGGGAACATTCTTCCTGCATCTAACCTGTCCAATCCCGTCAGAATTTTATGTTTGAGATTCCCTCTCATTCTTCTAAATTCCATTGACTATAAGCCTAGTCAATCCAGTCTTTCTTCATATGTCAGATCTGCCATCCCGGGAATCAGTCTGGCAAACCTTCGCTGCACTCCCTCAATAGCAAGAATGTCCTTTCTCAGATTAGGAGACCAAAACTGTACACAATACTCAAGGTGTGTCCTCACCAAGGCCCTGTACAACTGTAGCTAGACATTCCTGCTCCTACACTCAAGTCCTCTCGCGATGCCATTTGCCGCCTTCACCGCCTGCTGTATTTGTATGCCACCTTTCAATGACTGATGTACCATGACACCTAGGTCTCGTTGCACCTCCCATTTTACTAATCTGTCACCATTCAGATAATCTGTTTTCCTGTTTTTACCACCAAAGTGGATAACCTCACATTTATCTACATTATTTGGGCCATCAGGTCTGCGCCGGCTCTTTCGAAAGGCAATCCAGTTTGTCCCACTCACCCGCTCTTTTTCAGCATATCTCTGCAATTATTTCTCCCGAGTATTTCTCCAGTTCCCTTTTGAAGGCAATTGTCTAATCTGTATCCACCACTCTATCGGGCAGTGCATTCCAAATCCTAACTACTCGTTGCGTAAAGTTTTTTTTCTGAATCCAGTGGCAGGGGTGTCGATCAATAAATTCAATATCCATAATCTTATTAATAAGGACAACTTCCCAATAGTTTCTGAAAATTTTATAGCTAGGAATGTTCAGTTCTAGAGACACTATAGTTTCTGTCACGATTGCAATGTCATGTCCCTACATTCTGGCATGTTCCCTGGCTTTGTCTAATTTTCACATTTCACACACAACCTTTCAAACTTTGATCCATTCTTACTCCTCGGTACATTTTCCCTTTTCTTCGCCGTCTTCTCCTTGACTCCTCTCCTATCTGCCTTCAGGGATGTGTCTCTTTTTTTCCCCTTCTCCCCTTGAGCTTGCTATTTTGGACTGCTTTGCTCGTTCACTACAGTTGTGTTCTTGATTGTTCTCTATGAAAGAAAGGGCTAGCATTTGTGTAACTCCTTGCACATCCTCATTACATACTAAAGCATTTCACAACCAATAAGTTATTTTTGAAGTATAGTCACTGTTGCGCAACAAACTCAACAGCCAATTTGTGCATAGCAGGGCCGTAAAAGTGCTACTGTAATAAATGACGCTCTAATCTCGTGTCTCATCTTGTATTGAGCTCTTGTTTGAGGCCTAGAGCCAAGTGCTTCTCACAGAGCCAAAACGGGGCATTGATGAAGAGGTTCTTGGTGAGGCAAGAAGGTTTAATGACCCCAAAATGTAACTGCCCTTTACACTGGCACTTGGGAGGGAACAGACCAGACATTGCGTTTCTGTCGTGGCTGCAGAAAAGGCCGTCTATCCCTCTAATGATGGACTCCTCTTAACTATTATCTTTTTTCAACATTATCACTTGTTCCTCCTCGCCCTCAAGTGCTTTCTCCATACTGCTGTGATGTGCTGGGGAGCGGGCAGGGCAGTGGAGTTGAGGTCAAGATCAGATGAGCCATGATCTTATTGAATGGTGGAGCAGGCTCGAGGAGCCAAATGGCCTACTCCTGCGCCTATTTCTTATGTTGCTTGTGATTTCCACTCTGGTGTGTTGGTATCCTTGCCTGCATCATTGGCACGGTATATCTATCAATCGAATTAAGACCACAAGAGCTTCCTGCACTATCTCTGCCCTAGTTTTCCTTTAACCACGACCTCTTTGCTTCCCTTGTGGATCACTGCCTGGTTCCTTCCTCTATATCACTCTTACTTTGTAGCTCTTTGCCTCCTGCCATGTTCCTTCCAGCAACTTTCCTCCTGTATAATGAGTAGTGTGTTTTTTTCTCAAGTTCAGTAACTGAGCTCAAGTGAGTCCACTGGGAGATTCTTTCCGCTTTAGTGATTGCTCTGGATACTCCTGGTTTATAAAAACTCTTGTATTGTGCAGGTTTCTCACAGCAATAACTTTCCACTTTACTGTTTTTACAAATGTATCAAATTAAAATACCAAATTTGGGCCAGATGCTTTCTTCGGTTGGCCTTTCAACACAAGGCCACAATTGAAGTGTCATTCTAGGGCTTTTTCGCTACACTAGTAAAGTTTAAAGGTGTCAAGTTTTTAAAAATGTGTTCATGGGATGTGGGCGTCGCTGGCAAGGCCAGCATTTATTGCCCATCCCTAATTGCCCTTGAAGGTGGTGGTAAGCTGCCGCCTTGAACTGTAGAGGGCAGTTAAAAATCAACCACATTGCTGTGGGTCTGAAGTCATATATAGGCCAGACCAGGTAAGGACGGCATACTTCCTTCCCTAAAGGACATTCGTGCACCAGATGGGTTTCTATGACAATCCGGTAGTTTCATAGGGCTCAAATTTCCCCAATCCCTTTTTCTGGTGCCCTCATCTGAGGTGTGCCGCTTTTGTCCGCCACCAAGCGCGCCGAAAATCTTCCTCCCGATTCTGGCCGCTCCCCAGCCTCTCCTCGGTGGTGGCATAGCGTGGCCCAGTAGATTGGGGGCGGAGCCAGGTCCCGGCACTGCATATGCGCGCTAGAGTCTGCGCACGTGTGCAGTAGCTCCTGGCAGGCCAAATCTGAGAGTGCGCGCTGGAGGCTGTGTGGAAGGGGCCCGAAGCACACCGTCCCTAGCTCTGGCTGAATGGGCTCCATCATCGGCGGCCCGATGCGTTCCCTAATGTAGGGCTTCTTTTTTTATTATTTACTGATTGCTTATTACTTTGGTCTTGGTGCTTTAGGTGCAGGGTTCCTTCTATTTTTTTATTAATTAATTGCTTATTACTCTTTGTGCTTGGATCACATGTTTAGTGCTTGGTGCTTTAAATGTATTTATGCTTCTTTAATGTTGTTGTGAAGGTGTTTAGTGCTTTGCAAGATTCCCCCCCCCCCCCCCCCCCCCCCCCCCCCCCAATCTCTGGCTGCCTGCGCTGATTTCTTCAGTCACCACAAGGTTTTTCTGAACGCCTACTTACGCTGGCCTAAGTTAGTTTGGAGTAACTTTTAGCGTGCTAAACTTGCTTAAATGGCCAAAACAGGCATAAGTGGCTGGTAATGCCCCCTTTTGGGGAAAAAAAAACTAAACTTTAAAAAAAAACCTAACTAACTCACTTACACTGCTGCAAATTAAATGGCCAGAATTGCAACTATAAAGCTACTCCAGAAAAATCAAGTTGCTCCAAAAAAAACTAAGCAACTCATGGGGAAATTTGGGCCCACTGATTCTAGCTTTTTATCCCAGATTTATTTAAATAATTGAATTTATATTCCCCAGCTACCATGGTGAGATTTGAACTCCACCCTACATTCACCTGAACTGATGATCGCTAGAGTAGACTTTTGATGTTACAAATTGAGTTTTACAGAAGGGAAAGTGGCAAGTTGGATCCGGAATTGGTTCAGTGGCAGGAAACAAAGGGTAATGGGCAACTGATGTTTTTGTGACTGGAAAGCTGTTTCCAGTGGGGTTCCGCAGGTTCAGTACTAATACTTGCTTTTTGTGGTATACATCAATGATTTTGATTTCAATGTAGGGGTATGATTAAGAAGTTTACAGATGATTCAATAAATTTGTGTGGTTGATGATGAGGAAGAAAACTAGACTGCAGGAAGGTATCAATAGACTGGTCAGGTGGGCAGAAATGGAATTCAATCTGGAGAAATTAGGTAATTCATTTGGGGAGGGCGAACAAGGCAAGCGAATGCACAATAAATGATGGGATGCAGAGAAGTGTAGAGGAACAAAGGGACCTTGGAGTGCATGTCCACAGATCCCTGAAAGTAGCAGGCCAGGTATATGAGGTGGTTAAGAAGGCAAACGGGATATTTTCCTTTTTTATTAACCTGGATTAGCACAGGAGAGCAGGAAAGAGTGGGAGAGCTATAGTGGTAGGGGATTCTATTGTAAGGGGAATAGATAGACTTTTCTGTGGCTGCAATCGAGACTCCAGGAATAGTATGTTGCCTCCCTGGTGCAAGGGTCAAGGA
The DNA here is from genome assembly GCF_044704955.1 of Pristiophorus japonicus. Classification (NCBI taxonomy): domain Eukaryota; kingdom Metazoa; phylum Chordata; class Chondrichthyes; family Pristiophoridae; genus Pristiophorus; species Pristiophorus japonicus. Next base: position 221,624,336 of record NC_091981.1, read on the forward strand.
TGTCTGAGCAGTTGCAGGACATTTTGAAGCGGGAGGGTGAACAGCCAGTTATCGTGGTGCATATAGGTACAAAAACGGGATGAGATCCTACAAACTGAATTTAGGGAGCTAGGAGTTGAATTTAAAAAGTAGGACCTCAAAGGTAGTGCTCTCAGGATTGCTGCCAGTGCCACGTGCCAGTCAAAGTAGGAATCACAGGATAGCTCAGATGAATACGTGGCTGAAGGAATGGTGCAGAAGGGAGGGATTCAAATTCCTGGGACATTGGAACCGGTTCTGGGGGAGGTGAGACCAGTACAAACCGGATGGTCTGCACCTGGGCAGGACCGGAACCAATGTCCTAGGGGGCATGTTTGCTCGTGCTGTTGGAGAGGGATTAAACTAATATGGCAGGGAAATGGGAACATATGTAGGGAGACAAAGGGAAGTAGATTGGGGGCAGAAGCAAAAGATAGAAAGAAAAGTAAAAGTGGAGGGCAGAGAAACCTAAGGCAAAAATCAAAAAGGGCCACATTTTAGCAAAATTCTAAAAGGGCAAAGTGTGTTTAAAAAGACAAGCCTGAAGGTTCTCTGCCTCACTGCGAAGAGTATTCGTAATAAGGTGGACGAATTAACTGCACAGGCAGCAATTAATGAATATGATATAATTGGCATCACGGAGACATGGCTCCAGGGTTACCAAGGCTGGGAACTCAACATCCAGGGGTATTCAACATCCAGAAAGGATAGACAGAAACGAAAAGGAGGTGGTGTAACGCTGATGGTTAAAGAGGAAATTAGCACAATAGTAAGGAAGGACATTAGCTTGGATGAAGTGGAATCTGTATGGGTGGAGCTGCGGAATACCAAAGGGCAGAAAACGTCAGTGGAAGTTGTGTATAGACCACCAAACACGAGCAGTGAGGTTGGGGACAGCATCAAACAAGAAATTAGGGATGTATGCAATAAAGGTACAGCAGTTATCATGGGTGACTTTAATCTACATATAGATTGGGCCAACCAAACTGGTAGCAATACGGTGGAGGAGGACATCCTGGAGTGTATTACCGATGGTTTTCTAGACCAATATGTTGAGGAACCAACTAGAGAGCTGGCCATCCTAGATTGGGTGGTGTGTAATGAGAAAGGACTAATTAGCAATCTTGTCGAGCAAGGCCCCCCGGGGAATAGTGACCATAATATGGTAGAATTCTTTATTAAGATGGAGAGTAACACAGTTCATTCAGAAACTAGGGTACTGAACTTAAGGAAAGGTAACTTCGATGGTATGAGACGTGAATTGGCTAGAATAGACTGGCAAATGATACTTAAAGGATTGACGGTGGATAGGCAATGGCAAACATTTAAAAATCTCATGGATGAACTTCAGCAATTGTACATCCCTGTCTGGAGTAAAAATAAAACGGGGAAGGTGGCTCAACCGTGGCTAACAAGGGAAATTAAGGATAGTGTTAAATCCAAGGAAGTGCATATAAATTGTCCAGAAAAAGCAGAAAACCTGAGGAGGACTGGGAGAAATTTAGAATTCAGCAGAGGGAGATAAAGGGTTTAATTAGCAGGGGGGGAAATAGAGTATGAGAGGAAGCTTGCCGCGAACATAAAAACTGACTGCAAAAGCTTCGATAGATATGTGAAGAGAAAAAGATTAGTGAAGACAAAAGTAGGTCCCTTGCAGTCAGATTCAGGTGAATTTATAATGGGGAACAAAGAAATGGCAGACGAATTGAACAAATATTTCGGTTCTGTCTTCACGAAGGAAGACACAAATAACCTTCCGGAAGTACTCGGGGACTGAGGGTCTAGTGAAAAGGAGGAACTGAAGGATATCCTTATTAGGTGGGAAATTGATGGGATTGAAGGCCGATAAATCCCCGGGGCCTGATGGTCTGCATCCCAGAGTACTTAAGGAAGTGGCCCAAGAAATAGTGATGCATTGGTGATCATTTTCCAACAGTCTATCGACTCTGGATCAGTTCCTATGGACTGGAGGGTAGCTAATGTAACGCCACTTTTTAAAAAAGGGAGAGAGATAAAGGGTAATTATCGACTGGTTAGCCTGACATTAGTAGTGGGGAAAATGTTGGAATCAATTATTTAAAGATGAAATAACAGCACATTTGGAAAGCAGTAACAGGATCGGGCCAAGTCAACATGGATTTATGAAAGGGAAATCATGCTTGACACATGTTCTGGAATTTTTTGAAAATGTAACTAGTAGAGTGGATAAGAGAGAACCAGTGGATGTGGTGTATTTGGACTTTCAAAAGGCTCTTGACAAGGTCCCACACAAGAGATCGGTGTGCAAAATTAAAGCACATGGTATTGGGGGTAATGTACTGACGTTGGTAGAGAACTGGTTGGCAGACAGGAAGCAGAGAGTCGGGATAAGCAGGTCCTTTTCAGAATGGCAGGCAGTGACTAGTGGGGTGCCGCAGGGCTCAGAGCTAGGATCCCAGCTATTTACAATATACATTAATGATTTGGATGAAGGAATTGAGTGCAATATCTCCAAGTTTGCAGATGACACGAAATGGTGGTGTGAGCTGTAAGGAGGACGCTAAGAGGCTGCAGGGTGACTTGGACAGGTTAGGTGAGTGGGCAAATGCATGGCAGATGCAGTATAATGTGGATAAATGTGAGGTTATTCACTTTGGGGGCAAAAACACAAAGGCAGAATATTATCTGAATGGCTGCAGATTAGGAAAAGGGGAGGTGCAATGAGACCTGGGTGTCATGGTACATCAGCCATTGAAAGTTGGCATGAAGGCAAATGGTATGTTGGCCTTCATAGCTAGGGGTTTTGAGTATAGGAACAGGGAGGTCTTACTGCAGTTGTACAGGGCCTTGGTGAGACCCACCTGGAATATTGTGTTCAGTTTTGGTCTCCTAATCTGAGGAAGGACGTTCTTGCTATTGAGGGAGTGCAGCGAAGGTTCACCAGACTGATTCCCGGGATGGCTGGACTGACATCTGAGGAGAAATTGGATCGACTGGGCCTTTATTCACTGGAGTTTAGAAGGATGAACGGGGATCTCATAGAAACATATAAAATTCTGACGGGACTGGACAGGTTAGATGCAGGAAGAATGTTCCTGATGTTGGGGAAGTCCAGAACCAGGGAACATAGTCTAAGGATAAGGGGTAAGCATTTAGGACTGAGATGAGGAGAAACTTCTTCACTCAGAGTTGGTAACCTGTGGAATTCCCTACCGCAGAGAGTTGTTGATGCCAGTTCATTGGATATATTCAAGAGGGAGTTAGATATGGCCCTTACGGCTAAAGGGATTAAGGGGTATGGAGAGAAAGCAGGAAAGGGGTACTGAGGTGAATGATCAGCCATGATCTTATTGAATGGTGGTGCAGGCTCGAAGGGCCGAATGGCATACTCCTGCACCTATTTTCTATGTTTCTAGCCGAGGCATAGAATATAAGAGCAGAGAGGTTATGCTTGAACTGTATAAAAACACTAGTTGGGCCACAGCTCAAGTCCTGCATACAGTTCTGTTCACATTACAGAAATGATGTGATTACACTAGAGAGGGTACAGAGGGAATTTATGAAGATGTTGCCAGGATTGAAGAATTTTAGCTATGAGGAAAGATTGGATATGCTGGGGTGGTTTTCTTTGGAACAGAGGAGAACATAAGAATTAGGAGCAGGAATAGGCCATTCGGCCCCTCGAGCCTGTTCTGTCATTCAATATCATGGCTGATCATCTACCTCAACTCTACTTTCCTGCGCCATATACTTTGATTCCCTTAATATTCAAAAATCTATCGATCTCTCTTGAATATACTCAATGACTGAGCTTCCACAGTCCTCTGGGGTAGAGAATTCCAAAGATTCACCACCCACTGAGTGAAGAAGTTTCTCCTCAACTCAATCCTAAATAGCCAACCCCTTATTCGGAGACTGACCCCCTGGTTGTAGACTCTCCAATCAGAGGAAACATCCTCCCTGCATCTACCCTGTCAAGCCCTGTAAGAATTTTGTATGTTTCAATGAGATCACCTCTCATTCTTCTAAACTCTAGAGAATCTAGCCTAGTCTATTCAATCCCCCCCATCATCCCAGGAATCATTCTGGTGAACGGTCGTTGCACTCCCTCAATGGCAAGTATATCCTTCCTTGGGTAAGGAGACCAAAACCATACACAATACTCCATCATCATCATCATCAAAGGTAATCCCTTTGGGTTGAGGATGACTTCAGGAGGCCGAGGGGAAACCTACATGAGGTGTATAAAGTGGATAGGAAGGACCTATTTCCCTTGGAGAGGTCAATAACCAGGGGGCATAGATTTAAAGTAATTGGTAGAAGGATTAGAGGCAAGATGAGAACTTATTTCACCCAGAGGTGGAAACTCACTGCTTGAAAGGGTGGTAGAGGCAGAAACTCTCATATTTTAAAAAGTATTTGGATATACACTTGAAGTCTGTAACTTACAAGCTACGGACCAAGAGCTGGAAAAGTGGTATTAGCTCTTTTTTGGCCAAGACAGACATGATAAGTCGAATGGCCTCTTGTGCCATAAATTTCTATGATTCAAATCCCACCTTGGTGGTTTGAGAATTTGAATTCAGTTTTTAATATTGAAACTTTAAAAAAAAAACTGGCGTCAGTGAAAGTTACCATGTTGGATTGTTTTAAAAACTTACCAATATCCTTTAGGGAAAGAAACCTGCTGTCTTTGCACAATATGTGACACAAATCCCACACCTGCCCCCTGAAACGGCCCAGAAAGCCATTCAGTTATATCAAACCTCCAACGGTTGAACGCCCATGGAAACAAGTCATCCTCGTTCGAGGGACCGCCGAAGATGATGAACAACTCGGGATTGGCAATAAATGCTCGACTTGCCAGTGGCCCCTACATCCTGAGAATGAAATCAAAACCATTAACATTTAGGGCTCAATTTTCCCCAAAGGTGGTTTTTGGTTATTGCCAGAGTTACGCCTGCTTTTCTAGGCTACAATTGCTCCAAAAATAAATGTCAAGTTTCCCTGTTCTATTTTTTGAAATTGGCGGTACGTAGCCTGTCCTGTAGCCTCGGAGTGGAGCCTAATGTCGGCGCCAAAAAATGATGCTGCCCCTTCTGTGCATGCATGCAAAAAAAATGTTTTGACGTGATTTCTATTGGCGCGCATGCCCAGTACAACTCCCGGTCTGCAATCGGCCATTTTTAAAGGACCAGTTGTGTGTGTGAGAACTTTAATTATCATTGGAAAAATCGTAGCTGCAGTACAAGATGCAATGTGGCGCAAGGACCAAGAATTTCTTACAGGATGAAGTGGAGGCACTAGTTACTGTAATTGAGGGCAGATGGCAGGAACTGGACACCAGCAGAGGTCACACAAAAATTCCACCCAAAGAAATGAAGAAACCTTCGAACCAAGTTGCAGAAGATTACTGTGCAGTGGTGACCACCATGAGATCTGGAGGCCAGTGTAAAAAGAAATGGCAGGACCTTGGTCAAGTAGTTAGTGTAAGTGATATTTTACTTTTTCAATGTAATTGTAAATGTGACCCCCTGTATATGTCCCACCCAGCAGAAAGACACCCTCTCTTTAAAAAGTTATATTTTCATCTTTGCAGAGGAAAGTGGCACACAACAAATGAGAGAGAACTTGAACAGGAGGAGGACCAGAAAATCTGCAGCCACTGACACCCTTGGAAGAGTGGGTCGCTGCTTTGATGGGCCCTGCCTGGGCCTGCACAAGCTGGGCCAACACTTGAGGGAGAGGGTAAGTCCTGCAAATTCCACAGTCTGGTTTTGCTAAATGTTAATTACTACACGGGCTAGCCATGCTTTGGTTCGTTGGGATGTCTCCATCAGCTACGCTTCGGTTGATGCAATGTGCGATTCATCGTAGTCCTTCAAATCTGCCTGCACTGTGTAAGCCTACTCATGCCACCCACCCTGCCCCTTTGCTGCTAACCATTTGTCTGTTCTGTTATATTTTGCAGAACTTGAGGCTAACCTTGACGATGCAGAAGAAGATTCAGACGAGGACGAGCCTGAAGAGAACTTCTTTCAATCCCACCATCCAGACCAAGAGCATGGGGGTGAGGGGGAGGGGATGGATGAAGCCCCCACTGTTGGAGGAGGTGCAGGTGCTGCCATTGAGGTGCGAGCCCCTCCCCTGAGTTGTGGTTTGAGTGCTGGTGGAACATTCCATAGTTTCGCACCATCAGAGGCTGGGGATTCCAGTGGGTTGCAGTGAGGCACACCCAGAGCCCCACCGAGGCTGCGGGTCCCAGTGGGATGCTGCGAGCCACACCCAGGGTGAGGAGGGGAAGGAGAGCTCAATCCCGCTCTCCTGAGGTGCAGGTTCTAACAGATGTGGTTCAGATGATGGCAATGAGTGCGGCGAGCATTGACCTTACGCGATCACTTCTGGACACCATCAGTGGGGTAGGTGATGAGGTATTGGGATTGTCGGGAGAAGTAACAACACTCGAGAAATGCGAACGCTGTCTGGGAGCATGAGCGAAGGAATATCTGTCAGCAGAAACAATGGGCCCAAGTTTCCACATGATTTGCGCCTGATTTTTAGGAGCAACTGGTGGAGAACGGACTATCTTAGAAATCGCAATTCTCCACTTTTTTTCTGCAGTTCTAGTCAGGTAGAACAGTTCTACTTTGGAACAGAATTTTTTCTTCAAAAGGGGGCGTGTCCGGCCACTGACGCCTGATTTCAAAGTTTCCACAGTGAAAAGGTACTCCTAACTAACTTAGAATGGAGCAAGTGAAGATTTTTGTAGAACTGAAAAAACCTGTTATAAAAAAATCAGGCGCAGGTTACAAATTAGGCGTCCAGAACGAGGTGGGGGGGAAGGGAAGTCATTAAATTCTACAATAAATCCTTATTTATACTTCTACAAATATTATACAAATAAATCCAACCTGAATAAACATTTATAAGCAAAGAAAAGATTGAATAAACCATCTTCCTACCTGTGTGAAAGTGCTTCAGTCAGCTCAGCGATGTGGCGTCATTCCCGCGAACGGGAGGGAGGGGCAGTCGGGCAGTAACCAGGCAGCAAGCAGCCTTCCACTTGAGGTGGAAGCCTTACAGTCAGCTCAGCGATGTTCCCGCGAACGGGAGGGAGGGGCAGTAAGCAGGAAGCCTCAGTGCTGATGTGCTGATAGCAATGTGGTTTTATTAAAAAATGTTCAAAAATTAAACAGCTACAAAGAACTACAAAAATGGCCGAGTGCCAATGTTTCCTTCACACTGTGCGTGCGCGAACGCTCCAACGCGCACGCGCAGCGTTGCCGGCAGGAAAAGAACTAATTTAAATAGTACCCGCCCCCTCCCACTTACAAAATTGGCACGAGTGTAGGCTCCGCCCCCCTGGGCGCCACGCCAAACAGATAAGGAGCTGCAGGGCTCTCCAGAATTGAGTTTTTTTTTTTAGGCGCGAAAAACGGGCGCCCAGCTCGGAGGGGTGCCCATTTTTTATCGTGTGGAAACTTGGGCCCAATGTCTGTGCACATGAGGGAGGGAATGTCGCAAGTAGCAGATGTGCTGTCAGTGAACATGAGGGAGGGAATGTTGCAGGTAGTTGACACACTTTTGCTCAACATGAGGGAGGACATGTCACACGTAGTTGAGACACTGTCAGGGCACATGAGGGAGGAAATGTTGGCATTAACTGCTGCAATAAGGGAACACGCCCAGACCCCGCGCCCATTGACAGAAGCAACTGCCACTCCCACTCCATTCCCCAGACCAGCTTCTGAAGAGGCCCAAGCCGGGTCTTCCACATTACCGCCTGCCCCCCCCCCCCCCCCTCATCAAGAAGTGTGCATTATCCAAGATGTTCGAAAGAATAAACTTGGTACCTACCCGAGAAATGCTGCGCCGCTGCCTGCGGGCATGAGTGGTGGGGTCACCAAGACCAACGCAGTGGGTCTTGGAATAAGGTGGAGGAGCGATGGGTGCAGCCTTTCTTTGCTGTTATTGCTACTGTTGTAACTGTTCTCAAATTAAAAATTTTTTAAGTTATGTAAATTTACAAGTTTAAAAGTTAAGTGATCTTGAGTGAAAACTTTAAAGTTTGATACAAGAATATGTTTATTTAAGTTAAGTGCAAACAAATGTTAAACTTTTGAATAAAATATTTAAATTATAACTAAATCATTTCTATTATTTGTTCCATTATTAACACAATGTTTTGTAAACCAGAATCATTTGCTCCAATAACACAAAATTATGGAATAAGTCCAACCAGTAAACATGGTCTAATTGGAATAGTTGCTGCTGAGCCTTTAGACAGCAAAGCGTTCACTGATGAACTGCTGGCACATGACTCAAGCAATCATTAAAGGGACATGACGGCCCGCCCTCCTTCGCTGTCGTGGTCCAGGTAGTTGGTCCTCCTCGTTATCTGCATCTTCCACATCATTATCATCAGCCACTCTCACCTCAGGTAGGTCTTCTACTACCAGCTGCCGCTGCCTCATGATGGCTAAGCTATGCAGCACACAACAGTAAACTGATTGACTATCTCTGGAGTATTGCAAGTATCCTCCGGAATGGCCAATGGCCCTCTCCATTATGCTGCGCGTCGCAATGTGCGACATGTTGTATTCCCGATCAGCTTCTGTCTAGGTTACGGGTAGGGGTGTCATGAGCCAGTTGGCGAAGCTGTATCCTTTGTCTCCCAGTAGCCAGCTCTGCCCTTCTGGCTGCTGCTGAAACATAGCAGATATAGCGCGCTCGCGTAGGATGAACGCATCATGTCGTCACACACGAGCTGTACATTAATGGAGTGGAAGCCTTTTCTGTTCCTGTACATTTCCAAATCCTCCAAAGCTGCTCTCGAGGCGATGTGGGTACAATCAATGCAGCCCTGTACCTTTGGGAAGCCAGCAATCCTGGAGAAGCCCACAGCCCCTGTCACGCATTGCCTGGGCAGTCATAGGGAACTTTCTGTAGTCTTTCCTCTGGGCATATAGTGCAGCAGTCACCTGCCGAATGCAGACATGTGTTGCCTGTTGAGAAATAGCACGCACATCCTCAGTTGCAGCTTGGAACGATTCAGATGCATAGAATGAAAATGCAGCTGTGGCCTTCATTTCAACAGATGGTCCTCCTGACGCTAGCAGATTGCAGGTCTGCTTTTGCTAACTCTCAGATCTCAGTTGCAACTTCTTTGTGGAAACACAGCCTTCTGACATTCTGCATCACTCGGTGCAGGTACAAACGCCTGTCTCGATTTACCCGACGTGAGTAAGGCCTCCTGCCCATCACCCTATGTACTCTGGTTCCTCATGTGATGACGTCAAATCAATTGACTCCTCCGCAGCACCATCATGCAAAAGGCTTGCACAAGGTATGTATTGCCACCATGATTCAATTTTACCTATTGCAAGAACTCAAAATGACAGGCAAGCAGCACAAGGCTCTTTGTTCTCTCTCTCCCCACAAGGTCTGTATGGACCACACCCAGGTCGGAGCAGGTGCAGTGACCGGGAACCCCATCCCCCGGGCTACATTTGATGCGTAGTGGAGGATTCTGATGCCTTCCACAGCCTCCCACCCACCCACCTGGGCTTGATTTGATGGGTAGTGCAGGCTTCTAATGCATTCCACAGCCCCCCCACCCACCCACCCGGGCTTGATTTGATGGGTAGTGCAGGCTTCTGATGTCACCCGTATGCCTTCCACAAACCCCCACCCCCTCTCTGGATTCTTTTGAGCCCGAACCCCTGTGTCAGGGCGACTATCGGAATCTGCCGGCTGACACTCCGACCCTCAAGCCCTGTTTGCAGACGTTCAGTAATGGCATGTCAGTTTAAAAAAAAATGAAAACTTACAGAATTCCATCAAACTTCCATTTGCTGTGTTTTAAGGTTTTTAAAAAAAAAAAGTAATCTTGTGCATATTTAAGTGTTCTTTGCGCCCTCCAAAACTTCGCTGAAAAACAATGGCGTCTTTCTGCGCCGACTTTTCAATGCGCGCTGTTTTTTCTTAACTCACCAGAAGATTTTTCGGGATTGGTCACATACACCGACCAAGGAGAATCTTTTTTTGGGCAAGCTTACATAATTGAGAAAAACTGGCGCAGACATCAGGTTACGACGCCAAAAAAAAATCTTAAAAATCGGAACTCTGGCGCACATTCATTGGGGAAACTTAAATGTTTTAACTTAAGCCAAGAAAAAATGGCACGCACCAAAAAACGGCACAAATCACTGGGGGAAATTGAGCCCTCTCTTTTCTGTAATTTTAAATTCTGGGTGTCATTGTTGAATGAGTGGAATTTCATGCTTGCAGTTCTGAGGAACCTAAATTGAATCTGGTAGATTTTGTGAATGTTTTGGTGACTTTAATTTTTATGTTTTGAGAACATTTTGCAATATGAGATGGCCATATTTCAAAAGTTCCTCCATGTTTTTGCTTGATGTCAGTCAAGTTGATTAATCCTGTGTTTCTGAAGCTGCTCCTGTTGTAAAGCAGATTAAGATTTATACTAAATTCTTGTTATCACTTGCAATTTCATACTTTCCTTTTGGTGAAACTATTTGTGCCTTGACTTCAAGAATGAAACAAACAAGTTATATTCCATTGTCTGTTCAATATTTTTGTGGCGTATATGAAATATCTAGATTTGGAAGTTGATTCTTTTTCTAAAAGATTACTTGCAATAAGCTCGTGTTTACAGTGCACAATATTTATTTACACTGGCTGAAATGTTCAGAATTAGATCTTAATAGTCCCAGAAAAGAGACCATGAAAGCTGAAATTGTGAGGAGACTTTGACTTGATTGGAATCTTCGCAATCTTTATGCAACCTTCTAGTGTACATGGTTAACTTATAACACAGATTAAATGTCTCTAATCTAAAGCATGTTGCAAAGAACTGAACAAACGCCAGTGACATTTGTTAGACCAGTCTCCAGTATGTCTAAGATGGTCCAATAGCCTTTTGTTTTTACAAAGCAAAGACATGCTGTGACAGCTGTTATACCAGATAAAATTGATGAGCATGCTGACAGAGATGAAACCAATCTGCAGCATCAGGTTTCTCTCTCCTCAATTGCATTGAGTAATTTTTTGGGTAATCTCCTTAAGAGTGGGCTTTTGATGTTGGTGGGAATTAATGAGTTTTACATCCCTACATTGTCACTGCTGATGGTTAGAGGGTCTTTCTCTTCTCTGGAAGTCTCACCTCTGACCTTACTAGGGCTGCAGCAGATTCATTTTCAGGTGAGGGCAGTTGGAGAAACACACCAGAGGCCAAAACATTTTTAAGGCAGCTTTCTGTAGCAATATAGCACAGACTGCAATAGCATTGAAAGCTTTGCAGTTAGGAAAGGAGATGTATTTTCTGAGGGTGTCAGTTACTGGGAATAGAGAAAAGAATGGGTCTCCACAAAGCAGATGCCTTCTCTTCTACTTTTGCCTCACAAACAAAGCCATTGCATCAGGGCTCATCTGCAGATTTTACAGTCTGGTTAATGGTATGCATTGTTTAACCATTATGTGGCATGTTTCCACCCATCAGTGAATTCAGTATTTTAGTCTGAGACATAGCTGCATCAACTGGTGAAATTTGTTTTAAGTGGCATTCCTGCAGAGCTTTATTCTGTGGAGCATTAATCTTGGTTTTTAAAATACTGGTTCAACAAAAATTGGTCCTTTTAAGATTTCTGTCCAATACGAATAGACAGTGTATACTGTGACTATAACACATCTAATGGCTTACTAACTAATCTCTTTAGTGTAGTGGTCTGTTGTCCAATTTTTCTCCACATCTGTCATACTGTAATGGTGCTTCAAGATGCTGTGACTTTATTTCCATTGGCTATATACTTGTCGCACATTCTTTAGAGGAAAAGAAAGCTGCCTTTGTTCACACACTGTGTATTGTTCCATGTCATGATAGAGCTACTTCACTAACAATGACCAGATACAAAGGAGCAAAGAGGAAATATCTGGATATTGAAGTACTTGTGTCCAATTGATGAACTGTGCTTCTATATTACATTTCCAATTTGTACTTGCAGTAGCGTCTTAAGTTACAGTCAAGAACAAGTGGGGAGATGGAGAATCTCCTAGCTGAAATATGAACACTTGACTTGTAAGAGAATTGTTAGTATCAGCTAGTTCAGGGATTGCTAGCCTGTTTAGTGAGTTTAGCTTAGTAATAGGATAGAGTAGCATACAAGACGTGTGGAGTAGATATATTTCACTGAAACACTGCATTCTGTTCGTTCATGTACTTAATGTTTAAAAAAGAAGACACCAGATTGATGATTGGCAGTCCTGATTGGTCTCTTTAGAGTGCTCATCATCAATCGGTAGGGAAAATGCATGTGTAAGATCAGTCTGCACTACAAAGGATGTTATGGCTTCTGGTTCAAGTCACTATTGATATCAGCTAGTAAAGATGCACTTCAGATTTATTTCAGGAATGTTCAAGGATGCTGAAATTGAGAGAATAACAGAATCAAAATTTATAACAAACATCCTTGTATTTCTCGTGCTGCGAAAACATTCTGTATTTGTACTGCCACCCCATCTTTTTTTGCTTTCTTACCATCCAGAAAATGCTATAACCAGGAAAATTAAGTTCCTAATCTCATCCAAGCCATAATAACATGAGAACATAAGAAATGGGAGCTGGAGTAGGCCATTTGGCTCTTCGAGCCTGCTCCAGCATTCAACAAGATCATGGCTGATCATCATCTACCTCAACTCCACCTTTCCGTGTTATCCCCATATCCCTTAATTCCCTTAGTTCCCAAAAATGTATTGACCTCTGTCTTGAATAAACTCAACGACTGAGCATCCACAGCCCTCTGGGGTAGAGAATTCCAAAGATTCACCACCCTTTGAGTGAAGAAATTTCTCATCAGTCCTAAATGGCCGACCCTTTATTTTGAGTCAGTGACCCCATTCTACATTCCCCAACCAAAGGAAACATTTTCTCAGCATTAACCTTGTCAAGCCCCTTAAGAATTTTATGTGTTTCAATTAGATCACCTCTCATTCTTCTTAACTGTTGGGAATATAGGCCTAGTCGACTCAATCTCTCCTCAAAGGGCAATCCCCTCATCCCAGGAACCAGTCTAATGAACCTTTGTTGCACTCCCTCTGATGCAAGTATGTCTTTCCTTGGGTAAGGAGACCAGAACTGTACACCGTACTCCACGTGTGGCCTCACCAATGCCCTGTATAATTGCAGTAAGACTTCTTTACTCTTGTACTTTAATCCCTTTGTGACACAACCTAATTTACCATTTGCTTTCCTAATTACTTGCTGTACATAGAATAGAATAGAAGTTTACAGCACAGAAGGAGGCCATTTCGGCCCATTGTATCTGCACCGGCCAACAAGAGGCGATCCAGTCTAATCCCACTTTCCAGCTCTAGGTCCATAACCCTGCAGGTTACGGCACTTCAAGTGCACATCCAAATACTTTTTAAATGTGGTGAGTGTTTCTGTCTCTACCACCCTTTCGGGCAGTGAGTTCCAGACCCCCACAACCCTCTACATACTCCAGCTGTGGACCTAACCAGTGTTTTATACAGTTGAAGCATAACCCATCTGCTCTTGTATTCTGTGCCTCGGCTAATAAAGGCAAGCATTCCATAAGCCTTCTTAACCACCTTATCCACTTGGCCTACTACCTTCAGGGATCTGTGAACATGCACTCCCCACCCCCAATCCTCTCCCCTCTGACTCAAAAGCACCAACTCCTTGCTTGGGGGACAGTTTGATCCCCGTTGGTTTGCGAGAGGCCAGGCTGATAGCGTTAACCTTTATTGTCCCTTTTTTGGGGGGTATGTAGATATTTTTAGGCGCTAACTTTATGTAACTCTCTAGATTTGCTGATTCTGGCGCAATAAAGAAGTTCCAGCAGTTTTGTCCCTCCCTAATGAGCTTAGAATTTGAAATCATAGTCTATTATATCACCAGCAAACAATGTGTACACAAGGACTTCTGTGCAGTTCTATTTTTGCATGTAATTACTGTCATGTTGGCAGCTGTGTCGCATGAACCTAGGAACTGGCATAACTCCAGGTTAGAGAGTACGAGGATCAGATTAGGTGGGTGAGCATACTAGCAGTTATCAGATCACCAGTGATATGCCTAGTGTCAGAATGACCAGATATCTGGTTTGAATGTGCTTTTTCCAGGATAGGAGTCAAAATTCCTCAAGAAGATACTGGATTTTAACTCTGCTTTTTAAAAAAAAAAATTGTTTTTAGGCCTGTTTTTTTTCCAAAATGGCAGCCTGTTGCCCAGCAACAACCCAGTTTACACAATGCCACATACAGACGCCCCCCACACCCACCTCACTGCCAGTGCAGGGGACCCGCAGAGCCAGTGAGCCAGCTTTTACACTGAAAAAAACATCGCATGCACGGAATGTTGAATGGGCTGCGCGACCCTCCCCAAACAAATTACAGGGAACATTGGTTACGTGGGCCCTTTAAAAACAGATGCAGGTAACACTGAGTACTGCGTACAGTTCTGGTTGCTTTATTATAAAAAGGATATAGAGGCACTAGAGAGAGCGCAGCGAAGATTTACAAGGGTGATACCTTGCATGTTAACTTTGTGATTCATGTACAAGGACAGCCAGGTCTCTCCAAATGCAAACATTTCCCAGTCTCTCTCCATTTAAAAAAAAATAATCTTTTTTGTTTTTCCCACTAAAATGAATAACTTCACATTTCCCCATATTATATTCCATTTGCTATGTTGCTCACTCAGTCAACATATCTATATCTCTCTGTAGCCTCTTTGCGCCCTCCTCACAGCTTACTTCCCCACCATCTTTGTATCATCAGCAAACTTGAATACGTTACACTCAGTCCCTTCATCTAAGTCATCAATATAGATTGCAAATAGCTGAGGCCCAAACACTGATCAGTCGAGGAGACGGGAGTCCGGGGTCGGCGAGAGGCCTATAAAGGCCAGTGGGGTTCGAGCAGTCAGTCGAGGAGGCAGGAACTCGGAGCAGCGCGCGTCCGGGATCGGCGAGAGGCGTACCGGTGCAGCTGCAGCGGGGACAGAAGGCAAAAAAGTAAAAAGAAATCGAAAGGTGACGTCACAGCCAAGGGGGTTGGTGATTGGTAAGTAGTTTTTCGTTTTTTCTATTTCAGTAAGGAACCTTCAGCATTGTTGTTGCCAAATTAAGTTAATCTAGGGGATAAGTCATGGCAGGAGAGCTCGGACACGTGTTATGCTCCTCCTGTACCATGTGGGAAATCAGGGACGCTTCTGGTGTCCCTGACGACTACGAGTGCGGGAAGTGTATCCGTCTCCAGCTCCTGACGAGCCGCATTGCGGAACTGGATCTGCCGGTGGATTCACTCTGGAGCATCCACGATGCTGAGAATGACGTGAATAGCACGTTTAGCGAGTTGGTCTTACCGCAGGTAAAGGGTACACAGCCAGATAGGGAATAGAAGACCAACAGGAAGAGTAGTGCAGGGGTCCCCTGCGGTCATCCCCCTGCAAACCAGATACACCGCTTTGGGGGGGTGACTCATCAGGGGAGAGCAGCAGCAGCCAGGTTCATGGCACCGTGGCGGGCTTTGCTGTACAGGAGGGCAGGAAAAAGAGTGGGAGAGCAATAGTGATAAGGGATTTGATTGTAAGGGGAATAGATAGATGTTTCTGTGGCTGCAACCGAGACTCCAGGATGATATGTTGCCTCCCTGGTGCAAGGGTCAAGGATGTCTCTGAGCGGGTGCAGGACATTCTGAAAAGGGAGGGTAAACAGCCAGTTGTTGTGGTGCACATAGGTACCAACGATATAGGTTAAAAAAAACGGGATGAGGTCCTACGAGACAAATTTAGGGAGCTAGGAGTTAAATTTTAAAAGTAGGACCTCAAAAGTAGTAATCTCAGGATTGCTACCAATGCCACGTGCTAGTCAGAGTAGGAATCGCAGGATAGCTCGGATGAATACGTGGCTTGAGCAGTGGTGCAGCAGGGAGGGATTCAAATTCCTGGGTCATTGGAACCGGTTCTGGGGAGGTGGGACCAGTACAAACCGGACGGTCTGCACCTGGGCAGGACCGGAACCAATGTTCTAGGGGGAGTGTTTGCTAGTGCTCTTTGGGAGGAGTTAAACTAATATGGCAGGGGGATGGGAACCTATTAAGGGAGACAGAGGGGAATAAAATAGAGACAGAAGCAAAATATAGAAAGAAGAACAGTAAAAGTGGAGGGCAGAAAAACCCAAGGCAAAAAACAAAAAAAGCCACTTTACAGCAGAATTCTAAAGGGTCAAAGTGTGTTTAAAAAGTCGAGCCTAAAGGCTCTGTGCCTCAATGTGAGGAGTATTCGGAATAAGGTGGACGAATTAACTGCGCAGATAGCAGTTAACGGGTATGATGTGATTGACATCACGGAGACATGGCTCCAGGGTGACCAAGGCTGGGAGCTCAACATCCAGGGTATGAGAGGAATCTTGCCGGAAGCATAAAAATTGACTGCAAAAGTTTCTATAGATATGTCAAGAGAAAAAGATTAGTGAAGACAAATGTAAGTCCCTTGCAGTCGGATTCGGGTGAATTTATAATGGGGAACAAAGAAATGGCGGACCAGTTGAACAAATACTTCGGTTCTGTCTTCACGAAGGAAGACACAAATAACCTTCCGGAAGTACTAGGAGTCCGAAAGTCTAGTGAAAAGGAAGAACTGAAGGATATCCTGAGGCGGGAAATTGTGTTAGGGAAATTGACGGGATTGAAGGCGGATAAATCCCCAGGGCCTGATAGTCGACATCCCAGAGTACTTGAGTAAGTGGCCCTAGAAATAGTGGATGCGTTGGTAGTAATTTTTCAACAGTCTATGGACTGGAGAGTTGCTAATGTAACACAACTTTTTTTAAAAAAAGGAGGGAGAGAGAAAACGGGTAATTATAGACCAGTTAGCCTGACATCAGTAGTGGGGAAAATGTAGGAATCAATCATTAAGGATGAAATAGCAGCATATTTGGAAAGCAGTGATAGAATTGGTCCAAGTCAGCATGGATTTATGAAGGGGAAATCATGCTTGACAAATCTTCTGGAATTTTTTTGAGGATGTAACTAGTAGCATGGACAGGGGGAGAACCAGTGGATGTAGTATATTTGGACTTTCAAAAGGCGTTTGACAAGGTCCCACATGAGAGATTGTTGTGCAAAATCAAAGCACATGGTATTGGGGGTAATGCACTGATGTGGATAGAGAACTGGTTGGCAGACAGGAAGCAGAGAGTCTGGATTAACGGGTCCTTTTCAGAATGGCAGGCAATGACTAGTGGAGTGCCGCAGGGCTCAATGCTGGGACCCCAGCTCTTTACAACATATATATTAATGATTTGGATGATGGAATTGAGTGTAATATCTCCAAGTTTGCAGATGACACTAAACTGGGTGGCGGTGTGAGCTGTGAGGAGAACGCTAAGAGGCTGCAGGGTGATTTGGGCAAGTTATACGAGTGGGCAAATACATGGCAGATGCAGTATAATGTGGATAAATGTGACGTTATCCACTTTGGAGGCAAAAACACGAAGGCAGAATATTGTCTGAATGGCGGCACATTAGGAAAAGGGGAGGTGCAGCGAGACCTGGGTGTCATGATTCATCAGTCATTGAAGGTTGGCATGCAGGTACAGCAGAAGAAGGCAAATGGTATTTTGGCCTTCATAGCTAGGGGATTTGAGTATCGGAGCAGGGAAGTCTTACTGCAGTTGTACAGGGCCTTAGTGAGGCCTCACCTGGAATATTGTGTTCAGTTTTGGTCTCCTAATCTGAGGAAGGACGTTCTTGCTATTGAGGGAGTGCAGCGAAGGTGCACCATACTGATTCCCGGGATGGCAGGACTGACAAATGAGGAGAGACTGGATCGACTGGGCCTGTATTCACTGGAGTTTAGAAGGATGAGAGAGGATCTCATAGAAACATAAAATTCTGACGGGACGGGACAGGTTAGATGCAGGAAGAATGTTTCCGATGTTGGGGAAGTTCAGGACCAGGGGACATAGTCCTAAATGGCTTGCCCCTTATCCTGAGACTGAGATGAGGAGAAACTTCTTCACTCAGAGTTGTTAACCTGTGGAATTCCCTACCGCAGAGAGTTGTTGTTGCCAGTTCATTGGATATATTCAAGAGGGAGTTAGATATGGTCCTTGTGGCTAAAGGGATCAAGGGGTATGGAGAGAAAGCAGGAACGGGGTACTGAAGGAATGATCAGCCACGATCTTATTGAATGTTGGTGCAGGCTCGAAGGGCCGGATGGGCTCCTACTGCACCTATTTTCTATGTTTCTATGGCCCCAAGTTTCCACACACGGCGAAAAAGGCGCCCCTCAGAGCTGGGCGCCTGTTTTTCGCACCGAAAACGGCGCCTGAAAAAAAAACGCGGTATTCTCGAGCTCCTTGCAGCTCGATGTCTGCTTGTTGCGGCGCACAGGGGGCGGAGCCTTCCACTTGCGCCGACTTTGTAAGTAGGCGGGGGCGGGTACAATTTAAATGATTTTTTTTGGTGCCGGCAACCCTGCGCATGCGCGTTGGAGCGTTCGTGCACGAGCAGTCTGAAGTAAACAGTTTGGCACTCGGCCATTTTTAAAAGTGCTGCAGAAAAAGTGAAAATTTGTTTATTGAACCCTTGCGAAGGCTTGCATTTTAATTTTCTTGATATTTCTGTGTGTGAGGGAGTGCTTTTAGCAGCACTGCTGAAGAAATCACCTGCTGAATTAATGTTGGCTCTTTAACCAGTGTTACTGCAGCAACTGTGCATTTTAATTCAGCCTTTACAACTCGTTACCGTTTCAATCTCCACCACTCATTCTGTAATTAAAGATAGACTGTGATAAACGGGACACATGCACTTGTTTGAGACTATTCAAATTCTTTGTAGCTGTTCAATTTTTAACATTTTTGAATAAAACCACATTGCCCTTCCACTGAGGCTGCTTGCTGCTTCTTGCCCCTGCCGTCGGGACCGACGCTACACCGCTGCCTGAAAGGCCTGCCTGAAGCACTTTCACACAGGTAGGAACATGGTTTATTTAATCTTTTCTTTGCTTATAAATTTTTATTCAGGTTGGATTTATTTGTATAATATTTGTATAAGTATAACTAAGGATTGATTGTAGAATGTAATGACTTCCCTCCCCCCCCCCCCCCCCCCCACCTCGTTCCCGACGCCTAATTTGTAACCTGCGCCTGATTTTTTAATGTGTGGGCAAGGTTTTTTTCAAGCGTGCAAAAATCTTCACTTGCTCCATTCTAAGTTAGTTTGGAGTACGTTTTCATTGTGGAAACTTTCAAATCAGGTGTCAGTGGCCGGACACACCCCTTGAAAAAAAAATTCTGATCAAAAGTGAAACTGTTCTACCTGACTAGAACTGCAGAAAACTTAAATGTGGAGAATTCCGATTTCTAAGATACTCCGTTCTCCACCAGTTGCTCCTTTAAAAAAAAAATCAGGAGCAAATCATGTGGAAACTTGGGGCCTATGTTTCTATGTTTCTTACAGAACACCGCTAGTTAGTGTGCCAACCCGAAAAAGTCCAGTTTATTTCTACCCTGTTTTCTGTCCGTTGACCAATCCTCAATCCGTGCTAATATATTGCCCCCAATCTCATGAGTGCTAACTTTGTGTAATAACCCCTCGTGTGGTACCTTATTGAATGCTTTTTGAAAAACCAAATACACTACATCCACTGGTTTCCTTCCCCCTTATCCATCCTACGAGTTACATCTTCAAAAAACTCAGATTTGTCAAACATAATTTCCCTTTCTTAAATCCATGTTGACTCTGCCTGATCATATTACGATTTTCTTAAGTGCCCTATTACCACATGCCTAATAATAGATTCTAGCATTTTGCATACTACTGATGTCAGACTCACTGGCCTATCGTTACCCATTTTTTTTCTCTTCCTTTAAATAGCGGGATTATGTTTGCTGCCTTCCAATCATTGGGGATTCTTCTAGACTCGAGGGAATTCTGGAAGATTAATACCAATGCATCCACTATTTCTGCAGCTGCCTCTTTTAAAACTCTAGGATGCAGGTTGTCGGGACCAGGGGATTTGTCGTCACTTAGTCCCATTAATTTCTCCAGTACTGTGTCTTTAGTTATAATAATTTCTTTAAGATCCTCATTCCCTCTGGACCCTTGGTTCTCCATTTATTTTCGGAATGTTTTTTGGGTCTTCTGCCGTGAAGACAGATACAAAGTATTTGTTTAATGTCTGTCATTTCCTTACTGCCCATTATAATTTCTCCTGTCCAAGTCATGTCTCTATTAAAGCTGTTGTAAACTGGCAGAAGGCCAATGTCTAGTGTTTGACTCTTTTTGTAATTTTCGTTTCTCCACTTTTTTCTTTTCTCTTCTGCTTCCCATGCCTCCCAACTGTTGGTAATCTCCTTGCAGTATTACCAACAGGAAGCAGAAAAATATGGCAGTAAAAATGTTTGCTGGGAACCAGCCTGAATACCACTTCTATGTTGCGAGTGCTCTTGAGTATTTACCATATCAATGATCTGTAGGTACGCATTGAAGAAATATCCGAATTTGCTGAACCAAAATTTGACTGCAGGTGATCATAGGCCAGCAGATGGGCAGATTGGTGATGGAGAAATGTGTAGTCGTGCAGTTTGGAAGTAAAGAACAGGGATAGGAAATGCATGTTAAATGGTAGATTTTAATGGGAACACAGGGATTCTGGTGTGCAGATGCATAGATCATTAAAGGTGCCACAACATGCAGTTGAGGTCATTGAAATAGCAAGCTGAATCCTTTAGTATCTAGAGACATAAAATAAAAAGGTAATGTAGAACTTGTTTAAAAAAAAACCTTGGTAAGACTGCAGTTGCAAAAGTGTGCAGTTTTGGGCATCCCATTATAGGAAGATTATAAAAGCAATGGAAAATATGTGGCGTAGATTCACTGGGATGTTACCAGGGTTGGAGTTCCATTATCCCTTTTAAAACAGTACACACTACTTCAATTGTGATGTAACTAAAATCTTGTACAGCTGTATCAAAACCTCTTTGCTTTTATTTCTAATGCCCCTTTATGCAGGATCCAAAATTCTATCTGTCCTTTATGACTTTTTCCACCTGCAAGATTTGTGCATCTTTATTTATATTTGTGTTCCTTTACTCCATTTGTGCCCATCATGTACTACTTCATATTTATCTCAACATTTTACGTTTAATACCAAATTGCCTCATTATCCAAACACCTTTGTTTCCATTCATAGGCTCTTCCAACCCCTTTCAATCTCTACTTAACTTTTTTTTTATCCCATCCAATATATATTTTGATTTAAAACATTTATTTGAGTTTGAAACGAGATTTTAGATTTATCAGTAATTCGTTTGTCGTCTTCCTATTATTTCTCACTGTGCCTGCTGGAAAGAATCTTACTGGCATTCTGTATTCAATAGAGATCATAAGTTAGTCCAAGTAGCCTTTCCTGGCTCACGTTAGACATCCGATAGATGTTGGCTAATTTGGTTTAAGAAAGCTGTCTGCTGCAAATAAGTAAGTCATTTAATTTTGAATAACAATCTTGGCTAGCAATGTTTCTCTCTTCCATGCTGTACCGGAATTTCACGGCGCAAACGGGGTCCGAACACTGTGCCAATGTGCAACATTTACAAGTCCATTAAGATAATTGGAATTGTAAATTTAAAAAGTTCTTGATTCCAGCTGTGGCAGCACTTCAGTTTGAAATATTAATCTGAAGTTATCTGAAAAACCAGGAAGTTTTCCGACTTGAGACTAATTCTAAACAAAAGTTTTGTTTTGATCAGGAGGCAAACAATTACTTTGGTTTAAAAATATGCAATCTTATGGAGCCATTTTCTTTTCAAATTCTGTAGGGTCAAATAAGGAAGTAAGTTTAAAAGAAAAAAGAAACAAACCTGTATCTCTAGTTTGATTTAAATGAATAAAATACTCGTAACATAGAAACTTGGTGCAGGAGTAGGCCATTCGGCCCTTTGAGCCTGCACCACCATTCAATAAGATCATGGCTGATCATTCACCTCGGTACCTCTCTCCTGCTTTCCCTCCATACCCCTTGATTCCTTTAGCCACAATATATCCAATGAACTGGCATCAACAACTCTCTGCGGCAGGGAATTCCACAGGTTAACAACTCTGAGTGAAGAAGATTCTCCTCATCTCAGTCCTAAATGGCTTACCCATTATAAATTCACCTGAATCTGACTGCAAGAGACCTACGTTTGTTTTCACTAATCTTGGGCTAATTTCACTAATCTTCACTAATCTAAGAAACAAATATAATATTCATGTAGACTATAGGATTGTTTGAGTGTACATGTGTGCAGTAGAGGATATCCTGCACTTGAGGGATTTTTACAAATGTGTAAAATTCTGGAGCTTGCTACCTCTTTGAGAAATGAATGAAATGTGAAGGATTCATCATTACAGCCTCAAATCACATCCGGCATATGCTGAAGCATTGTGCTGTGCATAATACTAATATACTCAAGACTTGGAATGATCCTGTGATAAAGAAACATGTAGCAATTGTAACTTCAGGGCCTGTTACTTTGCAGCTAGGTACTTGCAATTCAAACTATCTTCCTGTTTTTTTCCCATATTAAAATTTACCTTTGATCACTTGCGCTCGTGAGCAATGTTCTGACAACCTGCAGCATGCAGTGGCCTCGGAATTGATGCTGGGCTGGTTGAGTCTTCATGCTTGCATCATGACATTATGTGGACATATACAACTGGCTCAGCAAGTTTATTTCTTCAAAACTATGCTTGGATTTCCTAGGTTTCCTGCTTTTTAAAAAAAAACAACTAGTATCCTCCACAATATACACCTATCTACCTTACTTTTGGCACTCAAATGCAATATATTTGCTTTGAGTCTCCTACCTAATGTTTACAAGAAATTCTGGGTGTAGTTATTGCCTTATTTCAGTGTGGAACTTGATTTGAACATTGTGTAACTTTCAGCCCGAGTGAGAGACAATTGTATTGGCAACAATTAAACTTGGATAGACTTGGTCATTCTAGAAACCAGTATGGTGTTCTGTTTTTAGATTTTCTGGATGAAATCTGTGTTTTTATTGGAACTATAATTGTGAGTTTGTTTTAATATGCCAGCAAGAACCTGAAATAACATACTTTCAACAAAGTGCGTTCTATTAAAACATAGGATTTTAGATGGCAGATTGGGTTCATGCAGTTGGAAGGAAGTTGCATGTTTCTGTCTCGAACATGCTGTACCAAATGGCATGTTCTTAAAAAATCAGTGTTACTGTATTGCATCCTAAAATTACTAAAGTCCATGTAAGGATTTTTTTTTAGTATGGAATGAACCCATCTAGTTGGCCAGAAATAGTTGGTTGAGTTTTTGGAGTTGGCAAAAGGAAAAGAATTTTATTTTGGACAGGATATAGATGCAGTCATGGCAATAATATCTTTTATCCTTTCTTCATTTTAGGCACGCATATATAAGCTTTCTCAATGCAGTCTTAATCACAATAAATGGGGTAGAAATTGGTTATGCCTCGTTTTTGAACACATGACTAACGGCACACAGCGCACGCCTAAACCAGGAGTCCTGAAGCGCTCCCTAAATTGAATCTCATTTGAATACATTGGGCGAGATGACGGCACCTGTCGCACCTCCAGAGACAGCTCGCCCATTTTCAAGGGATCAATTTCAGGCCGCATTCCTTGTCATCAGCGGTCCTTAAGTTCTGGGTGGGGTGGGGGATGGTGGGGATCGCGAGCTGACAGTGCAGTACTACTGTGGAGCTGGGAGGAGCACTGCTGTTCCTAAAAAATCGCCCAATACATTATGGGATCAGACATATTTCAGGTGTCCTTGAACGTAGGACATACAGCTCCAGCCCCAGCTGTAACTATAGTAACAGTGTCAAGCAGGAGAAGACCTTCGGTGCAACTTGCCCACCTATCCACAGTATTTCCTTAGTACATTTCCAATAACTCTGCACCCCATTTGTTGACTAGAACCTGTAATTCCTTCTTGAAACCCATTAATTTCATGTCAATATTCTGTTCTGCAAACTTGCCTCCTTTTTACATGAAAACAAAAGTTCCTCTTCAATTTTCTATTTTCTTTTGTCCTTGATTTGTAAATTGATCCCATGTACTTAAATTTTGTACACAGCAGTAAAGCTTACTTGGATCCAATTTGTTCAAACCTTTCATAATTTTAAACTATGACTCTCGAAGACTGCTCTCCTAAGGAAGCTATAAACTGAGGAATTGGACTTCAGCTCACCACTGCCTCGCTGACATGACACTCGAGTCTCAAGTTACTTCTTTAGGGAAAGCACTACACTTGTTGCTAAGCCAGAAATAACAACGCTCATGCTTACAGACAATGCAAAGGGCAGTTGTGAGCCCATTGCTTTTGTCATTACAAAAACCTGAAGTTTTTGGAGCAAAATAATAAATTTGTGCCTTGCTAACACCATGTAATTCTTGACAATTACAAGCAAAAGCTCAGTTCTGAGTGACTGACCTTTGTTATTTCACCAGGCCCCATGCAAAGATTCTCAGCCTTTCATATCCTTCCAGTTAAAGGTATTGTCTGCAAATCAGCCTTTTTTCTTTTTCTCCTTCTTGACCTCTCTAATCATCATTTTTCTTTTACTCATTCCTTTTCTTTTTGCTCTCTTATGCATTCCTTTTTTCTATTTTCTCCCCTTGCCTTTGTCCGCTGTTTCAGTGCAATAAACTCTTCCTGCACACCTTTGCATGGGGCGACTGCTCAGTTGGGCAAGCAGGTCGAGGCTGCTGAAGTATCTCAGGAGTTCGAAGCTGGAGTAACGTGGAGCAGGCCATCTGAACTAAGAGGTGGAAATAAATAATAGAGCCCTAGGGGGAAAGAAATCAAACAGTCATTTCAATTTGGGAGCTGTAGTCCAGCAGAGTTTAATTCCTTTATATATTATAGTTTTTGGTTGGTTCTACGAGCTTAGAGCCCTATGAACTGTACCAAATATTCAGGTTTCAATTACATAAATATTTTATTATAGCTTAAAGTAATAAGCAATTTGGATGCCAAGAGTAGCTTTGTCATTTGGAATTTCCCAGCAACAGTGTGTGAGCTTTAAGTCTTTGTTTACAATAGAGCTTGGGTGCACAGAAGTTTTTGGAGATGCTGGGACTCGAAGTTTAGAGCTGGAAGCGAGGAGTCTTTAATCCCATCGGTCTGCCCAAGATTTGTAACTAGATCTGAGAGAGGTACAAGAACAGCCCATTATCCCAGGGTTGGAGGGAAAAGTGGTTTACATGCGTTCTTTTCTCCCTTTCTCTCCACTTCCTACCTTCGCAACCACAGTTCAATAGTACTGATACAGCCTCGGGGTCCCTGGCATTCTGTCTAGTACACTAGTGCAGTTAACATAATAAATTAGATTGCATATTTTTGTGCTCTAAGGTAGTCTAGGTTGTCTGTTTCTATTCTTGTAACTTAAACCTTTGCGCATCTGAATTTCAGTCCATATACAAGAGTGCTGTGAGTGGACATCTTGTTGTAGTGTCTCCTGACACAATCAATTGGCTAATTAAACGCATTTCTGTATGGGTAGTAATTAACTTTCTACTTCAGCAGCCTCGACCTACTTGCCCAGTTTATTTGTAAGACATTTATAATTGAAACTGATGAGTGTTACAACTGTAGACAGTCTTCCCAACTCTCTCTGCTCATGCTCACTGCAAAAGGCACCTTTGCAAGCAAGCTTGTGCCTTCACAAAGCAAAACTTAGTCTTGTGTGTATAGTAAATGGGACGTGTTATGCCTCGGGGCTAAGAATCTACTGTTTATCCATTGAGTTATACCAGAAATACTAATCTCTCACATTGGTAAAACCAGTCATGCTGACGTCATATAACTCTGGCTGAATCTGAGTTGTTTATTACAAGAAATAAATATCGACATGCTTGTTGGACTGCAAAAATGGCCACCATGCTCCACCCTTTGTCTATGATTGGTCCCCTTGGAGGATAAGCCATACCCTGAAGTGTCACAGGATTGTGTAACTGGAACCGTCCATCCCAAGGTCTCACTGACTTTTTGCAAATTATAACTTGATCCTCTTTGACTTCCTGAAGCAACAGAGGATAGAACTCCCCAGAAGACAGCAAGTGCCAACCAAAATGCCTTGTCCCAGTCCAAGTACATCCCTCCCCCAGCTGAAGTACCTTACCCCGCGCAAGTGCATCCTCCCCCGCCCCCCACCTCACCATAGATGTGTGGCAGGCATTGTGTATAGATCGTTAACGGGTTTATTGGATATGAAGTGAATAGTGACAGTGTCATGGCTTCTGGATATCATCCACTCCAATGATGTTCCTTGTAGGGGGTTGGAAGAATGTGATTGATTCATTTTCTCCCCCCCCCATCCTGCACCCCAGCGCCTCTCTCCTCCCCCCACCCCCACCCTAGTCTGTCTCTCTGTGTCTGTCTCTCTGTGTCTGTCTCTCTGTGTCTGTCTCTCTGTGTCTGTCTCTCTGTGTCTGTCTCTCTGTGTCTGTCTCTCTGTGTCTGTCTCTCTGTGTCTGTCTCTCTGTGTCTGTCTCTCTGTGTCTGTCTCTCTGTGTCTGTCTCTCTGTGTCTGTCTCTCTGTGTCTGTCTCTCTGTCTCTCTGTCTCTCTGTCTCTCTGTCTCTGTCTCTGTCTCTCTGTCTCTCTGTCTCTCTGTCTCTCTGTCTCTCTGTCTCTCTGTCTCTCTCTGTCTCTCTGTCTCTCTGTCTCTCTGTCTCTCTCTCTGGCTCTCTCTGGCTCTCTCTGGCTCTCTCTGTCTCTCTTCTGTCTCTCTTCTGGCTCTCTCTCTCTCTCTCTCTGTCTGTCTGTCTCTCTCTCTCTCTCTCTCTCTGTCTGTCTGTCTGTCTGTCTGTCTGTCTGTCTGTCTGTCTGTCTGTCTGTCTGTCTGTCTCTCTCTCGTGTTCTCGCACTCTCCCCTTCCTCCCCCCACCCCCCAGCCTTGAATGTTCTGTGGCCTTGCTTATGGTCAGTAGGAGGAAATGGTATGCCTTTTGTCGAAGGATCTGCACTTGAAACATTAACTTGCTGTTCTCCCATGCTGACTAACCAGAGTGTTTCAACATCGTGTTTTTGTTTCACATTTCCAGCACCAGCAGTTTTTTGCATTTTGTCTTTTAGCTGTGTTCATTGCAAAAGGCTGAGAGGTTATAGCACCATCTCTTGAGTAAGTGATAACATTTGAATTTCAGTATTGTCCATAGATTTCATTATATTGAATGTATTACAGCCTTCGCAACTCAGATTTTAATGAATAGATAGAAGAACAAATTATACAACTTTATAGTTTTCTGGAGAGCTGAACTAAGCTTCTGTCAGTGAGATCTTAGTATTGTAAAGCGTGGCAGCGAGGAAGATTGAGAAGAGGGTTGGGGTGATGATGACGCAGCCCTGTTTGACCCCGGTCCGGACTTGGATTTGGTCTGTTATGGATGCATTGGTAAGAATCACGGCCTGCATGTAATCGTGGAGCAGGCAGATGATGAACTTTTGGGGGCATCCGAAACGGAGGAGGACGCTCCATAGACCCTCACGGTTGACTATGTCAAAGGCCTTTGTAAGGTCGAAGAAGGCCATGTATAAGGACAGGTGCTGTTCCCTGCATTTTTCCTGCAACTGTCGCACTGTAAAAATCATGTCCAAATCTGCACTGTGACTCTGGGAGGAGCTCCTCAGCCACAGGGAGAAGACGGTTGAGGAGGACTCTAGCGATGACTTTCCCAGTGGCTGATAGCAGGGAGATTCCTCTGCAGTTGGACTTGTCCCCTTTTTTAAAGATGGTCACGATCACGGCATCGCTGAGATCTCCCGACATGCTCTGTCCTCCCTCCAGATGAGAGATGAGGTAAAAGCAAGGTTTCATTCTGCACCCTCATACCAGTGCTTCTAAGATTGCTGATTCTAATCTTCAAAATAAAAATCACATTTCACTCCTGAAAGGATTATTTTCTGTTGAATGTGATATTTCAAACGTGCGTATCTCTCTGGCATCGTGATGGTGGTCATTTTAATGAGTAAAAAAATAACTGACACAATCTCAGTGGAGTACAAGGGCTTTTGAGCTGTCGATGCCTGTACTCGAGGGACACTTAGTGGGAAAAGATTACAACTTTATTAGAAAATGTAAAAGTAATAGGCTCATTAACAAGCCTATTGTGTAAACTAAGGTAGGATTAACAAGTTGTCTGTCTTAACAAGTTGTCTGTCTAAACATGTAATTTGTCCTTTAAATGCTATTGGAACCTGTTATGTTACCTCCAGTCACATGGGAGTAATGCAAACTTAAAAGAGTAGGATTTGAGATGGAGGGGCGAAGTACTTGATTTTTATAATATATATTGTAGTCACACAGTCTATGTATGCTCAGCCTGTTAATTTTTTTTGTTAAAATTTTTCCTGCCAACTTAAATGTACTAAATAATGTAGTATTGATGTCATGCAGATTCTTCCCATCCAAAAGCTGCATTCAGGATATCTTCTTGCCAAGCTGGTTAAAAATCTTAAATTATTCATTCATTATTTGTACCTTCTCTTTATCCCCACTCTCCCAATACAGACCTATTCCTAGAGAAACACAGATGGTAGAGCTTAAAGGAATAAGGATCCTGACAGAAATGACAGCTGCAGGCCATATTTTCCTAAACTCCCTTCCCCCTTCCCCCTCCCCCCCCCCCCCCCCCCCCCACCTTTCCGCCTGATTTTAAACTACACTTTTTTTAATCTTTGGTCTCTATCAACTACTTAATTGCAGTTAACCCAGGTAAATCATTCTTTTAATTCTTCCTCCCCTTCCTATTTTTATTCCGTGTGCTACAAAATTTTCTTCTACAATATTGTGGAAAGGCACTGTCTTTGAGAGGTGGCAGGAAGGAAGATTTGTGATTCTTTAAGTGAACCCTGCTTAAAAACATCTTTCACTTGGACCACCTCTTCTGTGCACGAATACAAATTCTAAGATGATACCGTGAATTTTGCTAGTTAAGTCTCCAATATTTGAACCTAGTTAAGTTTCAAATATTTGGTGTTGAACAAAACTGCAAGCAAGCTAACAAATTTCACTCCATTTTAGGTTGCATGAGCTTTGTTTCAAATAATTGGCATACAAAATGAAAACTGGTTTAGATAATTAAGTTTCATAAATATGCAAGGTAAGATGTACAGTTGCACTAGTCCTATTTGTAATTGTGACATGGCTTGTTTGTGCATAAAGTGGTGATTGTTAAATAAACATTCATATTTAGCCTTCATCTCCAGATATAAATTATTTTTATAGTGTGCATTATTGAAAATGTACAGTTTACTTGCAAATGTGATTGCATGAAGTGCTAGCATGTTTAAATGATGGGGATTGAGTTGTGCAGCGGGGCAGATGGAATAGGATATTTTTTTTTTCTATGGGTGCCTGCTGAGGTCACTGTGCCTGTGAGGGAGCAGCATTTCACTTTCATATATTGGTTCGTTTGGACTGCCTGTAGAAACTAGAGGTGCAGGCGTGCGCTTTTAAAAAAAAAAAAAAAATTATGCAGGAAATGTGAGCACAGCTGCCTGCTTGGAGGGCCTGTGGCTGCACTCTGGGCAGCCAAGCTTGAAGTCTTCTGATCATCTTGGGTGTTGGGAGGTTGAGTAGCAATTAAATGTTACTGGCCTTTCTACTACATCTTCCGTCTTCCCCAGAACCTATGCAGATCCTCTGGTCCACAGGGGTCCAAGAATAGGCCATTGAACCCCTCTGCTTTGGTGTTGAATGGTTGACTCCTGAAAGAGGCTGGGAATATGGGCTGCTGATTCTCTGAACCATCGTCCCTTCCAACACCACTCTCGAATGGGAGTACAGGATTAGTGAATTTGCTTTTTAAGCACGTCTGAAGATTGCTGGCACTTTTCCACTCCCTGAAGCTTCACTGGATCATGCTTGATTAGTACTGAACCATGTGAGAACAAAAATATCCCAGGTTCAAAGCTTTTTGAGTTATCCATTCTTCATGGGGGCAATAGTTAGCTGGAACTGAGGAGGGGCAGAAAATCAAAAAAGAGAACTTGCGTTTCATGACCTCTGGGTATCCCAAAGCACTTTACAGCCAATGATGTATGTTTGAAGTGTACTATTTTGACACCGTTGACCACTCCATCCTCCTCCAATGCCTCTCCTCCACCATCCGGCTGGGTGGGACTGCACTAGCTTGGTTCCATTCTTATCTATTTAATTGTAGCCAGAAAATCATCTACAATGGCTTCTCTTCCCACTCTTGCATAGTTATCTCTGGTGTCCTCCAAGGATCTATCCTTGGCCCCCTCCAATTTCTCATCTATATGCTGCCCGTTGGCGGCGACATCCGAAATTTCCACATGTACACTGACAACAACCAGCTCTACCTCACCACCACTTCTCTTGACCCCTCTATGGTCTTTAAATTGTCAGACATCCAGTACTGTTTGAGCAGAAATTTTCTCCAATTTTATATATTGGGAAGACCGAAGACATTGTCTTTTGTCCCTGCCACAAACTGTTTTCTTTCCACTCCATCCCTCTCCCTATTATCAGTCTTGAGGCTGAACCAGACTGTTCGCAACTTAGGTGTCATATTTGACCCTGAAATGAGTTTCCGGCCAGATATCTGCGGCATAACTAAAACACAAAATATTTCCACCTCCATAATATTGCCCGCCTCCGCCCCCTGCATCAGCTCATCTGCTGCTGAAACCCTCATCCATGCCTCTGTTACCTCTAGACTTGACTACTCCAATGCACTCCTGGCTGGCCTCCCACATTTCTACCCTATGTAAACTTGAGGTCATCCAAAACTCGGCAGCCCATGCCCTAACTCGCACCAAGTCCTGCTCACCCATCACTCCTGTGTTCGCTGACCGACATTGGCTCCCGATTTAAGCAACACCTCGATTTCAAAATTCTCATCCTTTTTTACAAATCCTTCCATGGCCTCACCCCTCCCTATGTCTGTAATCTCCTTCAGCCTCACAATCCCCGAGGTGTCTGTGCTCCTTTCAATCTGCCCTCTTGAGCATCCCTGATTATAACTGCTTAACTGTTGGTGGCTGTGTCTTCAGCTGCCTATGCCCCAAGCTCTGGATCTCCTTCCCTAAATATCTCTGCCTCTAAGACGCTCCTTAAAACCTACCTCTTTGACCAAGCTTTTGGTCATCTGTAATTTCTTCTCATGTGGCTCAATGTTAAATTTATTTTTTGTCTTAAAACAGTCCTGTGAACGTCTTGGGGCATTTTATTATGTTAGAGGCGCTTATATAAATACAAGTTGTTGTGTAGTCATTTGTAATGTAGTGAAACCTGGCAGGCAACTTGCGTACAGCAAGATCCCACAAACAACATCTGTTTGATGCTAACCAATGGACTTGGCTAACAGTATATATTTGATTTTGGGTGGATGTGTATGTGATTGGACTCCGCTTTGATGACCCACAAGGACCTTGCTGTTACACGTTGTTCAGGTTAACGTGAAGATTGGTCACTTGACTGAGGTGGCAGAGAGCTGCCAGTGTCCATTAAACCTTGCCCGAGCACCACCTTTTAGAAGAGGAGAGGTGAAAAGTCCATAAAATAAATGTTCTCCCCAATAATTATCTTCTTTGAAGGTAAACGGTTCTTTTCATATTTTATCGTAAGTATGTCTCTTTGCATGAGGTTTCTAAGATCTGTAGTGTGGATTGATTTTAGAATTGGAAGATTCAGCAGTCCAACAAAGCTAGATTTTGTTTTTTTTTAAATTAAAGGACTTTTTCAGAACAAAAAGCAAAACTACAGATGCTGGAATTCTGAAACACAAACATAAAATGCTGGAAATACTCAGCAGGTCAATCAAAATCTATGGAAAGAACAGATGAGTTAATGTTTCAGACGTAAACCCTGCATACAACATTTTTTCAGAGTTGTAATAAAGTCCATTTATCTTGGTCTCTGAACATCCTTGCTTTCAGTGAAATAGCAGGAATAGGGTGAGAGCCAAGGCTATCCGCAGCAGTATGTTTTAGCACAGAGCATTGGCAATGTGTAAATGATGGGTTGATGTTGAGGTCGACACAGTCAGCTTTAAAATAGTTACACAAATACTAGAATCAAAGGCAATTGTAAGTCTTTTGAGTTGCATCTATATATCTAAATCAGCAATACTAATGGTTCTTTGCTAGTATGTACTCTACAAAAGTGTGGTTATACGAATACTAATGCCAACTGAACATTGACTTCAAGCCTGACCCTAGAATTTGAGCATGTAATCCAGGCTGACACTTGAGTACAATATGCAGGAAGTGCTGCCTTGGGCTGTTTTAGACAAGACATTACACCAAGGCCTGTTCAGATGAATGTAAAAGCTGTCATGGCACCAGTCGAAGAATGGTGGGAGTTCTCCCAGTGTCCTAGCAAACATTTATTTCTCAACCAAAGACCAAGATTGACTGGTAATTCATCTTGTTTGTGGAACATTGCTGTGCAGACATTTGCTGCTGCATTTGCCTACTTAACAAGTGATGGCACTTCAAAAGTAATTAATTGGCTATCTTAGGATCTTAAGTAAGACGTACAATTGCTATGTAACTGCAAGTCTTTTATATTTGTTTTGGGATGTGGGTGACACTAGCAAGGCAATATTTATTGCCCATTACTATTTACTCAGGGCATTGAATCAGTCACTGTGGGATTGAGTCGCATTTTGTCCTGGGTAATTATGCAGGTTTCCTTCCCAGAAGAACATTAATAAACTAGCTGGGTTTTTACAACAATCCGCAGCTTTCATGGTTGTTCTCTGGTGCAAGCTCCTAAAGCAGGTACAACAGGAAGAACAAAGCTGAATATAAACAGAGATTTCTGTTGCTATCTTTGGCAAAACCAGTGTGACAGCCATCATCCAGTCATAATCTGAATTGAATATACTGCCCACAGGCTTAAAGTTGTCTTAGAGCTGTACACAGAGGTAAATGTTACAAGTTAGTGTTTCTGGTACAGAGCTTTGCGTGACAGGTGCACATGTTGAGGATTCAGACATGGAGATCAGTGTGACCAATTTGTGGCCCCCATAATTCTTCCTCCAGTAATTTTAATGGATAGAAAATAGTGTGACTGAATTGGGTGCACTACCGTTCACACTTGAATTCCTGATACCTGTTCCAGTCAAGTCTGATTAAAATTTAACATTACCAGTCCCAGCACTGCCTGTTCCCAGCTTGAGCTTGGCCAACAAGTTTGGACTGTTTAGATGTGCTTTGGTCAAACGTGGATTATGTGGTAATTCTATGGAATATCCTTTTAAGAAAGGCAACATTTTTATCTGTCATTTTATGATGCGTTTTTAATGGGTTCAATAAAAAAAAATTGGCCTGTTGAAGGGAATGCAATCAAAACATGTAAAATCTCTTAATCAATGAACCAGGCAACAGCTGGATTTTTCCTCTTGTTTTCTCTTCCATCCTGTAAATCTACATTTTAATCAGATAATGCAGCTGGGTTGATCTTTGTTTTTTTAATTTTATTGCCAGGGTTCTATTTGTTGTACAAACCTTTGTAATTGTCATTCAGGGCCAAGGACTGAGGCTGACAGTTGAAGTAAACTGTGGTGCTATTTTAAGAAACTGGCTTTAGTTCAGATTTCTTAGTTTTTCCACATCTTGCATCTTCCCCCCCACCCCCCCCCACCCCCAAACCGCACACGCACACACTCTATGTAGTCTGTCCTTAAAACTATTTCAAACCATATGAACCCCAAACCATTTTAATTTTATATTTTTTTCAGAAGCTTGATATTTGATTCTTTTAAGGTTGTCAAACTGTATAGTTGGTTTTGAGTTCATTGCAAATATTTAACAGTAAATAATTTTCAGTTTTGACAGTGCATTTTCCACAGTATGAAAAACAGCCAACAGTACTGTAACCTTACACTGGAACCCTGTCTAGATCATGATGAAACATGACAAAATTGGATACAAAATTGGCTAAGGGACAGAAAGCAGAGAGTAGTGATGAATGGTTGTTTTTTAGACTGTGCAGTGGTATCCCTCATGGGTTAGTATTGGGACCACTGCACTTTTTGATCTGTATTAATGTCCTGGACTTGGGTATACAGAGCATAATTTCAAAGTTTGCAGAAGACACAAAACTCAAATGTAGTAAACAATGAGCAGGATAATAAGACCTTGGGAGGACATAGGTGAAATGGGCAGACATGTGGCAGCTGAAATTCAATGCAGGGAAATGTGAAGTGATGCATTTATATAGAGCCTTTCACAACCACCAGACATCTCAAAGCGCTTTACAGTCAATTAAATACTTTTGGAGTGTAGTCACTGTTGCAATGTGGGAAAAGCGGTAGTCAATTTGTGCACAACAGAGGCCCACAAACAAGAATGAAATAAATGACCAGATCATTTGTTTTTAGGTGTTGGTTGAGAGATAAATATTGTCCAGGACACTGGAAGAACTCCCCTGCTCTGCTTCGAAATAGTGCCATGTGATCTTTTACATCCACCTGAGAGCAGATGGGGCCTCAGTTTAACATCTCATTCGAAAGACGGCACCTCCATCAGTGCTGCACTCCATCAGTGCTGCACTGGAGTGTCAGCGTAGGTTCATGTGCTCAAGTTCCTGGAGTGGCTAATATGAACTAAATAGTACAATTTTAAAGGGGGTGCAGGAATCTGGGGGTGTATGTACACAAATCTTTGAAGATGGCAGGACAAGTTGAGAAGGCTGTTTTCTTTTTGGGAAAAAAAGCATATGGAATCCTTGGCTTTATTAATAGAGGAATAGTGTACAAAAGTTATCTGGATTAGAGAAGCTGGAGTTATCCTTAAAGCTGAGAATCATAGAAACATAGAAATTTACAGAATGGAAGGAGGCCATTCCGGCCTATTGTGTTCACGCCGGCCGACAAAGAGCTATCCAGCCAAATGTGGTGAGGGTTTCTGCCTCTACCACCCTTTCAGTGAGTTCCAGATCCCTACCACCCTCTGGGTGAAAAACATTCCTCTCAAATCCCCTCTAACCCTCCAACCAATTACTTTAAATCTATGCCACCTGGCTGTTGACCCCTCTGCTAAGGGAAAGGGTCATAGAAATATAAAAACATAGAAAATAGGTGCAGGAGCAGGCCATTCGGCCCTTCGAACCTGCACCGCCATTCAATATGATTATGGCTGATCATTCAACCACCCCAGCCTTCTCTCCATACCCCCCACTGATCCCTTTAGCCATAAGGGCCACATCTAACTCCCTTTTGAATATGTCCAACAAACTGGACTCAACAACTTTCTGTGACAGAAAATTCCACAGGTTCACAACTCTCTGGGTGAAGAAGTTTCTCCTCATCTCGGTCCTATATGGCTTACCCCTTATCCTTAGACTGTGTCCCATGATTCTGGACTTTCCCAACATCGGGAACATTCTTCCTGCATCTAACCCATCCAGTCCCGTCAGAATTTTATACATTTCTATGAGATCCCCCCTCGTTCTTCTTAATTCCAGTAAGTGTAAGCCTAGTCGCTCCAGTCTCTCCTCATATGTCAGTCCTGCCATCCCGGGAATCAGTCTGGTGAACCTTCGCTGCACTCCCTCAATAGCAAGCACATCCTTCCTCAGATTAGGAGACCAAAACTGCACACAATACTCAAGGTGTGGTCTCACCAAGGCCCTGTACAACTGCAGCAAGACCTCCCTGCTCCTATACTCAAATCCCCTCGTTGTGAAGGCCAGCATGCCCTTTACTGCCTGCTGTACCTGCATGTCTGCCTTCAATGACTGATGTACCATGACACCCAGGTCCTTCCTATACCACTCTATCCAGGCCCCTCATAATTTTATAAACCTCAATGAGGTCACTCCTCCAACGCCTCTGTTCCAAAGAAAACAAACCCAGCTTATCCAAACTTTCCTCATGGCTATAATTCTCCAGTTCAGGCAACACCCTCGTAAATCTTCTCTGTA
The DNA here is from genome assembly GCF_044704955.1 of Pristiophorus japonicus. Classification (NCBI taxonomy): domain Eukaryota; kingdom Metazoa; phylum Chordata; class Chondrichthyes; family Pristiophoridae; genus Pristiophorus; species Pristiophorus japonicus. The sequence goes on from NC_091981.1 coordinate 221,660,316, forward strand.
CCCTCAAGTGCAATCACATCTTAATACACACAGTACTCGAGTTGTGGCCTAACTAGTGTTTTATAGGGCCCAAGTTTCGGGCCACAAAGTGCGCCTAAAAAAAACTTCCAGATTCTCCGGCTCCCTGCTCACCCTCGGTGCGGCGCAGCACAAGCTGGAGGGGGCGGAGCTTGGTCCCTGCGCTGAAAACAGTGCCGGGACCTCTGCACATGCGCACTACAGTGCAGTAGCTCCAGGCGCCCAAAACTGTGTGGGAGGGGCCCGAAGCACGCAGCCCCGAGCCCGGCCGAATGGCCTCACTGGGGCTGCGTGCATAAGGCTCCTCCCACGCCCAGCTCCTGCTTCCTCCCGACCCGACCGACCTTCCACCACCGCCCCCGCGCTCCCGACACGCCCCCCACCCCGACCTGACCTCCATCCCCCCGCTGCTGACACGAACCGACCCGCGCTCCCGACCCACATCCCCCCCCCCCCCACACCCCGACCCGCGCTCCCCCCGACCCGACACAACGCCATCTACCTGCAAATCTGGTGCTGGGGACGGGCCCTGCCCAAAGTCTTGGGCCTGCCCCGTTCAGCCTCCACCCCCCCCTCCCCCCCCCCTTCTCCTTCTTCCCCCCCCCTTCTCCTTCTTCCCCCCCCCCTTCTCCTTCTCCCCCCCCCCCTTCTCCTTCTTCCCCCCCTTCTCCTTCTTCCCCCCCTTCTCCTTCTTCCCCCCCTTCTCCTTCTTCCCCCCCTTCTCCTTCTTCCCCCCCTTCTCCTTCTTCCCCCCCTTCTCCTTCTTCCCCCCCTTCTCCTTCTTCCCCCCTTCTCCTTCTTCCCCCCCCTTCTCCTTCTTCCCCCCCCTTCTCCTTCTTCCCCCCCTTCTCCTTCTTCCCCCCCTTCTCCTTCTTCCCCCCCCTTCTCCTTCTTCCCCCCCCTTCTCCTTCTTCCCCCCCCTTCTCCTTCTTCCCCCCCCTTCTCCTTCTTCCCCCCCCTTCTCCTTCTTCCCCCCCCTTCTCCTTCTTCCCCCCCCCTTCTCCTTCTTCCCCCCCTTCTCCTTCTTCCCCCCCTTCTCCTTCCCCCGCGCCCCCCTTCTCCTCCTTCCCCCGCGCCCCCCTTCTCCTCATCCTCATCCTCATCCTCCATGTTTTTATCAGTTATTATTGATGATGGCTCTTTATTTGTAAAACTGAAATGTTTAATGTTTGTAAACTTTAATCCCCCCCCCCCCCCCATTCCCTACGCCTGATAAGACGGCGTAAGTGGCTGGACATGCCCTCTTTTGAAAAAAAATTTCTGTTCCAAAGTGAAACTGTTCTAACTGACTAGAACTGGAGCAAACTAAATGCCAAGAATTTCAATTTCTAAGATACTCCGTTCTACACCAGTTGCTCAAAAAAATCAGGAGCAACTGAGGCCGAAACTTGGGCCCATAGAGTTCAAGCATAACCTCTTTGCTCTTGCCTTTATTAGCCGAGGAATAGAATGCAAGCATTCTGTATGCCGCCTTATCTACCTGGCCTGCTACCTTCAGGGATCTGTGGACATGTACTCCAAGGTCCCTTTGTTCCTCTACACTTTTCTCAGTGTCCTACCATTTAATGTGTATTCCCTTGCCTTGTTAACCCTCACCAAATGCATTACCTCACACTTCTCCAGATTGAATTTCATTTGCCACTGTTTTGCCAACTTGAACAACCCATTGATATCTTCCTGCAGTCTACAGCTTTCTTCTTCAATAACTACATGGACAATTATTGTATCATCTGAAAACTTCTTAATCATACCCCCTACATTCAAGTCTCAATTATTGATATATACCACAAAAAGCAAGGGACTTAGTACTGAGACCTGCGGAACCCCACTGGAAACAGCCTTCCAGTCACAGAAACACCTATCAACCATTACCCTTTGCTTCCTGCCTCTGAGCTAAATTTGGATCCAACTTGCCACTTCGACTTGGATCGCATGGGCTTTTACTTTTGTGACCAGTCTGCCATGTGGGACCTTATCAAAAGCCTTGCTAAAATCCATATACACTACATCAGACGCACTACCCTCATCAACCCTCCTTGTTACCACCTCAAAAATTAAATCAAGTTACTTAGACTTTGGTGGCAAAAACAGGAAGACAGAATGGTGACAGATTAGGAACAGGGGAGGTGCAATGAGACCTGGGTGTCATGGTACATCAGTCATTGAAGTTTGGCATGCAGGTACAGCAGGTGGTGAAGAAGACAAATGACATGTTGGCCTTCATAGCTAGAGGATTTGAGTATAGGAGCAGGGAGGTGTTACTGCAGTTGTACAGAGCCTTGGTGAGGCCACACCTGGAATATTGTGTTCAGTTTTGGTCTCCTAATCTGAGGAAGGACGTTCTTGCTATTGAGGGAGTATAGCGAAGGTTCATCAGATTGATTCCCGGGATGGCAGGATTGACCTATGAGGAGAGACTGGATCAACTGGGCTTTTATCCACTGGAATTTAGAAGAATGAGAGGGGGCCTCATAGAAACATAGAAAATTCTGACGGGATTGGGCAGGTTAGAGGCAGGAAGAAAGTTCCCGTTGCTGGGGAGTTCCAGAACTAGAGGTCACAGTCTAAAAATAAGGGGTAAGCCATTTAGGACCGAGATGAGGAGAAACTTCTTTACTCAGAGTGGTTAACCTGTGGAATTCTCTACCACAGAAAGTTGTTGAGGCCAGTTCATTAGATATATTCAAAAGGGAGTTAGATATGGCCCTTACGGCCAAAGGCATTAAGGGGTATGGAGAGAAAGCAGGAAAGGGGTACTGAGGTTGAATGATCAGCCATAATCTTATTGAATGGCGGTGCAGGCTCGAAGGGCCGAATAGCCTGCTCCTGCACCCAATTTCTGTGTTTCTATGACCTTCCTTTAACAAATCCATGCTGACTGTCTGATTAATTTGTGTCTTTCTCAGTGAAGATTTATCCTGTCCCTCAGAATTTTCTCCAATAATTTTCCCACCACCAAGGTTAGGCTGTCAGGCCTGTAATTACTCTTGTCTATCCCTTTCTCCCTTTTTAAACAAAGGTGCAACATTATTGGTCCTCCTGCACCACACCTGTGGCCAGAGAGGGATTGGAAAATGATGATCCAGGGCCTTTGCTATTTCCCATTTTACTTCGCATGACAGCCTGGGATACATTTCATCCGGACCTGGGGATTTATCCACTTTCAAAGCTGCTAAACCCCTTAATACTTCCTCTCTCTGTGGACCTAAAATTCCAGCCTCGCCGGGTCCGTCTGAAGTGCGCATGGACCCGGCGAGGCCTTGCAAAAGCCGGTTTTTGGGGCACGATGCGCATGCGCCAAAAAACGGCTTTTCCGATCTGTCAAAGATTTCTCTGGAAACTGTAGACCAGTTAGCCTAACATCTGTGGTTGGGAAAATGTTGGAGTCCATTATTAAAGAAGCTGTAGCAGGACATTTGGATAAACAAAATTCGGTCAGGCAGAGTCCGCATGGATTTATGAAGGGGAAGTCCTGTTTGACAAATTTGCTGGAGTTCTTCAAGGATGTAACGAACAGGGTGGATAAAGGAGAACCAGTTGATGTGGTCTATTTGGACTTCCAGAAGACATTTGACAAGTTGCCACATAAAAGATAAAAGTTCATGGGGTTGGGGGTAATATATTAGCATGGGTAGAGGATTTGCTAACTAACAGAAAACAGAGAGTCGGGATAAATGGTTCATTCTCTGGTTGGCAACCAGTAACTAGCAAGGTGCCGCAGGGATCAGTGCTGGGACCGGAACTATTTACAATCTATATTAACGATTGGAGGAAGGGACCGAGTGTAACATAGCCAAGTTTGCTGATACAAAGATGGGAGGAAAAGCAATGTGTGAGGAGGACACAAAAAAATATGCAAAAGGATAGACAGGCTAAGTGAGTGGGCAAAAATTTGGGAGATGGAGTATAATATTGGACAGTGTGAGGTCATGCACTTTGGCAGAAAATAATCAAAGAGCAAGTTATTATTTAAATGGAGAAAGATTGCAAAGTGCTGCAGTACAGCGGGACCTGGGGGTACTTGTGCATGAACACAAAAGGATAGTATGCAGGTACATAAAAACATGGAAACATAGAAAATAGATGCAGGAGTAGGCCATTTGAGCCTGCACCATCATTCAGTATGATCATGGCTGATCATGCAACTTCAGTGCCCCATTCTTGCTTTCTCTCCATAACCCCTTGATCCCTTTAGCCGTAAGGACCACATCCAACTCCCTTTTGAATATATCTAACGAACTGGCCTCAACAACTTTCTATGGTAGAGAATTCCACAAGTCCACAATTCTCTGAGTGAAGAAGTTTCTCCTCATCTCTGTCCTAAATGGCTTACCCCTTATCATTAGACTGTGACCCCTGGTTCTGGACTTCCACAACAGCGGGAACATTCTTCCTGCATTTAACCTGTTCAATCCCGTCAACATTTTATGTTTCTACGCGATCCCCTCTCATTCTTCTAAATTCCAGTGAAGATAAGCCCAGTCAATCCGGTCTTTCTTCATATGTCAATCCTGCCAGCCCGGGAATCAGTCTGGTGAACCTTCGCTGCACTCCCTCAATAGCAAGAATGTCCTTCCTCGGATTAGGAGACAAAACTGTACACAATATTCAAGGTGTGGCCTCACCAAGGCCCTGTACAACTGCAGTAAGACCTCCCTGCTCCTATATGCAAATCCCCTAGCTATGAAGGCCAACATGCCATTTGCCGCCTTCACCGCCTGCTGTACCTGCATGCCAACTTTCAATGTACCATGACACTCTGGTCTCGTTGCACCTCCCCTTTTCCTAATCTGTCTCCATTCAGATAATATTTTGCCTTCCTGTTTTTGTCTCCAAAGTGGATAACCTCACATTTATCTACATTATACTGCATCTGCCATGCATTTGCCCACTCACCCAACCTGTTCAAGTCACCCTGCAGCCTCTTAGCATCCTCCTCACAGCTCACACTGCCACCCAGCTTAGTGTCATCTGCAAATTTGGAGATATTACATTCAATTCCTTCATCAAAATCATTAATGTATATTGTAAATAGTTAGGATCCCATCACTTGCGGTACCTGACAAGTCACTGCCTGCCATTCTGAAAAGGACTCATTTATTCCTAGTCTTTGCTTCCTCTCTGCCAACCAGTTCTTTATCCACGTCAATACAATACCCCCAATACCATGTGCTTTAATTTTGCACACTAATCTCTTGTGTACAGCAAGTGATCAGGAAGGCCAATGGTATCTTGGCCTTTATTGCAAAGGGGATGGAGTATAAAAGCAGGGAAGTTTTGCTACAGCTATACAAGGTATTGGTGAAGCCACACCTGGAATACTGCGTGCAGTTTTGGCTTCCATATTTATGAAAGGATATACTTGCTTTGGAGGCAGTTCAGAGAAGGTTCACTCGGTTGATTCCGGGGATGAAGGGGTTGACTTATGAGGAAAGGTTGAGTAGCTTTGGCCTCTACTCATTGGAATTCAGAAGAATGAGAGGTGATCTTATTGAAACGTATAAGATTATGAGGGGGCTTGACAAGGTGGATGCAGAGAGGAAGTTTCCACTGATGGGGGAGACTAGAACTAGAGGGCATAATCTTAGAATAAGGGGTCACCTATTTAAAACAGATGAGGAGGAATTTCTTCTCTGTAAATCTGTGGAATTTGCTGCCTCAGAGAGCTGTGGAAGCGGGGACATCGAATAAATTTAAGACAACGAACGACAGTTCCTTGTGCGATAAGGGGTTATGGGGAGCAGTCAGGGAAGTGGAACTGATTCCATGATCGGATCAGCCATGATCTTATTGAATGGCGGAGTAGGCTTGAGGGGCCGTATGGCCTACTTCTGTTCCTATTTCTTATGTTCTTATCTCCGGGAGAAGGACATCCGCACGGGAGAGATTGGGCTATTTGCCCAACTCATGTCCAGCGAATATCCTTCAAACTTTTACGCCTGGTGAAAGTAGGCACATAGCCTACTTTTACCAGCGTAAGAGTTTTAAAACATATAAAACTTAAATTTAAATACACATTTTTATAGTAAAAACCCTGTCCATGAAGGTAACTTTATTTTTAGCACTATTAAAACACACTAAAAAAAAATCCCCAAAATATATTATTTTTCTTAAACATTTAATTACATTTAATTTCAATTAATTTTAAATATGTGAGGTGTTTTATTTTAGTTTATTTATTTATTATGCTGTGTTTTGGTGTTAGAGGTTTTTCTCAGATAGTAATGAGAACTCGTACAAACGGAGTTCCCATTTTTATCAATGAGAATACTGCACTGTGATTCGTTGTCCAGGCCCACGTGACTCCAGCTTGGATTTGCGTACTTGAAAGGCATCACCCTATGCACTGCGCAGTGAATCTAGGCCTCCGACCGGGATCTTGCATTCCTCCGAGACCACCAGGTACTTTAGTAGATTTTTTCCGGGTTGGAGGCGTTCGTACGAAGGAAGCCTCCGACCTGAATTTCAGGACCACTATGTTTGTTTCGTCTAATATGTCACTCCTCCCTGTTTCAATGTCTGCATCGCCCTTCTCTTCTGTGAAAACAAACGCAAAGTATTAATTTAAGAACCCTACCCACGTCTTCCACCTCCACACACATTACCTTTATGGTCTCTAATAGGCCCTATTCTTTCTTTAGTTATCCTCTTGCTCTTAACCTTCCAAGATGTTTTATAAATACATTAAAAGGAGATTTGGTAGAGGTGTTCAAAATGTTGAAGAGTTTTGATCGAGTAAATGAGAGAGGACACAGATTTAAGATGATTGATAAAAGAATCAGAGGTGACATGGGGAAACATTTTTTAATGGTTTTGTTGTGATCTGGAATGCACTGCCTGAAAGGGTGGTGGAAGCAAACTCCATAGTGACACTTCAGAGAATTGGATAAATACTTGAAGGGGAAAAAATTACTGGGCAAGGGGAACGTGCGGGGGAAAGGACTAAATGGAAAGCTCTACCAAAAGCCAGCACAGGCACAAAGGACTGAATGGCTGCCTCCTGTGCTGTATCATTGTGATTTTATGACCGTAAGTTTTTACTTTTGTCTCATCAAATTTTTGTCCTGTTCAAGATGGAATACCACAGAACGCAACATTTTAATTCTTGCTTCATATCGTTTGCTTGGCAAGTAAGATTTAATCTTGGCAGATCTCTGGTCCTACAGATCAAGTTTCAATAATAATGTGATTAAAGTTTGTACGATATTTTGGTCTCGCCATAGTATTAATCACTTTTCTGTTCATTAACATTTCGGAAGTTAAACTGGCCTTTTTGCCTTTCGCTGGACATTTTTACTCTTTAATGGAAAGCTAGCAATGGTCAGAGCAGTACTAAACACTGCTAAATCTTCTTGCCACTTTCTCCCAACCTTCCACCTCTTTCCTCACGTACTATTTAAAATTAACAATCATCAGACCTATAGTGTCATGTTACAGAATATTGCGGCAACTTTATTACATCACCAGACGCTTGGTCTACCTTCATGAAGACCCTGTTCACGGTGATGTGATATAAATGTATTTATGAAAAAAAAATGTTTAGTTATTGGGCACTTATTTTTGACATTCAAAACTTTGTATTTTAAATGGGATTTGATGCTCTTAGAGGCTCAGAAATTCAGTTGCTGGAGGTGCTCTGTTTATATTGCTTGAGAGCTCCCCCCGCTATATTTTATATTCCTGCAATTATGAAGATTTAAGTGTAATTAAAGAGTTTTTTTAAGCATCATTACAGAATTGTCTTTCCATACTTACATTTGACTGGAGAGAACAGTTTGAACTACATGACACAGGCTAAAACATTGGTGATTACTACAACAACAACTTGTATTTATATAGCGCCTTTAGCATAGTGAAACGTTCTAGAACTTCACAGGAGTATTAGGCGATAAAAATTTGACACCGAGCTGCATAAGTAGAAATTAGGGCAGGTGACCAAAAACCTGGTCAAAGAGGAGTGTCTGAAAGGAAAGAGAGGTGGAGAGGTTTAGGTAGGGAGTTCCAGAGCTTGCGGCCTAGGCAACAGAAGGCACGGCCACCAATGGTTGAGCGATTACAATCAGGGATGCTCAGGAAGGCAGCATTAGAGGAGCACAAACATCTTGGTGGGGTGGGGGGGGTGGAGTTGTGGGGTTGGACGAGATTCCAGAGAATAGGGAGTGGTGAGGCCATGGAGGGATTTGAAAATAAGGATGAGAATTTTGAAATCTAGGCGTTGCTTATCCAGAAGCCAACGTAGCTCGGTGAGCACACGGGTGATGGGTGAGCGGGACTTGGTGTGAGTTAGGACACAGGCAGTCGAGTTTTGGATCACCTTTCGTTTACATCGCGTAGAATGTGGGAGGCCAGCCAGGTGTGCGTTAGAAAAGTCAAGTCAAGTCAAGTCTAGAGGCAACAAAGGCATGGATTAGGGTTTCAGCAGCAGATGAGCTGAGGCAAGGGCGGAGACTGGCGATGTTACGGAGGTGGAAATAGGCGGTCTTAGTTATGCTGCGGAAATGTGGTCGAAAGCTTATTTCAGGGCCAAATTTGACACAAGTTACTAAGTGTCTGGTTCAGCCTCGGGCAAGAGTTGGGGAGAGGGATGGAATCAGTGTCTGGGGAACGGATTTTGTGGTGGGGAACGAAAACAATGGCTTCAGTCTCCCTAATATTCAATTGGAGTAAATTCTGCTCATCCAGAACTGGATGTCGGACAAGCAGTCTGACAATTTAGAGACCGTGGAGGAGTCGAGAGAAGTGGTAGTGAGATTGAGCTTGGTGTCATCAGCGTACATGTGGAAACTGACACTTTTTCCAGATGATAATTACAGATCTTCCCAATAATGCACAAATATATTAGCAAAGCAAAGCATTGAAGTGAATTTTTCTCGAACATAACATAAGGGTGCCAACATATAAATAATAGCTAGTAAAATATAAACAATATTATTAAAGCTGCAATACAACTGCTGTTCCTCCACTATATTATAATAACTTTTTACATGTATTCAGATACAGATCATCATCATTGGCGGTCCCTCGTATCGAGGATGACTTGCTTCCACACCAAAAAGGGATGTGTTCACGGGTGTTTCAATGACGGACCTAATATTCCAGGACCCGAACTACATGTTGAAGGGTGGAGGATGCCTGTACATGGATTTTTTTTTAACGTGTGGTGACTGTTGCACACCAGCCGCCTCGCCGCTCCCTCGCCCCGGCCTCGCCGCTCCCATCAACGACCTGGATATGCATGTACAAAATAAACAGTGGTTTGTGATGGGAGTTGGAGAATAGTGGAATTTATTGGTACAAAGGGATTGCTTGGCTACTAGTTTTGAACCATGAGGGGTTGACTAATGCTAGTTATTATTCAACATGCTTAATATAGCAATATTTCATGTACCCATACAATTATGGTGGGGTTTCATACAATTTAAGAAAAATCTGACCTGCCATAAATATGTTGCGAATTTAAGTGGGCTCCACTGGTTGACTTTACTTATCTAGTTGTAACTCTCAAAATATTAAGTGGCATTCATGTATCTTGCCCCACAATTGTAGTGCAATTGAGATCAGAAGACTTCATAAGGCAGGGAAGTGAAGATGTATCATGTGTGGCTCTTCTGCTTTCCCATTTGATAAAGTCAGCATGTGATTGAGCCATAGCGCTGAAAGTTGCAGGTTTCATTCCTGTGTGTGGATGTTAAGGATATGATTGCTCTCAGTTGTAATGCTTTCTGCCGCATTTCCCCCCCCCCTCAGTTAGCCTACCAGTACTCAATTGTCTGGACAAACACATGAAGAATTACCACTTTGACAAAGTACAAGAGGGCAGCAGGTAATCTTGGAGCTGAAACCTGAAAGGAGTCGACACCTCAATGAGAGAAAGTCAATCCAAAAAAATAATCACTTTGTTACTGTTTTCCTGGTATCATTGATCATTGCTAATATTACATGACAATGGAACCACATTCATATTGAGGATCAGAAGAGTATAACCGAAGTTTCAAAATGACATCTAGCTTCTATTGGTGGTAAATTACATGAACACCTTTTTAAAAGCACTCTACTGAAGTTTAGATATCATTGCTGTATATTGTAGTTAATGTATGGTAGTGGAAAAGTATGGGCTTTATTCCAAGCTCTGTTGAGGTTTGCCATAGCATACATTTTAATTATAAATGGTTCCAGTAAATGTCAAATATATTTCTATTTGGCAGAGAATGAAACTACGTTCTTTTGTTTAAACCGACAGAAGCTTAGAGCAGTAACATTTATAAATGTATGTATCTAATGCGAAATCCAGATCGTCTCAAGGCAATGAACACCGGAAATGATACCCAGAAGACTTAAACCAGATTGCAGAAGTAGCGTTCCAATGATTTATAGCTATCGTCAGTTCTAGAAACCAAACAAAACATTTCATGCTTTTCATTACTTTGCTGTAATTCTCATTTTATTTGTATATTTTAACTCGTTTAAAATAATAAATCATGGTTTGTAGGTATTTACCAGAAAGTAAACTGTTGGCTGACAGAGGCTGACTATGCAGTTCTGATGTGACCAGGTTTTTTTTAATGTTTTATTTAATTGCTAACAAATGTTTTTTTTTAACCTTCTACAATATGTTCAGTAATTTAATTTGCAAAAGTGGAACTTTGTAACTGGACTAAGAAATTTTGACGACATTCTCCTAATCTTCAAGGCTCAAAGCCTAGACCCCCTGGTGAGCCCCACATCTGCCATTTAGTTGGCTGGCATTCCTGCTTTCATTCATTGTACCACCGCATGGTTGTCCTGCTAGGCTCTGGCCTGGGATTCCCTGCCCTCAGCCACAGCCCCTTATACCACTGACCTTGTTTGATAAAGTTGTTTGTTTTTATTTTAAAAAGCATATTGGATCCTAGGTTTTATAAATATAAGTATAAATATAAGTAATTGGTTAAGCTGTAGTTAGAATATATCCAGTTTTGAACATATTTTAAAAAGGATGTCAGGGCCATTAATTGCAAACAGAAGAGTTTTTCCATTTATCATGTGGTATTTAATAGACTTTTTTTCTTGTCACCTTCATGAAATATTTTTAAATGCATTATCAAAATCAGGTGTAACAGTTTGTATGCAAGTCTTGTGTTTATTCATGTTTATATTTTCTGTTTTGTTTTAAAATGAACTCAAAAAAGGCAGGTCTTCAGAGTTATAACGTACATTCTCTTTTTCAGGAAATGTCTTTAGTGGCCCCAGAATCTCCTTGGGAACAAGCTAGAAGAGTATTCCAAACGTATGATCCTGAAGGTAAAACAGTTTGATTTAAATTTCTTCGACATTTACAACCTTTTTATGATGTAACTTGTTCCCCTCAAAAGATTATACTTCGTTTGTCAAGGTATTAGTCATGGTAATAATCATCTCGGACATGGTCTGAGAAAACCAAGATACCAACTGAAAACTTTAAAAAAAAATCACAATCTATGAATGATTAGATCAGTTATTCATTTGGAACAAATGTTATCCAGTGTGTTAATCCCTGTCTGAAGCTCCTTGAGCTAATTATAATATAATAAATGCAAATTGAAATTGATTCTGATGAAGTTATTGTATGGGTATTCAATTGTTTTAAGTCATGTTCCTGTCAAGTATGCCCAGTACGTTACCAGTTAATACAAATTAAGTGTATGTGGCAGTGGCTTGGATCTGATCAGGTAATGTATTGAAAATTTAAAGTACCCTGTATCAGTGTGTTTACTGAAGTGCTGGTTATTGGAGTACTATGGTCGGCCATGCATAGAAACTTTAGTAGTAAAACATTTTGACAACCGATGAGGTACTGGAACTTTCTTTTCCTTCTGTCCCCCATATTAACTGTGTAGACTAAAACAAGGACATTGGCCAGGTTTTCATCAGTAGATAAAGATCTATTTAATTGTAATCCAAGCAGTTGATTTTTTTTTCTCCAAAACATCTTTGAGTTACACTAATTGGTCTATTATGCTTTTGAGTCTTATCTGTCCATCAAGATCTAGATACTTCAACTTTTATATTTTAGATCATCATAGATAGGTCTTTGCTCCTAACAATTTTGAGAGTGATCCTTAATATCTCAAGTTTCTGTGAGTGCAGGATGATGAATAAGTAGCCTTTCCTTTAAATTGCTTTTGCTACTGGATAGCCTGTACCTCTGTAGGACCTTTCTCGTGTCTTCAAAATTGTGAGTTGGGACAGAGGTTTCTGAAGCCTGCTCCATGTAGCCAGAGTGGGCAAAGCCTGCAACTACATCATGACAATTGACATTAAAATTTAATTTGACATGTTTATAGCAATTTGCAGTATTAAATATTTGACTGAATGATGTGAACAAAACTCATGACAACAGGAAGTAAGGTTTATGGACAGGATATATATGTCTTGTATACAAATTCCTTGAAAGAAAAACAATGCGGTCGCAATGTATAAGCTAAAGTATTTTGTAGTTAACACACTATTATTTTCTGGTTGTCCATCTAACTGTAGGAGCTCAACTTGTTTAACATATTTTTCTCAACGTTCCATTTTACTGACTTTACTCAATGAATTGAACAGTACACCTATTTAAATATCCAAGTGGTTGCCGGCACTTGTTGGGTTTAAGTTAGTCAGCTCGATTCGTACACATAACTGGACAAATTACAGAATGTTGTGGTTTGAATGTGGATTACAAATTGTTGCTGTTCTTGTTTGGTTCTTCTTTCCAGTCTTTCTGTTAGAAAACCAGACCATACTGTTACATAGGTACATAAGAAATAGGAACAGGAGTAGGCCATATGACTCCTCGAGCCTGCTCCGCCATTCAATAAGATCATGGCTGATCTGATCATGGACTCGGCTCCACTTTCCTGCCCACTCCCCATAACTCCTTATCCCCTTATCGTTTAAGAAACTGTCTCTTTCTGTCTTAAATTTATTCAATGTCCCAGTTTCCACAGCTCTCTGAGGCAGCAAATTCCACAGATTTGCAACCACCTTAGAAGAAAAACATTCTCCTCATCTCTGTTTTAAATGGGCGGCCCCTTATTCTCAGATCATGCTCTCTAGTTCCAGTCTCCCCCCATCAATGGAAACATCCTCTCTGCATTCACCTTATCAAGCCCCCTCATAATCTTATCCATTTCGATAAGATCACCTCTCAATCTTCTGAATTCCAATGAGTAGAGGCCCAACCTACTCAACCTTTCCTCATAAGTCAACCCCCTCGTCTCTGGAATTAACCTAGTGAACCTTCTCTGAACTGCCCCCAAAGCAAGTATATCCTTTCATAAATATGGAAACCAAAACTGCATGCAGTATTCCAGGTGTGACTTCACCAATACACTGTACAGCTGCAACAAGACTTTCCTGCTTTTATACTCCATCCCCTTTGCAATAAAGGCCAAGATACTATTGGTCTTCCTGATCATTTGCTGTACCTGCATACTATTCTTTTGTATTTCATGCACAAGTACCCCCAGGTCCCGCTGTACTGCGGCACTTTGCAATCTTTCCCATTTAAATAATAACTTGCTCTTTGATTATTTTCTGCCAAAGTGCATGACCTCACACTTTCCAACATTATACTCCATCTGCCAAATTTTTGTCCACTCACTTAGCCTGTCTATGTCCTTTTGCAGATTTTTTGTGTCCTCCTCACACGCAGCTTTTCTTCCCATCTTTGTATCGTCAGCAAACTTGGCTACATTACACTTAGTCCCTTCTTCCAAGTCGTTAATATAGATTGTAAATAGTTGGGGTCCTAGCACTGATCCCTGCGGCACCCCACTAGTTATTGATTGCCAACCAGAGAATGAACCATTTATCCCGACTCTCTGTTCTCTGTTAGTTAGCCAATCCTCTATCCATGCAATATATTATCCCCAAACTCATGAACTTTTATCTTGTGCGGTAACCTTTTATGTGGCACCTTGTCAAATGCCTTCTGGAAGTCCAAATACACCAAATCCACTGGTTCCCCTACCAGGAGTGGTTTCAACATGTCTTTTCCCATCTCATCACAACTGGAACCATAGGCCATTGAGTCCATCAGGCCATGGGCAGCTTTCATAGAATCATAGAAATTTACAGCACAGAAGGAGGCCATTTTGGCCCATTGTGTCTGTGCCGGCCAACAAAGAGCTATCCAGCCCAATCTCACTTTCCATCTCTTGGTCCGTAGCCCTGTAGGTTACGGCATTTCAAGTGCGTACCCATGTACTTTTTTTTAAAGTGGTGAGGGTTTCTGCCTCTCTTTAATCCCAGTTCCTTGCCTTCTCTCCCTATCCCTTAATATTTTTATTTCCCAAGTAATTTTGTATGCTTGCACATTTAACATGGACAGTCAGCTTTCTGGGATTCCTGTCTGCATGGGCACAACTTATGAAAATGAATATAGCCAGACTCTTTCTGTTCCGAGTAGAAGTCCCAGCAGATAAGAGCACAATATGGGTGTTTGTAGGAGAGGAGTAATGGTCTTGAATTTAGAGAAAGGGAAGGACAGGCAGGGTGCGGTGGCTAGAAAGAGTTAAATGCCGGGGTGGAAGAGAGTAAAAGCTAGGAATAGCATTGGGGGAGTGCAGGAGACTGGAGCAGTGTTTGAAAGCTGAGGAAGAGGAAAAGCCAGCATAGCATTTGATTGGTGAGGGTTGGGGGCGGTAATGAAGACAAACAAGAAGCATGGAGCAGCACTTGGGAGGGGAAGAAAGAAAAAGTGAGAAATGGCCCTGGGGGAAGGAGCAGGCAAGTTGGGCCTGGTTGGGAGAGATTGGGTCATTGATGGCATGTTCAATGAAGTGCTGATGGGGCCAAAGGAGGAGCCTGATTATTCTTCCTGGCCTGCTTCTTGGAGAATGTGGTGAAAGAAGAGAAGCACAATGAAAGTGTAGCTGCAGCCTCCCTCCTATTTCACCAGCTCCGACTCCCTTTATTGCCTCAATGCAGCGCAGAGGGTCTGGTCATCAATCTTGCCCAGCTATTCTCGTCTGTCTTGCCTTAGAAAGAGGAAGACAATAGGGGCAAGTTAGCTTCAGGAATCATGAAATGAAGTGAAACATGGGTGCTGGATTTGTGGAGCTGACAAATGAATGAAACACAATTGCATTCTGTGAAGCTTTAAGCAGGGTGTTTGCATAAATAGATGAGTGGAGAAACACTTTTCAGTAAAGGTTGCAGCAGTACTGACTAATTTTGGGGTGGGTTGCCATGCACATCATTTCCTGTCATTCTAGTGTACAGGACATCAGATGTAAATTATGCCAATGTGGAAGTGAGTCTATGGAAAGTGTGAAATAATAAGATAGGTGAATTACAGCCATATCATAACCAAAGTTCTTACCTTCTGTTTGTCCTGCTGTCATTAAGTTCTCGTATCTCTTTGTAAAGTTTTGTTTTTGCCTCCCCCCCCCCCCCCCCCTCCAGCAAAATTACTGGCACCTTTGGGTCCCCAGTGGAATTCTGTTTGTAGTAGTATAGGCAGTCCCTCGTAACGAGGATGACTCCCTTCACACCAAAAAAAAGGTGGGCTCACAAGTGTTACGAGTTACATCTTAAAGGGTGGAAGATGCCTATGCAGGATTTTTTTGACGTGCGGTGACTGTTGCACACCAGCCATCACATGGGCTTGACAGAGCTAGGCCTTGATCCAGTGGCGAGGATTGACCAAGATGACTGGAGACCAAGTTCTGTTGCGCATCCCCTGGGCCCCAACCCCCATTGTTAAATGCTGCACTGCTCCTGGTCCACGACCCTGCCGATATTAAATGCTACGCTTCTCCACCCCCCCCCCGCCCTCAATGGGCTATAAGTAAGAGAGCCAGACCGCGGTTCAGTGCGGTGCACTCCTGGGCCAGCTTGCACCCCTCCCTGGGGTGGAGGGGGGGGTAGAAGGAGAAGGAAACAGCATCGGCAGGCGGGGGTGTAAGTAAAAAAAACTAGCCACTGCAGGGAGCGGCGTGAGCTGGCCCAGTAGTGCGACCACTTCTAGAAGGGCGACTGGGCTAACGTCACTGAGATCCAGGCACTCTATTGGAGCCGCGTCCGAGCCCAGCGGGGGGCTGAAATCTGGGCCCAGCGAGGGGCGGAGTGCTTGATGCAAGGAAGAGAGACGTTGTCTTTACTTCAGTAATAAAAATAGTAATTGCTTCAGGTTTAATATATTTATTTCCAGTATGCAACGCACTTAACAAGCCGAGTAGATTAAGTAAATACGAGTACAGATGTGTAAACATGCACTTCACTATTCCCTCGCTGCACTAACTTTTCTAAACAAAATGACTTTTTATATAATTCAGTCAACTTGAATCTGCTTTTTTTTCCTTGATTTGATTCCTTCTGTCACTTGACTTTACATGACATCTTCCCCCCCCCCCCCCCCCCCCCAATTAACCTTCCCATGATGTCCATTTTGAATCAAAGTTTAAGCCCCATGTCACGTCGTTTCCCTTATCTCGTCTGTCCTCGGAACGTTATCTGCCTGCTTTTCTGCGTGAAAAGCAGCTGCATTTAATAACTCCTTTGTCTTTCAAAGTTTTACAACCAAAAAGCCGCCTTCTGGCAGACGTTCAGAGTCCAAGCACAACGCTTTGTTTCAATTAATGACGCGCACGCACACTCTCCTGCAATAATGTTTCCGATCTTGTCTATCCCTTTTATTATTTTAAATGTTTCTATAAGATCTCCCCTCATCCTTCTGAACTCCAACGAGTAAAGACCCAGTCTACTCAATCGATCATCTCCGGAATCAGCCTAGTGAATCGTCTCTCTACCCTCTCCAAAGCTAGTATATCCTTCCTTAAGTAAGGTGACCAAAACTGCACGCAGTACTCCAGGTGCGGCCTCACCAATACCCTATACAGTTGCAGCAGGACCTCCCTGCTTTTGTACTCCATCCCTCTGGCAATGAAGGCCAACATTCCATTCGCTTTCCTGATTACCTGCTGCACCTGCAAACTAACTTTTTGGGATTCATGCACAAGGACCCCCAGGTCCATCTGCACTGCAGCATGTTGTAATTTTCTCTCCATTCAAATAATAATCCCTTTTACTGTTTTTTTTTCCAAGGTGGATGCTCAAGCCACGTATTCATCTGAGCTATCCTGTGTCATCTGCAAATTTTGTTACACTACATTCTGTCCCCTGTTCCAGGTCATCTATGTATATTGTAAACAGTTGTGGTCCCAGTACCGATCCCTGTGGCACACCACTAACCACCGATTTCCAACCCGAAAAGGACCCATTTATCCCGACTCTCTGCTTTCTGTTAGCTAGCCAATTCTCGATCCATGCTAATACATTTCCTCTGACTCCGCGTACCTTTATCTTCTGCAGTAACCTTTTGTGTGGCACCTTATCGAATGCCTTTTGGAAATCTAAATACACCACATCCATCGGTACACCTCTATCCACCATGCTCGTTATATCCTCAAAGAATTCCAGTAAATTAGTTAAACATGATTTCCCCTTCATGAATCCATGTTGCGTCTGCTTGATTGCACTATTCCTATCTAGATGTCCCGCTATTAATAGTTTCAAGCATTTTCCCCACTACAGATGTTAAACTAACTGGCCTTTTGTCTGCCCCCTTTTTTAAACAGAGGCGTTACATTAGCTGCTTTCCAATCCGCTGGTACCTCCCCAGAGTCCAGAGAATTTTGGTAGATTATAACAAATGCATCTGCTATAACTTCCGGCATCTCTTTTAATACCCTGGGATGCATTTCATCAGAACCAGGGGACTTGTCTACCTTGAGTCCCATTAGCCTGTCCAGCACTACCCCGCTAGTGATAGTGATTATCTCAAGGTCCTCCCTTTCCACATTCACGTGACCAGCAATTTTTGGCATGGTTTTTGTGTCTTCCACTGTGAAGACCGAAGCAAAATAATTGTTTAAGGTCTCCACCATTTCCACATTTCCCATTATTAAATCCCCCTTCTCATCTTCTAAGGGACCAACATTTACTTTAGTCACTCTTTTCCGTTTTATATATCGGTAAAAGCTTTTACTATCTGTTTTTATGTTTTGCGCAAGTTTACTTTTGTAATCTACCTTTCCTTTCTTTATTGCTTTCTTAGTCATTTTTTGCTGTCATTTAAAATTTTCCCAATCTACTAGTTTCCCACTAACCTTGGCCACCTTGTACGCATTGGTTTTTAATTTGATACTCTCCTTTATTTCCTTGGTTATCCCTTCTCTTACCGCCCTTCTTTTTCACTGGAATATATTTTTGTTGAGCACTATGAAAGAGCTCCTTAAAAGTCCTCCACTGTTCCTCAGTTGTGCCACCGTTTAGTCTGTGTTTCCAGTCTACTTTAGCCAACTCTGCCATCATCCCACTGTAGTCCCCTTTGTTTAAGCATAGTACGCTCATTTGAGACACTACTTCCTCACCCTCAATCTGTATTACAAATTCAACCATACTGTGATCACTCATTCCGAGAGGATCTTTTACTCGGAGATCGTTTATTATTCCTGTCTCATTACACAGGACCAGATCTAAGATAGCTTGCTCCCTTGTAGGTTCTGTAACATACTGGTCTCAGAAACAATCCCGTATGCATTCTATGAATTCCTCCTCAAGGCTACCCCGTGTGATTTGATTTGACCAATCGATATGTAGGTTAAAATCCCCCATGATTACTGCCGTTCCTTTTTCACATGCCTTCATTAGTCCCTTGATTATTGCCTGCCCCACCGTGAAGTTATTATTTGGGGGCTTATAAACTACGCCCACCAGTGACTTTTTCCCCTTACTATCTCTAATCTCCACCCACAATGATTCAACATTTTGTTCATTAGAGCCAATATCGTCTCTCACAACTGCCCTGATATCATCCTTTATTAATAGAGCTACCCCACCTCCTTTCCCTTCTTGTCTATCTTTCCGAATTGTCAGATACCCCTGTATGTTTAATTCCCAGTCTTGGCCACCCTGCCACCAAATCATACCCATTTGTAATGATTTGTGCCGTCAACTCATTTACTTTATTTCGAATGCTGCGTGCGTTTAGGTAGTGTTTTAATACTAGTTTTTAAACCATGATTTTTAGTTTTGACCCCTTCTGCAGCCCCTTTATATTCATACATATTGTCCCTTCCTATCACCTTGTGGTTTACACTTACCCCAGTGCTACTCTGCTCTGTTGCCTCCTGCCTTTTGCATTCATTCTTGGGTTCTTGTTCATCTGAGCTCTCACCCACTCTAACTAGCTCAGAGCCCTCTCCAGGGTTCCGAATACTCCTTGCATTGAGGCACTGAGCTTTCATGCTTGCCTTTTTATTGCACTTTGACCCTTTAGAATTTTGCTGTACAGTGGCCCTTTTTGTTTTTTGCCTTGGGTTTTCTCTGCCCTCCACTTTTCCCTCATCTCCTTTCTGTCTTTTGCTTTTGTCTCCATTTTGTTTCCCTCTGTCTCCCTGCATTGGTTCCCATCTCCCTGCCATATTAGTTTAACTCCTCCCCAACAGCACTAGCAAACATTTCCCCTTGGACATTAGTTCCGGTCCTGCCCAGGTGCAGACCATCCGGTTTGTACTGGTCCCACCTCCCCCAGAACCGGTTCCAATGCCCCAGGAATTTGAATCTCTCTCTGCTGCACCACTGCTCAAGCCACATATTCATCTGAGCTATCCTGAGATTCCTACTCTGACTGACTAGCACATGGCACTGGTAGCAATCCCGAGATTACTACTTTTGAGGTCCTACGTTTTAATTTAGCTCCTAGCTCCTTAAATTCGTCTCGTAGGACCTCATTCCTTTTTTTTTAACCTATATCGTTGATAAACAAATGCGCCCTATCTTGTAGTGCTTGCTCCCTATACTATATGGTAACCTAGCCTTAATATCTCATCAAGTTCTCTGCCTTCTCCATGTTTCAATATGTCCTAACACTGTTACCTGATAAGTTTGGAAAAAGAAAAGGACCAGCAAAGGGAATTCCATTCAGGTCATGATGCATGAGAGGTGCTTTCTGACCACCTGCGAGTATGTGTACATCTGCAGACAGAAGTGAACGTGCGTTGCTTTAGCGGACAATTAATACTATAGAGGCTCCTCTGGAACAGAAGATCTGATGGCACCATCAGGATTTGTAAATTTCATGACCAACCATAATCTTTGACGGTTCCTCAGAAGTACCCCAATCGTAATATGCTATTCTTTCAGTAGCACTTCATGAAAGAAGGCATGACGTTCCAGGACGATGAACAGCCAACCACTCTGTTCAAACCATTCTGCAAGCACTTACTTGGCAATGATTGTGGGGAACTGTCTTCATGGGCCAAATCGTCAGAGAGCCAGTTGCAGAACTGTACCATTTGCTGCAAAGACATCTGTAGCTACCATTCAGAATAGGGCTGGTCAACTGAGACCTTAAACTTTTTGTTTCATCTCATTGCATGCTGCAGTGGTGATCATGACGATGAGGACATGAATTGGTACAGAGGGCAGCTCTCTTTGCAAGCACCTCATGCAGTGCCATCTGCACTTCAGCAGACATCAAACAGGGTTCAGATACAGGTTGTTTGGCTGCAGAGTCATGCTGGTACCTTGAGTTGATTTTTTTTTTGTCTTGACACTTCTTAGTCCCTCTCCCCCTTTAGCCTTGACATCTGTGATACTATCCTAACCTTTCCAAGGGCCTTTAGAATGTTCAGCACCCTATTCTGACTTCGCTTCAAATTTTATTTGCATACTTTCCTGTTCTCATCACTTGTGTGTTCCTTACAAATGCCCAAATTTGCACCTGAAGCTATGCAAATTGAACAGAAACAGCACACTCACATTAATAGTCCATCTAAAATCTACAAATAACCATTCAAGCCTAAACTGTGTCAATAATAGAAATTCTGGGCTTTGTTCATTCAAGATCCATGTAAATGTTTAATATATGCATTAAAAGATACTAAATCCAAATATAATGTCAATAATTAGTTTCTAAAATCTCAGACCACAATGAAAAATATACACAGTATGTGTTGATCCACTACAGAATGAAGTGGGCAGGAGAAATAAATTACTGTTGACTCTTGCAAGGACTAGCAGGAAATGAACTTCACATGCTGGGCAGGCACTAGGCTACTTTAAACTGGTGCATATCTGGTAATATCTGCTGAGGAATGTATGACACATATCTAATCTGGATGGATCACTACATAAGCAAATAATGGAAAGGGTTTTAATCACCAGATCATCATTCAGCCCCAAAGTAAATAGAACATGATTTTTGGATTGGGCTCCCAGTAGACTGTTTTTTCTTTACATCCCTTAGATTGTTGCAACTGTAAATGCAAATTGTGCTCCAATACTAATATTTTAGGTAATGACTTTACCAGTGGTTTTGCTTGTAGGTCAGGACAAGAGTTTTTTTTAATTGTATTGGATTACTTCAGAGCTGAAGTTGTCTTTCGTCTCTGCATACTCTGCAGCCCTGAGATTTCAATTTGATCACAATTTTCAACTTTGATCAACAAACCAAATTTAATTTGCAATTAAAATCTTTATTCTAATGCATAGTGTAGAAATCTATGAAACTTGCACCATTAGCAGAGCAAAATGTTCATTCCACTGCAAAAAAGACATTAAGCAAGAGTTGGAGAAAAATTGGGTGAGGTGATCCAAAAAAACAGTGGGTTTTGAGGAGGCTTTTGTAGATGGGGAGAGGTGCAGCAAAGGGACAGGGGTTGGAATTCTCGAGTGCAGAGTTGCAACAACTGAAGGTTCTTCGACCAATGTTGGAGCAGAGGGAGGGGAAATGCATAAAAGGTCGTTGATTCAGGTAAATTGGTGTATATCTGGTGATATCTGCTGAGGAATGCAGAGCAAGGGATATGGACTGGAATAGGTTACAGACAAAAGATAATGCAAGGCTATGAGGTCAGTGCACTTAAGTTTGAGTGGAGCTCGGGCTAAGGCGTGGTTCTTTCTGTTTGGAACAGCACAGGATGGCTTCAGTCTTACCACTGAAGAAAGTTCTAACTTAGCCAAAACTTGATGTTGGGCATGCAATCTGACAGCACAGTAGCAGTTGTAGAGGTTGGTGGCATTGACGGAGTACTGGGTCTAATCAACATACACCCGGAAGATGATGCATGCATTCTGTTGCCAAGGAGCAGCACATAGATGAGGAATAATGGGGTCCCTGGGATGGAATTTTGGCACACCTGAGGTCACAATGCGGGAGCCTGTTGCAGTTCCGATTCTTTCCCAACACCCAAAAAGGCAGTTTCTATAAATGGACCAAGCCTCTTATGAACATGCAAGTATGAGTTAGCTTACCTAAATGTAACAATTAATTTCCAATCAAAGGGGATTACAGGTTTTCCACCACGTTCTGATGTCCTCCGCTAGACAGGAAATAATATGCTCTCAGACATGTGCATGCAAGTTAAAATACTTTTCAGGTATATATTTACAAGTTCAATAATTCATAGAAGCAGTTAGACACAGGACTACTAAAACAGCACAGTATTTTTTATAAACCACAAAAATAGACTCAGTCCATAGAGGATTAATGTTATACCTTTTTTAGAACTTGTTTTTAAATTTGACGAGCAGCAAAACTTTTGGATACAATAGTTACTTGTCTATTAATAGACCTTCAAGGTGCGGTGCTGATTCCAGTTCATCGATTGAGTTTGGATTGAGTTTGGATTGAGCTAAAGCGGAGAGTGATAAATTATGCCATGGGATATCTTACAATCATTTTCTTGATGTAAACAAATAGTGTTTACCAGTTTCACATTGAGATGTGAGCTGAGGTGTTAATATTTGGATGTTGGGGCTTCGTCAATACAGGTACCTGTACCTTAATGACTCCGTATTTGGAGAGATTAGAATGATCAATCTGCACGCATAAAACTTTTCAAAAGCTGTTCCAGGCACCAATCATAGAAACATAGAAAATAGGTGCAGGAGTAGGCCCTTCGAGCCTGCACCGCCATTCAATGAGTTCATGGCTGAACATGCAACTTCAGTACCTCATTCCTGCTTTCTCATCATACCCCTTGATCCCCCGAGTAGTAAGGACTACATCTAACTCCTTTTTGAATATATTTAGTGAATTGGCCTCAACAACATTCTGTGGTAGAGAATTCCACAGGTTCACCACTCTCTGGGTGAAGAAGTTTCTCCTCATCTCGGTCCTAAATGGCTTACCCCTTATCCTTAGACTGTGACCCCTAGTTCCGGACTTCCCCAACATTGGGAACATTCTTCCTGCATCTAATCTGTCGAAGCCCATCAGAATTTTAAACGTTTCTATGAGATCCCTTCTCATTCTTCTGAACTCTAGTGAATACAGGCCCAGTTGATCCTGTCTTTCTTGATATGTCAGTCCCGCCATCCCAGGAATCAGTCTGGTGAACCTTCGCTGCACTCCCTCAATAGCAAGAATGTCCGTCCTCAAGTTAGGAGACCAAAACTGTACACAATACTCCAAGTGTGACCTCACCAAGGCCCTGTACAACTGTAGTAACACCTCCCTGCTCCTGTACTCAAATCCCCTCGCTATGAAGGCCAACATGCCATTTGTTGCCTTAACCGCCTGCTGTACCTGCATGCCAATCTTCAATGACTGATGTACCATGACACCGAGGTCTCATTGCACCTCCCTTTTTCCTAATCTGTCACATTCAGATAATCGTCTGTGTCTCTCTTTTTACAACCAAAGTGGATAACCTCACATTTATCCACATTATACATCATCTGCCATGCATTTGCCCACTCATCTAACCTATACAAGTCACTCTGCAGCCTCACAGCATCCTCCTCGCAGCTCACACTGCCACCCAACTTAGTGTCATCCGCAAACTTGGAGATACTGCATTTAATCCCCTCGTCTAAATCATTAATGTACAATGTAAACAGCTAGGGCCCCAGCACAGAACCTTGCGGTACCCCAATAGTCATTGCCTGACATTCTGAAAAGTACCCATTTACTCCTACTCTTTGCTTCCTGTCTGCCAACCAGTTCTCAATCCACATCAGCACACTACCCCCAATCCCATGTGCTTTAACTTTGCACATTAATCTCTTGTGTGGGACCTTATCGAAAGCCTTCTGAAAGTCCAAATACACCACATCAACTGGTTCTCCCTTGTCCACTCTACTGGAAACATCCTCAAAAAACTCCAGAAGATTTGTCAAGCATGATTTCCCTTTCACAAATCCATGCTGACTTGGACCCATCATGTCACCTCTCCCAATGCGCTGCTATGACATCCTTAATAATTGATTCCATCATTTTACCCACTGCCGATGTCAGGCTGACCGGTCTATAATTCCCTGTTTTCTCTCTCCCTCCTTTTTTTAAAAAGTGCGGTTACATTGGCTACCCTCCACTCCATAGGAACTGATCCAGTGTCTATGGAATGTTGAAAAATGACTGGAAATAGCAGATGCATTGACAAGGCCACCTCCTTAAGTACTCCGGGATGCAGACCATGAGGCCCTGGGGATTTATCTGTCTTCAATCCCATCAATTTCCCGACTAATTAGGACTACCCTCAGTTCCTCCTCCCAACTAGACCCTCTGACCCCTTTTGTATCCGGAAGGTTGTTTGTGTCCTCCTTGGTGAATCCCGAACCAAAGTACTTGTTCAATTGGTCTGCCATTTCTTTGTTCCCCATTATGACTTCCCTTGATTCTGACTGCAGGGGACCTACATTTGTCTTTACTAACCTATTTCTCTTTACATATCTATAGAAGCTTTTGCAGTCCATTTTAATGTTCCCTGCAAGCTTCCTCTCGTACTCTCGTTTCCCTGCCCTAATCAAACCCTTTGTCCTCCTCTGCTGAGTTCTAAATTTCTCCCAGTCCCCGGGTTCGCTGCTATTTCTGGCCAATTTGTAGGCCACTTCCTTGGCTTTAATATTATCCCTGATTTCCCTTGATAGCCACGGTTGAGCCATCTTCCCTTTTTTATTTTTACGCCAGACAGGGATGTACAATTATTGTAGTTCATCCATGCAGTCTCTAAATGTCTGCCATTGCCCATCCACTATCAACCCCTTAAGTATCATTCGCCAATCTATCCTAGCCAATTCACACCTCATACCTTCAAAGTTACCCTTTAAGTTCTGGACCATGGTCTCTGAATTAACTGTTTCCTTCTCCATCCTAATGTAGAATTCCACCATGTTATGGTCACTCTTCCCCAAGGGGCCTTGCACAACGAGATTGCTAATTAATCCTCTCTCATTACACAACACCCAGTCTAAGATGGCCTCCCCCCTAGTTGGTTCCTCGACATATTGGTTTAGAAAACCATCCTTATGCACTCCTCCAGGAAATCCTCCTCCACCGTATTGTTTCCAGTTTGGTTAGCCCAATCTATATGCATATTAAAGTCACCCATGATAACTGCTGCACCTTTATTGCATGCACCCCTAATTTCCTGTTTGATGCCCTCCCCAACATCACTACTACTGTTTGGAGGTCTGTACACAACTCCCACTAGCGTTTTCTGCCCTTTGGTATTCCGTAGCTCCACCCATACTGATTCCACATCATCCAAGCTAATGTCTTTCCGTACAATTGCGTTAATTTCCTCTTTAACCAGCAGCGCCACCCCGCCTCCTTTTCCTTTCTGTCTATCTTTCCTAAATGTTGAATACCCCTGGATGTTGAGTTCCCAGACTTGGTCACCCTGGAGCCATGTTTCCGTGATGCCAACCACATCGTATCCGTTAACTGCTATCTGCACAGTTAATTCGTCCACCTTATTCCGAATACTCCTCGCATTGAGGCACAGAGCCTTAAGGCTTGCCTTTTTAATACACTTTGACCCTTTAGAATTTTGCTGTAAATTGGCCCTTTTTATTTTTTGCCTTGGGTTTCTCTGCCCTCCCCTTTTACTCATCTCCTTTCTGTCTTTTGCTTCTGTCTCCATTTTGCTTCCCTCTGTCTCCTTGCATTGGTTTCTATTCCCCTGCCATATTAGTTTAACTCCTCCCCAACAGCAATTTTTGACTTGATTGGTTTCGTAATAAAAGCTTTGATTTAGGACAGAGATTTTCCATAAATTCACAGGCTCAAAAGTCTCCCCTGTTTTCTGATTGTACGGGTTCAATGTGAAACGAGTTTGGGTAGTCTCCATCCAGATCTTCCTGCACATAGCTTACAGCAAAACTGTCCCTAATGAGCAATCTCACCTTGAGAGACTACAATGTGGCTGGTGTGAGAAGTGGAAAAAATGGTACAATGGTACATTAAGAAATGCTCTTCTGTTGGGGCAGAGTAGAGGGATTTTTACTCTGTATCTAGCTATGCTCTGTCTGATGGAATGTTTAATGCTGATACCGGATGCCTGAAATGGAAGGAGTTTCATTTCTCAGCACAATTCTTCAATTTGAGCACAAAATCTAAAATATGTAAGAACCGGTCTGGCTGTATGCAACCAATTAGATCTATCAGCCTTCACTGCTACTGATCAATGGGATCTTCCTGCAGATACAGCTAGCCAAAGCCATCTTTAAATCAGAATAATTGCAATTATCTGAAATTTCAACGTCATAAATGTAGAAGTCTCCCTATTTGTTACAAAGCCATTTCTGGTGTTTCTGTATGGTGTGTCTTTGGTTTGTGTCATGTTTTTGGCAGAAGGAAAATCTAGTTGAAAAAAGATCAAAAATGAATTTGATCCCCTGTTGCAAGCTGTATATATTACTGAAACTTTTGGTTGTATGTGTATTCCAGCTTTACCCATTGCAATGAGTTGTCTAAGTCAACAACAACTTGCATTTATATAGCACCTTTAACGTAGTAAAACTTCCCAAGGCGCTTCACAGGAGTGTTGTAAGATTAAAATTTGACACCGAGCCGTGTAAGGAGAAATTAAGAGCAGATGACCAGAAGCTTGATCAAAGAGGTAGGTTTTAAGGAGCGTGTTAAAGGAGGAAAAGGAGATAGAGGTTTAGTGAGGGAATTCCAGAGCTTGGGGCCTATGCAACTGAAGGCATGGTCGCCAATGGTTGAGCAATTATAATCTGGGATGCTCAAGAGGGCAGAATTAGAGGAGCACAGGTGGTTGTGGGGCTGGAGGAGGTTAGGGATGGGGTGAGGCCATGGAGGGATTTGAAAACAAGAATGAGAACTTAACCTATTGCTTAACCAGGTGCCAATGTAGATCAGCGAGCACAGGGTGATGGGTGAACGCGACTTGGTGCGAGTTAGGTGACAAGCAGCCGAGTTTTGGATCACTTCATTTATATCGGGTAGAACATGGGAGGCCAGCCAGGACTGCGTTGGAATAGTCCAAGTCTAGAGGTAATAAAGGCATGATGAGGTTTTCAGCAGCAGATGAGCCGAGTCAGGCAGTGTTACGGAGGTGGAAATGGGCCGTCTTCGTTATGCCCGGGATGAGTGGTCGGAAGCTCATTTCAGGGTCAAATGTGACACCAAGGTTGAAAACCGTGTGGTTCAGCCTCAGACAGATCCGAGGAAAAGGGATTGAGTCGGTGGCTAGGGATCAGACTTTGTGCGGGAACCAAAAACAATGGCTTCAGTCTTCCCAATATTTAATTGGAGAACATTTCTGTCCTTCCAGTTCTGGATGTCCGACGAGCAATATGACAATTTAGAGACCGTGGAGGGGTTGCGAGAAGTGATGGTGAGGTAGAGCTGGATGTCGTCGGTGTACATGTGGAAACTGATGCTGCGTTTTCAGATGATGTCACCAAGGGGCAGCATGTGGATGAGAAATAGGCGGCCATGGATAGATTCCTGGGTGACACCAGAGGTAACAATGCAGGTGTGGGAAGAGAAGCTGTTTCAGGTGATTCTCTGGCTACAATTGGATAGATAAGAATGGAACTGGGCGAATGCTGCCTCACACAGCAGAACGACGGTGGCGAGGTGTTGGAGGAGGATGGAGTGTTCAACCGTGTCAAAGACTGCAGACAAGTCTACAAGGACGAGGAGGGATAGTTTACCTTTGTCGCAGTCACAAAGGGTGTGATTTGTGACTTTGAGAGCCTTTTCGGTACTGTGGTAGGGCGGAGGGATTCAAACATGGAGTTGTGGGAAAGATGGGCAAGGATTAGGGAGGTTGGAGATGGGGCAGTAGTTTGCAAGGACAGAGGGGGGGTCAATGATTATATTTTGAGGGGAGGGGTGAGAACCTGAGCAGAGAGAACCATTAACAATATCAGCTAACATGGGAGCCAGAAAAGGAAGTTGGGTGGTCAGCAGTTTGGTGAGAATAGGGTTGAGGGAGCAGGAAGTGGGTCTCATGGACAAGATGAGCACGGAGGTGTCATGAGGGGAGATCGAAAAAAAACTGGAGAAAGATGCAAATTCAAGGTTAGGGCAAGTAGGAACCTTAAAGCAAATTTGGTCCAGTGGGCTTAGGGAAAGAAGGGAAGTGCCAGAGGCAGCTGATCGGATGGTCTAAATCTTGGAGACATAAGTCCATGAGTTCCTCGCACTGGTTGGAGATGTGGGTGGAGGAGTTAGGGGAGAGGGGTTTAAGAAGACGGTTAGCAGTAGAGAATAGAAGCCAGGGGGTTATCTTTGCATTCCAGAAAGATTCTGGAATTGTGAGCAATTCTGGCAGACAAGTGCAGGACCTGATGATGCTTTTTGTGGTTCAGCCAGATCTGCAGTGGATGGCTAAACTAGTTATCCACCATATCCGTTCCAAGTCTGCGTCCCTTGGACTTAAGGGAGCGAAGATGAGGGCCGTACCAGTGGAACGGCCAGGGTGTGAGAGTAATTGTTTTAATAGGGTCGAGGGCATTAAAAGTGAGGGTGTGGTTGAGCAGATCGATAACTGCAGAAATGTCATGGTAATGGAGGGCCAAAGGCTGCACAATTGGATTTCGTAAATGCAGTTGTAAGAGAGTTAGGAATTTTTTTTTCCAGGAACAGACACAGAAGGAGGTAGGGTGGTGGGGGGTGGGTGGTGTGTTTTGGGGATGTGGATGGAGAGCGATGCAAGGAAGTGGCCAGAGATGGCCGTATCTGCGATTGATATGAGAGTAGTGAGGCCACAAGACATGTGAAGGTCAAGGGGGTGATCACCATGAATATTGGTTGGAGAGTTTACATGGAGGGAGAGATTAAGGGAAGATAGGAGGACAGTAAGCTCCAGAGAGGGAGCAAGATGAATTGAGATGGAGTTTGAAATCACAGGATGAGAAGTCGTTCGGTGCTGAGGGAGGAAAGCAGTGAAGAGATATCTGTGATATTTTTATGATACTTGGGTGAGTGGTAGAGAATGAGAATTAGGTGAGAGATGGAATAAGGCAAGATGCTCAAAGCAGGGAAAAGTGGCAGGGTAGTCGGGGGACAGACCAAGGTGTGATTTGGTGTTGAGGGCCACCACCACCACCATGGCAGTCTGGGCGTGGCAAGTGGTGGAAGGTATAGCCATTCAAGGGTAAGGTGTCATCACCCCTCAGCCATATTTCCGTCAGGGCCATGATGTCGATGCCATCATCCATAATAAGCTCATGGATGGCAATGGCCTTATTCGCAAGTGAACGGACGTTCTGAAGTGAAATTCAGAGAGGATCGGTGATGGCTGAACTACTGGTTTAGCCATCTACTGCCAGCATCCACAGGGTCAGCGCTCGGGTGAGTTAGACGGAGTGGAGATTGGCAAGATTAGCCCCCAGTGGGCGCATTGAGTGGGAAGGTCATCGAGAGACTGATGAGACAGCGACGAGTGCCACGCTGGGCCTTTCGGAGGATGCCAAAAGAGGGAAGCTGTCGGCTTATCCAAGAGGGAATTAATCCTGGGAAGGCAGCAGAAGAGTAATGAAGGAATGGGGTAGATGATTTTTAACAGGAATTCGTGTTCACAATTGCATCTATGATTGTGTTTCCCTAAACAAGTATCCAGTTTATCAGGAGGTCATCTGTAACTTCCTTTTACACTATATAGCAATTCCTATCTAGTTTGAGAATACACTCTGCTTCATTCATTTAACCTCTACAAGGTTCATTTTCTGCAGATTTCTACATACAGGATAAGACTGGTTTAAAGATATGAGCTGAAAGACTTCTTTCACGTTACTTTTGTAGTAAACTTAAATATGTTTTAAATTTTTTGCAAGTTGGAATGGTTACAAATCAAAATGAACCTCATCTACTCCTTCAGCAGTTGACAGCATAAGACATTAGTGCGTGGCAGCAGTCATACAGCCTAACTAGCTTATTTTGGGAAACAAAGCTTCAGAGTATGCAGTGATACCTGGCTGAGTATAATTTTTGTGTACTGAATGGCATGGAGACTACTAATTGGAGAATTTGCTTTGCCAAAACCAACAAACTCTATTGGCTGTCCTCCAGCTATGCAGTGGTGATATGGATTAATGTTCTGTAGTGCAGAAGTTCAGCAGAACTTTTCCTGAGCTATATGCCAGCACTTTCTTGAAGTTTCATGTAGCCAGTGTAACTTTTTTATTTCTGATGGACAGGGGACTTTAAAACTGTTCAGTTCAGAGACCATTTGTGCTATCTGCATCTTGAGGCTTGTTTGAGCTCGTGTAATTAAAATATATTTCACAGAAACAAAGGTTTGATAGGGAAATGTTAGTCACTTTTTTTTTTACAGTAAAGAAAATTAGAAGTTTATTTTACATAGTTTTAAGACTATAATATTGATTGCTATTAAGAAATATTTTACTGAAGAGAAAACTAACTCTTCCCTCTAAACTGCTTATACTTGATTAAATCAAGTACATTTTTAATCTCACTGTTCCTCCCCTTCTGAAGCTGCTAACTCATGCTGGAATATGGTCCTATGGGTTTTGGCAGCTCCATGGTGCCGCACTTGGACAATAAGTGTTGGCTATTCAACTAGGGAAGGGGGAGATCACAGATGATCCAAATCCTGTCTGATATCCACACCGAATGTAAGTGGAGAATGTTGCAGCATGGAAACATATGGTTCCAGTCATCAAATCTGCACTGGTGTTTTTCTCCAAGTCTAATCTCTCTCTCTCTCTCTCTCTCTCTCTCTCTCTCTCTCTTGTTGGCTTCCTGTGCCCTTTAATATTCCTCTTCTATTTTTAAAAGAATTTATAGACTCTGCTTCAATTCATTGTGTGACTACCTTTAAATTTGTGTCTCTGCAGCCAGTAGAAACAATACATCACTTTTTACCTTATCATACCCTCTCAGCTCTGAAAAAGTCCCCAACTTTTGAAATCTCTTCATAACTAATTCCCCATCACTGGTTAAGATCCTAGTGACTATCCTGCAACCTACCTATTGTATTTGTGTTATATATGCAATAAAGGTTCAAACGGAGTACTGTTTAACTAAGCAAGGTGCAACCTCGGCTTTGCTTTATTTTGGCCCAAAGTGTCTGACTCACAAAATGGCAGGCCCTTTTATACTCGAGCAGCATCATGTTTGTGCTGCTCAGTGGCCTCCAACAATGACACCATCTGGTGGCTACAAATTAGCATGTACATACATGACAATTTGTTTGTTTCCTATGATGGCGTGTCGAAAACAGTAGGCAATACTCTAACTACAGCCTAACCTATGGTCAACGTAACCTCCTTGTTTTGGATTCTATGCCGCTGCATACAGAATCAGTCTTTTATTTACCTTTTTTATGGCCTTGTTAACTTGCACTGCCACCTTTAATGCTGTTTATATATCCAGTGAGGCTACAGCGCTCACCATTATAAGTGGGTAAATCGGACAGCAATTTTTAGAGCCAGCACATGCACAGTTAACCATGCAAATCCGGAAGTTGCTGTCAGTGATAACCTGCTCCTCCACAAGGTATGCTGTTGCAGTCCTCGCCGATTGACTCGGCACTGAAATGAATAAAACGGTGTGAACTTGGGGTACTTGCCACGAATTCCAAACTAAAAATGGCTGAAAAAGTTAAGGCAGGTGCATTCAGCAGTAAGTGAACTTTAATGGCATGTGATATTTACTGCTAAACAGGGCCCTGAAAATCACATTTAACAAGTGGGGAGTCCCATTCCCTCAAGAAAATTAGTGTTGGAGATAAATTTTTCTGTCACTTGCCCCTCTCTCTCAATCCCATCTGTATTTCCCTATCTTTATTTTGCTTTTAGTACATCATTTAAATCTAATTTATGTTCCCTGCTTCATACTTCCTGGTTTAGACTGCATGTCTGTGAGGATTCTTCAGTCTGATTGGTTGAAGAGCCTCGCTGTTCTTGTTCTGCTCAGACATTACAGATCCCCTGTAGAGGGCGTCGCGCTGCAACAAATGCTGGATTGGAGCAAGTGTGCACTCCAAAGCCCGCGAAAACTGCAACTGTTTGGGCCTAAGTTTCCACATGATTTGCGCCTGATTTTTAGGAGCAACTGGTGGAGAACGGACTATCTTAGAAATCGCAATTCTCCACATTTTTTTTTCTGCAGTTCTAGTCAGGTAGAACAGTTCTACTTTAGAACAGAATTTTTTCTTCAAAAGGGGGCGTCCGGCCACTGACGCCTGATTTCAAAGTTTCCACAGTGAAAACGTACTCCAAACTAAGTTAGAATGGAGCAAGTGAAGATTTTTGTAGGGAAAAAACCTGTTCTACACATTAAAAGATCAGGCGCAGGTTACAAATTAGGCGTCCAGAACGAGGTGGGGGTGGGGGGGGGGAGGGAAAGGGAAGTCATTAAATTCTACTATAAATCCTTATTTATACTTCTACAAATATTATACAAATAAATCCAACCTGAATAAACATTTATAAGCAAAGAAAAGATTAAATAAACCATCTTCCTATC
This sequence comes from Pristiophorus japonicus, assembly GCF_044704955.1. Taxonomy (NCBI): domain Eukaryota; kingdom Metazoa; phylum Chordata; class Chondrichthyes; family Pristiophoridae; genus Pristiophorus; species Pristiophorus japonicus. The sequence goes on from NC_091981.1 coordinate 221,693,035, forward strand.
TATGTGAAGGCACGGAGAATGCTGCAGTCAGCCTGAGGCGCCCGTTCTTCCCGCGGGGGGGGGGAGGAGGTGCCCGTTCTTCCCGCGGGGGGGGGGGGCGGCGCCCGTTCTTTCCCACGGGGGGGCGAGGAGGCGCCCGTTCTTCCCGCGGGGTGGAGGGGGGGGGGGAGGGAAGAGAAAGAGGAGGCGCCCGTTCTTTCCCGCAGGGGGGGGGGGGAGAGGGGAGGAGAGGAGAGGAGAGGAGAGGCACCCGTTCTTCGGGGGGGGGGGGGGGGGGAGGCACCCGTTCTTCCCGCGGGGGAGGGGAGAAGGAGACTGAGAAGGCTGCAAGTGCTGATGGCGATGTGCTTTTATTAAAAAAATGTTCAAAAATTAAACAGCTACAAAGAACTACAAAAATGGCCGAGTGCCAATGTTTTTTTCACACTGCGCGTGCGCGAACGCTCCAACGCGCACGTGCAGCGTTGCCGGCAGGAAAAAAACTAATTTAAATAGTACCCGCCCCCTCTCACTTACAAAATCGGCGCGAGTGTAGGCTCCGCCCCCCTGGGCGCCGCGCCAGGCAGACAAGGAGCTGCAGAATGCTCCAGAATCGCGAGGTTTTTTTAGGCGCGAAAAACGGGCGCCCAGCTCGGAGGGGCACCCGTTTTTTTATCGTGTGGAAACTTGGGCCCTTAGAGAGGTGAACGGCAAGCGCCGTTCCTTCACCGCTGACCACAAAATCCAAGCCATCACCTGCCATCTATCTGCCTCTCTTGTAAGCCAATCTGTGTCCTGATACATTTTTTCTCAATTCTCCTAACAGTAAGCCATAAAACTAATTTTGGTTCCATTGTTAAATTTTTATATTCTCTCAGTTTCAAGACTAGTCATTTATATACATAGTAAATAAGAAGCATCCAACAAATGGCGCTCACCACATCTTTCCAGTCAAAGAAACTTTCTTTTACTCCTATCCTTTACGCTCTGCTGTCCAACCATTTTTCAAACCATGTGGCCACATTGTTATTCCCATGTGCTGCTAGCTTAGTATTTCATCTAGGAGTCATTTGCCAACAACTGAAGTAGGACTAACTGGCCTTGTAGTTTCCTGGTTAAGGCTCTGAGTCTCAATGCGAAGAGCATTCATAATAAGGTGGATGAATTAATGCGCAGATAGCTGTTAACCGATATGATGTAATTGAGATTACGGAGACATGGCTCCAGGGTGACCAAAGCTAGGAACTCAACATCCAGGGGGTATTCAATATTCAGGAAGGATAGACAAAAAGGAAAAGGAGGCGGGGTAGTGTTACTGATTAGGAGGAGATTAACGCAATAGTAAGGAAGGACATTAGCTTGGATGATGTGGAATCTATATGGGTAGAGCTGCGAAACACCAAAGGGCAGAAAACGTTAGTGGGAGTTGTGTACAGACCACCAAACTTTATTGTAAGGTTGGGGATGGCATCAAACACGAAATTAGGGATGTGTGCAATAAAGGTACAGCAGTTATCATGGGTGACTTTAACCTACATATAGATTGGGCTAACCAAACTGGTAGCAATACTGTGGAGGTGGATTTCCTGGAATGCATAAGGGATGGTTTTCTAGACCAATATGTCGAGGAACCAACTAGAGAGCAGGCCATCCTACACTGCGTCTTGTGCAACGAGAGAGGATTAATTAGCAATCTTGTCGTGCAAGGCCCCTTGGGGAAGAGTGACCATAATATGGTAGAAGTCTGCATTAAGATGGAAAATGACGCAGTTAATTCAGAGATTAGGGTCCCGAACTTAAAGAAAGGTAACTTCGATGGTATGAGATGTGAATTGGCCAGGATAGAATGGCGAATGATACTTAAAGGGTTGACGGTGGATAGGCAATGGCAGACATTTAGAGATCACATGGATGAACTACAACAATTGTACATCCCTGTCTGGAGTAAAAATAAAACGGGGAAGGTGGCTCAACCGTGGCTAACAAGGGAAATTAGAGATAGTGTTAAATCCAAGGAAGAGGTATATAAATTGGCCAGAAAAAGCAGCAAACCTGAGGACTGGGAGAAATTTAGAATTCAGCAGAGGAGGACTAAGGGTTTAATTAGGAGGGGGGAAATAGAGTATGAGAGTAAGTTTGCAGGGAACATAAAAACTGACTGCAAAAGCTTCCATAGATATGTGAAGAGAAAAAGATTAGTGAAGACTAATGTAGGTCCCTTGCAGTCAAAATCAGGTGAATTCATAATGGGGAACAAGGAAATGAACAAATACTTTGGTTCTGTCTTCACTAAGGAAGACACGAATAACCTCCTGAAAACACTAAGGACCGAGGGTCTAGCGAGAAGGAGGAACTGAGGGAAATCATTATTAGTCAGGAAATGGTGGTAGGGAAATTGATGGGATTGAAGGCCGATAAATCCCCAGGGCCTGATCGTCTGCATCCCAGAGTACTTAAGGAAGTAGCCCTAGAAATAGTAAATGCATTGGTCATTTTCCAACATTCCATGGACTCTGGATCAGTTCCTATGGATTGGAGGGTAGCTAATGTAACCCCACTTTTTTTTTAAAAAGGAGGGAGAGAAAAAGAGAATTATAGACCGGTTAGCCTGACATCGGTAGTGGGGAAAATGCTGGAATCAATTATTAAAGATGTAATAGCAACGCATTTGGAAAGCAGTGACAGGATCGGTCCAATACAGCATGGATTTATGAAAGGGAAATCATGCTTGACAAATCTTCTAGAATTTTGGAGGATGTAACTAGCAGAGTGGATAAGGGAGAACCAGTGGATGTGGTGTATTTGGACTTTTGACAAGGTCCCACACGAGATCAGTGTGCAAAATTAAGGTGCATGGGATTGGGGGTAATGTATTGACATGGATAGAGAACTGGTTGGCAGACAGGAAGCAAAGAGTGGGAATAAACGGGTCCTTTTCAGAATGGCAGGCAGTGACTAGTGGGGTACCACAAGGTTCAGTGCTGGGACCCCAGCACTTTACAATATATATTAATGATTTAGACAAAGGAATTGAATGCAATATCTCCAAGTTTGCAGATGACACTAAGCTGGGTGGCGGTGTGAGCTGTGAAGAGGTCCCTAAGAGGCTGCAGGGTGACTTGGACAGGTTAGGTGAGTGGGCAAATGCATGGCAGATGCAGTATAATGTGGATAAGTGTGAGGTTATCCACTTTTGTGGCAAAAACAGGAAAGCAAATTATTATCTGAATGGTGACATAAGTAAAAAGGGAGGTGCAAAGAGACCTGGGTGTCATGGTACATCAATCATTGAAAGTAGCATGCAGGTACAGCAGGCAATTAAGAAAGCAAATGGCATGTTGGCCTTCATAGAGAGAGGATTTGAGTATAGGAGCAGGGAGGTCTTACAGCAGTTGTACAGGGCCTTGGTGAGACCACACCTTGAGTATTGTGTGCAGTTTTGGTCTCCGAATCTGAGGAAGGACATTCTTGCTATTGAGGGAATGCAGCAAAGGTTCACCAGACTGATTCCCGGGATGGAAGGGCTGACATATGAAGAAAGACTGGATCGATTTGGCTTGTATTCACTGGAATTTAGAAAAATGAGAGGGGATCTCATAGAAGCATATAAAATTCTGACAGGATTGGACAGGTTAGATGCAGGAAGAATGTTCCCGATGTTGGGGAAGTCCAGAACCAGGGGTCACAGTTTAAGGATAAGGGGTAAGCCATATAGGACTGAGATGAGAAACTTTTTCACCCAGAGAATTGTGAACCTGTGGAATTCTCTACCACAGAAAGTTGTTGAGTCCAGTTTGTTGGATATATTCAAAAGGGAGTTAGATGTGGCTCTTACGACTAAAGGGATCAGGGGTATGGAGAGAAGGCAGGAGTAGGGCACTGAAGTTGCATGATCAGCCATAGAAACATAGACACATGGAAAATAGGTGCAGGAATAGGCCATTCGGCCCTTCGAGCCTGCACCACCATTCAATATGATCATGCACTTCAGTACCCCATTCCTGCATGATATTGAATGGTGGTGCAGGCTCAAAGGGCCGAATGACCTGCTCCTGCACCTATTTTGTATGTTTCTCCATTTATGAAGAGAATTACATTTGCCACCCTCCAGCCATATTATCCTTTGCATAAAATTTTGGAAAATTATAGTCAGATTTTCTCCCCGGCTTCCCCCAGGATCCTTGGGTTGAAATTGGTATGCATTGGGTGTAAAGTGGGTACAACTAATGATTAATTTAGCAGTGCGACAGCCCGCAACCAATCACATGCATTCAAGCCACTGATACATTCGTCAGGCCTATTTTTCAGGCATAGGGCCCCTTACATATGTAACTAAGGGGCGTAATGCCTGTTTTAGGTCCCTTTGCCAAAGTTGGTTGGTGATGACTGGAGCAGGAGCTGGGCCTTCTTTGCTTGGGCTTCTTCAGTCACCACTGCAGCTGCTAACAAATTGAAGGTTTATTTTTGTTTTAAATTCAGAAATTGTTGTCGGGTAGCTAGGAGATCCAAGAGTGCTCCCTCGACTTCTGCACTCTAGTGCTTTTTCAAACTAATATCTACATTCTCTGAAAACTGAGGCACAGTGTTTACTATCTCTACCATTCCCTCACTCTCCATTTCAAACTTGTCTTTTTCATAAGAAATAGGAGCAGGAGTAGGCCATAAGGCCCCTCAAGCCTGCTCCGCCGTTCAATAAGATCATGGCTGATCTGATCATGGACTCAGCTCCATTTCCCTGCCCGCTCCCCATAAACCCCTTATCCCCTTATCGTTTAAAAATCTGTCTTAAATTTATTTAACATCCCAGCTTCCACAGCTCTCTGAGGCAGCGAAGTCCACAAATTCACAACCCTCTGAGATAAGAAGTTTCTCCTCATCTCGGTTCCAAATGGGCGGCCCCTTATTCTAAGATTGTGCCCTCTAGTTCTAGTCTCCCCCACCAGTGGAAACATCATCTCTGCATCCACCTTGTCAAGCCCCCTCATAATCTTATATGTTTCGATAAGATCACCTCTCATTCTTCTGAATTCCAATGAGTAGAGGCTCAACCTTTCCTCATAAGTCAACCCACTCATCCCCAGGATCAACCTAGTGAATCTTCTCTGAACTGCCCCCACAGCAAGTATATCCTTTTGTAAATATGGAAACCAAAACTGTACGCAATAATCCAGGTGTGACCTCAACAATACCCTGTACAGCTGTAACAAGACTTCACTGCTTTTATACTCCATCCCCTTTGCAATAAAGGCCAAGATTCCATTGACCTTCCTGATCACTTGCTGTACCTGCATACTATCCTTTTGTGCTTCATGCACAAGTATCCCCAGGTCCTGCTGTACTGCAGCACTTTGCAATCTTTTTCCATTTAAATAATAACTTTCTCTTTTGATTTTTTTTTTCTGCCCAAGTGCATGATCTCACACTTTCCAAACTTATACTCCATCTGCCAAATCTTTGCCCATTCACTTAGATGTCTATGTCCTCCTGCAGCCTCTTTATGTCCTCCTCACACATTGCCCTTCCTCCCATCTTTGTATCGTCAGCAAACTTGGCTACATTACACTCAGTCCCTTCTTCCAAGTCGTTAATATAGATTGTAAATAGTTGGGGTCCCAGCACTGATCCCTGTGACACCTCACTCGTTGCTGATTGCCAACCAGTGAATGAACCATTTATCCCGACTCTGTTTTCTGTTTGTCAGCCACTACACCACATCCACTGGTTCCCCTTTATCCCCCCTGTTCGTTACATCCTCAAAGAATTCCAGCAAATTTGTCAAACGTGACTTCCCCTTCATAAATCCATGCTGACTTTGCCTGACCAAATTTCCAAATGTCTTGTTACTGCTTCTTTAATAATTGACAACATTTTCCCAACCACAGATGTTAGGCTAACTGGTCTATAATTTCCTGCTTTTTATCTGTCTCCTTGGTCCTCAGGCCTCTATTATTATTTGGGTGAGCTGTCGCCTCCACAGGCAGCTCGCCCCTTAACTAATGAATGTCCGCCGCTTGCCTCTCTTAGCAACCTTGACTATCCTCTTAATTTATCTATAAAAAGCATTTTTATTGTCCTTTGTTTTATTATTTTCTCTCCTACTCCCTCTTAACTTTTTCTAATAAGTTTTGTAGCTTTCTACATTGAAGTAATATATAAACATATCTTGTGTCCCCATGTACTTCCTACCTGTAGAACTTTACTTTCTGCTGTTAATATTTCCTATCAAAATTCCTGTGTTTACATTTATAATTTAAACTACGTCAATTTATAATTTAAACTAATTTAAACCTCTTGCCATTGGTTTCAGTTTGGTCTCGGTTTTCTTGTAGTGCAGGAGAACTTGTTTGGTTTCTAAATTCTTGTATATTTTGCTGCTTCACTATAAATCAACGACTGTCTCTGCCATCTGTGACGGAGACTAATTCCCGTATTGGACTGTTCAGTCACCTAAGAACTCACTTTGAGCGGAAGCAAGTCTTCCTCGATTTCGAGGGACCACCTATGATGATGATGAATAACCTAAAATAAAATGATGTAAATAAAAATTAAGACCGAATGTTTGTCATTAAATTTGGGACTGAATTCCATCTGTCTGCTTTGGTCAAATTGTCCCCTGCTCCCAACCCCGCTTAATGTAAAGATTACTGTCTGCACTTCCCGTGTGCAGCATCATGTGAGATTTAAAGCTGCTCGTTTGTCTTTTTTTTAATCTGCTCTGAAAGCTCACTTTTTTTTTGTGTTTCAAATTTAATCTAATCTCCCTATTCATCCATGGAACCTCCAGCCTTTAATACATTCCCTTTTTCCCTTACTGAAATATGCATGATTTGTACCCTTTCCACCTCCAGTTTAAATATTTCCCATTACTGATCTGCAGTTCTGTGTGCTAATTTTTCTTTCCCTTTTTTAATCTCAGCAAGGTCCCTTTTTATCATCCTCATCGCTTTGCTTTTTTTTCCCCAATCAACTAAACCTGTCCTCCAGTTTCAGTTTACACGTTCTGTTCTTGCACTGAACTGTTTTATTGTGGTTACTGCTTCCTTAAATTTAGGTCCTCTATTTGCTGCACTTCTTTACCCAGACCAGGTCAAGTCATGCTCTCTCCATTGTTGGAGCATCCACGTATTCGCTGAGAAACCAAAACACCACAAAAAACCCCCTTTCTTGCCACAGACATTTTCCCTATCTTGGCCTATTTTTGGATAATTACAACTCAATTGTTAACACGCACTTCTCCAAATTGTCAACAAATTGTATCTTAAATTTATTTTCCACTGATTAATGGTCTGTGATAAACTCTAAGCAGTCTGGCCAATCCCTTGCTGTTTCTAAACTCAATCCACAGGGCCTCTCATTGGACATAGAAACGTAGAAACATGGAAAATTGGTGCAGGAGTAGGCCATTCGGCCCTTCTAGCCTGCACCACCCTTCAATGAGTTCATGGCTGAACATGCAACTTCAGTACCCCATTCCTGCTTTCTCGCCATACCCCTTGATCCCCCTAGTAGTAAGGACTACATCAAACTTGAATATATTTGTGAATTGGCCTCAACAACTTTCTGTGGGTCGAGAATTCCACAGGTTCAACACTCTCTGGGTGAAGAAGTTTCTCCTCATCTCGGTCCTAAATGGCTTACCCCTTACCCTTCGACTGTGACCCCTGGTTCTGGACTTCCCCAACATTGGGAACATTCTTCCTGCATCTAACCTGTCTAAACCCGTCAGTATTTTAAACGTTTGTATGAGGTCCCCTCTCATTCTTCTGAACTCCAGTGAATACAAGCCCAGTTGATAGTCTTTCTTGATGGGTCAGTCCCGCCATCCCGGGAATCAGTCTGGTGAACCTTCGCTGCACTCCCTCAATAGCAAGAATGTCCTCCTTCAGGTTAGGAGACCAAAACTGTACACAATACTCCAGGTGTGGCCTCACCAAGGCCCTGTACAACTGTAGTAACACCTCCCTGCCCCTGTACTCAAATCCCCTCGCTATGAAGGCCAACATGCCATTTGCTTTCTTAACCACCTGCATGCCAACCTTCAATGACTGATGTACCATGACATCCAGGTCTCTTTGCACCTCCCCTTTTCCTAATCTGTCACCATTCAGATAATAATCTGTCTCTCTGTTTTTACCACCAAAGTGGATAACCTCACATTTATCCACATTATACTTCATCTGCCATGCATTTGCCCACTCACCTAACCTATCCAAGTCGCTCTGCAGCCTCATAGCATCCTCCTCGCAGCTCACACTGCCACCTAACTTAGTGTCATCCGCAAATTTGGAGATACTACATTTAATCCCCTCGTCTAAATCATTAATGTACAATGTAAACAGCTGGGGCCCCAGCACAGAACCTTGCGGTACCCCACTAGTCACTGTCTGCCATTCTGAAAAGTACCCATTTACTCCTACTCTTTGCTTCCTGTCTGACAACCAGTTCTCAATCCATGTCAGCACACTACCCCCAATCCCATGTGCTTTAACTTTGCACATTAATCTCTTGTGTGGGACCTTGTCGAAAGCCTTCTGAAAGTCCAAATATACCACATCAACTGGTTCTCCCTTGTCCACTCTACTGGAAACATCCTCAAAAAATTCCAGAAGATTTGTCAAGCATGATTTCCCTTTCACAAATCCATGCTGACTTGTACCTATCATGTCACCTCTTTCCAAATGCGCTGCTATGACATCCTTAATAATTGATTCCATCATCTTACCCACTACCGATGTCAGGCTGACCGGTCTATAATTCCCTGTTTTCTCTCTCCCTCCTTTTTTAAAAAGTGGGGTTACATTGGCTACCCTCCACTTGATAGGAACTGATCCAGAGTCAATGGAATGTTGGAAAATGACTGTAAATGCATCAGCTATTTCCAGGGCCACCTCCTTAAGTACTCTGGGATGCAGACCATCAGGCCCTGGGGATTTATCGGCCTTCAATCCCATCAATTTCCCCATCAGCAATTTCCCGACTAATAAGGATTTCCCTCAGTTCCTCCTCCTTACTAGACCCTCTGACCCCTTTTATATCCGGAAGGTTGTTTGTGTCCTCAGTGAATACAGAACCAAAGTACTTGTTCAATTGGTCCGCCATTTCTTTGTTCCCCGTTATGACTTCCCCTGATTCTGACTGCAGGGGACCTACGTTTGTCTTTACTAACCTTTTTCTCTTTACATATCTATAGAAACATTTGCAATCCGTCTTAATGTTCCCTGCAAGCTTCTTCTCGTACTCCATTTTCCCTGCCCTAATCAAACCCTTTGTCCTCCTCTGCTGAGTTCTAAATTTCTCCCAGTCTCTGGGTTCGCTGCTATTTCTGGTCAATTTGTATGCCACTTCCTTGGCTTTAATACTATCACTGATTTCCCTTGATGGTCACGGTTGAGCCACCTTCCCTTTTTTATTTTTACGCCAGACAGGAATGAACAATTGTTGTAGTTCATCCATGCGGTCTCTAAATGTCTGCCATTGCCCATCCACAGTCAATCCCTTAACAATCTATCCTAGCCAATTCACGCCTCATACCTTCAAAGTTACCCTTCTTTAAGTTCTGGACCATGGTCTCTGAATTAACTGTTTCATTCTCCATCCTAATGCAGAATTCCACCATGTTATGGTCACTCTTCCCCAAGGGGCCTCGCACAACGAGATTGCTAATTAATCCTCTCTCATTACACAACATCCAGTCTAAGATGGCCTCCCCCCTAGTTGGTTCCTTGACATATTGGTCTAGAAAACCATCCCTTATGCACTCCAGGAAATCCTCCTCCACCGTATTGCTTCCAGTTTGGTTAGCCCAATCTATGTGCATATTAAAGTCACCCATTATAACTGCTGCACCCTTATTGCATGCACCCCTAATTTCCTGTTTGATGCCCTCCCCAACATCACTACTACTGTTTGGAAGTCTGTACACAACTCCCACTAACGTTTTTTGCCCTTTGGTGTTCTGCAGCTCTACCCAAATAGATTCCACATCATCCAAGCTAATGTCCTTCCTAACTATTGCATTAATCTCCTCTTTAACCAGCAATGCTACCCCACCTCCTTTTCCTTTTTATTCTATCCTTTCTGAATGTTGAATACCCCTGGATGTTGAGTTCCCAGCCCTGATCATCCTGGAGCCACGTCTCCGTAATCCCAATCACATCATATTTGTTAACATCTATTTGCGCAGTTAATTCATCCACCTTATTACGGATACTCCTTGCATTAAGACACAAAGCCTTCAGACTTTTTTTAACAGCCTTTGTCCTTTTAGAATTTTGCTGTACAGTGGCCCTTTTTGTTCTTTGTCTTGGGTTTCTCTGCCCTCCATTTTTCCTCATCTTCTTTCTTTTGCTTTTGTCTCCTTTTTGTTTCCCTCTGTCTCCCTGCATTGGTTCCCATCCCCCTGCCATATTAGTTTAACTCCTCCCAAACAGCACTAGCAAACACTCCCCCTAGGACATTGGTTCCGGTCCTGCCCAGGTGCAGACCGTCCGGTTTGTACTGGTCCTACCTCCCCCAGAACCGGTTCCAATGCCCCAGGAATTTGAATCCCTCCCTGCTGCACCACTGCTCAAGTCACGTATTCATCTGAGCTATCCTGCGATTCCTACTCTGACCACTACCTTATTTAAATCCACTCTACTTCTCTCCTTTTAAGATGCTCCTTAAGACCTCCTTCTTTAGCCAAGCTTTGGTCACCTATCCTGATACCTCCTTGTGTGGTGCGGCATCAAGTTCTGTTTGATAATGCTCCTGTGAAGTGCCATGGGGATTTTTACGACATTAACAACTTGCGTTTATATATCGCCTTTAACATAAAAAAACGTCCCAGGGTGTTTCACAAGCTCTATATAAGTGCAAGTTACGTTCTAGAGCTATGATACTCCCAGCCCTTTCTGTTTCTTCCCTATGCCTCCTGAAAATATATTCAATTGCCAGTCCTGACTCAGCTGCAGCCAGTTATTACTATTATATCATTTTTTCATTTTTCATTTTAAGCAATGATTTTCTTCCCCAATTTTGATTCTTGTATTCTGTATATTAATATACATACATTTGGAGTTTGGAGTTCTACAGTTTTTTTTATTTCCCATATCCTGTTTTAATTTTCACTGTCTTGCCCTGTTTAGCCTCATTCTGCCTACTTTAACTAGCTTTTCCTTCTAAGCTACTTATTTTACTCTCTTGCTTATCCCCTCTCGTTCATGTATTAACTTAAACCCACCCACACAGCTCTAATTAACTTCCTTGTGAATATATTGGTCCCATGGGCAGAACCCCTGGATGATATTCCCACCCAGATCAGGGACAGAGTTAGTGTTCCCACTACTATCAGCTAACTTAGAGACCAATTTTTTGCCAAAGCACTCCAAAATTCGCTACGGGTCACCACTACTTTTGGGGTAGATTTTGACTTTGTGCAATAGTATAAAACGAGTGATGGCGATCAGCACCCTGTTTTTTTTTTTTATCGCTCCCGAAATCCCACTTTCTGAATGGGTTTGTAGTTCTTCATTTGTAACCTCATTATCGTCATATTAAACAATCCATTAATCAAGTAATTATGAGATTGTTAGGAAAGTTGGGATTTCTGTTCTGTACTTATTTTTAGGGTAAAGGGTTCTGGTGGTCTGATTTTAGGGATGTCGTGAATAGCATTTGGCATAAATAAATTTTGAAAGCTCAGTAATAAAACAAGTCCCATTATTACAAAAACGGGAATAACCTGCAAATATTGGAAATCTGAATTTAAAACAAAGTGCAGCAGATCTGTCCATATCTGGAAAGAGAAAAAAAACAGGTTAGTATTTCAGACCTAAACTCAGATGGAAATTAGATACACTGGGGTTTAGCCTTCTCCACTATTTTCTACAGGTGAGCAGAGCCTCTGTCATCCCCACACCAGGATATCGGTGTCAGGAAGGGTGTGACCAGTGGAGTAGGGACTACTAGGCTCGGAGTTTCCTTGTTTCCAACCTTGGATCTTCCATATGACTGGAACACCTTGTGAGAAGAGGCATACTGGTCTGCCAACTAGTAGAAATGCAAACATTCTGGGAGGCCAAATTTGAGACATGGCCTGGACCCCCAGAGGGTTTGGTAACTTTTGGCTTTTCTAAAGGGAACCAATGGGGCATCACAGAAGTCATGTTTTTTTTTGGTGGGGAGTTTCACCCCCCTGCCCCCCCTCCCCCCCCCCCACCCCAACCCCTCCAGAAAATCCACAGTTAACAGCATTTTTTATCAAATGACTTAATCGAGATGTGCCCCAAGTGACATGAGCACATGCCAGCAATACTTGAATTGGTGTCCTCACCTGACCTAGCATTCTCTAGCAGGGTCAAGTGATTGGAGGTCACCAGAGGCTGCATCCTGGCACTTGTATCAGGACCTCGGCCCCACAAATTTTCGGCTCCATATTTTTAACATCACATTGGAGTAAATGTTTATCTAGTGCTACTGGGGAGCAAGTGCTCAAATTTCCAATATATGTTCCTGGTGCACAAAGCTCTGTGCAGGGACCGCAAAAGACAGTAATATGCTCCATTAATACTTTTAGAAGGGATAACACTTTACATTTGTTGAAGCCCTCAATTTTGACCATGACTTGCATCAATTTTTTTTGAGTAAGTTTTTTCTGGCGTAAGTTTAAAATCTGCCATTTTCCCCCCAAAATTTGCTCCAGTGTAAGTCGGTTATGATTTTTTTTTTAGTTCAATTTTTTTTCAAAAGCGGGCGTTCCCAGACACTTACGCCAGTTTTGGCTATTTATGCCACTTTGGCCAGCTAAAACTTACTCCAAATCGACTTAGGTCAGCGTATGTCACCAGCTCTGAAAAACATTACGGGCAGTTAAGAATTTGGCACAGGTTAGTACATTTAAACTTACAAAGCACTAAACAAAACACAAAAATAAGCATTCTACAACAAATAAAAAATACAAGGAAGCTGAGAGGACCTGCACCAAGACTTACACAGCACTAAACAAAGGCCAAAAAGTAATAAGCAATTAGTTAAAAAATAAAAAATAGAAGGAAGCTGAGGACCTGCACCAAGACTTACTTTTTGTGGTTTGTTTAGTGCTTTGTAATAAGCAATCAATCAAATAAAAAATAGAAGTCTTACCTTTGCCAGAATCAAGTTATTTTTAAGTCCCCACCCCCCCCCCCCCAACCCCTCATCAAAACACTCTTTCACCCCCCCCCCCCCCCCAATTAAAAAAAAAACTCGAGCACAACCATCAATAAGTTTTAAAAAAAAGAATAAAACTGAAGTCCTACCTCAACCTGGGAAGTCAGCGAGCGAGCGGGCCGACCAGTGCGGGAGACCACTCAGCCGGGGATAGGGTGCGGCGAAGATCGGGGCGTCCCTTCGGCCGGGGATAGGGGCTGCGAGCATCGGGTCCTGCTCACAGCCCGCAGGGCATGCTGGGAGGGCAGGAGCATGCACTCAGCTGCAAGCAGTGCTTTCTGTGCTGGCCTGTTGCTCCGCCCCCCACTTCACTAGCTGCGCCACACTAGGACACCGGAGACTCTGCAGAGCGGGCAGGATGGGGCCCCTTTTTTCGGCGCCGTTTCCAGCGCGCAAACTTGGCGCATTTCAGGTAAGTGCACTGAAAAAAGGGGTTGGGAAAATTGGGCCCATGATTTTTGTTTTGGTAAACCTTTGAACAATTATGATACTTTTCAAGTTTATTAACAAAGCTAATAGTATTAGATCTGAATAATGAGGGATGGATAGAAGGTGTAAACCTGTTCTCTTGGGGTGTGGGGGAAATCAAATTATAAAAATTGATTTCTGCTCATTCACGTAGTGCCAGTTTCTCCTGATTAAGCCCGAGGATACAGTTGTTCACTGAAATTGGAGCTCTTGTTATTTGGAGATCTGAGTAGATTAGATCATGAGAAATAGATCTTAATGAAGGAATTCCCTCAATTTATAAAATATCTAATTACTCATTTTTTAGATGCCTTCTTCATACTTGTATCAATATGTATTTATAGGAGATGACAAAATGTGAAAGATGAGCAACCTTGTTTAGATATGTGCATTAAAACTGATATGACAATTTTATACATTGATGATGTGACATCAGTGATGGCTATTAAGCTCTTACCGTCAGTGATATGCTAAAGTGTAAAGGAGATTCCCATGTCTCTAAAGCTGTCCGTAACCCAACTTTCTGTGTGATTTAAAATAAATGTATGTTGCTCATTACTTTCACACTAAGTGCACTTGGAATATCTGACTTTTAGGAATTAGTGTAAGTTTATACGTTTCAATGGCAACAGTTAAAAATTTTAATCGGATCGTGGAGAAAAATTATCTACACAACACGTGGTTTTAAGCTGCTTCAGGATATCCTGAAGTTGTAAATGCATGTTATTTCTTAATAGCTGAAAAATGAAATGGAGTGGTACAACACAACAGTATTATACAATTGCTATCATGATGTACTCTGAACCTCTGGCAATCTTCCTTGACAAATTGTCTTTGACAGGTTACTACCCAAGAATTTCTGAGTTTGAGGTTCTAAACAGCACTTGGATTCCAAAGAAAAATAATGTGCATTTATATTGGACCTTTTATGTCCTTGTGCTGTCCCAAAGTGCTTCACAGCCAATTAACTACTTTTTTTGAAATGTGGTCAATATAACCGCATCGGGAAATGTAGTAGCCCATTTGTGCACTCCAGGGTCTCACAAATAGCACTGCCATAAATGACCAGATAATCTGTTTTAATTATGTTAGTTGAGGGATCTATGTTGACCAGGATGCTTGGAGAGCTCACCTGCTCCTCTTTGAATAATGCCATGGGAACTTTTATGTCCATCTGAGAGGCCAGACGGGAGCTTGCTTTAACATCTCATTCAAAAGATGTCACTTTGAACAGTGCAGCATTCCCTCAGCACTGCAGTGATGGACCAGCCTAGATTATTTGCTCAAGTCTCTAGAGTGATGCTTGAACTCACAACCTTTCGACTCGTGCAAGAGTGCTACCACTGAGCCAAGGCTGACACCTTGAATAAGCATCAGTCATTTATTAGTACATGGCAGTCATTTACTGTAATGCAATTGTTACCTTTATTTCTTTTAAATTAAACATTTTTATTTCCAACAATTTGCTTCATATAGCTCATCTCAAGGCAGTGCCTCAGTTTTTTTTTTAAAAAGACCAATTTAAATTTTATTTAAAAAAAACACTGATCAAAATTTACCTTCTGCCACTACTCATCAATGATGTCACCACAGCTGCTTGGAGGAAGAGACCTGACATAGCTGGTCTCAATTTTATTTTCCCCAGTGAACGTTTTTAATCAAAGGAATATGGCCCCAAGTTTCCACATGATTTGCTCCTGATTTTTAGGAGCAACTGGTGTAGAACGGAGTATCTTAGAAATCGGAATTCTCCACATTTAGTTTTCTGCAGTTCTAGTCAGGTAGAACAGTTTCACTTCGGAACAGAATTTTTTTTTCAAAAGGGGGCATGTCCGGCCACTGACACCTGATTTGAAAGTTTCCACAGTGAAAACGTACTCCAAACTAACTTAGAATGGAGCAAGTGAAGATTTTTGTACGCTTGAAAAAACCTTGTCTACACTTTAAAAAATCAGATGCAGGTTACAAATTAGGCGTAGGGAACGAGGTGGGAGGGGGGGGAAGGGAAGTCATTACATTCTACAATCAATCCTTAGTTATACTTGTACAAATATTATACAAATAAATCCAACCTGAATAAAAATTTATAAGAAAAGATTAAATAAACCATGTTCCTACCTGTGTGAAAGTGCTTCAGGCAGGCCTTTCAGGCAGCGGTGTGGCATCAGTGTCTCGATGGCAGCGGCAGCAAGCAGCCTTCGAGCTGAGCTGCAGTGCTTGAGGCAGCGGTGTGGCGTCAGTTTATCGACGGCAGCGGCAGGTAGCAAGCAGCCTTCGAGCTGAGCTGCCGTGCTTGAGGCAGGCCTTCATTCCCCGCAAAGATGCAGCATCCGGACGGACTTGAGGCCATTCGGTCATGGGATTGCAGCGGCGTCAATGGCTGGCCGGCAGCCGAAGAATCAACGCAGGACACAAGCAGCTCATTAAGGTTCTTGAGGCCATTCGGCCACGCTTTAGGGGCGGCGTCAGTGGCTGGCCAGCAGCCTTTGAGCTGTGAGGGGGACTGAAGCCATTTGGACAGGGAGAGGCAGCCACATAGACAGTTTTATATTTAAATTTGCAGAATGGGTGCTGCATTGTCAACACCATGTATTATGCAATGGTTTGCCATCAATTCACTGCATAGGAGAGAATTGATTCGAGCTCACCGCACCAGGAACGTCGTAGCCCGTAGGTTGATGGGCAGCAGACCTTACCTACGTCGACAATATCGAACCAGGCGCTCGTACCTGGACATGAGCGAGTCTGATTGTGTGAAAAGGCTGCGTTTTCGCAGAGAAGTTGTCACTCAGATCTGTGATATGGTGAGAGCAGATTTGCAGCCCAGAAGCAGAAGGATAACTGCCTTGTCTGTTGAAGTGAAGGTAACAGCTGCACTTTCTATGCCTCGGGATCGTTTCAGGCTACAACTGGAGATGAGTGTGCCATCTCTCAACGTGCAATACATGCCTGCGTTTACCAGGTCACGGCTGCACTTTATGTGCGAAGGAATGACCATCAATTTCCCAATGACCGTACAAGCGATCCATGAGAGGGCTGTGGGCTTCTTCAGGATTGCCGGCTTCCCAAAGGTACAGGACTGCATTGATTGTACCCACAAAGCCTTGCGAGCACCTGTGGAGGAATCTGAGCAGTACCGAAATAGGAAAGTTTCCACGCTATCAATGTGCAGCTCGTGTGTGACAACAAGCAGCGCTACATGTCAGTCGATGCGAGATACCCTGGCAGCACCCACGATGCGTTCATCCTACGCGACAGCGTTCTATCTGACATGTTTGCGCAGCAGCCAGAAGGGCAGAGCTGGCTACTGGGAGACAAAGGGTACGGCCTGACCACCTGGCTCATGACGCCCCTACGCGTGACACGGACAGAAGCTGACCGTCAATACAACATGGCGCACATTGCGACGCGCAGCATCATTGAGAGGACCATTGGCATATTGAAACAGCGATTCCGATGCCTGGACCATTCCGGAGGACAGTTGCAATACTCTTCTCAGATGGTCGGTCACTTCACTGTTGTGTGCTGCATGCTTCATAACTTAGCCATCATGAGGCAGCAGGAGCTGGTAGTGGAACCCGAAGACCGACGAGGGTCCAGTGCATGATAGTATTACGGAAGACCAGGATGTGGATGATGACGACAATCAGGAAAGCATGCAAGTGCCTGATGCCGGAGCACGAGGTCGGAGGAGGGCCGGCCATCATGCCCCTTTAACGATTGCTCGAGACTTGCGCCAGCAGCTCATCCGTGAATGCTTCAACTACTGATGCCTGAGGGCTCTGCGACCACTTTTGCATATGGACATGTTTGTTCTTTGCAGTTGTTCCTACGTTGTGTTGTGTTAATGGAACATGAAACAGTTTTAATGAAAAAATATTTTATTGAAAAGTTAACTCACTCTAATAAAATATTTGTTGTATCAAACTATACTTTTTAATATGACTCTTGAAGATCACTTTAAAAACTTTAAGATCACTTATAAACTTGTAAAGTTACAAAACACTTTCAATGTGAAAAATCTTACACTCTGAAGAACACTTAAACTTCAGGATCACTTTTTAGGTGCAAAATTAAATAAGATACAAAAAAATGTGAGAGCATTTACACTATAAGATCACTTAAAAACCATAAGATCCCTTAAGTTGTAAAGTTACAAAACTTACAAAACAATTTCAATTTGAAAAACGCTACTACAGCTACATCAAGAACAAGAACAAAAGCAGCAAAGAAAGGCTGCAACCATCTCTCATCCATATCTCAGTGAATGTTCACTTCCTCATGGGGAGTGTCATTTGATTGGCTGGGCTGTGTGCCCTTATTGCAGCAGCTACCTCAACCAGGCCCTCCCTGACGGCCTGTGCCGACACTTGCATGCCCTCCCTGACGGCCTGTGCCGACACTTGCATGCCCTCCCTGACGGCCTGTGCCATCGATTGCACTCCCTCGGACATTGCCTCCCTAAGTTCCCGTGTCATTACTGCTATTTCTCCCGTCAGGACCGTCAACTCTTCACCTACTGCATTGACGCCACCGATGAGTGATCGGGTAAGCTCATTGGTCTCCATACCCAATGCCACAACCTGAGCCGCATCTGTTGCACGCTGCATCTCAGGAGAGCGTGTCTCCAATCTCAATCTCCTCCTCTGCCTGGGTCTGCCTCATGGCACCACTACACTGGGAGGCGCGGGCACGGACGGTGGGATGCTCGGTGTTGCAAGCGGCACCACTACACAGGGAGGCGCAGGCTGGGACTGTGGGACGCTCTGTGTTCCAGACGGCTGAACTGGAGGGAGAGGCTCGGGCTGAAATGGTGGGATGCTCTGTGTTGCAGACGGCAGAACTAGAGGGAGAGGTTCGGGCTGGAACAGTAGGACGCTCGGTGTTCCAGACGGCAGCACTCGAGTGCGAGCCGTGGGCTGGGATGTTGGACGAATGGATGTAAACTGCTCCATGATATCAGCAGCAACACTGGGACCCGAAGCGTCGGATTCAAAACCATAGTAGGTGGAACCAGAACCTATGCGAGAGGGAGGCGCAGGCTGGGACGGTAGTGCACTGACTGTAGAAAGCTGCATTATACCAGCAGCACCACTGGGACCCGCAACATCGGAAGCGAAACCATGGAAGGTGGAACCAAGACCTATGCTAGGGGTTGAAACTCTGATGCCCCTTGATGGGGGCTCATAAACATTAAATTGGAAGCTCTCCCCTGCAGACATTTCAGTCATCGCTGCCATCATCCAGTCTGGATCGTCTGCAGCTGGTTGTACTGGTTCTTGTTCTGTACCCTCAGGATCCTGAGGGTTGGCAGCAGCAGCATCGTCATCATCATCATCAGCATCATCATGTTCTGCAAAATACATCAGAACAGTCAAATGCTTAACAGCAAGGGAGGGGGCCGGGTGGGTGGCATGAGTACTCTCACACATAGCAGGCCAGGCAGCAGGTTGATTTAAAGGGCCATGATGCATTTTCAGGACTTGCCCTCTTCCTCGCGTGCGGGCCCAGCTTGTGCTGTACCGATTGCTTTACTCCATGTCCGACTCATCATAGCAGCTACCCTTTGTTCCAAGGGTGTCAGTGGATGCAGATTGGGCACGCCTCCTCCTGTCCGAGTTGCCTCCCTTTTGTTGTGGGCCAATTTCTTCTGCAAAGAGTAAAATATAACTTTTTACAGAGTGTCAGTCTGCAAGGTGGGACATACAGATAGCCAGGTTACAATTACGATTAAATTAAAAATGGGAAATATTACTTAGACTAACTACTTGACCACGGTCGTGCCATTTCTTTTTACACTGACTTCCTGAACTCATGGTATGCACCACTGCGCAGTAATCTTCTGCAACTTGGTTCCAGCATTTCTTCTTTTCTTTTGGTGGCACTTTTATGCAACCTCTGTTGCTGGTATCGAGCTCCTGCCATCTCTGCTCAATTACATTGACTAATATCTCCACTTCCTCATGCAAGAAATTCTTTGTTCTTGGTGGACGTTGATCCATTGCAAAGTTGAATTGGCACTTTTATTTCTCCAAACACACAGTCCTTAATTTGCAGGCACCGGTTCTGCAAGTTTAGCAGTGAAAAGCTGAACTCACTGATTTCAGCAGGTGATTTATTCAGCAGTGCTGCTAAAAGCACTCCCTCACACACAGAAATATCAAGAAAATTAAAATACAAGCCTTTGCAGGGGTCCAAGAAACAAATCTTCACTTTTTCTGCAGCACTTTTAAAAATGGCCGAGTGCCAATGTTTACTTCAGACTGCGCGTGCGCGAATGCTCCATCGCGCACGCGCAGGGTTGCCGGCACCAAGAAGCCTCATTTCAATTGCACCCGCCCCCTCCTACTTACAAAATCGGCGCAAGTGGTAGACTCCGCCCCCTGTGCACCGCGCCAAGCAGACATCGAGCTCCAAGGAGCTCGAGAATACCGCACTTTTTTTTCCGTGCGAAAAACAGGCGCCCAGCTCTGAGGTGCGCCTTTTTCGCCGCGTGTGGAAACTTGGGGCCTATGTTTCCAAAGTTTTTTTTTCAAAAACAAATATAAGGAAGCACTAAGTCCCTTTAGATTTTTCCTTCCTTAAATATTTTTGTGGAGAATTAATCTACCATGTGCCAAGTTCACTCTTGGATATTGTGCAGTCAGTTGATTGTGATGTCATTGACTTGTAGTTGTCAAGCCCGTGTGGTGGCTGGTGTGCAACAGCCACCACACGTTAAAAAAATTAACGTACAGGCATCTTCCACCCTTCAAGATTTAGTTCGGGATCTGGAATTTTAAGTCCTTCATTGAAACACCTGTGAACTTTCTGATGTGGAAGCAAGTCATCCTCGATTCAAGGGACTGCCTATGATGATACTCGCTGTATTCAAATAACATCTAAGTTGGGTGCGTGTCGTATTGGATGTTAATCATCTTTTTTCCCCCTTTGCGACAAAATGTTATTAGCCCATAATAAAACGGATGTAAAGCCAGTTGTAGATGGTGATTTATTGTTGCATTTTACAACTCCGATATATCCCATGGAAGTTCAAGTGTATTCCAGGACCATCAAGTGTGGTTTCTTTATGAGAATTCCCCATGACAGTTGCAGAGAGAAAGTCTGATCATCTTCTTTGCCTAATACGAAAGTGGACCCAACTATGCTGCATACTCTTTCAGATTCTTGATGTATTTTGCTGCTGCTTTTAATACATTTAGCAGTAACTGTTGTTCAGCCAAAACCGAGTGACTGCCAAATATATTGCATGATATAATTGACAGTAGTAAAGTGTCCACAATACTTTAGTGAATAGTTATTTCACCAGGAAAACATTGTTTTTAAGTAGTTCAATATGATTATAACTAGCATACACAATTTGTGGATGAAAAAGCAATTAAATGTTAAGTTTCATTTGGGAAGAAAACTTGTGAATAACTAGTTTTTGAATCCCATTGCATTGAGTGGAATAAACCTGGAGTTTCATTGTTCCCTCTTGTGTATCTGCTTTATTCATTCCAACTGATATCCTTCCTACAAACTAGTTTGTCTTGAATATGATTTTTGCATTCACTGGTGAATTGAGACAAATGCTACATTTTAGACATGCTGCTTCAGGGACTTCTTGCCTTGCCCCAGTAGTATTTGAGACTCATTAACACCCTACTGTGTGCCAAGGATGATGACCAATAAACTTAAGTCTGCAGAGTGTATGATTTTGCTACATCATACAAATGGAAAAAAAAATAATGCAACTAAAGCAGTAGCGAGCTTGAGAGTTAGTATTGCACAGTGGCTGTTTGACCATTCCGTTTCAGGTACTCAATACGAATTAACAAATGAAGGTAGCACCGAGAGTCTACAGATAGTTCCATTTTCATGAAAGAGAATGATTCTATATAAAAAAGGGTAGTTTGAAAAAATTGTTTTATAGTTGACATCACTTCCTTACATTTGTGGTATCCAAGCCAATCAGCTTTTGATAATTAATCAGCAGGTTGAAACTCTTTCTAAATATTGTTTTCAGGTGAGGAAACTGAAACTCCCATGCTTGTTAATTTAAGAAACCAAATATAGATATAATGCACTTTGGAACACCCTATCAAATCAAAATTGTGCTATTTTTGATTGTTTTAACATGAAAACATTGAGACACTTAAGCTTGGATTTCAACTTTTGCTCTTTTAAGCCACCCCATTCATCATCTATTTGTGCAAAGTTAAAGTACGCTTAATACCTATAGTACAAAAATCATATAATAAACCAATCTTTCAAAAAATGTATGTAATAACCAGTTGCTATTACTTTTAGTTATAACCAGAATGTCTGGTGCTTTGTAATTACAGAGCTGTGGATTGTGTGGGATTTTATGACCACTGTAAAATTTCTGTCCTGCCAGTTTTGTTTTCTCCCTTGTGTCTGGTTCTAATAGCTGCTCTTCTGATTTTGCAAGGTGTCTGGTGACACAAATTTTTGTAATCCCTGTTGATCTGCAGTTTATTAATCTATATGTTTCACATCATGCACAGTTCATCCAAAATTAAAATGTGAAATACATGGGTGTTGTATAACCTCATTAATCATACATCCTCAATCAGATCGTTTTGCAGCTCTGAGTCCCATAAAGAGTAAATGTGCTAAATGTAAAATGCATCTGAACTATATAGCTACAAATCAGTGGCATCAGAAGATTGGTGTAAAGTGATACCATTCTGTTGCAGAACACCAGGCATTGGTTCACATTATTTAACCATAAACAATAAAATAGAGGAAAAACTGAAAATCTGAAATAAAAAAAAACAAAATGCTGTAAATATGTTAAAGGAAAATACTATGGAAATCTGAAATTAAAATCGAAAATGCTGAAAATACTCACCAGATCAGGCAGCATCTGTGGAGGGAGAACCGGTTAACTTTTCAGGTCAGTGACCTTTCATCAGAACTGGAAAAAGTTAGAGATGTAACAGATTTTAAGAGTGCAGAGGCAGGAGGGGAGGGGGTGGAGGAGGAGGAGGAGGAGGAGGAGGAAAGAACAATAGGAAATGTATTTTGCTTTGTATAATCATCCGTTTTGTCATTAAATCTCTCCTGCTGTTCACCCTATCACAGACCTTCCCTTTTGTTCTTTCCTCCCCACATTGCAAAAACATGATGCAAAAACAGTAAATGCTGGAAGCACTCAGTAGTTTAGGCAATATCTGTGAAGAGATTACAGCTTACATTTATATAGCTCCTTTAACATAGGAAAATGTCCAACGGAACTTCACTCCGAGCTGAAGAATGTTGGTCAGCAAGCACAGGGGTGATGAGAAAGTGGGACTTAATGCAGGTTAGGATATGGGCGTAGAGTTTAGATGCGTGCAAGTATTTAGAGGTTAAAAGGTGGGAGGCCAGCCAGTAGAGCACTGGAATAGGCATGTCTGGAGTCTTTTAAAGCAGAGAATATTCTAGAATAATGAACCTGCTGTCTGCTGCCATCAGCCGCCGCCTTTATCTGTTTATATTTGTGATCTTTGTAAACACACAGCATGGGATTTGCTGTGCCAGTTTGCTTTCTCAGTTTTTCCACTGTTAGAAAATGCTTTACCCGGATTTCCCCTGCCCTTTCCCCCACACCACCAGCAACACCACTGTTGATGCTTTATATCCTTGAACAAAAGTTTTCCTTCAACATACCTTGGCTGCTGCCCAGGGACTGGTTGAAGGCAACTTAATTAAAAACCAATAATCATCACTGCCCATAAAAGAGCGCCATGCATGTGTGAATAGTATGCCATGATTGTTTACATTTATAATTCCGGACATCACTTGCTCTCAAAATAAGTTGAGGGAGCAGAGGAAACTAATCTGCAAGGACGGGAGTTGGCTATGGGAACGAGGTAACAGCAGCCATGTCCCCGTTTAGCTCTTTCCCAAATTTGAGCTTGCTTTAGGAATGATGGCAGGTAATCCATCTTAGGCTAGGAAGTGGACGAAAGTAAGGTTAAGTGCACAACCTTTACCACTTAACCAGTGGGATAGAATGTCATGGCGCCCTCACATACTTTTCTCAATGGCAACTGGAAGTTCTTGGTCATTTAGAAACATAGAAAATAGGTGCAGGAACAGGCCATTCAGCCCTTTGAGCATGCATCGCCATTCAGTATGATCGTGGCTGATCATTCAACCTCAGTACCTCACCCCAGCCTTCTCTCCATACCCCCGGATCCCTTCAGCCGTAAGGGCCACATCTTAACTCCCTTTTGAATATGTCCAACGAACTGGACTCAACAACTTTCTGTGGCAGAGAATTCCACAGGTTCACAACTCTCGGTGAAAAAGTTTCTCCATCTTGGTCCAATATGGCTTACCCCTTACCCTTAGACTGTGTCCTCTGGTTCTGGACTTCCCCAACCTCGGGAACATCCTTCCTGCATCTAACCTGTCCAGTCCTGTCAGAATTTTATACATTTCTATGAGATCCCCTCTCATTCATCAAAATTCCAGTGAGTATAAGCCTGGTCGATCCAGTCTTTCCTCATATGTCAGTCTGTGAACCTTTGCTGCACTCCCTCAATAGCAAGCATACCTTTCCTCAGATTAGGAGACCAAAACTGCACACAATACTCAAGGTGTGGTCTCACCAAGGCCCTGTACAACTGCAGTAAGACCCTCCCTAATCCTATACTCAAAAACCTTCGCTATGAAGGCGAGCATGCCATTTGCTTTCTTTACTGCCTGCTGTACCTACCTACATGCCTGCCTTCATTGACTAATGTACCATGACACCCAGGTCTCGTTGCACCTCCCCTTTTACTAATCGGTCACCATTCAGATAATCTGCCTTCGTGTTTTCGCCACCAAAGTGGATAACCTCACATTTATCTACATTATACTGCATCTGCCATGCATTTGCCCATTCACCTAATCTGTCTAAGTCTCCCTGCAGCCTCTTAGCATCCTCCTCGCAGCTCGCACTGTCACCCAGCTTAGTGTCATCTGCAAACTTGGAGATATTACATTCAATTCCTTCGTCTAAATCATTAATGTATATTGTAAATAGCTGGGGTCCCAGCACTGAACCCTGCGGCATCCCACTAGTCACTGCCTGCCATTCTGAAAAGGACCAGTTTATTCCTACTCTTGGCTTCCTGTCTGCCAACCATTTCTTTATTCACGTCAGTACATTACCCCCAATACCATGTGCCTTAATTTTGTATACTAATCTCATGAGGGACCTTGTCAAAAGCCTTTTGAAAGTCCAAATACACCACATCTACTGGTTCTCCCTTATCCACTCTACTAGTTACATCCTCAAAAATCTCGAAGATTTGTCGAGCATGATTTCCCTTTCATAAATCCATGCTGAATTGGACAGATCCTGTCACTGCTTTCCAAATGCGCTGCTATTACATCTTCTTTCATTGACTCCAGCATTTTCCCCACCACCAATGTCAGGCTAACCGGTCTATAATTCTGTTTTCTCTCTCCCTCCTTTCTTAAAAAGTGGTGGTACATTATCTACCCTCCAATCCATAGGAACGGATCCAGAGTCCATGGAATGTTGGAAAATGACCACCAATGCATCTACTATTTCTAGGGCCACTTCCTTAACTACTCTAGGATGCAGACTATCAGGCCCGAGGGATTTATCAGCCTTCAATCCCATCAATTTCCCTAACATCATTTCCTGACACATGAGAATTTCCCTCGGTTCCCCCTTCTCGCTAGACCCTCGGTCCCCTAGTGTTTTTGGGAGATTATTCATGTCTTCCTTAGTGAAGACAGACCCAAAGTATTTATTCAATTGGTCTGCCATTTCCTTGTTCCCCATTATGAAGTCACCTGATTCTGATTGCAAGGGACCTACATTCGTCTTCACTAATCTTTTTCTCTTCATGTATCTGTCGAAGCTTTTGCAGTTCAGTTTTTATGTTCCCTGCAAGCTTACTCTCGCACTCTATTTTCCTCCTTCTAATTAAACCCTTAGTCCTCCTCTGCTGAATTCTAAATTTCTCCCAGTCCTCAGGTTTGCTGCTTTTTCTGGCCAATTTGTTTGCCTCTTCCTTGGATTTAACACTTTCCCTAATTTCCCTTGTTAGCCACGGTTGAGCCACCTTCCCTTTTTTTTACGCCACACAGTGGTGTACAATTGTTGTAGTTCGTCCATGTGATCTTTAAATGTCTGCCATTGCCTATCCTCTGTCAACCCTTTAAGTATCATTCGCCAGTCTATCCTAGCCAATTCACGTCTCATACCATCGAAGTTTCCTTTCTTTAAGTTCAGGGCCCTAGACTCTGTGTCACTCTCCACCTTAATGCAGAATTCGACCATATTATGGTCACTCTTCCCCAAGGGGCCTCGCACGACCAGGTTGCTAATTAATCCTCTCTCATTACACATCACCCAGTCGAGGATGGCCTGCTCTCTAATTGGTTCCTCGACATTTGGTCGAGAAAACCATCTCTTATATACTCCAGGAACAACTGCACAGAATTGCTACCAGTTTGGTTAGCCCAATCAATATGTAGATTAAAGTCACCCATGATAACTGCTGTACCCTTATTGCACGTGTCCCTAATTTCCTGTTTGATGCCATCCCCAACCTCACTACTACTCTTTGGTGGTCTGTACACAACTCCCACTAACGCTTTCTGCCCTTTGGTGTTTCGCAGCTCTACCCATATAGATTCCACATCATCCAAGCTAATGTCCTTCCTTACTATTGCTATAATGTCTTCTTTAACCAGTAATGCTACCCCATCTCCTTTTCCTTCCTGTTTATCCTTCCTGAATATTGAATACCCCTGGATGTTGAGTTCCCAGCCTTGGTTACCCTGGAGCCATGTCTCCATAATCCCAATTACATCATATCGGTTAACAGCTATCTGCGCAGTTAATTCATAGAAACATAGAAAATAGGTGCAGGAGCAGGCCATTTGGCCCTTCGAGCCTGCACCACCATTCAATAAGATCATGGCTGATCATTCCCTCAGTATCCCTTTCCTGCTTTCTCTCCATACCCCTTGATCCCCTTAGCCGTAAGGGCCACATCTAACTCCCTCTTGATGCCAGTTCATTGGACATATTCAACAACTCTCTGCGGCAGGGAATTCCACAGGTTAACAACTCTGAGTGATGAAGTTTCTCCTCATCTCAGTCCTAAATGGCCTACCCCTTATCCGAAGACTGTGTCCCCTGGTTCTGGACTTCCCCAACATCGGGAACATTCTACCCGCATCTAACCTGTCCCGTCCCGTCACAATCTTGTATGTTTCTATGAGATCCCCTCTCATCCTTCTAAACTCCTATGTATAAAGGCCCAGTTGACCCAGTCTCTCCTCATTTGTCAGTCCAGCCATCCCGGGAATCAGTCTGGTGAACCTTTGCTGCACTCCCTCAATAGCAAGAACGTCCTTCCTCAGATTAGGAGACCAAAACTGAACACAATATTCCAGGTTAGGCCTCACCAACGCCCTGTACAACTGCAGTAAGACCTCCCTGCTCCTATACTCAAATCCCCTAGCTATGAAGGCCAACATACCATTTGCCGCCTTCACCTCCTGCTGTACTTGTATGCCAACTTTCAATGACTGATGAACCATGACACCCAGGTCTCGTTGCATCTCCCCTTTTCCTAATCTGCTGCCATTCAGATAATCTTTCTTTGCGTTTTTGCCCCCAAAGTGGATAACCTCACATTTATCCACATTATACAGCATCTGCCATGCATTTGCCCACTCACCTAACCTTTCCAAGTCACCCTGCAGCCTCTTCGCGTCCCCCTCACAGCTCTCTCCGCCACCCAGTTTAGTGGTCATCTGCAAACTTGGAGATATTACACTCAATTCCTTCATCTAAATCATTGATATATATTGTAAAGAGCTGTGGTCCCAGCACTGAGCCCTGCGGCAGTCCACTAGTCATTGCCTGCAATTCTGAAAAGGACCTGTTTGTCTCGACTCTCTGCTTCCTGTCTGCTAACCAGTTCTCTATCCATGTCAGTATATTACCCCCAATACCATGTGCTTTGATTTTGCACACCAATCTCTTGTGTGGGACCTTGTGAAAAGCCTTTTGAAAGTCCAAATACACCACATCCTTGTCCACTCTACTAGTTACATCCTCAAAAAAAATAGAAGATTTGTCAAGCATGATTTCCCCTTCATAAATCCATGCTGACTTGGACCGATCCTGTCACTGCTTTCCAAATGCGATGCTATTTCATCCTTAATAATTGATTCCAACATTTTCCCCACTACTGATGTCAGGCTAACCGGTCTATAATTACCCGCTTTCTCTCTCCCTCCCTTTTTAAAAAAAGTGATGTTACATTAGCTACCCTCCAGTCCATAGGAACTGATAGAGTCCATAGACTGTTGGAAAATGATCACCGATGCATGCACTATTTCTAGGGCCACTTTCTTAAGTACTCTGGGATGCAGACTATCAGGCTCCGGGGATTTATCGGCCTTCAATCCCATCAATTTCCCTAGCGCAATTTCCCGCCTAATAAGGATATCCTTCATTTCCTCCTTCTCACTAGACCCTCTGTCCCCTAGTACTTCCGGAAGGTTATTTGTGTTTTCCTTCGTGAAGACAGAACCAAAGTATTTGTTCAATTGGTCTGCCATTTCTTTGTTCCCCATTATAAATTCACCTGAATCCGACTGCAAGGCACCTATGTTTGTCTTCACTAATCTTTTTCTCTTCACATATCTACAGAAGCTTTTGCAGTCATTTTTTATGTTCCCGGCAAGCTTCTTATCGTACTCTTATTTTCCCACTCTTAGTCCTCCTCTGCTGAATTCTAAATTTCTCCCAGTCCTCAGTTATGCTGCTTTTTCCGGCCAATTTATATGCCTCATCCTTGGGTTTAACACTATCTTTAATTTCCCTTCTTAACCACGGTTGAGTCACCTTCCCCGTTTTGATTTTACTTCAGACAGGGATGTACAATTGCTGAAGTTCATCCATGTGATATTTAAATGTTTGCCATTTCCTATCCACCGTCAACCCTTTTAGTATCATTTGCCAGTCTATTCCATCCAATTCATGCCTCAAACCATCGAAGTTACCTTTCCTTAAGTTCAAGACCCTAGTTTCTGAATTAACTATCACTCTCCATCTTAATAAAGAATTCTACCATATTATGGTCACTCTTCCCCAAGGGGCCTCGCACAACAAGATTGCTAATTAGTCCTTTCTCATTACACATCACCCAGTCTAGGATGGCCAGCTCCCTAATTGGTTCCTTGACATATTGGTCCAGAAAACCATCCCTAATACACTCCAGGAAATCCTCCTCCACCGCATTGCTACCAGTTTGGTTAGCCCAATCAACATGTAGATTAAAGTCACCCATGATAACTGCTGTACCTTTATTGCATGCGTCCCTAATTTCTTCTTTGATGCTGTCCCCACCCTTACTACTACTGTTTGGTGGTCTGTACACAACTCCCACTAGCGTTTTCTGCCCCTTGGTATTCCGTAGCTCCACCCATACCGATTCCACATCATCCAAACTAATGTCGTTTCTTACTATTGCATTAATTTCCTCTTTAACCAGCAATGCCACCCCGCCTCCTTTTCCTTTCTGTCTATCCTTCCTAAATGTTGAATACCCCTGGATGTTGAATTCCCAGCCTTGGTCACCTTGGAGCCATGTCTCCGTGATGCCAATTACATCCTACCCGTTAACTGCTATCTGCGCAGTTAATTCATAGAAACATAGAAACATAGAAAATAGGTGCAGGAGCAGGCCATTCAGCCCTTCTAGCCTGCACCGCCATTCAGTGAGTTCATGGCTGAACATGAAACTTCAGTACCCACTTCCTGCATTCTCGCCATAACCCTTGATCCCCCGAGTAGTAAGGACTTCATCTAACTCCCTTTTGAATATATTTAGTGAATTGGCCTCAACTACTTTCTGTGGTAGAGAATTCCACAGGTTCACCACTCTCTGGGTGAAGAAGTTTCTCCTCATCTCGGTCCTAAATGGCTTACCCCTATCCTCAGACTGTGACCCCTGGTTCTGGACTTCCCCAACATTGGGAACATTCTTCCTGCATCTAACCTGTCTAAACCCGTCAGAATTTTAAACGTTTCTATGAGGTCCCCTCTCATTCTTCTGAACTCCAGTGAATACAAGCCCAGTTGATCCAGTCTTTCTTGATGGGTCAGTCCCGCCATCCCGGGAATCAGTCTGGTGAATCTTCGCTGCACTCCCTCAATAGCAAGAATGTCCTTCCTCAAGTTAGGAGACCAAAACTGTACACAATACTCCAGGTGTGGCCTCACCAAGGCCCTATACAACTGTAGCAACACCTCCCTGCCCCTGTATTCAAATCCCCTCGCTATGAAGGCCAACATGCCATTTGCTTTCATAAATTCCTGCTGTACCTGCATGCTAACCTTCAATGACTGATGTACCATGACACCCAGGTCTCGTTGCACCTTCCCTTTTCCTAATCTGTCACCATTCAGATAATAGTCTGTCTCTCTCTTTTTACCACCAAAGTGGATAACCTCACATTTATCCACATTATACTTCATCTGCCATGCATTTGCCCACTCATCTAACATATCCAAGTCACTCTGCAGCCTAATAGCATCCTCCTCGCAGCTCACACTGCCACCCAACTTAGTGTCATCCGCAAATTTGGAGATACTGCATTTAATCCCCTCGTCTAAATCATTAATGTACAATGTAAACAGCTGGGGCCCCAGCACAGAACCTTGCGGCACCCCACTAGTCACTGCCTGCCATTCTGAAAAGTACCCATTTACTCCTACTCTTTGCTTCCTGTCTGACAACCAGTTCTCAATCCACGTCAGCACACTGCACACTACCCCCAATCCCATGTGCTTTAACTTTGCACATTAATCTCTTGTGTGGGACCTTGTCGAAAGCCTTCTGAAAGTCCAAATATACCACATCA
Organism: Pristiophorus japonicus; assembly: GCF_044704955.1. NCBI lineage: Eukaryota > Metazoa > Chordata > Chondrichthyes > Pristiophoridae > Pristiophorus > Pristiophorus japonicus. Next base: position 221,723,572 of record NC_091981.1, read on the forward strand.
ACTGGTTCTCCTTTGTCCACTTTACTGGAAACATCCTCAAAAAATTCCAGAAGATTTGTCAAGCATGATTTCCCTTTCAAAAATCCATGCTGACTTGGACCTATCATGTCACCATTTTCCAGATGCACTGCTATGACATCCTTAATAATTGATTCCATCATTTTACCCACTACTGAGGTCAGGCTGACCGGTCTATAATTCCCTGTTTTCTCTCTCCCTCCTTTTTTAAAAAGTGGGGTTACATTGGCTACCCTCCACTCCATAGGAACTGATCCAGAGTCAATGGAATGTTGGAAAATGACTGTCAATGCATCCGCTATTTCCAAGGCCACCTCCTTAAGTACTCTGGGATGCAGGCCCTGGGGATTTATCGGCCTTCAATCCCATCAATTTCCCAAACACAATTTCCCGACTAATAAAGATTTCCCTCAGTCCCCCCTCCTTACTCGACCCTCTGACCCCTTTTATATCCACCTTATTCCGAATACTCCTTGCATTGAGGCACAGAGCCTTCAGGCTTGTCTTTCTAACACACTTTGCCCCTTTAGAATTTTGCTGTAATGTGGCCCTTTTTGCTTTTTGCCTTGGGTTTCTCTGCCCTCCACTTTTACTTTTCTTCTGTCTATCTTTTGCTTCTGCCCCCTTTTCATTTCCCTCTGCCTCCCTGCATTGATTTCCATCCTCATGCCATATTAGTTTAACTCCTCCCCAACAGCACTAGCAAACACTCCACCTCGGACATCGGTTCCGGTCCTGCCCAGGTGCAGACCGTCCAGTTTGTACTGGTCCCACCTCCCCTAGAACCAGTTCCAATGTCCCAGGAATTTGAATCCCTCCCCCTTGCACCATTCCTCAAGCCGCGTATTCATCTGAGCTATCCTGCGATTCCTACTCTGACTAGCACGAGGCACTGGTAGCAATCCTGAGATTACTACCTTTTGGGGTCCTACTTTTTAATTTAACTCCTAGCTCCCTAAATTCAGCTTGTAGGACCTCATCCTGTTTTTTTACCTATATCGTTGGTATCTATATGCACCACGACAGCTGGCTGTTCACCCTCCCCCTCCAGAATGCGCTGCAGCCGCTCCGAGACTTCCTTGACCCTTGCACCAGGGAGGCAACATACCTTCCTGGTGTCTCATTTGCGGCTGCAGAAACGCCCATCTATTCCCCTTGCAATAGAATCCCCTATCAATATAGCTCTCCCACTCTTTTTCCTGCCCTCCTGTGCAGCAGTGCCACCCCTGGTGCCATTAACTTGGCGGCGGCTGCTGCTGCCTTCTCCTGAAGAGCCACCTCCCTCAACAGTACCCAAAACGGTGCATCTGTTTTGGAGGGAGGTGACCGCAGGGGGCTCCTGCACTACCTGCCTTCCCTTGCTCTTCCTGATGGTCACCCATTCCCTATCTGGCTGTGCAAGCTTTACTTGCGGTGTGACCAACTCACTAAACGTGCTATTCACTGCATCCTCAGCATCACGGATGCTCCAGCGTGAATCTATCCGCAGCTCCAGTGCCGCAATGCGGTCTGTCAGGAGCTGCAGCTGGATACACTTCCCACACACGTCGTAGTCAGGTAGTATCCCTGATTTCCCACATAGCACAAGAGAAGCATGACACAGGTCTGGGATCTCCTGCCATGACTTAACCCTTAGCTTAACTTAATTTGTAACAATGCCAAAGGTTTCTTACTGCTGAGAAAAATAAAAGATCAAATACTCACCAACCAGCCAATCACTTACCCGCTTGGCTGTGTTGTCCCACTTTGATTTCTTCTTCTTTGTTTACCTTCTGCCCCTGCACCAGTTGGTCTCCTCTGACTCTCGGGCCTTTATAGGTCGCTCGACTGCCCGAACTGCCGCTCCTGTGGCCACCTCCTCCGACTCTCGGGCCTTTATAGGCCGCTCGATTGCCCGAACTCCCGCTTGCTCTTTGTAGGCTTGCCGCTGCTCCCGCTCTCGCGCCCTTTCCGAAGTCCCACTGCTCGGCTGATTCATGCTCTTAGTTTTTGAAGTTATATTTTTTCATACCAGATAAAAATCCCAGTGAATCTGAGCTGTACCCTATATTGCCTCAATGTCCTTCCTATAATGTGGATTCCAAAACTTCATGCAGTACTCCAACAATGGTCTTGCTAAAGTTTTATATAGATTCACCATGACATCTTAATATTATATTCTATATTACTTGCCATAAAATACTATTCCATTAGCATTTTTATTACCTTGGAGTGCTGCTTTTAATGTCTTCACACTAAGGCTGATCATCAAGAGGTGGTTGTCGCTGGCCATGCATGATCCGCAAATTGGAATCTGGTACCACTAATATGTCATCAAAGAAATGTAAAAGCAGTTTGTGGTGGGTTATTGTGTATGTCTACAATAAGCAGCACATGTTCAGAAATAAGCGGTATTTCCCAAGGTGCAAAGCAGCACATTTTGGATGGAAGACATTTTGTCTGTCACTCCAGTTTATATGAAGTGACTACCTTCTTTTCATAGTCATTACTGAACAGTGTGACTTGTATTGCAACTGAGGAGTGAACAGAATTTACCAAACTAGTTAACTTGGTTCCTCAATGATGGTTATGATCATGGGTGAGAGGTAGGATTGGTCTTTCACTCTGGGTGCTGGGAGGGGCATGAATGCTTCCATGCAGAGAGGAGAGAAAATCACCCGGGGTCCCTTCAAGCAGCATTCTTGTACTTCGCTCAGTGGGAAAGAAGAGATTTGTGATGCCATTTAGACAGATGGTTTGTGGTCAAGGAGGAAAACAGTGGTGAAAGACAATTGATGCGGTGAGGTGCATTCCATTACTGGGAGAGAACCGTATATTGAAGAAAGAACAAAGTACTTGGGATGCAGTTCTCCTTACTGAACAATGACACTGTCTCAGTCATGAAAGACTGAGTGCTATTTTTCGATTTCAGTTTGTCTCTTTTAACTTACTAAAATCTGTTGCATCTCTAACTTTTTCCAGTTCTGATGAAACACCATCGCCCTAAAACATTAACTCTCTTTCTCTCTCCACAGATGCAGCCAGACCTGCTGAGTATTTCTAGCATTTTCTGTTTTTATTTTGAAAAATAAGTTAGTTTAGATATTGGGTTAGTAATTTGGTCCTCCTTTTGTTAAGGCAGCATTAGGTCTATCAACGTTACTGTATTTGTAATGATTTCCAGTTTTTAACAGAGTTAATGATGTGGGACTGTGGCAGACTCTTTAGCTGGCTGTTGCTGAAGTACATTTGGGACATTATATAAACAGCTCAGGAACCTTGATAGTTCAGAGATAGATTGAAAAGCTACTCACTGAAATACTCGGTTTTCTTGCGGTATAATGGCGCTCAGTCTTTCATGACTGAGATGGTGTTTTTGTTTGTTCAGTAACGAGAGTTCCATCCCAAGCATTTTGTTTCCTATTTAAATTTCTGCTATCACAATTTATCATTGACTGAGCTGGCAATGTTGCTTTCTGGATTCTTTATTCTTGGAGTTTATGTAAGCTTTTTTTTACATCCATTATTTTTGAACTTGAGCCCTGTTAGCAGCATTGGATCAGAGCTCTTTAAGTCTTACTCCCACTTAACCAACTAAACATTGAGGAAAATTGCAGATAATCACTTGAAAAGCATGGAGTTTGTCTCGTTTGTTTGAGCATGCCAAAAATGTCCAGTAAATCATCGCAAGCGGTTGTGTCGGTGGTGTTGTACTTCAGTACTTTGTACCACTCTACTGTAAATCCTTTTTCTTAATAAAGTTTGCTGAGATTAAAAAATGCGCATAGGTGCAGTTCTGGGGGCGAGGGGATAGCAAATGTAATCTCAATATTCAAAAAATGATTGAGACAGAAAGCAAATTGACAAGTTTACAATTCTACAACATCAGAATTGGGGCAAATGTATGTAATGATATCAGTGGTCACCTAAGGGTCCAAAAGGATTCATCAACAATGTTTAAATATTGATGAATGGAGAGAGTTCAGAAAAGACAGCACAGAGAGCAGTGGTTGATGTCACCAACCGGATCCAAACATTCAGAGAACTGCAGAGGTTGTTTCACAGGCAATTTTTCTTGTTATTTATCAAACAATCATATGTTGCTGCTCACATGGTGCAACATCTTCTAATGCAAGTATATATCCTAAAGCAGCATATCAAACAAAAAATAACTTGCCCGATGGGAGTAATTGTGTTGGGGAAGAAAATAAGTGGTTACTGAATTCATTGTTTAGTCATATTCTCTCTCCCGCTCTCGCATACGCATGTAACTCTCTCACTGTCACTCTCGCATATTTGTTCTGCAATTTTTATGTTATCCACATATGGTTTATTAATTTGAGCCTTCAACTTGAAAAATCATTTGTAAAATTGAACACTGTGTTGCTGTTCTGGGGCTCCACTGCATTTATTCCCCTCAAAGCTTATACGTTTTCTTTTCCATCATCAGTAGAAGATTATTCTATTAAAGTCCATCAGGAAAAGTCCAGATTGCCAGTTATTAGCTTACAGACACTTTCTATTTGAACGCCATAGGACTGATCTCACTATCTGGTGTTCCCAGCAGGAAGCAGTATTTTCAGGGAGTCCATCAATGGGTAGTCGTGGACGAGTTCCCACTATACTTTCCTTGCAAGCACCGCTACCCAATGGAATTAGCCCTTGAGTTTCTTAGAGACAGCTTTAGCAAAGCAAAAGATGTGGGAGATCTGCTTGATGCCGGAGGACATAAGGCCAAGAATATTGATAGGAGTAAGGGAGGAGCCATGAGAGGCTAATGGTGGCAGCTGTTGGTTACATTTGTGAGACATGAAGAAATTGTGTCTTTGAAATATTCACTAATTTTAACAAGAAGTTGACCTTTGAGTGCTTTTATGATTTTGCTCAAAATAGCAAGCGTGGGAAATGTTGCTATGTTTAGGATGTCACTAATACAGGATGACCAGAGGATGACATCTGCTGGAAGAGATAAGATTGAGATATTCATGATTAGGAAAAATTGATCTCATACTTTCTGGGAAGCTTAAGGTCTTGCTCGCAGAGAAATTGACTTTTTTCTTCGTGCCAAAGTGCTTAAACTTTATTCAAAAAGAAAAATTAATTAATTGCATTTATATAGCACCTTTCACGACGTGAGGACGTCCTGAAGCGTTTTACCGCCATTGAATTACTTTTGAAGTGTAGCCACTGTTGTAATGTAGGAAATGCGGCGGCCAATTTGTGCAGCGTAAGGTCCCACAAAAAGCAAAATAATAACGACCAAGATATAATCTGTTTTTGTGATGTTGATTGGGGGAATTATATTGACCAGGACACTGGGTGAACTCCCCTTCTCTTCGAAATAATGCGATGGGATCTATTGCATCCATCTGAGAGGGCAGATGGGACTGCAATTTAATGTCTCATCCAAAAGATGAGATGGTGCAGTACTGGAGTGTCAGCCTAGATTTTGTGCTCAATTATCGGGAGTCGGACAGGATTGTCTATGCTGAACAAGTTTATTCTCTTTTACATCTTTTTATAATTAATCTTGACACGAGTAATACTTCAATAAAAGCCTTTTGAAAACGATCATTTTGGGACTATCAATTAATTGTTAATTTCTACAATTAATGCGTTAAACGTTTGCCGTTAATTGCAGAAATTCCGCATAGAGTGCCTGCAGCCTTCAGTATACAATGCAATTCCTCACCATAAGCTCAGTGCATGACCAAAACCTATTGGGGCCAAAATTGGTGGACAGACTGCCGACATACTGCCCAAAATCGCGAACTTGATCAAAAAATACCTACATACCGCCCAGCGGGAAATTTATCAGTGACATACCACCGGGTGGTATGCATACCGTATGCCGACATACCGCCCAAAATTGCCAAATTGATCACAGACCGCCCTTGAAAAGGTGTGGTTTTAAGTTGATAGATGATCTTCAGTCGGCGGTATGCATTTTTACCTATGAAAAACGTTTCATCTCTCACCCTCCAGTCTCTCTCTCTCCCCGCCCCCCACCACAGCCATCTCTCTCCCAAGCAGCCATCTTCTCTCTTCTCCTTCCCCCCCCCCCCCCCCCCACATACCTGCACAGTGCTCTCAGGCTGGCAGTCTCTGTTGATTCTGGTCGGTGCCCCTCGGGGGCGGAGCTTCGCAGCAGTATGCGCTTGCGCACAACTCGGGACCCGAAGATTTCCGAGTGAAAAGGACTCACCGCCCACACACCGCCGGCTGCACTCTGCTTGGCATACCGCCAAAAGAAAAGTGACGAAAATCGTGCACACTCTGCCCAACAGTACCCGGCGGTATGAAACGGCATACCGCCGAGAAATGGACGGATCATCGGTTTTCATTAATTTCGGTCCCATTGTCTTTTTCACATGTGCGGCCATTATGTCCTCCTGATGTGCAAACATTATTCTATTTCAGTGAATGTGCAGATGTCATGTTGTGTTCATGTGTGGCCATTATGTCCCATTTACAAGTACGCGCCATTGCCAGTAGAGTGTGAGTGTAACAGTGTCCAGAAGCCAGCTGCAGACCATTTCTTCATTAGCAGTGGGCTCCCGCAGGTCTACTGCTCAATGGATTCCCATTCATGGCCTCCAGGTAGAGTGTTGCAATGGTTCAGATTCAAAGCTGTTCATGCTCCAAGGTTTTATGCTGGGTTGTTTCTTGGATGATAAAGCATTAGTAATAAAACACACTTGAAATGGATGTAGTAATTGTATCAATTAAATATGCAATTAAAATCAAGATTAACTGATTAAAAATGTTAATTACAATTAATTTTTTAATGGCCCTAACTCATTTCATTGCTATGTGTAGTTAGCAAAACTGCAAAAGCTTCAGGATTCTGACCTTCCGTTTATTGGAAAATGATCAATTGTAGCCAATATTTTTCTCTGTTATTACTGAGTTACTGAGGCTTTTTTGCATCAAAGATTTTTTTTGTTTCATTGTAGACAATGGATTTATACCAGACACATTGCTGGAGGATGTGATGAGAGCATTGGACTTGGTGTCAGAGCCTGAATAGTAAGTGTTCTGTACAGCATTATGGTATAAACCTTTAAAACCAAAAGTAATGTTTCGTTTAAAGTTCTTAACAGCAATAAAATAGTAATTTGCCTTATTTGTGTATTTCATTGCTGACAATCAATTGTCTTAATACTGCAGAAATGGATGAGTACAATTTTGACTTTTTTGACTTAAATGTATTGTAACTTCATTTATAGCCTAACCAAGATTTTATATAAATTCAACATTATTTCCTGGCTTTTATATTTAATTACCCAATATATAAACTAATGATCCAATATAGAAAACCAGATATTTTAAAGATCTCTTCCACCAGCATTCCCACCCTTTAAGACCTATGCAACAGCAACCCTCTGTTCTTCCACTCTGTTGACAATTGTTTCCTTTTAGCTTTCACTCCAAGCTTCCATGTGGCTACATTTATCTGTACTATCCTGTATCTCAGTTTTTGCAATAAGTCTCTTAAGTGGTGCCTTATTAAACACCTTCTAAAAATCCAAATATGCAACATCCACTTCATTCCCTTTATCTGTACAGTCTGTGATATATTCAAAAATGCTGTTAAATTAGTCAAACAAGACATGTCCTCTACAAATCCATGCACTGTTCCTGATCCACCCATTCGATTCCAAGTATTTATGAAATCATGTTATATTCCAGAAGTTTACCCACAACTGAGGTAAAACTAACAGACCTATTAATTCCTGACTCAAATTTGCTCCTCCTTTTTAGGTGCAAGGCCCATCCAGGGGACAGGCCTGCACCCAGAATTCATGCAAATAACCCAGCAGAGGAAAAACATGGACTGTTATCTCCTCTCAAGCACAACACACAGCTGTGCCTTGTAGCTGTTTACTTCGTTCCCAGAGAGGAAAATCTATCCTATGTTCTAATTCTTGTCCAAATTTTGTGTCAACCAATGGTTTGGTGCTAGTACATTTTGTTAACGGTATTAAGAGTGGTTAAATAGCAACTCGTATTTTTGCGAAGCAAGCACTGACCACACTCGACCAGCTCTGTTGGGCAGGTCATATTGTTCGCATGCCCGACACAAGACTCTCAAAGCAAGCGCTCTACTCGGAACTCCTACGCGGCAAGCGAGCAACGGATGGGCAGAGGAAACATTTCAAGGACACCCTCAAAACCTCCTTGATAAAGTGCAACATCCCCAACGACACCTGGGAGTCCCTGGCCAAAGATCGCCCTAACTGGAGGAAGAGCATCCGGGAGGGTGCTGAGCACCTCGAGTCTCGTCGCCAAGAGCATGCAGAAAACAAGCGCTGATAGCAGAAGGAGCGTGCGGCAAACCAGACTCCCCACCCACCCTTTCCTCAATGACCGTCTGTCCTACCTGTGACCGAGACACTAATTCCAGAATTGGACTGATAAGTCACCTGAGAACTCACTTTGAGTGGAAGCAAGTCTTCCTCGATTTCGAGGGACTGATAATGATGATTATTATGTCAACAAACACTGAAATGTGCATGGTGTTTTTTACTTCTGTGTGTTTCCTTTGATAGCTTGGTTTCTTTCTGAATGATATTCAGATCAATGTTCTCTTTAAGCTGCGTGGCCATACAGCTGTCTGGAGCACCCATGCAGCCGGCTTATCGACTCTTAAATGGTCGCGGGGCCCCCCAAAAAGTTAGAGGGAACATTAATTCAGATTCTCTTCTGCTCCACTCTTTTGATTTTGTTTATGTATTAACTCGTAAGCTGAAATGTGTTTTGGTTTTTCGTCTGATGAAAAATACATGGGAAGAGACAGGAAATCAATATGAGTAAGAATGTAAGTAATACAGGGACTAAGGGATAAAAATAAAGCTGTTACATTAGACATAAAACTGCAATATACATGCCAACCATAAGCTTTTCAACCCATGTGCCTGCCTGTCAGCATTCCACAAGAAAAATCAGCTGTTTTCACTGGAATTGGAAATTTGGAATGCAGGACTAGTCTGTCAAAACCAGTTAGATTGGAGGACTGGGCTGGAATCAGTCAGCTGTTGTTTGTTGTACACAAACTTGAGGCAGAAATATTTAAGATGGTTATGTTTAGTAAATGTTTGTTCCAAGGAATTTATATATAGTCTACTCTTAATTTGAAGTTGCTTAATTCAGATTATTGATTAATTAGAATTAAAATTGTGCACAAAAAACCTCATCACTTTATTAAAATTGTTCAATTCCAAGTAGTGAATTTCTGAGCAAAGAGATGATTTAGAATTAACAGGATGAGACTATATAACAGACAAGCTGCCAAAATGCAGCACATAAAAACTTTTAACATTCCTGAAATGAATTTTCCTGAGTATGCCCAGCTGTTAGTTTATGTGAAGGTTTATTTTCTTCAATACTGGTTAAAGCAGTTTTTTTTTTAAAGAGAAGTTGGATGTTCCCTGCTGTGAATGCATTAACTTATTTTATTTGATAATGCACACCACTACTTATGGAATTACTTGGGCTTGGAAATAAAAGAGAGAATGGGCTTGGAGTGATGATGGATTTTATTTAATTTAAGATGACACTGGGATGTGCATTTCGAGTTATGGGCTTGAAAACTTTTTTAAAAACTGCTCCAAATCAGAAATTAAAATATCTGAAGGCACAATCTTATAGCAAGTAAATCTCATGTCTTCAGAACTCTCAACCCCCTTCAGAAGTTTATAAATCACAGTTGCTACTAACTATGCTTTTGTGTACTGCAATGAAAGTGATGGAATGCTGGAAATTCATATTCCATTGCACTCAATCTAACTTCTTGTCCTCGCATATTACAGCCCAATATTTCAGAATTGTTAGCTTTTTTGGGTTCTATCTTTTTGAAGCTGGTGGTCATCTTTTGCCAATTTTATAAATTGAAAAATGTAATTCTGGATACTATTTTACATCAGAGATATCTAACCTTGGAGGGAAGGCAAATAAAGGCAATGAATTTGATGTGGGTTTGGATGCCTGAGCACGTGGAAAGACTACAGCCCTGAAATTGCTGTGTATGATGACGTACTCTGAGTACGCCATCGTATTCTCTTTGAAATCCACTGCAAGTTTGGATTTCAGCATGCGTGAAATCTGGAACTTGCAGCCTGTCAACGTACACATTGACAGACCATCCGCGCGGGTTATGGGAAAGCAATTGCTGGCAGAGTTGACTGGCTGGAAATTGTTGCAGGGTAAGGGAATATCTAAGCCATTAATTAAACATTTGCATGTCGTAAATTATGGACATACAATGTCTGAAATGAGTTTATGCAAATATTGGCCTGAATTACAGTTTTAATGTCTAAAATTATCAAAGTAATTTTTAGTGAGGTTGGTGGAATGAAGGTAATTACGAATAAAATTCCAATTCTGTAAATTGTAATTAGGTTAGATTTCAGGATTCCGTTCCATCTCATGATGGGATTCCCTTCGTAAATGATTAAAATGAAATTCTGCTTTGTGATTGGAAGATTAGGCCCACGTGATTCGAGGCACGCTTCCGCACTGCCTGCGTCCTTGGGATCGGTGGGCCATTATGCTGCCCTCCGCCTTGAGGCCTGAGCCCACAAGTTTTCACAGCCTTGCCGCCAGTAATTTTTTTGCGGGTTGGAGGCATACTTAGGAGATACATCTCCAACTCCAATTTCAAGGCCATTAGGTACTAGGAACGTTTATATTGGAAAAAAGGTGGCTTACAGATAATTAAAAGGACTGGGAAAATATTCAACATTAATTTAAGCTCTCGGGCAAGGGTTAATGAAGTAAAGCTTAGATGAGAGAAATTTAAGCAACAACTTCTTTGCACAGAGGATAATGAACATTAGGAAGAGCTGACATCGAGGTAGTGCAAGTGGAGGATGTAATAAATTTCAAGAGGGTGATGGATAAATGTTCAGCAGACAAGGCTATTAAAGGGTATAAAAGATAAAGTGGGGTAGGAAATCTGTGACCTTTGGGACTGACTGGAAATAACCTTTTCTAGTCCTTTATGTTGCTAAGGACATTGGGACATATTTAGGTGGTGGGCTAATTAAATATGCCTATTGATTTATTTTGGGTAACCATGGCCTCCTGGAGCTTTCTTGATTGCCTTTGGGAGTTGGGGGGGAATTTCCCAGAGGTTTTAACTGAAATTGGCCTCGAGTCTTTTTCTCTGTTTTTTTGCCATCTCCATAAGTTAGAATTACTGGCAATTAGGGAGAGTGTGCACAAGGTTTCACCATCGAACTTCTAGGATGAGCATTCATTGTCTTTTACCTTTTTGTCCACACGTTTGCGTGCTTTTCAGAGAGGATGAGTTGTTCCTCATTTTGTTTGGAAAACTTCTCTCTTTGCTCACTCTGAAGAATTCCACAATTTTCAAATAACTTATTCAATGTATTCTCTGAAGCAAAGAGATTTTAAAAAATCAAGGATAAGCACTGCCACAATATACCAGTGGGATGTAAACGTCAACAGATAACTCAGCATTGATTTCAAAGTAATGTTGCAAATCACTTGCTGCTAACCATCACCCCAGTGGGTTAAAGTTAGAGTTTCCCATGAGTATGTAGTATAACTGACTGGCTTGGGAAATGACCAGTGATGTCTTAAAGCAATAATCATTTACCAAGTGTTGGGCAGCACAAAGGTAAACTATATTGACAGAATGCTGCTACAAAACATGCACAACTGTGAATTTATGAATCAAAATTGAGATCCTGTTAGAACACACCTGTTTAATCAGAGGATTTTTTTCTCCTCTACAAAATGCAGTACAATTTTTAAGTGCTGACACATGGAATCTCTGGATTCTGCTTTGTCTTTACTTTCATAAGAAGTTAAACACAAATGACCTGATGTGAGTTTTTCTCCCAAAAAAGGCGATGCAAAGCAAATAGTTTTGAATAGTACCAGATTGTGCTGGCAAAAAAGCCAACTTCAGTTTAATTCTGGCACCACTGCTATTGAGAGAGGGATGAGGAGCAGGGGCGAAGATTTGAACAGTATAAATGAGTTATAGTTGGGGCCAAGTGACCTTTATGATGCTTTTCAACTCTTTTGTTACACCAATGAAGCTATGGGTTTATGTTTATTTGAAATTGACTAATCTTGTAGATCCTGAGGCATCAAACGTATTCAGATTTTCCTTACCTAGTTTATTACCACTTCATTTATATCAAAGACAGTATTGGTGATTTATTTTCAGTGGATTGTTTCTAAATCCTCCACCACTACCATACGTCGATATGCCAGCAGCTACAGTAGTTAGCCCTCAACTTAAATTTGATTGCTGATTAAAATTTTTCCTCCTACAATAAAATTAAGATCAATTGGAAAGCCCTCCTGTAAATCATATTCTCTTCTGTGCTCCCTTTTTTATTCTTGATCCATTTTGTGTCCCTTGCTCACTGATCTAGATTCTAGAATGGTCCCAGTGGATTGGAAGAGAGTCTAGAACTTGGGGACATAGACTCAGGATCAGGGGTCGGCTATTAAAGACTGAGATGAGGAGGAATTTCTTCTCTGAGGGTTGTGAATCTTTGGAATCCTCTACCCCAAATGGTTGTGGATGCTGAGTCATTGAATATATACAAGGTTGAAATAGATAGATTTTTTGATTCTAGGAGATCCGAGGGATATGGAGATCGAGCGGTAAAGTGGAGTTATGGTCAAAGATCAGCCATGATCTTATTGAATGGTGGAGCAGGCTCGAGCGGGTGTGTGGCCTACTCTTGTTCCTAATTATGTTCTTATCAACCACCACTTCCTTTCATAGTATGGGCGAAACTTTCAACTTCGGCAAAGGCAAACTTACAGCGCATTTTTATTCCACAGTATTCATCCCTAATTTCCCTTTTCACCACCACCTCGCCCCTATTTCCATGATTAGCTTTCTGCAGCTGCATCTTGTGATCATTGATACCATTCTCTTCAGTCCAACTTCTGACCTACCTACAGCACTACCATTCTGGTCAAAGTCATCAGCGACATCCTTTGTCGCTACAACCAACGACCAAGACGTAATATCTCTCCTTGTCTTCCTTGACCGTTCTGTTGTGTTCAATATGGTCGACTATTCCGTCTTCCTCTACAGCCTCCTCTTTGTTGTCAACCCCCTTCATTTGGTGCCACTCCTATTGCCCCAACATAGCCAGCACATCACCTGCAATGCCTTTGTCACTCTTCCACACACAGTCACCTTCACCCTCCTATTTCTTATTTATGTGCTGCTCTTTACCACAGTATCTTTCAGTTTACACTTGCGCACCAGTAACACCGAGCTCTACGTCTTTATTATCAGCTTCAATTCCACAAATATCTCTGCTGTCTGTCTGACTGCTTGTCTGAGAAGTTGGGGGTGAGCTCTAACTTCTCCAGCTTAATATTGGCATGACCAAATTCATCCTATTCCTCTCTCATCAAGAACTCAACACTCTTGCCCCTCAATGCTGCTTGTTAAGGCTCTGTCAGTAGTAACCAATCTTGCATTCCTTTTTGATCCTGAGCAAGGCTTTAAACTTTGTTTCATATCCATCACCATTTCTAACCTCTGCAACATCTCACTTTTCGCCCTTATTTCATTCCCATCACTGCTAAAAACCCATCCAAGCCTCCTTCATACCTCACTTCTCCAATGTGTCCTTGCTAGCCTCCTGAGCTTCACCCATCAGAACTTGTCCAAAACTCTGCCCACCACTTCCTATCATGCGGTCGCCCATCATCCCTGTGCTTGCCCCCTACCTAAACACATTGAATTCAAAGTTCCTATCTTTATTTACAGATTCTGCCATGATTTTGTCAACCCTATCTCTTCAGTTCCCTTCAGCACCATATCCTGGGTTATGTGCTTCACTCCTCTGAATTTCTATTTCCTCCATTCCACTATGACTCGAAGATCCTTCAGCCATCTTGGCCATGCACTCTGAAACTCACTCTGTAAACATCTTCATTTTGCTACATCTCTCCTCACCTTCAAGAGTCTCCTACATCTTCAACCATGCTTTCAAGCACTCCCCTAATTCTGTTTGGCATCCATTTCTCCTCTGTGAAGTGCCTTGGGACATACACTGCTGTAAAGGTGCTATATGAATGCAAGTTGTTATTGGTATCAAAGATCTGCAAAAGCACATAATTAATGTATTGCATAAAGATGTGTCACATCTCACTTGGTTTATTTTCTGTAAACAGCAAAGTGCCATTGTATACTTTGTGTAATCTGGAACTGAAAACTCTGTTTATAGTCTGCATACGTTATTTGATGTGGCTATTTCACTATAATATTTTATCTGTTTCAGTGTAAACATTATGAAGAACAAATTAGACCCTGAAGGATTAGGAATCATCTTATTGGGAACGTTTCTACAAGAATTTTTTCCTGAGCAGGTAAAGCATCTCATTTCATATGCTAACAAAATAATGCTTGTGCAGGATATATAATATATATATATGTGTGTGTGTGTGTGTGTGCGCGCGCGTGTGTGCTTCAGGATGTTATACTGCCAAGCTCTAGCTCTCAGCTGCATCACCAAGAGCGATACTGAAGGATGCTGAAAGCTTCATTATGGGAGAGAAAGAAAACTCAATGGAACAAATTAAAATAAACACCAAGGAAAGCACTCATCATACTTTGGCATTCAGTTAAAGACACAATGGGATAATTTTCTGCATTACTAATTTTCTTTTTCTCTCTCTCTTGTCCATTACGGGAAGAAAATTATGAGCAGCAGGCCGAGAGACTTACTGGTATATTAAAGAAGTTGCAGAGATTGTTGTAAGGGAATAATACGATCAGGAGGTTCTAATAACATTGTAATCCTGGAGAAACTAAACTAGAACAGAAGTAATCTGAGCACAGAGACTGTGTTATGACTTGTAATACATTGCTTCACATGCTGAGGTTTGAGAATTGCAACTTATTTTAAAGGAATACCTTGATTAAGTATCTAATATGATTGAAGATATTTTCTCCTCTTCTTCACGGGCAGTCCTTTTCCCACTTCCACTTCATCTCATGCAGCATTCCTTGGTCAAAACATCATGAATTGACCTATTTCTCGACTTGTCAGTACTGCTTTGAAGTTGGCCGAAGTTTGAAGCAGTTTATATATAATGTGTACATCTTCTTTTCCATTTCTATTTGTTTAGTGCCTTTCAGGTTCACAACTTTGCTGTGTGGTTTTGTATCTTCCACTGTTGAGTTTAACACATCTGGTCATTTCCTTTGGTTACAACTGAGTTTTGCTGATAATGAGTGCATAAAACAAGAGGGAATAAATTCCATGGCTCCATTGTACTAGCAGAGGTGCAGTGGAGTGGAACTTCCACCCACTTTGACCTTCCGGCGATCCCAACCCAAATCCCTGGGTGGAATTATTTAAATAATCGGGGCGGGCATTCATGCCCCTAGTGTCAACAGAGAAGTGCCTGACCCACAATGGCAGCAGAACGCTGAGCATGATTGGACTGAAGAAGGATGCCGCACCTCAGGAAGGATATATTGGTCTTGGAGGGGGTGCAGCGCAGACTCACCAGAATGATACCGGTGCTAAAAGCGTTAAAATATCAAGACAGGTTGCATAGACTAGGCTTATATGTCCTTGAATATAGAAGATTGAGGGGTGATCTAATTGAGGTGTTTAAGATGATTTCAGAATTTGATAGGGTAGCTGTTTCCCCTGGTGGGAGAGTCCAGTTCAAGGGGGCATAACTTTAAAAGAGCTGGGGTGTTCAGGAGTGAAGTCAGCAAGTACTTCTACACACAGAGTAGTGGAAGTCTGGAACACTCGCTCAAAAAGCAGTTGAGGCTCGGTCAATTGAAAATTTCAAAACTGAGATTGATAGATTTTTGTTAGGCAAGAGTATTAAGGGTTACAGAACCAAGGCAGGTAGATGGAGTTAAAATACAGATCAGCCATGAGCTAATTGAATGGCAGAACAGGCTCGATGGGCTGAATGACCTACTCATGTTCCTATGTTTCTAAAAAGGTGAGAAGAAATGTATTCTAATTCCAACCCAGAATAGTAGGACCACTCTGCAACAATCTGTTACCATTAGCCTGTTCATTCTTGTGGCCTTCAACAGGCACTGAATGGAAATTATGCCTGCACTCAGACGACAGTGATCCCACTGAGCCAGTTGAGGACATTTAAGGCATGATTCCCGGGTACATCCACCCCCTCTCTTTCCCCTCTCTTCCTCCAGTGCTGGCTTGATGTGAGTGGGACAGGCAGATGAAGTGCCTACCAAGCCATCCAACCAATCAGGATTTCTTGGGCAGTATAAGTGGAGTGGAAACCCGGAGAATCTAGGTTATACCCCAACTTGCAACCTCCGCCACAACCACTCCATCTCCACGGGGACGGAATATCTATTCTAGATTTATCAGCTATTGATAATAGCACAACAGCCAGGCAACTGAGTCACATGATCAGGGTACTGATTCCTTCCTAGCCTTGTCCTATATCAAACAATTGTCAGTGGGTTAATTCTCTTTCTTCCTCGCACCACTCCCCAACCAAAATAAAACATTTCATTCTGCAATATTGTGCCCGAGATTTGCTTCATAAAGTTAGTTTGCTGGCTTTGACTGAAAGAAACTTCCTTGGGTTCTACATCTAGATGTTTTTGTCTTTGTGAATTTGCAAGCTTCAGCATTTGCACTTTTTGTATTGTCGCAAATGCTAATTATGAGAAATCTGACCCAAAAGTGAGCAATAAATGTAGCGCTGATTTCGAATCAAGATTTTCCCCCTTTTGAGAATATCTACAAAAGGACAATTTTTAATTTGGTTAATTCCAAGCTTTTTAAAAATCTATGTTTTTTACAGTGCGGGAAAAAGGATACCTTTTGAACCAACACAGTATGTGGTATGATTAACCTCATTAGACGTTCGCATTCAGAAACTGAATTTGGGTGGCCAGCAAAAAAAATCTGCAACCTTTGTAAATTCATAACTTAAAACAATAAATAAGGAAGGTCCAGTTTAAGGTCTCATGGGGAAATTGTGAAGTTATCTGTTTGTTGACATAAACATAGCCATTTTCACTTTTTTTTTATTCATTTCCCATTTGATTTAATTTCAAACTCAAGGTTCATAGATAGTTAGCTACACTCCAGATACTTTTCCATCTGCTGCTATGGCTAAAAATAGCTTTATCCTTTTGTGCATTGAGAACTCTATATAATTTACTTAAGCTGGGGCTTAAACTAACCTAACAACAGAAAATCACAAGATCACAATCTCCATCTTCTCTCCCTCCCTCCTCAGAATATTGATCACATATTTCTATAGGCTGTACTGCAAACCCCAGCACTTTTCTTACCTTTCACTGGAGAGTGAGAGAAAGAAAAAAAGAAAGGCTTGCATTTATAGAACGTCTTTCACGACCACCAGATGTTCCAAAGCACTTTACGGCCAATGAAGTACTTTTGAAGTGTAGTCACTGTTGCAATGTAGGAAATTGTAATGTATTTGATTCATGGATTCATTGCTTAATAGAAATGTCTTGCTATAAATTATTAAGAACAAATTGGTTTATTTACAAATGTTTAACAATCACATTACACATTACCAGTTTATCCACTAGGCTCACAACTGCATGCCACATCATGGATGACCCAGACCCAGACTGATTGAGGTTTTATTGAGTCATGTGAACATCATGTGACTGGCTAAGCCACTCACAATGCAACAGCTTTACAAACCTGTGAGCATACTCACAGGTGGATACAGGTGCAAGCGAGAGAATGCTGAGATAAAGTAACCAAATCTCAGTCAGGCAGGCTGTGAAGAAAGAGAAAAAATAACTTTAGGAAGAGGATGAGAGAGAGACTATATTGGTGTCATTTGGTGCCTCCAGTGGCCCATGTGACTGATGCAGCTTACCATTTTTAGCCACATTTATGGTTTCAGTATAAGACAACTCCTCCGGTGTACAGCTTACAACTGAAAATCACACGCCTAGGAATTGTTTAATGTTAATAGCTCTAATTTAAAGGCCTTAATCTTCACAGGGTTTTGATTGCGAATCTCACATTGAGTTGCAGGAATGGTAATTTGAAGACTTTGCAGAGAATATCATGTTATTGGATGCAAATTTGATTATTTACCAATCATAGAATCATAGAAGTTTACAGCACGGAAGGAGGCCATTTCAGCCCATCGTGTCCGCGCCGGCCAACCAAGAGCTATCCAGTTTAATCCTACTTTATTGCCTTGTTCGACCTCCCCAAATGCATTACCTCACACTTACCCGGATTGAATTCCATTTGCCACTGTTCTGCTCATCTGACCAGTACATTAATATCTTCCTGCAGTCCGCAAATTTCTTTTTCATTATCAACCACACACCCTATTTTAGTGTCATCGGCAAACTTCTTAATCATACTCCCAACATTTAAGTCCAAGTCATTGATATATACCACAAACAGCAAGAGACCCAGCACTGAGCCCTGCGGAACCCCACTGGGTATAGCCTTCCAGTCACAAAAACACCCATCAAACATTACCCTCTGCTTCCTGCCTCAGAGCCAATTTTGGATCCAACTTGCCACTTTGCCATGGATTACTTTCGTGACTGGTCTGCCATGTGGGACCTTATCAAAAGCTTTGCACATACACTATATCATACGTGCTGCCCTCATCGACCCTCCTGGTTACCTCCTCGAAAAATTCAATCAAGTTAGTCAGGCACGACCTTCCCTTGACAATTCCATACTGACTGTCCTTGATTAATCCATGTCTTACCAAATGAGAATTTATCCTGTCCCTCAGGATTATTTCCAATAATTTTCCCACCACCAAGGTTAAGCTGACTGGCCTGTAATTACTCGGTCTATCCCTTTCATCTTTTTTAAACAAAGGTACAACATTAGCAATCCTCTGGCACTGCATCTGTAGCCAGAGTGGATTAGAAAATGATGGTCAGAGCCTCTGCTATTTCCTCTTTTGCTTCTCTTAACAGACTGGGATACATTTCATCCAGGCCTGCGGATTTATCCACTTTCAAAGCTGCTAAGCCCCTTAATACTTCCTCTTTTACTATATCTCATCTAATATTTCATACTCTTCCTCCCTCATTGCAAAGTCTGCATCGCTGCTCTCTTTTGTGAAAATGGATGCAAAGTATTCATTAAGAATCTTACCCACGTCTTCCGTCTCCACACACACATTTCCTTTATGGTCTCTAATAGGCCCCACTCTTTCTCTAGTTATCCTCATGCGCTTAATGTATTGATAAAACATCTATGGGTTTTCCCTGATTTTACTTGCCAACATTCTTTCATGCTCTCTCTTTGCTTTCCTGATATCTTTTTGAATTGCACCCCTGCTTTTCTTATACTCCTCTAGAGTTTCTGCATGTTGAGTTCCCGGTATCTGTCATAAGCTTCCTTTTTTTTCTTTATCTTACCCTGTATGTCCTTTGTTAGCCCCACCCTTTTTTTTTAAGGAAACATACTTTCTCTGTACCCTCAGGATCTCCTCCTTGAATGCTTCCCACTGCTATTACTCTGATTTACCATCAAGTAGCCATTTCCAGGCCACTTTGGCCAAATCCCATCTCAGCTCAGCAAAATTGACTTTACCCCAATTGAAAACTTTTATTTCTGGTCCCCCTTTGTCCTTTTCCAATACTACTGAATTACTGAATTATGATCACTAGCACCAAAATGCTCCCCCACTGATCCTCTTCCACTTGCCCAACTTCATTCCCCAAAACCAAGTCCAGAACCGCTCCCTCCCTTGTTGGGCTTTTTATATACTGGCTAAAGAAGTTTTCCTGAATGCATTTTAGGATTTCCGCACCCTCTCTACCATTCACACTACCTTTTTCCCAGTTAATAATAGTTGAAATCCCCCACTATTACAGCTCTATAGTTTTTGCACTTTGCAGCAATTTGCCCACATTCTTCTATTTCCCTCTGACTGCTTGGGGGTCAATACTACACTTCCAGTAGTGTGATCGCCCCTATTTTATACTTTAATTCAACCCATATGGCCTCGTTTGATGACCCCTCTAACATATCAACCCTTCTCACAGCTATAATTATTTATTTAATCAATACTGTGTCCCCCCCCCTTTTTTACCCCCCTCTCTATCCCGTCTGAAAACCCTGTAACCAGGTATGTTGAGCTGCCATACCTGCCCTTTTTTCAACCATGTCTCAGTAATAGCTATAATATCGTACCCCCAAGTGTCAATCTGTGCTCTCAGCTCATCTGCCTTATTTCCTATACTCCTTGCATTCAAGTATATACCATTTAGTATTGTCAAACTCCCCTGTTGTCTATTTTCCAGCCCTTGTTTCCTCTGACTTTCAAATTCATTTTCTACGTCTACTTCTCTACTGCCCAATTCCAGCTTTGCTTCTCTGCCCACTGAATCTATTCTCCGGTTCCCATCCCCCTGCCAAGCTAATTTAAACCCTCCCCAACAGCACTAGCAAAACCTCCTGCGAGGATACTGGTCCCGGTTCTGTTTAGGTGTAACCCGTCCGGCTTGTACAGATCCCACCTCCCCCAGAAACAGTCCCAATGCCTCAGGATTCTAAAGCCCTCCCGCCTGCACCATCTCTCCAGCCATGTATTCATCTTCTCTATCCTCCCATTTCTGTACTCACTAGCACACGGCACTGGCAGTAATTTGGAGATTACTATCTTTTGAGGTCCTGCTTTTTAATCTAGCTTCCTAAACTCTGCCTGCAGGACCTCATCCCTCTTTCTACCTATGTCATTAGTACCGATATGGAGCATGACTTCTGGCTCTTCTCCCTCTCCTCCTAGAATGTCTTGCAGCCGCTCGATGACCTCCTTGACCCTGGCACCAGGGAGGCAACATACGATTTTGGAGTCACGTCTGTGGCCACAGAAATGCTTGTCTGCTCCCCTGACTATTGAATTCTCTACCACCTATTGCTCTTCCATTCTTCCCTCCCTCTCCCCCCCGCTCCCCCCGCCCGTGCAGCTGAGCCACCCGTGGCGCTGTGGACTTGGCTCTGGCTGCACTCCCCAGAGGCACTATCACCCTCACCAGTACTCAGAACAATACTGGTTGGAGAACGAGATGGACTCAGGGGACTCCTGCACTACCTGCCTAGTACTCCTCTTCTGATTTGTGGTCACCTATTTCCTCTCTGCCTGCACACTCTTAAGCTGCGGGGTGACCAGCTCCTGAAACGTGCTATCCACAAAATTTTCAGTCTCGCGGATGCACTGCAGTGACTCCAGCCGCCGCTCAAGCTCCGAAACACGGAGCTCGAGTTGCTGCAGTTGGAAACACCTCCTGCACACGTGGTCGTACAGGTAGCGTGAAGCGTACAGGACATCCCACATGCCACAGGTGTGCACTCCACGGGACTGAGCTGCCCTGCCATCCCTCCAGTTAACAGACTCAGAACTATCGAGCAGAAATAAACTCTCAAACTTTGCGTAGTAGCTGCTGGTCTGTTTTGCTATCAGCTGATTTAATTAATGAGGTTTTTTAGATTAGAAGCATCACTTATCTATGGAGTCACGTCTGCGGCCACAGAAATGCTTGTCTGCTCCCCTGACTTTTTTAAATTAACTTTAATCTTTTCCCTCTTCTCCAAATTCCCACTTTTTCCAAATTTGCAAATAAACCACTCTGCTTAAGTCAAATTCCCAAATAAACCACTCTGCTTAAGTCCACTCCGTTTAAGAACTGTTGACTTTTATACTCTTTGGAGCTACACCCAATTTACAAGTGTTGACACACGAGTATTGATTCTCTGTAAAGTATTTTTTGTTATGTTTGGGATATGCATTACCATTCTTTACTAGCCTAATTTCTAAAAAAAAAGATTCCATCTAAATTTTATGTAAATGTGCTTTGTGGAGCCATGGAATGTTAAGTTGTGGGTTTCCCACGCAGTGATTTATTGATCTCAGCTGTGATGGCAGGATAAGCACTAAGTGGAAAGAAACCTCCCTGTTTTTGAGGAAACTTGAGACAGTGAGGTTACCACTATGATTCCTAGTGGGTAGCAACACAGAATTGGCCGAGAGCTCAGGAGTAGGTTGCCTCTCAATGGGCTCAGTTTTGCCCAGGAGTTGCTGTGTTTTTTTTTTTGGAGTAGGCTGCTTTTTCTGGCCTAACTTTAAAAAACCCAGTTTCCCCAATCAATTTGCACCAGCGTAGCTCACTTAGTTACGTTTTTTTTAGGGTTTTTTTTCCTCAAAAGGGGTGTTACCAGCCTCCTAAGCCAGTTCTGGCCATTTAGGCAACTTAGGCCACTTGAGAAAACCCTTGCGGAGAGTTAAAGAAATTGGCGCAGGTAAGTACATTGGAGGCCATTCGGCCTGAGCTGGGGCGGGAGTGATCGAACTTGCCATCATTGGGGTACAAAAGCAAGCACGGTTGAAATAGGGCAGCGATAGAGTGGGTGATCGGGGTCACACCTTCACTGTTCCTGGGAAAAACTGTAGTCTCGGTCCAAGGTAATTAAATTCAAAGGTGACACCAAACTAACAGGGCTGTGGACTTTGAGGAGGCAGCCAGGATCTTACAAAGAAAGCTTGATGGTGTTTGTAGTTGGGCTCATTGTGGGAACAAATGCACATTGGAAGTTAACCCACTCCATTGATGGGATAGAACTTGTTCTTCCTAATCAGTTACTTATCTAGTTTCTTGCTCAGTTTTAACCACTTTTGAAAAGGCTGAGCCCCAATACAGTCTGAAACTACCTTTTCACCCCAAAAATGGAAACTCCTTTATGCCAGATATTCTATCTTCATTTTGTTTCCCTTTTTAATCTCAACTTTTAATTGTTGTTAAAAATTGGAATAGATAATGTACAATGATGCCACTCATTTTGACATTGTACAGTCCTTCATTCCCATAAACATAGCAAAGAATATTGCAAGATGTTTTAAGACAAACTCTGGTATTTCTCTTTTGACGTTGATAAACTTGAGCCTTAAGTAACAAACATTTCAATTTGAGACAATTTTTTTTCTCATTAATCCATTTAATCCAATTGGTAACATTTTATACCAGTTCAAATATATAGGAAGATTGGTTTCTTCAGGGAATAGTATATACAGGATAATACAATAGCGCCGGTGTAATCTGCCTTTTATTTCACGAGGGATTTGTCTTGCAAGTTAAATTAAAGAGAGATTACACTGGTGACCAGCTATTGGGTTTTTTTTGTGAGCGAGAGGAAATTTCAAGAAAAAGACTTTTATAAAGAGCTTGTAAGGCAGGAGTTAACTTGGAGCTGCTCCCGCTTCGCACCTGTAACTTCACCGAAAGTGCAGTGGAAACCCCGTTTACAATAGCATCAACTTGCAAATGGCTTGTTGCCAACTCACAGCGCTACTGCGCATGCGTGGCCATCATTATTCTCCACTACGCATGTGCAGACGTCCCGGCACATTTTCCAGCGCAGAACGCATGCTCCACCCCCCCGAGGCAACTGGCCCTGCTGCGCAGCTACAGTGAAGAGACCAGACAGCGGCCAAAATTGGAACACTTTTCTGGAGCATCTCCAGACGGACTTAAGCAGTGCAACTCCGGTAAGTATGCTAAAAAAACGGGTTCGATCAAAATTGAGCCCAATGTATGGAACAGGATGGCAATGAAAGCGAGGAGGGAAAATAAACAATTCCTTTTCATTACTAAATGTATTAGCAGTTATCTAAAGTAACAATAAATGGGGATTTATATTGTATGATTGAAAAATACATCTAGCACATAGTTGTTCAGGTTACACTGGGGGACAAGGTTTTTTTTTTCCTGTGATGATGAAATAGATAAAAGCCATTAAGCAGACAATGATGTCTTTAAACAATTGAGCCTGATTTTATGAATTTTTTATTTGTAGTTGTTGGATTCCAATGGGAGTACCACGTGTAATTGTTTATTGCATTTTACTGGATATTTTTGACATTTTTGGTTGGGGATAGAGTATAAAAGCAGGGAAGTCATGCTGCAACTGTACAGGGTATTAATGAGGCCACACCTAGAGTACTGCGTACAGTTTTGGTCTCCTTATTTAAGGAGGGATATACTTACGTTGGAGGCAGTTCACAGGAGGTTCACAAGGTTGACGTATGAAGAAAGGTTGAGCAGGTTGGGCCTATACTCATTGGCGTTTAGAAGAATGAGAGGTGATCTTACTGAAACATATACTGAGGGGGTTCAACAAGGTAGATGTAGAGAGGATGTTTCCACTTGTAGAGGAATCTAGAATGAGGGGGGATAGTTTAAGAATAAGGGATCGCCCATTTAGAGCTAAGATGAGAAGAAATTTCTTCTCAGAGTTGTAAATCTATGGAATTCTCTGCCCCAGATAGCTGAGGAGGCTGGGTCTATGAATATATTTAAGGTGGAGATGGACAGATTTTTGAATGATGAGAGTGAAGGGTTATGGGGAGAGGGCAGGGAAGTGGAGCTGAACCCAAGATCATTTCAGCCATGATCTTCTGAAATGATGGAACAGGCTCGAGGGGACAAATAGCCTAATCCTGCTCCTATTTCTTATGTTAAGGTTTGAATAAATGTATTTTCAGTATCAATGTCATTGGTATTTGCTAAACATATTTTGGAATTTTTTAAAGGAATAATTTCCAAAGCTTCCTAAAGTGGCCTCCTTTGACCTGGACAGTGGGTGAGGTGGGTTTTGGTGAGCAGTGCTCAGTTCTCAAATTTAATAGCTTCCTTAAAAGATGTGGAATACTGTCTTAGAGGGCAAAATTATCCAAGACCATGTACCACTGGCAAGGCCTTGCATGCAAAGGACAGCTTATCAGACAATCCAGGGTACACTGCAATTTAGACAGCATGTAATATCAAACTTGATTCACTACAGTGAAAAGACACACAGTTTGAAGTTTTTAATGAGTGTTGGAGAAAGTTAAAAGCAAAATACTGCGGATGCTGGAAATCTCGAGGAGCAGGCTCCCGTGACCCGGTAAGGTGGTGGTGAAAGGTGGGTAGGCCCACGGGTGAAAGGTGGGTAGGCCCACGGGTGCAGACCACCCTGCCGGCGTGTATTGATAGGGGATCCCTTCCCTAAGCTCCAGCCCATACCTCCTCCACTCCCAGTGTCTTCGGTCCAGTCATCCCCCACCTTTCTCTGCCACATTCCCAGGTCACGGGAGCCTTCTCCTCTTTGCCAGATTTTCCATACTTCCCTGCCCCTCTGCTATTCTGTAGCCATTTGCACCTCCTCAGGACCCATCTTTTGTTTATTTACTTGTCCCATTACCTGCCATCATCCCTATTCTCAATTAATCACTCCAGGCCTCCACCCTATCACAGACCCTCCCCTTTGTTCCTCCCCCACCCCCTTTTCCCTGCTTTGGTACTTGCTTAAAAACTGTTAATCTCTAACATCTTCAGTTCTGACGAAAGGTTATCGATCTGCAGCGTTATAACTCTGTTTTACTTTCCAGAGATGCTGCCTGCCTGCTGAGTGTTTTGTAATATTTCTTGTGTTTATTGTTAAAGTAATTTGTTAGTTTTATGCTTTTTTTAAATTTCTGTACCATAAATAATTACCATATATAACAAAGGAATACTTAATGAAACATGTAAAGGTAGTGTAATCAAAATAGAAAATGCTGGAAATCTCGGTGGGTCAGGAAGCATCTGCAGAGAGAAAGCAGAGTTCTGACGAAGGGTCATCGACCCAAAATGCCTTTATTGCAAGTGGGATGAAGCATAAAAGTAGGGAAGTCCTGCTCCAACTGTACAGGGCATTGGTGAGACCACACTTGGAGTACTGCGTACAGGTTTGGTCTCTGTATTTTAAGGACGGATATACTTGCATTGGAGGCAGTTGAGAGAAGATTCACGAGGTTGATTCCTGAGATGAAGAGGTTGTCTTGTGAAGAAAGGTTGGGCCTATACTCTTTGGAGTTTAGAAGAATGAGAAGTGATCTTATTGAAATCTATAAGATTCTGAAGGGGCTTGACAAGGTCGATGCAGAGAGGATGTTTCTCCTCGTGGGGAATCTAGAACTAGGGGGCATAGTTTCACAATAAGGGGTCGCCCATTTAAAAAGGAAATGAGGAGGAATTTCTTCTCGGGGTCGTGATTCTTTGGAATTCTTTACCCCAGAGAGCTGTGGAGGCTGGGTCATTGAATATATTTTTGGAGATAGACAGATTTTTTAATAAGGAAGTTGAGGGTTATGGGGATCAGCCATGATCTTATTGAATGGCGGAGCAGGTTTGAGGGGCCAAATGGCCTACTCCTCCTATTTCTTATGTTCTCGAGTTTCTGCTCAAACTTATTTGCATTTCGCCGAACACAAAATCTGCCATGAACCAGCACAATCGGGCAACATTGTAAAGGTAATTGTGTTTTTTTTCATTTGCTTTAGAAAATATTCCATGATATATTTAACTGAAAACTAGGTGCATTTTGATTTAGTACAACTGAAAATGGGTTTATCAAAAAATAAGCATTTTTAATCAGTCACAATCCACCACCTGTGAGTAACCTAATTTTAAATTAATGAAATTGACTTTTTTTAAATGTGAAGAACCATTTCCTAGTTATATTGGAGTACAGTAGTCAGTTTTGTAATTTTGTTTTAAGCTTTTAAAATGTTTCTGTTGATGTCCTTGCACCCAAAGAACCATCTTAAATTTTAAAGCCTCCTCAAAGGCCCAGAAACAAGCTCAATTAGTGGAAACTCCCAGTGGTAATTAATTTATCCTGGGGGTGGGCAGGGCCCGCTTCTAGTGCGATGTTTTTTTAAACTAGCGCAGAAGATCGCGGAAACTTGAGATGTGCTGGATGCAATTTGTGCTGAAAATTCTGTACCGGTTATGCCGATCTCGGCCGAATTCTGCCAAAAAGAAATTGTGCCAGAAATTCCAGGCTGTAATTTATACATTTTCTTCAGTAGTTGTATGCTACATGGATCATCATCTAATTTTCCTGGTTTAATTAGTATTGCTGTACTACACACACAAACGTTTATTTGTAGAAAGTCACTACTCAATTAGATCTGTCGACAGCTGCTGCTTTAATCGTTCTGTAACTTGACTGGCATAATGTGACGAGCAGAATTAAATCCCAAAACTGTATAATGCAATTTGGAGAACAAAAGTGCAAAATCCATGTGAATGTCTCCCATTCTGTTCTATTTCAGGAATCTACCATTCCAGATTCATTTACTGTTTACCACTACAATGGGTTGAAGCAGTCTAACTACAGTGAAAAGGTGAGGCAAGAATAGAGCATAACTATTAATCATCTGCATTTCCTGTCTCATTAGAAACCCCTGGTTTGAATATGTACATATTGACAATATGATTCGGTTCTCTATATTGAATTCACATTTTTTTATGGAAGAACAGCAATTTTGTAAAGTCCATGAAGATGTTTTGAGAAATTGACGATTAATTTTGCCGGTGTTATCCAAACCACAAGCCTAATGCTTATTGATGTGGGTTCTGGCAAACATATTAAAAACTAAAGCTAGTAGAATCATAGAATCATCTCTTCTCTTTCTCTCTTGGGCAGTCCCTCGGAGTCGAGGATGACTTGCTTCCTCACTAAAAGTGAGTTCTCAGGTGACTGATGAGTCCTATGCGGGACCTACAGTCTTTGTCACAGGTGGGGCAGACGGTGGTTGAAGGAAAAGGTGGGTGAGGTGCCTGGGTTGCCATGCGCTCCTTCCGCTGTCCATGCTTGGTTTCTGCTTGCTCTCAGCGATGGGACTCTAGGTGCTCAGTGCCTTCCCAGATGTTCTTCCTCCACTTTGGGCGGTCTTGGACCGGGGATTCCCAGGTGTCGGTGGGGATGTTGCACTTTATCAAGGAGACTTTGAGGGTGTCCTTGAAGCGTTTCCTCTGCCCACCTGGGGCTCGCTTGTCATGTTGAAGCTCCGTGCGGACGATGTGGCCCGCCCAACGGAGCTGATCGAGCGTGGTCAATGCTTCGATGCTGGGGATATTGGCCTGAGCGAGAACACTGATGGTGCGTCTTATCCTGCCAATGGATTTGCAGGATCTTGCGGAGGCAATGCTGGTGGTACTTCTCCAGCGTTTTGAGGTGTCTGCTGCATATAATTGACGTCATAGAATCATACAGCACAGAAGGAGGCCACTTAGTCCATCATACCAGTGCCAGCACTTTGAAAGAGCTTTCCAATTAGATCCACTCCCAAGCACTTTCCCCATGACCTGCACATTTTTCTGAGTACAAACTAGTAAGATAATAAAGTAGTAATAGGAAAGATTAACTTTTGGAAACATTTAAGCACCAATTTTAACCTAACATGCCTGGTTAGAACGGAGTGTGTTCGAGTTAGAAGCCCACTTTACACCCCGTTCCATTTTTATCTCCATTGAAGTCAATGGCGTGTAAAATAGGGCGGGGTGTAAATCGGGTGGTTGACTCGATTGTGCCCTGTTCTCACCGGGTGCAGTAGGTTAAAATCGGAATTTTAGTTATTAAAATGTGTATTAAATTGCAGTAGCAATCTATTTTAATTGATGTTGTAAATGATGTGCTTTTGATGCCATGCACTTATCAAAGACTTGCCAATTGTAACAAATAACTTGTACTCAGATAGACCTCGGCATTAGAATACCATGTGCCCATGGGATAGTATGGCACAAAGTTCTCAATCTTTCAGCTGTAGCTCCTCAGGGATAATTTTACAACTCCGTGCTGTTAGGGAGTGCCTCGCCTGCCAGCCGCACATCAGAAAGTCAAGTGCACTCTGCCGATTATTTTCTCACTGTTATGGCCTGAAAATCCTGGACAGTACACACACAAATTTGGGATATGCTGCCAGAAGTGCAGACTGGTAAAATTACCCCAGACCCATCTTTTGTGTTGCCGAGCAAGTGGTTTCTGAGCAATATTAGCATGGTGGTTCAGCACATCACGGAAAGAACCAGGAAAGAGGAAATGAAGAGAACAATATATTTTTACAGAGCTCATCCTTGAACCTCCTACCACCCTCCCCAAAAACGGTTACGGTACATTCTCCACTAAAGGGAAAACAGGTTGATTAAACACTTCTTCTTTATTACCTTAAACAAACCTTTACCAACCACTGGGAACAATTAGACACCACAGAGAAAGAAAACAGTCCACCATGACCTTTTACCATTCATCCAGCCTCTTAGCTTGGGAGTTGAAAGAACTCTCGCCTCTTATTTTGGGATCCTCATGATCTCTTTTTTTTTTTCTTTTCATTTGCTGTGTACTTGTAGGTCAAAAGATTAAGTATACCTTACACAGCTGTCCTTAGCATTAAAAAGGTTAATGTAGACAAGGCTGTGTATGTGTGAAGGCTCTTCTCATAGTGGTTATTTGGTTCACATGCAAAAGATGCAGCACTTTATTACCTAACTATTTTGGAGTATACTGTATTAGCCCTGCCCAAAAAATATACATTTAATTGCAATCTTCTGAAAAGGCATTACAAAGTAAAAACCACAAACATTTCTGATTGACCAAACACTTTTCAGCTTGTCAGACTATTAAAATAAATTATGTTCCTTCTGTTCTTCAAAAGGTTATGTATGTCGAGGGAACTGCTGTTGTCATGGGCTTTGAAGATCCAATGGTGCGAACTGATGACACTCCAATCAAGCGCTGTTTGCAAACTAAATGGCCATATATAGAGCTTATGTGGAATACAGACAGGTCACCCTCCTTAAATTAGTTCCAGGAAATCCAAAACCAAACAAAATTCCAAATACTGTAAGCTGTACTGCTTTTTGAAATCTGTACACAATTGCTGCTAACTGGAATGTAGTGTCCCTGAAGTCCTTAAGAAACTGTAGACCTTAATTATTCTACTAATTACTATTGATAAAGGTCCAAGTCACTGTCATTCACTGCTAATCAAAAGATTATCCATAGAAAAGAGTAATATGCTGTCAATTTGACTGAAAGAAATTGTTTCATTATATCATCCTGAAGATGTAAAACCAAAATTCTCTGAAATAATGGCTGGTTAAGAGTAATGTTCAGATTTAGGGCCTGCAATTCTGGGTCCTGTCTATGCCGCCAGAACTGGAGTGGAGCGGGACTCCTGGCCGATAACAGCCTGATGGAATGAATGCCAGAGGCCCGATGAGAAATTTAAAAAAAAACATTTCCCCAAAGGTAAAGATTACCTGTTAGATAATCAATTCCTTATACAGGTAACCCAGCTGGGGCCATTGTATGGCCCAATACAAGATATACATCAGCTTTCAGCCTTTGCAGGTCCCATTGGGCCCAAGGAGGGCACGCTGGCCGGAATTTCCGGCATAGACCAGGAATGCACCCAGATAGGACTCCAAAAATGTACTTTGATGTCGGGACAGCAGGTGAAATATTAGCCCATTCCCCTCCCACCCACCCCCGTGGGATTGGTATCCGTTTTTGCAGTTTCCAAATTTGCCCCCAAATTGGAAAATTTGAATCAAGTGTTCCAAACTAACTTTAAGTGCAAAATCTTTACCTCCAAGTGTCCTCAAGAATATTCTTAATGAGAATGTTTGAAAAACAACTTTTCACCTAAAGAACTGTTCTGCAGAACAAGCAACATAATTCATTCAAATGGATGTGCTCCTTTATGTCACCAAAAGTTTCACCGTAGAAGGTGTCCCCCGAGAATAATTAATTCCAATATAATCTGCATGACTAGAAAAAACTCAATTCTCAGTTGGACTTTTTCTATGCAGAAAATGTTCCACCTGACAGCAAATCTGCTGCACGAAATCCCTTTTGTGAAGTCAGTGGAGTACATCTGCTTGGACAAAATAGCATTCTGCTGTACTCCTCAGGGAACCCATTACAAAAATGCTATTCTTAATCAGTAGGGGTTAATTCAAAACTGCATGCTATGGGTCATAGGTGTAACTGGGAAGGAGGGGGGGAAGAAATTAAATTGAAAATACCCTGCATTCTCTTCCCCCCGCCCCCTCCCAGATGCCCTCTGAGTTAAAATACATGAATTTTCAACTTTAATGTAAACAGGATTGACAGCATCCTGTCTAATTGCGTGTCGTCAGCGACTTTATTTATCTTCAACATCCCGTGAACTTAACCAGTGACAGTGACTAAAAACGTTATCTTTTACAGTGATCTTGGCGGGGGGGGGAGTGGGGAGGAGGATTCATGGATATGTTTGGGAGAGCTATTTGTTTAATTATTTTACTTTGTGGTGTATGCTTTGAACTACCAGCTGAAACACTGGGTACATGGCTCTCTGTAACATACTGGAATTCTGCAGTTTACATTTTTGACAATGTACCGCAGTGGAAGCCATACAAAAGTAAAATATAAATGCAAATTGTGGCTAAATACAATGTGTCATACATTCTGAATCTTCACAGTGATTAACGCAACTTATCTCTGAAGTTATCCAGCTGTACTGTTACATAATATTGCCAAGATTTGTTTTCTTTCGTGTCAAAATTACACCGTTTGCCAGTGTTCATGTGTATTTAAATTCTGCTTGTTAGATTGCATGAGAAATTAACAATTTATTGTCCATAAAACACTGGTGTTCTCCTATTTATTATGATTTGGCAGTTGGCCTAAAATAAAAATACAGTTGAAAAATGTTCTGAATTATTTTCTTAATGCACTTGAGCCGACTTTGACTATTTTGTTATTTAAATTTGTTTCTAGGCTGAACAAAGACTTATTGTAAAATTACTTTTCATTGATTACTAATTTTCCAAAGCAGTAATTTTATCTGTAAAAAAATATCTTTAGCAATAAATAGTCCATGTTTTGTTTTATTGGAGAATATTAAAATAATTCAGTTGATTCTAGAAATTCTCATTGTGTTTTTGTTAAAGAACCATTTTGGAACAATTTTCTGAAGCAACAGCAACTAATGGACCAGCAACGAAATACATCACATTTATGTAACGTCCAGTACAGTTAAAGGGAGAATTTAGATAACTAGTCGTATAACCAAAAGGGCTAGAAATTCGACAGATTTGTGCCCGTTTTACTGCCAGGGCGAAGCGATATATATATTTTTTTGTTGATAAACGAGTCGCACAATATTTTATGCCCTAGCGCTAAAAGTTACCACCTGCCCGATTTTTTTTTTAAAGTGTTTTTATAACATCAAGTGGCATGCAATGCTGCGCTATCGCTGCGGGCAGTAAATTCAGGAGGCCTCGGCACTTACAGCGCCATCTTGAAAATGGAGCACAAGTTCAGTGCAGAAAAGGATTTGGAGAAGGAAGGCTGCATTTTGTACAGTGAAGTTTTATGTGAGTTAAGTTCGTTTTAAAGGACATTTAAAAAAAAAAAAATTTAAATAGGGGCGATACTATGTTAATCATTATTCCTGGTTGCTATTTGTTTGCAGCATCGAACTGGAAGAAGGCTTATTGATGAGCATTTTGAGCGTAATCGAAAGTTCGCAGACGTATGGGGAGGAGGCCTCACCACCATGAGTTTACAGGGAACATCGCTCATACCTGCAGCTCTCTGAGGCACAGTGCATTTAAAGGCTGTTCTTCCAAAAAGAGGTGGTCACAGAGATATGTCAGCTCATAAAGGCAGACCCACAGTCTACCAGCAGCAACAGGACTGCACTGCCCATCAAGGTGAAGGTGACTGTGGCACTTGTCTTCCATGCCTCCGGCTCCTTTCAGGCATCAGCAGGGTATATCTGCTCCATCTCACAGTTCACTACACCAGGTGACTACTGCACTGTACGCACGCAGGATGGACATTATAAAGTTCCCAATGACCAGGGAGACCCAAAATGAGAGGGCTATAGGTTTTGGACGATTTTCTGGTTTCCCCAAGGTTCAGGGTGCCATTGACTGTACACACATCGCCCTGCGAGCACCTTTACTCAATCCAGAGGTTTACTGAAACCGAAAGGGATTCCACTCCATGAGCGTACAGATCGCGTGCGACCATACTCAGCGCATCATGGCAGTCAATGCCCTATATCCAGGGAGCATCCATGATGCTTTCATCTTGCGTGAGAGCACTGTCTCATGCCTGTTAAAGTGGCAACCACAAAGCCAGAGCTGGATACTGGGGGACAAGGTTACGGCCTCGCCACCTGGCTCATGCCTCCTCCCTCCGGAACTCTCAGACAGAAGCTGAGCATCGCCACACACAACGTCGTCGAAAAGACAATTGGAGTGCTCAAGCAGTGCTTCCGATGCCTGGACCACTCTGGAGGCTTTCTGCAATACTCCCCTCAGCAGATCTGAGATCATTGTGGTATGCTGCATGCTACACAACTTAGCCATCATGAGGGAATAGGATTTGCCACTGGGGACTGCAGGACCACCTCACGAGAGAGGAGATTGAGGACGAGGAGTCTGGCGATGAAACCATGCAACCACCACCACACAGGAGGCCTCGTGGAGCTTTCGCCACTGCAAAAGCCTTACATCAGCAGGTCATAATTTAACGCTTTGCTTGAAGAGTGAACGACATGTTTGACTGTTGTCTGACTACTCTATCCCACCACGTTGACTAATCCCCCTCTTATTTTGCAAATGCGACACTACACAGGAATGGTTAAGGTGAACAAAATAATTTATTAAACATACAGTAACTTGAATAAGATTTATTAAACATTGTAACTTGAATAAGATTTACCTTGAATAAAATTTAAACATCTCAAAAGTGGAACAAAATTTATTAAACATTGTGAATTGGCAAACTTTTATAAAATAACAAAACAATGAAAGAACAACCCCTGCACCAAACATATGTTACCTGCGGCGCCTCCTCTCTCTCTCTTTCCCCCCCCCCCCCCCCCCCTCCTGTTGTGACCTTACCCGAGGTGGTACCAAGACATCGTGCAGCAAGGCAGCCAGAGTCCTGCTGTAAAAGAGAGATAGACAATGGAGACACCATGTGTGGATCCCCTGGAGAAGCTCGGGGTATGGAAGGCCCGGCTTCTGAGTGACGAGCCTCTTGCTCAGCCTTGCCACTCACAGGTGCTGTCGGTCTGGGTGTGACACTGAGGACTGTAATGTCAAAGATCGAGACCATCAATTGCGCGTCGGCATTGATAGCCTCGGTGGTTTCACGATTCGCACCAACAATCTGCGATGTGCCTTCCCTCATATCCGTGAATAGTTTCGCAATGCTTGCGGGAATACTACCCAAGATCTCCAAGAGCAGTCGGCTCTCCCTGCAAAGTCCCACCATGTCCACTTGTGCATCTGCCTGTCTGTCAGCAGACCGGCTTTGCTAACTCGCCCTCTTAAGAGAAGGCATACGGAATTCAACCCCAGTGGTGCGTTGCTGCATGCCACTTATACCCGGGCCTCGGATGGCTCAAAGCCCGAGAATGTTTCTTTCCCGGACGAGCTAGTGGCCCCATCCCCTCCGAATATGTTGCTCAGTTTGGTCCTCCTGTGGAGGTTCCTCGTTGGCGTCGCCCTCATCCCCTTCCTCGACCCCCACGTGACGGACTGCAGTGGAGGCTTCCATTTGAGGATGTGGCGCATGCGGCGACTCATCTGGAAATAGAAAACAACAGAGGAGTGGTTAGCGGCAGGGTGACATGAGTAAGGTCACATAGCACAGGCTCATTTGAAGGACCGCCGCTACTGCATTATATGTAGTCGAGAGACACTGCATCACATTGCCAGAATCCTAGTCCAGAGACACTACATCACATTGCCCAACCCTCGTCCATAGACACTACATCACATGACCCCAACCCAGCCCGAGGATTTTGCAGGACTTGCCCTCAGTTTTGAACAGGGCTCAGCACCCCCACGGGTAGTTGACCTCCCTGAGGCACTGATCAGATCGGCCACTCGCTCCTCCAGGTCTGTCCGAGGCATTCCGCCTGTCCATCGCTGCTCCCAGCGGTTGTGGTACATCTTTCCCTGCAAAGGTGACAATTGGAATGGTTACCAGAAGGCCTTTCTGCTCTTGTGCCACACACAGATAGCCATCAAAGCACTTATACCATACTGTGTGCATGTAATACAGTCCTCTGTTTAATGGCCCTGGAAGTTGCACGTGGTTCATGAGGAAGACATCGAAGTGCAGAAGCATATTTTAAGATCTCAGAGCGCAATCTTAATAATGTGTAACGATCATTTATGGCAAATAAGGTGCAACACTAAGCCTACCTATACCAACATGTGTCAGATTTATAATTTAATGAAAGAGTGCATCAATAAAAATATTACTTTGACGATCCTACAATGGTCATTGAACCTTTTGTGACACTGGGTGTGGGTCCTTCTGATGTCGTCCACGAAAGGTGCCACCTCATATGCTGGTCTAAAGACACCTAAGAACCGCTGGGCGGGGTTTACTTGCACCCCTCCTATTTAATTCACCCCATCTCCTCTCCACAGCTGCGATATGGGCGTCTTTCGCCTCATTACTGAACTTCCTCGCTCTCTGCCTGCTCCCCTCTCCTTCCATCCTGCCTGCTATCTGTAAGTGGCTGATTCATCCCTGGGTGTACTGCGCAGGCGCTCTCTGACAGCTGATCAGAAACACGGGAATAAGAAAAAATGGCAAAAAAACTGGGGGGAAAAAAATTGCGCATGCGCTGAATGTCCGTTTTTTTCCAATCACAAATTTTGACTCCGGCGCGCACATTCAGTTGTGCAACATCAGATTTATTGCTATCACCGGTTGGCGAATTTTGCCGCTAACGGTACCGCGGTGCTTTAAAAAAATTGGGCCATGATCATTGCGAAATCGTTAAAACCCGAATTTCTAGCCTCAAAGTGCTCGAGTTATACTTATAGTGATTATCTTGTTTATTCTGCCGAGCAATGGTTGACTCTTTAAAACAAATTCTAAAAAGAGTTCTTGTATAAATGTGGGGAAGAAAAATCAATTTTCTCCAAAGACAACTAAACATTGAGATGGTTAAGATACCAGTGAGCTAGCTTGCTAATGATCAAATGACTCCCAACATACTGAATTTAGATTGATCAATCTCAGTATCTTTCAAAGTAATAGCAGACAGAGGTGTGGTGGCAGACGCGTGAATCAATCTGTGCTGCTCAATTTCAACATCTAATAACAATGGTAAGTCAGCTATGGTTGGGTCACCTTTCCTTGCATGTTCTTGCCCTCACATCTGGTTTAATGGCAGAGACTGTTGCAGCTTGTTTGAAAATATTAAGATCCTATCCTATTGTTTCCCTCGGGTGGTCCAATATGACCATGCGACCTACCAGAGAACAAAATAGGAGCAACTCAGGAAAAAAAACACACAGCGTTTGATTGCAGAGACCTAACCAGAAAACCATGTCAAATCTCTGGAATTAACTGGAAAGGAATAGGAAGAAAAGGGTAAATCCACCATGAAATGAGGAAGAGCTCCTACAGTGTTTACAGTTTGAATAGGATAAGGCTCTAGTGAGCTGTCCAGGAAATGGAGTTCCTCCAGACACATTGGTGGCAGATGTAAAATAGAACTTTGAATATGCTACAGTCGTAACTGCACATTTCTGAATGTTTAATGCAATGTTAAGTTAGTTTATTGGGGAATACAAGGCATATTTTAAGGGCACTCAACTTTTGACAGAGTGACTTACTAAAGGTCTGCAGCCACAAAGCAACCAAAATTACAGCCATACTTATTTGTAACTACATCACCACCACACGCAAAAACCCTTCCGAACACAGCCACACCCATCCTTGGCAAATCATCATCATGATAGGCAGACCCTCGAAACGAGGATGGCTTGCTTCCACGCCAAAAAAAAGGATGAGTTCACAAGTGTTTCGAATGAAGAACCTGAACTACATCCTCAAGGGTGGAAGATGCCTGTGCTTGGATTTTTTTTAACGTGTGGGGGCCGTTGTACACCAGTCACCACACGGGCTTGACAGAGCTAGGTCTTGGTCCAGTGGCAAGGATTATCCAAGACAACTGGAGACCTGCTCTGCTGTACGGACCTAGTGCGTGCACATATCACTGTGTGGGCTGGCCTGTGCTGCCCCTGGCCCCGAACTCACATCTCCCCTGGGCCCCGATCACATCCCTCCACAGTCTCTCACAGCTCCTTCGCCCCGATCTCACCGCTCCAAATACAACCACAACAACCAAAAACACTGCTCGTTCATCTCATGGCTGTTGGATCTTGCTGTGCACAAAATAACTGCTGCATTTGACTACATACCAGTAGTTGCATTTGGAACTGGATTATTTGAGAGATATGTCACTAAATAAATGCAAAATTGTTCTTTCTTTGCCCTCCTGTTTTCATTAGATGTGACACATGCTTGCCCCCTTCAAATGTGGCATATTTCTTCATCCCCCCCCCCCCTCCCAACTTCCTCTTCCACCTCCCCGCGCCCCCCCCCCCCCCACCTCTCAAAGTGGCCACATGTTGTATGGTGTTTTTACATAAATAAAGAAAATATGGTAGCTTTCTGTATTTAAAAGTAACCACTGTTTTCATTGGTATTGTACATCTCGACCTATTTTATTTTGAAGCATGGAGCATTTGAAACTTCCAAAGCGGGGGAGTTATCCACTCCCAGTAAAAGCAAGCAACACTGCCGTTAAGCACCTGCGGAAGCCACCATGGTGCACGGGGACTCTCATCCTGCTGAATATACTGATAGATCATGAAACTAAAGCACATACGCGCACACACATCATAGGCAGTTCCTCGGAATCAAGGAAGACTTGCTTCCACTCCTGAAGTGAGTCCTTAGGTGGCTGAACAGTCCAATACGAGAGCCACAGACTCTGTCACAGGTGGGACAGATAGTCGTTGAGGGAAGGGGTGGATGGGACTGGTTTGCCGCATGCTCCTTCCACTGCCTGTGCTTGATTTCTGCATGCTCTCAGCGTTGAGACTCGAGGTGCTCAGCGCCCTCTCGGATGCACTTCCTCCACTTAAGGCGGTCTTGGGCCAGGGACTCCCAGCTGTCAGTGGGGATGTCACACTTTATCAGGGAGGCTTTGAGGGTGTCCTTGTAGCATTTCCGCTGTCCACCTTTGGCTTGTTTGCTGTGAAGGAGCCTCGAGTAGAGCACTTGCTTTGGGAGTCTCGTGCCTTGCATGCGAACTATGTGGCCAGCCTCGTGGAGCTGATTGAGTGTGGTCAGTGCTTCAATGCTGGGGATGTTAGCCTGGATGCACACACATATGCACATAATCAGACTCAGAAGCACACCTTCTCTATGGAGCACAGCGTGCATTTCAGGCCTGGAGCATTGGTGTTTAACACCTGTAGCACAGGTTACACAAAAGACATTGCAAAAGAATAAGTTGGCTGGACTTTGAAGTAAAATCAACATCATATGAACAGACATCCGCTATTAGTTTAGTAATTTATCAGCTTCTTTTGCAAATGGGTAGGAATCATTAAGTGTTATGTGAGTGCAGGAAAAGGTGGAGCTGGCTGAAATCTTGGTGAGTGCTACAGATTAACCACTAGATGTACTCGATGAATTAGTGCAAGCATTGAATCATGAGTGGCTTTTAGATGTTGACAGTTCATTAGTGTGATAAGCTTATATCACTCTAATGTTTTAACCAACGAATATTATTGGTAGCTGAAATATATTTGTGTAGTTTGGAGAATTGAACAATTTGGCTTTGAAATGATGCCTTGGGATACCACTGTATGTATGCTCAACACTTCCTTATGAAATTGCTTATTCCATTATTTTAACATAACAGGTTAACATTGAAAATAAATGAATTAACGCTGTGGCAGAAATAAGGCTGTTTCAAATTATAATAGTTTTTATGTGGTATCCGTTTATATCAGATTTTAGCTAGGCCACAATTGGCAAGTTCAAACTGGTTTCTGTTGCGTGCTTTCTGAAATGGGTTCCTCTAGATTTGTGGTGTGAGTATGAGCAAATACACACACGGGGCAAATATTCCTCCCCCAGTGTTGTTGGGAAGCAAATAGTACAGGGCACACCAGATGTGCATTCAGCTGTGCCGACAACTTTAGCTCCTGACCATCCTCTGGGGCCTCACCATAATGCAGGAAGTTTACACCAGAAGCATTCTTGGGCACCGGTGAGGCAGAAGAGGAGGTGCGAGTACTATCTGGGCCTTAAAAGAAACAACACTAAAGGGGTAGGTGTAAAAACATAAAAATGATGGACAGGAAAAGACCAGCTGGTCCAACAAACCTTCCCCACACTGAAGCATCATCATTCACAACAACCCCCACCCACCACCAGCCATGTAATCTCCTGCAAGAGGCAAAAAGCCAGATTAAAAACCCAGGGCCAATTAGGCAGAAAAAAATCTGGAAATTTCCTCCCTGACTCTCTTGGGCAATAAAATTAGTCCAAGAGACCACATAGACGATGATTTATATTATTTAGTATTCTACCAAACTTTTGTATGTTATGATCTCTGCCCCAGCCAGTAGAAATTAAGAAATAGGAGCAGGCATAGGCCATACGGCCCCTCGAGCCTGCTCTGCCATTCAATACGATCATGGCTGATCCAATCATGGACTCAGGTCCACTTCCCTGCCCGCTCCCCATAACCCCTTAATCCCTTATCGGTTAAGAAACTGTCTATCTCTTAAATTTATTCAATGTCGCGGCTTCCACAGCTCTCTGAGGCAGCGAATTCCACAGATTTACAACCCTCAGACAAGAAATTCCTCCTCATCTCAGTTCTAAATGGGCGGCCCCTTATCCGAAGATCATGCCCTCTAGTTCTAGTCTCCCCCACCAGTGGAAATATCCTCTCTTCATCCATCTTGTCAAGCCCCCTCATAATCTTATACGTTTCATCAAGATCACCTCTCATTCTTCTGAATTCCAATGAGTAGAGGCCCAACCTCCTCAACTTTTCCTCATAAGTCAACCCCCTCATCTCCAGAATCAACCGAGTGAACCTTCTCTGAACTGCCTCCAAAGCAAGTATATCCTTTCATAAATATGGAAACCAAAACTGCACGCAATATTCCAGGTGTGGCCTCACCAATACCCTGTATAGCTGTAGCAAGACTTCCCTGCTTTTATACTCCATCCCCTTTGCAATAAAGGCCAAGATTCCATTGGCCTTCCTGATCACTTGCTGTACCTGCATACTATCCTTTTATGTTTCATGCACAAGTACCCCCAGATCCTGCTGTACTGCAGCACTTTGCAATCTTTCTCCATTTAAATAATAACTTTCTCTTTGAGTACATAGTTTAGTTCTGCTTACACTCTCAGTATGACTTGGTGACTCCATGCCACAGGTCCACTATCCTCTGGGAAAAGAAGAATCTCCTGCTATCTAATCTAGTTCTGTCCTTGCATGACTTATATGCATGACCACTGGTCCTCCATAACCTATCTAATTGAAATAATCTGTCAATATGAATACAATCTAGTCCCTTCATCATTTTAACCACTTCTATCAGATCCCCAGAGTCTATGCATCTCTAAAGTAAATAGATCCAGATTTTTAAGCCTATCTGGGTAACTAAGGTGTTTTCAGATGGGTATCATTTTTTGGCCCGCCTCTGAACATTTCCATGTGAGAGAACCAAAACCGGACACTATTCTAAATGAGGCCTAAAGAAAATGTCACGCAAAGATGAAATGGTGAGTATTGTTTTATATTGAATCATCCTGACAATGCAACTTGGTGCTCTATTTGGTATAATAAAGTCCCTCGGGAGAGCCAGAAGAAGTTTGTGTTTTTCTGGCAATGCGGTGGGATTTTGATCTATGCACCTTCTGATGAAGACTAATAAGTGTTTAATTTAATGTATGTGTGCTAGAAGCTGCGATTTGTATGTTGGTGGCATTCATGTTCATTTAAAGGTTTACACCCTTGTGAATCTGTCTGTGCTGCTGTGCCATGGCAGAAACACCCCAAGTAATAGTCAGGCGCCCCTACAATGAAGCAGTAAAACATTTTTTTCTTCAAAAATCAAGGCCTATCTTGACAATAGCAGATAGCCCCTTAAGACTAATGGTGAATAAATGGCATCTAAGGAGCAGTTTGCCCCTGAATTGTATCCAGTGTTATTCGAGTAAATCTGGCTCCTGAGCCACCTGACATTCATTTACATACACACATTTTTCAGGCACAATTTGGGAGCAGGGAAAGGGAATACTGGTGAAAAATGGTGTATGATCTGAGGCACCAGCAGCCTTTGAACTCTAGGAACTATGTTGTGGATGTTTTGTTGTCGGCCCCTATCAGGCAAGCTTTCAGGTGGGGCCTCTATCCTTTGTGTTGCAAAAAATAAACTAATGCAATTATTCCGGTAATCAAACAGATGGGGAAGAGGAGTTCACGCACCACTTGCCTGGAAGATATAATTGATTAAAAACTACTTTACTTGCTTTGAGGAAGGATCCGGGGCTTCTTCAATAAATTAACTGTGAGGAAAATAATCTTTCATTCTGAGGTGTGAGAAGCTGCTTGGACTCTTGTCTACATACTTGGCTCCTTCATCTTTCAGCAACCCTACCCCTATCTTGACTATCCTCTTACTACTAAAATGCCTGAGGAAAGTCTTTTTCATCGCTCTTTGTGTTTTTTCTATAATTTTCTCATTCTCTTAGCCTTTTTATAGTTTTCCTATATCTTTATATTTGTCCTGGCTTTCTTTTATATTAACTTTTAAGTCCTAAATGTTTTCTTTTTATTTGAAAGAGATTAAAAAACAACACAGAGGGAATTCCAATGCTTCAGCCTGGACAGCTGAAGGCACAGCCACAAATGGAGGGGTGAAGGAAATCAGGGATGCACAAGAGGCCAGAATTGGAGGAACGCAGAGTTCTCGGGGGGGAGGAGGAGGTTGTAAGGATGGAGGAAACATTGTCGGTGCGGTATATGGAGGCAAAGAGATGTGCCAAAGACAGAGAACAAAACCATTTGCGGAGGTAGATATTCCCCACAGACTACCATCAAGCCAGGATTTTATGCCTCCTTCTGTCCAGTCCTGATCTGTCCTTCCTTTTTCTTATTTGCCTCCCTATCTTATGTCTCTACACCAGACTCCACTCACAACATCTATGCCTCTTCATGCCCACTCACCCATCACCCCTGTGCTCGCTGACCTACATTGGCTCCTGTTGCCTTAATTTCAAAATTCTCATGTTTGTTTACAAATCCCTCCATGACCTCGCCCCTCCCTATCTCTGTAATCTCCTCCAGCCCTACAACCCCCCTCCCCCCTCCCCGGGATGTCTGCGCTCCTCTAATTCTGCCCTCCTGAGCATCCCTGATTATAATTGCTGAACCATTGGCGGCCGTGCCTTCTGTTGCCTAGGCCCCAAGCTCTGGAATTCCCTGCCTAAACCTCTCCGCCTCTCTATCTCTCTTTCCTCCTTCAAGACGCTCCTTAAAACATACCTCTTTGACCAAGCTTTTGGGCACCTGCCCTAATTTCTCCTTATGCAGCTCGGTGTCAATTTTTTAATCTCATAATATTCCTGTGCAGCGCCTTGGAACGTTTTACTACGTTAAAGGTGCTATATAAATACAAGTTGTTGTTCATGTTGTTGCTATCACCCTCCTCACTTTCCCTCTTCGCCGTTCTCTCCCGGCTCTGCCTCCAAGCCAATATCAGCACAAACCAGCAGGATAACAACAGCACAGGTAGTTTCATGAAAGGAATGTTCCTGCTTCTGTATTCATTTATTGATTCGCTGGTGGGCTCTCTGCCTGTCCCTGCCTCAATATTATTAATTTGCTGCTTGCTTTGCTCCTCTATGAATTCATTCAGTGGTGGCTGGTGCTCTATTAATCTATTAATTCACTACTTACCTACACTGCAGTATTCATCAACAGCCTTTTATTATTGTCTTCCATTTAAAATATGTTTAGTTTGTATATTTGTATAATGTTCTTTTTTCCCCCTGTGATTTATATAATCTCAAACAAAACCAGCAATACACTTTATTGCAATTTAATGTCTCCATTTATTCTTACTAGTATTATACTGCCAGTTTCTGGTCTCTGCTGTTATAGCGTGTACTGTCATCACATTCTTTAAGAACATCAATATAAAACCTTTCTGGGCTGTACAACTGTTAACACCTCATGTGCGACTAACTACGGGGAAGGTTGACTAGTATTAAATATTTTAACTTATTCATTGATGTCTCTGCCATTCCCTTACTTTCCACTACAAGTTCATAATAGTATCATGACAAAAGTGAATACTTCCAGTAAAAGATTAGAAATGAAGATTTGAAACTTACATTGAATATTTTACCGGTAATCATTGGTGCTTGTGAAAAGGTATATTTTAAGACCTTTATTAGACAATTATTTAAAAAGTAATTTTTTTTCAGTAATTATACATGGTATTTACAGGTTTTCCATTGTATCTAAAATTGTTTATGAAATATGTTTATCTCATGTGGAAATTGAAAGGTGCCTATTGGGAGATCTTTCCGTTTAGTGGTCCTTTAGGGATGGGCCTATGTTACCGCACTCTGCGATGTGTGGGTAGGATTTGCCTGGTATTACTTCTTGGTTTTATCCTCTTCCTTTTGCTTCCAATTTAGTCTTTTACTTCTCCTGAATTTGTGCTGGATGCCCTCCTGTACCTCCCCGACTGGCCAT
This sequence comes from Pristiophorus japonicus, assembly GCF_044704955.1. Taxonomy (NCBI): domain Eukaryota; kingdom Metazoa; phylum Chordata; class Chondrichthyes; family Pristiophoridae; genus Pristiophorus; species Pristiophorus japonicus. The sequence continues at coordinate 221,767,042 of NC_091981.1, forward strand.
TTTTCATGTGAGTGTACACAAGGGGTTACATTTTCAACTTCCTGCCCAAGCTGGATTTGCAGATTGTCCGCCTGTTACACCAAACCACCCAGTTTTCATTTCCAAGTTCTAGCCACACATTGCTGAGTGTGGGAACGCGGGTCTAACAGCAGCTTCTATCTATAAAGCTTGGCCAATCCACGATGGCAGTTTTACGCCCGGACGTCGGGTTGTAAATCTCCCCCAATCTACCACAAGGGTGATCACAGCTAGCCTCTATACTGTCCTCAGCTGATATCTGCGCATACATATGTCCAACAAAGCTCACTGGGTAGCAATCAAGAATTAAAGGACTCGACAATATTTTCCACTTCAACGCAATGTTCCTGAACCCAACTGCAATGCTCCGACCATCACAACCAAGATCAATTAACTCTGCACTGTCCAGCGATCGAACATGGAACATTTCCTAGTCTTCGTGGCTTAGCTAATCACTGCCTTAACTAGCTGTGCCATTGAGGGGATCTTTGCTCACCTCTCATTTACCCTTTGTGGTAGAAGAGTCAAGCTGGCATGGATCTGCTCTAGACACACTGAAAACATTATTTGTTTTGCCTGTATGACTTTCGGAAGGGATTGAATCCAGGTGTTCAAGGCTGGATGTCTGTGTCTCTGCCAAAACAGCAGGACGGTCCGACATACTATGAATAGTTGAAACCTGCAGTTTGTTGAGACTTTGCGTATGAATATTTGAAAAAAGAGGACAGGTAAAGATCAGATCCAGCTCCCTTTTGAAAACGTGCAACAAATCAATATTTACTGCGCATGCTGGCAATCTATTCCAGAAGTTTATGACTCTTTATAAAAAAGAAGTACCTCCTAGTATCTAACCAGCTCGATGTCTTCAAAACTTATAATTACATCCGCTGATCCTCCCTTATATATCTAGCTCAAATAGTACAACCACGTGAACTGAATATAATTATTTTAAAGACCTCAATCATATCCCTCAGCAGTCTATGCTTTTCCTTGAAGTATAGTGAAGCACTGGAGAAAGTGCAGAAAAGATTTACAAGAATGTTACAAAAATTGAGAGAATGTAACTATCAGGAAAACTTGAATAGACCACAGCTGTTTTCTCTGGAAAAGAGAAGACTAAGAGGAGATCTGAAAGAGGTCTTTAAAATTGTGAAGGGGTTTCATAGGGTGGATATGGAGAAACTGTTCCCATTTGTGGGCGAGGTGCTGCTCAAGGTACATGATAACCCTCCATATCTCACTTTATTTATGAGCCTAGACAATGAGTGTTGGACGGGCATGCTACCTTCGGGGATTACAATTAATCTTCATATTGTCTTCACCAAATTAATTTTCCATCAGGAGTCACTGAACATTGTTCAATTTTCCTTTCACTACCATCTGAGCTGAGATCATCTAAATCAGCACATATCATAAATCAAACTTGGGGCATTTCTGTCTGTATGGTTCAAGTATGGCATTTACCCATTGAGCCATGCAGTAGCCATGTTGTGATGATATCACAAGCAATGACATAAATCAATCTAAAATTCCAAACCGAAAATCTGAGAGGAGAGGGAGGAATCAAGGTGGAGTAGGATGGGTGGCATTACTATCAAAAACGTTTTTTATTTAAGGTTTAAAGGTTTGATATTTTGCTCACTGCAGATAAATTTGTGGTAATTGTGCCCCTCATAATAGATATTAGGAAAATCAGTAGAATACCATGATAAATAATATAACAGTACTTGCTTTTATGTAGAGTAACACATTGAGACATCTGAAGTTGGTCTATATTGGCAAGGGAGAGCGAAAAGCAACACTACGATGCAGGAAGGAAATTGAAAATGGCAATGGGTGCAGCAAAGATAAAACAAAAAAATCCAGAAAGTAATAAAGAACAGATTAGCAGGGGAGGGAATCAAACGGATAATTGTACTCATCTGACAGAGGCATGTTTAACTTGCATGGATGTAAATGCACAAAATATTCTGCATAAAATTGGTGAGCTAGAGGCCCACATTGCCTGTGGCAAGGAGGTGTGGTGGTATGATATAATAGTATTTACATAAATGTGGCTTAGGCTAGGACAGGGAACTAAACATTACAAAACATTCAAGAGGCACAGAGTAGGAAAGAAGGGATGAGGATGCATTAATCATACATTCCTTTGCAGCACTGGAACATAAGGATGATATAAGGGAGCAATAGCTGAATCTATTTGCTTAGAGTTAAGGGATAAGAAAGGAACTGTTACTCTATTATGAATATATTACAGACTGCCAAATCGTAGAAAGGAGATAGACACAGAGATATGGAGAGAAATTAAAGAAAAATTCAGGAGTACCAGGGCTACTATAATAGGTGACTATTATCATCCCAAGATAGACTGCAGTAACAGTAACATAAATAGGAAAGAATGGAAGGGATTTCTACAATGAGTCAAAGACTGCTTTCTAGATCTGTGTTTTTAGTTCAACAAGGAAAGAAACGGTGTTGGCTCTAGTTATAGGAAATGAATTGGAGCAAGTAGGTAATGTAAGGGTAGGGGAACATCGAGGAAGCAGTGTGGTCGACCTTAACTATGTGTGATAGTGTAAAACAGGTGATAGCAAGTTGTCAGCCTGATTTTTATTTCCATAAGTCAAGATCTACCCCGGCCAATATAATGTTCAATATAAAAATTCTAATGGCAAGGAAACAGTCAAAGATAAAAATCTTTGACTGAAAAAAAGTAAATTAAATTAAATAAAAATTAAATATTCTGACGAGATAAAGGCAGTGCAACAAAAGCTGGACTTCAATGCATGAGTAGACCCATTTAAATTAAAATAAAAGTTAAAAGAAGGAATATGCAAGTTTAGGGCTAATAATATGGGAGAAAAACAAGCAGTGTTGAGAAAATATAGAGAAGCAAAAGCAATTAGAAAGGCTAAAGAAAGGATATGATGAAAGTCCGCAGGTACAATAAAGGGAAATTCTATAAACACATAAGCCTTGAAATTACTGGGGGAGCATTCTTCACCCTCATGCTGGTAGCCCTAGACCCCATTCCAAATCAGTGGTGAACAGAGTGATTGCCATTGTCGGGGTGATCACAGTTCTTGCAAGGGCGCACAGGGTCACCTGCTTCACTCCACTTTTGTAAAGCAGAGCGACCCCCAGCTGTTCTGCTTGAGGTCCCACTAGGCCCAGCGTGGCTGAAGACAGAAGTGATTTGTTTTTAAATAATTGGCTCCAAAAAGCGTCAAGTAGGCTCCAGATAAGGAAGGGATCAATTATTTAAGTCTAGTAAAGGTTTGGGCCTTTCAATTCTCCGCTGGCATGAGTTCTGCTGAGATGTTTTAAGGGCATATAGGGTTGCAGTTTGCAGAGAAGCCCGGGAACTCCCCTCCCCCAATATGCCCCCTTGATGTCGTGTGGGCGGCAGGCAGGAGAACGGCTAATTACCTGTTCCGCCCACCCACCATACCAGAATTTAAGGGATCGAACTAAATAAGATGGAATACCTGCCATAGCCTAGTAGTTATGGTCTTGGATTAGCAACCCAGTGGTGATGAATTCAACTATCACCATGGCATTCAATAAATCTAGTGTTGTGGGCTAGCACCAGAAAAATAATAATGAAAGTTTCTGGTTGTTGTAAAAACCCAACTAATGTGCCAAAGGGAATGGAGCCTGCCACCCCTACCCAGTCTGGCCTACGTGTGCCTCCAGTCCCACTCCATATGGTTGATTTTTAATAGCCTTGGGGCAACTAAATGGACAATAAATGCCAGTTTGATCCACAAACCAAGAACAAACAAATGTTAAAAAAATACTGGATTCTATTTTCCACTGTCTCCAGGCCCAGGAATTTGAGGGCCAAAGAAAGTAAAAGAATTGTTGAAGAAGGATGGGGCCAATTAGAGATTCTAAAGAAAGTATCCTTATGGTGGATGAAGGAATGGTGGAGATACTAAATTAATACTTTGCCTTGATTTTCAAAGAAAAGTGTGGTAGTGGGAATGAAAAGGTGCAAGAGGCGGAATTAGATCATTAGATAAGATAACTATTGATAAAGAAATAGTACTGAAAAAGCTGGTGGAGCTTCAAGTTGGCACTGGTGGCCTGCTTCCTAGAATGCTGAGCTAAATCCCTCACTCCCTTGCCAGAATTGTGCTGTGGACTGACCAGACCCTACCCCGGGAAATTTGTGACCTATGTTTCTAAGTGCAATGATTGTTGTTATGAAGACAAAGATCATTGAGTCACAGGGCCAGGCACCATACGCTATCATAATATTATTGTTTTTTTTAATTAATTCACGGGAAGTGGGCGTCGCTGGCAAGGCCAGCAATTATAGCCTATTCCTCATTGCCCTTGAGAAGGTGGTGGTGAGCCACCTTCTTGACCCTCTGCAGTCCGTGTAGTAGAGGTACTCCCACAGTGCTGTTAGGTAGGGTTAGATGAAATAAGGTGGGAGGTGTCTTGTGTGGAGCATAAACACGGGCATAGACCTGATGGGCTGAATGGCCTGTTTCTGTGCTGTAAATTCTATGTAAAAGTTGATGCTGCAGTAAAAGTATAAGGGTAATTTTCTAAGTACATACTGGCAGCTTTGAACTTCACCTATCCCATCCAGCGCATATCCGAAAATCATGAGTAACGGCCTGTGATTTTCCAGTACCCAGTGGTGGTGGGTGAGGTTCCCTGCTACTTGTGTGTACAAGAAAAATTATAATAACAGTCCTGGAAATCCCTGGGTCCCTGATGCAGCAGGGTAAGTGCAGTGGAGTGGAAGTTAGGCCCGCCAGAATCAGAGGGGCTGACCCAGGGTCAGACTAATTTAAATAATGCTGGTGGGACAAGGGTGAGAGTCCTGCCAGCAGGGGGAAAGGAAGGAGCCGCAAATTTGGGAAGGGGCCGAGCAAAGGTACAACTTCAGTGTTTAAAGGGTTTCATACAGTGAAAGGGGTGAGTGGACTCTTGGAAAGGGGATTGAAATGGCTGGTGCAACAGCGGGAGAAAGATGAGCATCTAACTTTTCTGTGGCTGCGGCTATAAATAAGACAAAGGAGGGTTGGTGTCGTTGGAATCCCTTGGAAGAAGCTATCACATGCAATAACATGGGCACTGTAGAAGGAGTTGGCTGTGAGTGGGACCTACATAACTCCAAGGATCCCCTTGCAGTGTTGGAAAAATGTAATGACCTCACTAAGTCAGCAAAGATATGTATGTTTTCAGATAAATAACAGAATAGCTAACTGAATTACAGAGAAGCACATATATTTTCCCTACCACAATAGTCAAAGCAAAGTCATTTGGGTTTCACATGGCACCATGTTCCTCTTGTCCCAGAAGTAACATCATTTGGCAGCACTGAAGTGTCTCATATCTTGCAATGAATGCTAGCATTCTAAAGTTTCACATCATAGGTCCTTGATCTCTTATATTTTATGTTGCTACCATCCATTACATCGATCCTGACTGATTGTGGCTGCAAGATCTGAAGACTGTAGGAGCCAATTACCTCTATGCATTCCTCATGCAGGAGAAAGTAGCACGAAATACCAGAGAAAATCATGTGCCACCATTTAACAGCTCATGAAGAGGAAGCAACAGCAATAATTGGCTTCGCCTCTGGCCTGGCAGTTGGTGATGGAGATATGGGACTGTTTGTGGCTTTGGTGGATTTGTGAGAATATATACCTTTTCTTATTTAATGTTTTTATGCATTCTTCAATCTCTTCACTAGTTGCTTCTTTCCTCGTAAGACTTACACTAAGTAGCTGATGAAGATAGAATGTTGCTCAAGCAGACCAAGTTAACAGTTCTGTTTTTCCTCCGGAAGCAGTAAGTCAGATACAGCAGAGAAGATTGTTGAAGAGTAGGATCTTGCAGTTTCCCTTACACCTTAGTTTCCCTTCAGCCATCAAAGGACTCACTTTAATAGTGGAAGCAAGTCTTCCTCGATTCCGAGGGACTGCCTATGATGATGACATCCAGCAACACTGGCAACCAATGCCCTTCGTTGCAGTGCTGTTCTGCAGTGATAAATATAGTACTTGCGTATTGTTAACTGACCACTAAATGGTCCTTTCTCTTTTATTGCTTTTGTTATTTGTTGATACTAATGTTCTGGACCATCTGGAAATAAAATCTGTTAGTTATTACCACAGCAGTTAGAGTATCTCTTTGGGCATTACAGTGGTGACAAAGATAAATGACAGCATTGTTAAAAAGAGTGAATAGTGGACACCATTGTTACTTAGAGAGTGGTCTAACTTGTCACTGGATTTTTTTTATCATGTCTGTTTTTGTTGGAAAAATCAGAGTATCATATGGGGTTGAGCTGGGGTGAATATATAGAAAGAGTTCATTTTTATTTTGAAGTGAATGAACTTGGAACAGATGTCAAAAATAGAGCATTTTTGCTCACTATCTGCTGCATATACATTGATTAAGAATCTGAATCTTGTGCCCAGGCTGGCAAAACATATCAGCAGTTAGTTCAAGTGGTCAAACAACATGTGAGCCTGAAGCGACTCGTTATTGTGGAATGGTTCGCATTTAAGGAGGCAAAGTGAGGACGAAAATGTGTCAGTTTATGGCAGAACTGAGGAAACTGTCCAAAAGATATGACTTTGGTGGATTTCTCAATGATTTGTAATTTAAAAAAAAAAATTATATTCGACCATGGGACGTGGTGTAACTGGCAAGGCCAGCATTTATTGCCCATCCCTTATTGCCCTTGAGAAGTGTTGGTGAGCCATCTTCTTGAACCACTGCAGTCTGTGTGGTGAATGTACTCCCATGGTGCTGTTCGGGAGGGAGTTCCATGGTTTTGATCCAGCGACGATGAAGGAACGGTGACATATTTCCAAGTCAGGATGGTGTGTGACTTGGAGGGAAACGTGGAGGTGATGGTGTTCCCATGCGCCTGCTGCCCTTTTCCTTCTAGTTTGTGGAGGTCGCGGATTTGGGAGGTTCTGCCGAAGAAGCTTTGACGAGTTGCTGCAGTGCTTCTTGTAGATGGTACACACTGCAGCCACGGTATGTTGGTGGTGAAGGGTGTTAATATTTAAGGTGGTGGATGGGATGCCAACCAAGCGGACTGCTTTGTCCTAGATGGTGTCGAGCTTCTTGAGTGTTGTTGGAGCTGCACTCATTCAGGCAAGTGGAAAATATTCCATCATACTCCTGACTTGTGCCTTGTGGAAAGGTTTTGGGGAGTCAGGAGGTGAGAACTCGCCGCATAGTACCCAACCTCTGACCTGCTCTTGTTGTCGCAGTATTTATGTGACTGGTCCAGTTAAGTTTCTGGTCAATGGTGACCCCCAGGATTTTGATGGTGGGGGATTCGACAAGGGGCGGTGATTAGACTCTCGCTTGTTGGAGATAGTCATTGCCTGCCACTTGTGTGCCACGAATGCAGCTTGCCACTTATCAGCCCAAGCCTGAATGTTATCCAGGTCTTGTTGCATGCGGACATGGACTGCTTCATTATCTGAGGAGTTTTGAATGGAACTGAACACTGTGCAATCATCAGCGAACATCCCCACTTCTGACCTTATGATGGAGGGAAGGTCATTGATGAAGCAGCTGAAGATGGTTCGGCCTAGGACACTGCCCTGAGGAACTCCTGCAGCGATGTCCTGGGTTGGGAAGATTGACCTCCAACCATGATAACCATCTTCGTTTTTGCTGGTATGACTCCAGCCAGTGGAGAGTTTTCCCCCTGATTCCCAGTGAATCAAATTGGCTGAAGACTGGCTTCTGTGATGGTGGGGACCTTAGGAGGAGGCTGATATGGATCATCCACTCGACACTTCTGGCTGAAGATGGTTGCAAATGCTTCAGTCTTGTCTTTTGCACTCATGTGCTAGGCTCTGCCATCATTGAAGATGGGGATATTCATGGAGCCTCTTCGTCCCGTTAGTTGTTTAATAATCCACCACCATTCACAATTGGATGTGGCAGGGAAGTGGAGCTGAGTCCATGATCGGATCAGCCATGATCTTATTGAATGGCAGAGCAGGCTCGAGGGGTCGTATGCTTACTCTTGCTCCTATTCCTTATGTTCTTATGTTCTTATGACTACAGAGCTTTAATCTGATCTGTTGGTTGTGGGATCGCTTAGCCTTGTCTTTTTAGCATGCATTTAGCCCTGTGTTGCAGCTTCCCCAGGTTGGCGCCTCATTTTCAGGTATGCCTGGTGCTGCTCCTGGCATGCTCTTCTGCATTCCTCATTGAACCAGGGTTGGTCTCCTGGATTGATGGTAATGGTAGAGTGAGGGATATGCCGTGCCATAGGTTACAGAATGTGGTGGAATGCAATTCTGCTGCTGCTGACGGCCCTCTGCCCAGTTTTGAGCTGCTAGATCTGTTCTGAATTTAGTACGGTGGCAGTGCCACACAACACGATAGATGGTGTCCTCAGTGTGAAGACGGGACTTCGTCTCCACAATGACTGTGCCCTGGTCAATGCTACCAATGCTATCATGGACAGATGCATTTGTGACAGGTAGATTGGTGAGGATGAGGTCAAGTAAGTCTTTCCCTCACCACCTGCTATAGGCCCAGTCCAGCAGCTATGTTTTTCAGGACTCGGCCTGCTCGGTCAGTAGTGATGCTACCGAGCCACTCTTGGTGATGGATATTGAAGTCCCCCACCCAGAATACGCTCTGTGCCCTTGCTATTCTCAGTGCTTCTTCCAAGTGGTGTTCAACATGGAGGAGTACTGGTTCATCAGCTGAGGGAGGGCGGTAGGTGGTAATCAGCAGGAGGTTTCCTTGCTCAAGCTTGACCTGAAGCCATGAGACTTCATGGGGTACGGAGTCAATATTGAGGACTCCCAGGGTCACTCCCTCCCAACTGTACACCACTGTGCCGCCACCTCTGGTGAGTCTGTCCTGCTGGTGGGTCAGGACATACCCAGGGATGGTGATGGAGGAGTCTGGAACATTGGCTGAAAGCTATGATTCTGTGAGTATGACTATGTCAGGCTGTTGCTTGACTAGTCTGTGGGACAGTTCTCCCAATTTTGGCACAAGTCCCAAGATGTTAGTGAGGAGGACTTTGCAGGGTCACTTGGGCTGGGTGTGCTGTTGTTGTGTCCGTAGCTGATTCCGAGGTTGATGCCGGGTGATCCGTCCGGTTTTATTCTTATTATTATTTTTCGTAGCGGTTGTGTACAACTGAGTGGCTTGTTAGGCCATTTCAGAGGTAACCACATTGCTGGAGTCACATATGGGACTGGGTAAGGACGGCAGATTTCCTTCACTAAAAGGACATTAATGAACCAGATGGGTTTTTATGACAATCCAGCTGTTTCATGGTCACCATTACTGATACTAGCTTTTTATTCCAGATTTATATAATTAACTGAATTTAAATTCCCCAGCTGGCGTGGTGGGATTTGAACTCATGTCTCTGGATTACTAGTCCAGTGACGTTATCACTATGCTACTGTTCGCTGATGATGCAATAAGCGATGTGATTTGAAAGTTTTTGCTATGGTTCTATGGTACAACCCATCTTTCCTATGTACTAACAGGAGAGTGCCATGATTATTTTTTTTATCACGTTATTGTCAGCTGTAGTTGCTGAATTTCTTTACTTAAAGTTTTTTTAGCTGTTTACTGGGTGCATTCTTGGAAATGATTATTTTCACCTTGTAATTTTGATGGGGGAAAACGATATCCTTGCATATTGTAAATGAACACTAGACGGACCCCTGATGGAGTAAGCACACTGTAGCAATTATACTTCTCTTGTGTTCCTTTTGCTATTCTTCCACAAATATTTTCTAGAGGGTCTGGAACTAAAATCAGTTAATTATTACCACATCAATGACCACACATTGATCACGCTCGACCAGCTCTGCTGAACGGGCCACATCGTCCGTATGCCTGACATGAGACTCCCAAAACAAATGCTCGACTCGGAACTTCGACACGGCAAGTGAGCCCCAGATGTGCAGAGGAAATGCTTCAAGGACACCCGCAAAGCCTCTTTGAGAAAGTGCAACATCTCCACCGACACCTGGGAATCCCTGGCCCATGACCGTCCAAAGTGGGAGAAAAGCATCCGGGAAGGCACTGAACACGAGTCTCTTCGCCGAGAGCAAGCTGAAGCCAAGCGTAGACAGCGGAAGGAGCGTGCGGCAATCCAGGCACCCCACCCATCCCTTCCATCAACCACCGTCTGCCCCACCTGTGACACAGACTGTGGGGCCGAAATTGATGGGCCTACTGCCGGCTGCCGCTGAGTTTTCCCGGCAGTTTTCCCATTTTTTCGGTGCTCTCCCCTCCGTGGGAGATTGGTGAGGCTCTCACGCCGGCGGTTTGGAAGGACCGTTGGGGAGTGTGCGCCGGCGTGCAATGCCAAAAAAAGGCCTCCCGCCCGAGATTCATCCGAGCGGTCCTCCGCCTCTGCAGAAGAAAAGACTGTCACGTGGAAACAGGTCTTACCTGGACGGTAGGTTTGAAGACCTGCAAGAAAAGGGAAGTGAGATTTTTTTTAACTTCTTTTGCAGCTATTTCGTGTTAAAGGGTCCACTGAAGATTTTGTGATTGCTTTATTTGGACATTTTTTTTTTGTGCGTTCCCCCCTCCCTGGGCCCAACTCCAGCCTCGGCGTAACTTTTTCCAGAATTGCATTTACCGCCCAGAATCCCATCGACCACCCTCTACCGCCCAGAATCGGCGTGTAACGCCCATTTTTGCTGCCAGATGCTTTTTTCCTCCATTTTTGACCAAAGTTCCACCCAAAGTACCGTCAGGATCTTAGTGGTCTTTTCGACGGTAAATGGGCGCAACTTGCTCTTTGATCAATTTCGATCCCTGTAGGTCTTGCATTGGACTCTTCTGAGAACTAATTTTTAGTGTGGAAGCAAGTCATCCTCGACTCCGATGGACTGCCTAAAAAGAAGACGAAGGAGAAGAAGACCACATCAATACAAATGGTTAATTGGGCATAACTTGCAGCACTGGTAATCCTACACAGAGGCGCCATGGAGGTAGCGGGTTGCCCTTATCAACCAGCAGCCATCCTGCCCCTTGCCACTGCTGTTGAAATAGAGCTCAGACACTGAACTGATGAAGGTGAGGCTCATTACCCTTGGTATTCAAAACAGCAATTCACCAAGTGCAATATCAGGGGGTCCTAGTAAAAGTGAAGTCAATGGAGAGCAGGGGGAAAACTCTCCACTGGAAGAAATCATACCTGGCATAAAGGATGACGGTTGTGATTGTTGGAGCCCAATCATCTCAGCCCCAGGATATCGCTGTGGGAGTTCCTCGGGGCAGTGTCCTAGGGCAAATTATCTTCAGCTGCTTCATCAATGACCTTCGCTCCATCATAAGGTCAGAAGTGGGGCTGTTCACTGATGATTGCACAGTGTTTGGCTCCATTTGCAATTCCTCAGCTAAAAAGCAGTCCTTGCCCACATGCAGCAAGACCAGGCTTGGGCTGATAGTAGGCAAGAAACATTTGCACCACACAAGTGCCAGGCAATGATAATTTCCGATCGGAAAGAGCCTAACTATCTCATCTCAGTATTCAATGGCATTACCATCACTGAGTTCCCCACCATCAATATCCTGGGGCTCAACATTGATGAGAAACTTAAATAGACCAGCCACATAAATGTAATGACTATTAGAGCAGGTCAGAGACTGAGAATCCTGTGGTGAGTGTCTCACCTCCCCAAAACCTCTTCACCACCTACAAGGCAACAATCAGGAGTGTGATGGAATATTCTCCACTTGCCTGGATGAATGCACCTGCAACAACACTCAGGAAGCTCGACACCATCCAGTACAAAACAGTTCACTGATCAGCACTTCAGCCTAAACATTCACCCTCTCCACCACTAACGTACCATGGCTACAGTATGCACTTTCTACAGTATGCAGTGCAATAACTCGCCAAGAAAACAACTTCTAAACCCACAACGTCCACCACATAGAAGAACAAGGGTAGCAAGTGCATGGGAAAACCATCACCTCAAAGTTCCCCTCCAAGTCACACACCATCCTGATATGGACAAACATTGCCATTCCTTTATTATCACTGTGTCAAAATTCTGAAACTTCCAACCTTATATCATCGTAGGAGTACCTTCACTACATGGACTGCAGCGGTAGGCGAAGGCCCACCATCACCTTAAGGACAACTGGAATCATGGGGCTAGACTTTTCACTTCACATCGCCCATCTATGGCCCATATATCACCATTTTAAGGGAACAATGGAAACTAGGCCAGAAAGATCGCCAGAAAAATAAGCCCCTAAGTTTCGGCTCACTTCGCCAAACTGATCACTGAGCTGATCGCCTGCACATGGCCCATCCCAACTTCCGGCACTTCGCCAAACTGATCACTGAGCTGATCGCCTGCACATGGCCCATCCCAACTTCCGGCACTTCGCCAGGCTGATCACTGAGCTGATCGCTTGCACATTGCCCATCCCAACTTCCGGCACTTCGCCAGGCTGATCACTGAGCTGATCGCCTGCACATGGCCCATCCCAACTTCCGGCACTTCGCCAAACTGATCATTGAGCTGATCGCCTGCACATGGCCCATCCCAACTTCCGGCACTTCGCCAGGCTGATCACTGAGCTGATCGCCTGCACATGGCCCATCCCAACTTTCGGCACTTCGCCAAACTGATCACTGAGCTGATCGCCTGCACATGGCCCATCCCAACTTTCGGCATTTCGCCAGGCTGATCACTTGCCGAGAACACGACTGGGTAATAGTTGCTTTTCCCGGGCTTTACAGAAGGAAATGGGCACTATGGACGCCATTTTGAAGATCGGCGGTAGGTTGGAGGCAGCTAAAAAATCGTGCTTAGATAGTTGTGAGTTATTTAAGGGAGCTGTATAGATAGGTTTACTCAGATAATTAATTATATTTAATTATAATAATAGTAGCCTAATGGATTAGGCATTTTTTAATGAAAAGTGCATTTATAGCAATTGAAAATAATTATTGATAGTGATGGGGCCTATGCTTTCTGCGCCATTACTCGTAACTGCTCACAAGCTGGTTTCTGAAAGGATCAATCGAAGAGGTAGCTGAGAAATGCGTAGACAGACACAGAGGAGGCAGAGGAGACGAGCGTACAGCCAACGAAAGTACAAAGAAACGCAATCTTACCTCAACTTGTCTGAAAATGTGTGTCTTAGGAGGCTGCGCTTCCGGAAGGAGGTCATCGATGAGATTTTCCAGCTCATCAAGGGTGATCTTCAGCCTTCCAGCACCATCAGAATCACACTGTCCATTGAGATGAAGGTTACTGCAGCCCTAACTTTCTACGCTTTGGGATCTTTTCAGGCTTCAGCTGGCGACATCTGTCATATCTCTCAGCACGCCACACACTGTTGTATTCAGCAGGTGACTGAAGCTTCTTACGCTCAAAGGATGGACTTTATAAGCTTCCCTATGACCAGGGAGGCACAGACCGGAAGGGCTTTGGGTTTCTCCAGAATAGGAGACTTCCCCAAGGTGCAGGGAGCAATAGACTGCACGCACATTGCCCTGAAAGCTCCCTTAAAGATCGCGGAGGTGTTCTGTAATAGAAAGGGATTCCACTCCCTAAATGTATAGCTTTTTGTCGACCACAAACAAATAATCATGACAGTAAATGCTACATTACCCGGCAGCATCCCTGATGCACACAGCCTAAGTGAGAGTGCTATTCCTGACCTTTTTCTCAATCAGCCAAAAGGTCACGGTTGGATGCTGGGTGATAAGGGATATGGACTTGCCAGTTGGCTGATGGCCCAAATGCGTAATCCCGTCACTGAAGCTGAGAAACGTTACAATGAAAGCTGTTATATATGTGGAAATGTATTTACTCTGTACAGCCACCAGAGGGCTCATCCCCCAGAGTGCCAAGAGATCCCATAATCCCTTGGGGACACAGGTACTTAAGAAGGCTTCACAGGTTGGAAAGACACTCTGGAGACCTGCAATAAAAGACTACGGTCACACTTTGAGCTCACAGTGTTCAGTCTGACTCTTTCTCCATACACAACAACTGGCGACGAGATACAGATAGCGAACCCAAAGATGCGGCGAACAGTGGGCATCCTGGAGAAATCTTCCGAGGGAGATGATTGGGAAACTTTTGTGGAGCGACTCGACCAATACTTCGTGGCCAACGAGCTAGATGGGGAAGAGAGTGCTGCTAAATGAAGGGCGATCCTCCTCACCGTCTGTGGGGCACCAACGAATGGCCTCATGAAGAATCTGCTCACTCCAGCGAAACCCATGGAGAAATCGTACGACGATTTGTGCACACTGGTCCAAGAGTATTTGAACATGAAGAAAAGCGTTCTGATGGTGAGGTACTGGTTCTACACGCACACGAGGTCTGAAGGCCAGAAAGTGGCGACTTATGTCGCCGAGCTAAGACGCCTTGCAGGACATTGCGAATTTGAAGGACATTTGGAGCACATGCTCAGAGACTTTTTCGTACTTGGCATTGGCCACGAAACCATACTTCGCAAACTTTTGATTGTAGATACACCAACCTTGAGTAAGGCCATTGTGATAGCCCAGGCGTTCATAGCCACCAGTGACAATACGAAGCAAATCTCTCAGCACACAAGTGCTAGTACAAGTACTGTGAACAAAGTGATTTTGTTTTCGAATCGTAACATACAGGGCAGGTCACATATACCTGCAGCTATACGTCCGCCGATGTCTCAGAGTCCACCATCAAGGGTGATGAATGCAAGGCCATTAACACCTTGTTGGCACTGCGGGGGTGATCATCGTTTCCATTCATGCCGATTCAAAGGATACGCTTGCAAGGGCTGTGGAACAATAGGACACTTCCAACGAGTGTGCAGGCGAGCTACTAAGCCTGTTAAATCTGCAAACCACCAGGTTGCAGAGGAGGATCACGATGAAACAGAGCCTCAGATAGAGGAGGCAGAGGTACATGGGGTATACACATTCACCACGATTTGTCCCCTGATAATGCTGAGTGTTGAACTAAGTGGACTCCCAGTGTCAATGGAGCTGGACACGGGCACAAGCCAGTTCATCATGGGCAAAAAAGCTTTCGAAAGGTTGAGGTGCAACAAGGCCTCAAGGCCAGTCTTAACTCCAATGCGCACAAAACTAAGAACTTACACAAAAGAACTGATTCCTGTAATCGGCAGTGCTACCGTAAAGCTACCACTCTGGGTGATACCGGGTGATGGTCCCACGCTGCTCGGCAGGAGCTGGCTGGGAAAGATACGCTGGAACTGGGACGACGTCCGAGCGCTATTGCCCGCTGACGACACTTCGTGTGCCCAGGTCTTAAACAAATTTCCTTCGCTGGTTGAACCAGGTATCGGGAAATTCCAAGGAGCAAAAGTGCAGATCCACCTAATTCCGGGGGCGCGACCCATCCATCACAAGGCGAGAGCAGTACCATACATGATGAGAGAAAGGGTAGAGATCGAGCTAGACTGGCTGCAAAGAGAGGGCATCATTTCACCAATCGAGTTCAGCGAGTGGGCAAGTCTGATGGTCCCAGTCCTCAAGGGAGACGGCACCGTCAGAATCTGTGGCGATTCCAAAGTAACTATCAATCGTTTCTCCCTGCAGGACCAATACCCACTACCAAAAGCTGACGACCTCTTTGCAACGCTGGCGGGAGGAAAGACATTCACGAAACTGGAACTGACTCAGCCTACTCGACGCAGGAACTGGAGGAATCATCGAAGGCCCTCACTTGCATAAACACGCACAAAGGACTTTTTGTTTATAACAGATGTCCATTTGGAATCCGATCAGCGGCAGCGATATTCCAGAGAAACATGGAAAGTTTACTGAAGTCGGTCCCGCAAACTGTGGTCTTCCAGGACGACATCTTGGTCACATGTCAGAACACAGTCGAGCACCTGCAGAACCTGGAGGAGATTCTTAGTCGACTCAACCTTGTGGGGTTCAGGTTAAAACGCTCGAAATGCGATTTTCTGTCACCTGAAGTGGAGTTCCTGGGAAGGAGGATTGCGGCGGACGGCATCAGGTCCACCAACGCGAAGACAATCGAGAACGCACCGAGGCCACAGAATGTGACGGAGCTGCGGTCGTTTCTGGGACTCTTGAACTACTTTGGTGACTTCTTACTGGGTCTCAGCACACTGCTAGAACCACTACATGTCTTACTACGAAAAGGGGGCGAATGGATTTGGGGCAAAAGCCAAGAAAATGCCTTTGTAAAAGCGAGAAAATTGTTATGCTCAAACAAATTGCTTGTGTTGTATGATCCATGTAAGCGTTTGGGACTAGCATGTGATGCGTCGTCATATGGCATCGGGTGTGTATTGCAACAAGCTAATGATTTCGGAAAACTGCAACTGGTTGCTTATGCGTCCAGGAGTCTGTCTAAGGCCGAGAGAGCTTACACCATGAAAGAGAAGCGTTAGCGTGTGTCTATGAGGTAAAGAAATTGCGTCAATACCTGTTTGGGCTAAAATTTGAATTGGAAACTGACCATAAGCCACTTATATCCCTGTTTTCCGAGAGTAAAGGAATAAATACCAACGCATCGGCCCGCATCCAGAGATGGGCGCTCGCGTTGTCCGCATACAACTACACCATCCGTCACAGGCCAGGCACAGAAAACTGCGCCGATGCTCTTAGCAGGCTGCCATTGCCCACCACGGGGGTGGAAATGGCACGGCCCGCAGATCTAGCCATGGTTATGGAAGCATTTGAGAGTGAGAAATCACCCTTCATTGCCTGGCAGATCAAAACCTGGACAAGCCACGACCCCTTATTATCTCTCGTCAAAAGCTGTGTGCTTCACGGGAGCTGGTCCAGTGTCCTAATGGAAATGCAGGAAGAGATAAAACCGTTCCAGTGGCGCAAAGATAAAATATCTACACAGGCAGACTGCCTTCTGTGGGGCAATTGAGTAGTGGTCCCCAAGAAGGGCAGGGACACCTTCATCAATGACCTCCACAGTACCCACCCAGGCATCGTAATGATGAAAGCGATAGCCAGATCCCACTGTGGTGGCCCGGTATCGATGCGGACTTAGAGTCCTGCGTTCACAGATGTAATACATGCTCGCAGTTAAGCAATGTACCCAGGGAGGCGCCGCTAAGTTTATAGTCTTGGCCCTCCAAACTGTGGTCTAGGGTACACGTCGACTATGCAGGACCGTTCTTGGATAAAATGTTCCTTGTGGTTGTAGACGCATACTCCAAGTGGATTGAATGTGAGATAATGTTGACTAGCACGTCCGCTGCCACTACTGAAAGCCTGCAGGCCATGTTTGCCACTCGCGCCCTACCCAATGTCCTGGTGAGTGACAACAGGCCATGTTTTACCAATGCTGAGTTCAAAGAATTCATGACCCGTAATAGGATCAAACATGTCACATCTGCCCCGTTTAAACCAGCGTCCAATGATCAGGCAGAGAGAGCAGTGCAAACCATCAAGCAAGGCTTGAAGAGGGTAACTGAAGGCTCACTGCAGACTCGCCTATCCCGAGTCTTGCTCAACTACCGCACGAGACCCCACTCACTCACTGGGATCCCACCTGCTGAACTGCTCATGAAAAGAGCACTTAAGTCAAGGCTCTCGTTAGTTCACCCTGATCGACATGAACAGGTAGAGAGCAGGCGGCTTCAACAAAGTGCATACCATGATAGCGCAAATGTGTCACGCGAAATTGAAGTCAATGATCCTGTATTTGTATTAAATTATGGACAAGGTCCCAAGTAGCTTCCCGGCACTGTCGTGGCCAAAGAAGGGAGCAGGGTGTTTCGAGTCAAACTTTCAAATGGACTCATTCACCGGAAACACTTGGACCAAATCAAACTCAGATTTACGGACTATCCTGAGCAACCCACCTTGGACCCCACCTTTTTTGATCCCCCAACATACACACCAGTGGCAACCGGCACCACGGTTGACCACGAAGCAGAACCCATCATCCACAGCAGCCCTGCAGGGCCCAACACACCAGCAGCCCAACAAGGCCAGCTGCAAAACCCCCCAGTGAGGGCCCAACAAATGATTCAACAACACCAGCTTTCACACCGAGACGATCAACCAGGGCAAGAAGGGCCCCAGATCGACTCACATTGTAAATAGTTACACTATTGACTTTGGGGAGGAATGTTGTTATATATATGGACTTGTATTTACTCTGTACAGCCAACAGAGGGCTCATCCCCCGGAGTCTGAAGGGATCCCATAATCCCTTGGGAGCACAGGTACTTAAGAAGGCTTCACAGGTTGGAGAGGCACTCTGGAGACCTACAATAAAAGACTACGGTCACACTTTACTTTGAGCTCACAGTGTTCAATCTGACTCTTTCTCCATACACAACAAAAGCCACATAGCGACATGCAACATCGTCGAAAAAACAATTGGAGTCCTAAAGCAGCGCTTTAGATGCCTGGACCATTCTGGTGGCAGCCTACAGTACCACCCTGACCAGGTCGTTGAGTTTATTGTTGTGTGTTGCATGCTGCATAACCTAGCTATAAGGAGAGGACAACTAATGCCAGATGGGGCTGCAGGTCCACCTCCAGATGGAGGGGAGACGGAAGAGCCAGCCGGCGAGGAGCAAGAGGAGGAAGAGACGGAAGAAGAGGCTGGTGGCCCCCCACCCGTTAGCCTCTGCACAGCGGAAGAAGAGGCTGGTGAGGACCTAGGGGAGGGCAATCAACCTGGCGATCTAGCCCTGGTCCCACCGCCCGCCCCTCTGCCCCCACCCGAAGACCAGTACCCAATGGCTAAGCTGTTCTGTCAGCAGCTCATTTATGAATGCTTTTCATGTCCTTTCATTGTGGAAAATCACATTTACATTTACACTTACTGTTAGCAAAAGTTGCACTTGCGTTAAGTTACATTTCTGCCTTGCCTGCAGTGGCCTGGCATTTTCATTAATGCTTAAGTTAAGTAAACTTTTGTTACAATAACACAATGCTCAAATCATGCAAAACAATTATTAAAATGTTATGCTTAACGTAACTATGAGAGAACGCACAACAATTGTGCAACTCAATAAAACATTTTATTTTACAGAACGAATTATTAAAAATATTTTATTAACACCCTCTGCCCCCTGTCCCCCCAACAAACCCCCCCCCCCCCCACCACCCCAAACAACAAAGAACGGAAACTTAAAAAAAAATCAACAATTATTATGAAAAAACAACCCCCCTCCCTACCTGCGGCCACGTTTCCCTCCAGGTCCTTTCCCACCCCGTGTTTTAACACCACCCGCCCGTTTTGGTCCCCGTAGACCAAGACGAACCTGGTGTGCAGCGCGCGACGTCAGACTTCCTGCCGTGGTGGTGGTGTGGGAGTGGAAGACGAAGTATGACGATGTTCGTCTTCCGAGTCAGGAGGAGCTGTATCCTCCGTACTCGCTTGTATGCTTGGGTTATATCTGGACCCAACACAACATCTTGGGGTGCAGCGCCATGTCCAGCCAGCAACGCATGCCAAAGGGCATTGGTTGCGGTGGTCTGCTCTCTGATCCCCTCCAAGGTCTATCGTGCTAACTCAGTTTGCATGACAGGCCAGTTAGAGAAGTTTGTGGAAAACTGATGGAATCCCTGGATAAGCTCGCGACCTATTGCGACCGTCTTCCTGCACATGGAGATCAAGCACTCCGTCTGCCCTTCCGAGGTAGGCGATTACTCACCTCGCTGGTCCAACCTCTGTGGGGTCGGCGTGTGCAATATGCCGTGTCTTGGCATCGCCAGCTGCACACCGCTTGGTCCCGGTGCCTCATTGCCCTCAATTGAGATGACCGCAGGTTCTTCCCACCTCAACAACAACAGGCTCCTCATGCAGGAACACCAGCTCCTCCTCATCCTCCTGCTGTTCCTCCTTATCCTCTCGGCGAGGAAATAGATCAGGTTCCTCCAGCTCCTCAAGTTCCTCTTGCTCCACCAATGGAGATGTTGAAGGTGCTGGTGCCGACTGCACCTGTACCAGTGTATCAGATTTACCTTAAAAACACGTGATGCCATTTTTACTGAGCTTATTATAACATAACGGTGTACATTACCAAGCGACGTTACATATCAATACTTTTCACTACCCCAGAAAGCTGTAACTGCAGCAATCCCTGCTTCATATGCCCTGCTTCTGATGCATGCATGAAATGACATTACAACATTAGTACATCACAAGCACATTACAATTATATTGCATTCTGCATTATAATTACAGTACATTAGATCAGTTACATACTTAAGTTTTTAATACTGTTTTTAATACAGTTCGACAAATTACAAGTTACTCACAAGACGCATGGCTGGGTTTGGCCAGACCACAGGTGGTGGCCGAACGGCTTTCACAGCCAACCAGCGCAGTCAAATGCTCTTTGATTTCTGTTAAAGGTTGTAGCTGAGCAATGCCGCCCCCTTGTCCGCTGTTGCTCAGCATGGTTGATAGATATCTTCTGCAAACAAGAAAAGAGCATGGCATGGCATAAGCTAATAGACTAGGTAGTATCTTGAGGTCCCAATAATTTAAAATGTTTAAAATGTTACATGTTGCTGGTTCACGTAACACATTTAAGAATGACAAACCCTAAATTCAATGAAGGAGATTCATTGTAATATTAAGAATTTGCATACATGCATCAGTAACATATTATGTATCAAATTTGAAATAGAAAATGCAACTTACTGTTAACATGGTTTAATTAATACAATAAAGAACACCCAAGTTTGAATTAAACGCAGGACATTCATTGCTCTAATAAAAATTTACATGGAAAATTAAATATTACATATTAATTTCTAAATTATTAATTGCAAATTACTGTTAACATGGTTTAACTAATACATTCAAGAATTAGATTCAATGCAGGAGATTCATTGCTCAAATAAAAATTTGCATGCATCAATAAAATATAAAATATAAAATATAAAATGCAACTTACTCTTGCTGCAGCCACCAAGCTATTCTAGTGTTTTCTGCACTGGTCACGCCTCCCTCGTCTCATGGGATGCAGAAGAAACCACGGCTGCAATCTCCAACCAGATTTTTCGGTAGACACGGGGTGGCGGTTTGCCATGCATACCCTGTGTCAATTCAGCCCACCTTGCAGTCACCTCATTGACCAGGGCCTCGTTTGCCTCATCACTAAAGGGTTTGGCCCTCTTCCTCTCCGATTCTGTCTCCATACTCATTTTCAAAATGCATATACTGTTATATACTGTTACATATTGTTCTCCAATTCTTTAGTTACTATTAATTTGATTTAAATTTCTGTTTTCAATAAGAATCGCTGCTAAATATAACCACTCTAACCTTCCTGCTTCTCTCCTCTCTCTCTCTCTCTCTCTAACCCCTCCCTCTGCCTTCTGCGCATGTCTGGATGACTCCTGATCTCCAGAAACGCGGGAAATTAGGTAAAAAAAGGGATGAGGTCCTACGAGACGAATTTAAGGAGCTAGGAGCTAAATTAAAACGAAGGACCTCAAAAGTAGTAATCTCGGGATTGCTACCAGTGCCACGTGCTAGTCAGAGTAGGAATCGCAGGATAGCTCAGATGAATACGTGGCTTGAGCAGTGGTGCAGCAGGGAGGGATTCAAATTCCTGGGGCATTGGAACCGATTCTGGGGGAGGTGGGACCAGTACAAACTGGACGGTCTGCACCTAGGCAGGACTGGAACCAATGTCCTAGGGGGAGTGTTTGCCAGTGCTGTTGGTGAGGAGTTAAACTAATATGGCAGGGGGATGGGAACCAATGCAGGGAGACAGAGGGAAACAAAAAGGAGACAAAAGCAAAAGACAGAAACAAGATGAGTAAAAGTGGAGGGCAGAGAAACCCAAGGCAAAAAACAAAAAGGGCCACTGAATAAAAAAGGGGCTGCAGGAGGGGTCAAAACTAAAAATCATGGATTAAAAACTAGTATTAAAACACTCTACCTAAACGCACGCAGCATTCGAAATAAAGTAAATGAGTTGACGGCACAAATCATTACAAATGGGTATGATTTGTTGGCCATTACAGAAACGTGGTTGCAGGGTGGCCAAGACTGGGAATTAAACATACAGGGGTATCTGACAATTCAGAAAGATAGACAAGAAGGGAAAGGAGGTGGGGTAGCTCTGTTAATAAAGGATGATATCAGGGCAGTTGTAAGAGACGATATTGGCTCTAATGAACAAAATGTTGAATCATTGTGGGTGGAGATTAGAGATAGTAAGGGGAAAAAGTCACTGGTGGGTGTAGTTTATAGGCCCACAAAGAATAACTTCATGGTGGGGCGGGCAATAATCCAGGGAATAATGGAGGCATGTGAAAAAGGAACGGCAGTAATCATGGGGGATTTTAACCTACATATCGATTGGTCAAATCAAATCGCACGGGATAGCCTGGAGGAGGAAATCATAGAATGCATACGGGATTGTTTCTGAGACCAGTATGTTACAGAACCTACAAGGGAGCAAGCTATCTTAGATCTGGTCCTCTGTAATGAGACAGGAATAATAAACGATCTCTTCGTAAAAGATCCTCTCGGAATGAGTGATCACAGTATGGTTGAATTTGTAATACAGATTGAGGGTGAGGAAGTAGTGTCTCAAATGAGCATACTATGCTTAAACAAAGGGGACTACAGTGGGATGAGGGCAGAGTTGGCTAAAGCAGACTGGAAACACAGACTAAACGGTGGCACAATTGAGGAACAGTGGAGGACTTTTAAGGAGCTCTTTCATAGTGCTCAACAAAAATATATTCCAGTGAAAAAGAAGGGCGGTAAGAGAAGGGATAACCAGCCGTGGATAACCAAGGAAATAAAGGAGAGTATCAAATTAAAAACCAATGTGTATAAGGTGGCCAAGGTTAGTGGGAAACTAGAAGATTGGGAAAATTTTAAACGACAGTAAAGAATGACTAAGAAAGCAATAAAGAAAGGAAAGATAGATTACAAAAGTAAACTTGCGCAAAACATAAAAACAGATAGTAAAAGCTTTTACAGATATATAAAACGGAAAAGAGTGACTAAAGTAAATGTTGGTCCCTTAGAAGATGAGAAGGGGGATTTAATAATGGGAAATGTGGAAATGGCTGAGACCTTAAACAATTATTTTGCTTCGGTCTTCACAGTGGAAGACACAAAAACCATGCCAAAAATTGCTGGTCACGGGAATGTGGGAAGGGAGGACCTTGAGACAATCACTATCACTAGGCAGGTAGTGCTGGACAGGCTAATGGGACTCAAGGTAGACAAGTCCCCTGGTCCTGATGAAATGCATCCCAGGGTATTAAAAGAGATGGCGGAAGTTATAGCAGATGCATTCGTTATAATCTACCAAAATTCTGTGGACTCTGGGGAGGTACCAACGGATTGGAAAGCAGCTATTGTAACGCCTCTGTTTAAAAAAGGGGGCAGACAAAAGGCCAGTTAGTTTAACATCTGTAGTGGGGAAAATGCTTGAAACTATCATTAAGAAGAAATAGCGGGACATCTCGATAGGAATAGTGCAATCAAGCAGACGCAACATGGATTCATGAAGGGGAAATCATGTTTAACTAATTTACTGGAATTCTTTGAGGATATAACGAGCATGGTGGATAGAGGTGTACCGATGGATGTGGTGTATTTAGATTTCCAAAAGACATTCGATAAGGTGCCACACAAAAGGTTACTGCAGAAGATAAAGATATGCGGAGTCAGAGGAAATGTATTAGCATGGATAGAGAATTGGCTGGCAATAAGAAAGCAGAGAGTCGGGATAACTAACCTTTCTAAATCAGTGGTAAGTGGTGTGCCACAGGGATCGGTGCTGGGGCCACAACTGTTTACAATATACATAGATGACCTGGAAGAGGGGACAGAGTGTAGTGTAACAAAATTTGCATATGACACAAAGATTAGTGGGAAAGCGGGTTGTGTAGAGGACACAGAGAGGCTGCAAAGAGATTTAGATAGGTTAAGCAAATATGCTAATGTTTGGCAGATGGAATACAATGTCGGAAAATGTGAGGTCATCCACCTTGGGAAAAAAAACAGTAAAAAGGAATGTTATTTGAATCGGGAGAAATTACAACATGCTGAGGTGCAGAGGGAGCTGGGGTCCTTGTGCATGAATCCCAAAAAGTTAGTTTGCAGGTGCAGCAGGTAATCAGGAAGGCGAATGGAATGTTGGCCTTCATTGCGAGAGGGATGGAGTACAAAAGCAGGGAGGTCCTGCTGCAACTGTATAGGGTATTGGTGAGGCCACACCTGGAGCACTGTGTGCAGTTTTGGTCATCTTACTTAAGGGAAGGATATACTAGCTTTGGAGGGGGTACAGAGATGATTCACTAGGCTGATTCCGGAGATGAGGGGGTTACCTTATGATAATAGATTAAGTAGACTGGGTCTTTACTCGTTGGAGTTCAGAAGGATGAGGGGTGATCTTATAGAAACATTTAAAATCATGAAAGGGATAGACAAGATAGAGGCAGAGAGGTTGTTTCCACTGGTCGGGGAGACTAGAACTAGGGGGCACAGCCTCAAAATACGGGGGAGCCAATTTAAAACTGAGTTGAGAAGGAATTTCTTCTCCCAGAGGGCTGTGAATCTGTGGAATTCTCTGCCCAAGGAAGCAGTTGAGGCTAGCTCATTGAATGTATTCAAGTCACAGATAGATAGATTTTTAACCAATAAGGGAATTAAGGGTTACGGGGATCGGGCGGGTAAGTGGAGCTGAGTCCACGGCTAGATCAGCCGTGATCTTGTTGAATGGCGGAGCAGGCTCGAGGGGCTTGATGGCCTACTCCTGTTCCTAATTCTTATGAAATCCAGTCAGTCGGAATAAAAATCTCATACCTGCGCTGAATCCTGTTGCGAGGGAAACTTTTAACTTCCTCTTTCGGTGGGCGAACGTGACTTCGCCAAAAAATCAAATCAACCATTTCACATAGCCAGCCTGAGGCCGAGTGGAAAATCGCAAAACAAAAATGGGCCCTGTACCAGCGATCAGTAAGGCTGAGACATCCTACATCGCTGCAACAAGGCCCACTTTTTGGGGCGATGGGCACCTAGTGGAAAGTCTAGCCCATAGAATCATAGAAATTTACGGTACATTCGTAATATTCGGTCCATCGTGTCTGTGCCGGGCATAAAAGGGCTATCCAGCCTAATCGCACTTTCCAGCTCTTGATCGGTATGTCTGTAGGTTAATGCACTTCAAGTGTGTTGTGTATCTGTAAAGCATGCACTCCCATGTTCCGCTACCAGGGAGTGCATCCCCTGAAGTCCCAAGGTATCCCAGCATCCCTTGGGAGCACTGTATATAATCTGGCCCCTAAGGCCTGTTCCTCACTCTGGAGTATCTTAATAAAGACTGAGGTCACTATTACTTTAACCTCCCTGTTAGGAACACAATAACTGGCGACGAGAATACGAATCCAACGCAAGGATGCAGCAAACTGTGGGCATCCTGGAGAAGTTCTCGGAGGGTGAGGACTGGGAAGTCAATGTCGAATGGCTAGACAAGTACTTTGTAGCCAACGAGCTGGACAGAGAAGGAAGCGCTGCAAAAAGGAGAGCGTTCTTCCTCACGGTCTTCGGGGCACCGACCTACAGCCTCATGAAGAATCTTCTGGCTCCGGTGAAACCCACAGATAAGTCGTACGAGGAGCTGTGTACACTGGTTCGGGAGCATCTTAACCCGAGGAAGAGCATGCTGATGGCGAGGTATCGGTTCTACACGTGCCAGCGATCTGAAGGTCAGGAAGTGGTGAGCTACGTCGCCGAGCTAAGGCGACTTGCAGGACAATGTGAATTTGATGGCTACCTGGAGCAAATGCTCAGGGACTTTTTTGTACTGGGCATTGGCCACGAGACCATCCTGCGAAAACATTTGACTGTAGAGACACTGACCCTCAGTAAGGCCATTGTGATAGCACTTGCGTTTATGTCCACCAGTGATAACACCAAACAAATCTCTCAGCACACAAGTGCTAGCAATGTTCATAAATTAACTGGAACTGTGTTTGCGAGCAGAAATGTGCAGTACAGAAACCACGAGTCTGCAACTGCCAGCAGGCCTCAGGTGACCCAGATGACTCATAGTCCGCAACAAAGGATGAATGCAAGGCAATTCACACCTTGTTGGCGTTGTGGAGGCTTCCATTCAGCCTATTCATGCCGCTTCAAAGGGTATGTTTGCAAGAGCTGTGGAACAATGGGGCACCTCCAACGAGCGTGCAGACGAGCTGCAAGTTCTGCAAAACCTGCTAACCACCACGTGGCAGAGGAAGATCAGTCCATGGTGGATCAAAGCAATTTCGAGCCTCAGAGAGAGGAGGCAGATGCTGAAGTACATGAAGTGCACACATTTTCGATGAAATGTCCACCTATAATGTTAAATGTAAAATTGAATGGCTTACCCGTAGCCATGGAACTGGACACTGGTGCTAGCCAATCCATCATGAGTAAAAAGATGTTGAGAGACTGTGGTGCAACAAGACACTCAGACCAGCCCTGAGCCCCATCCACACGAAAGTGAGAACGTACACCAAAGAGCTTATCATTGTCCTGGGCAGCGCCATGGTCAAGGTCACCTACGAGGGCATGGTGCATGAACTGCCACTCTGGATTGTCTCGGGCGATGGCGCCACACTGCTTGGAAGGAGCTGGCTCAGCAAAATCCGCTGGAACTGGGATGACATCCGAGCGCGATCACATGTCGATGAGGCCTCAAGTACCTAGGTTCTTTACAAATTTCCTTCCCTTTTTGAGCCACGCATTGGAAACTTTTCCGTGGCGAAGGTGCGGATCCACTTGGTCCCAGAGGCACGACCCATTCACCACAAGGCGCGATCAGTACCTCACATGATGAGGGAGAGAGTGGAAATCGAGCAGGACAGGCTGCAATGCGAGGGCATCATCTCCCCAGTAGAATTCAGCGAGTGGGCCAGCCTGATTGTTCCAGTACTCAAAAGTGATGGCACGGTCAGGATTTGCGGCGATTATAAAGTAACTATTAATCGTTTCTCACTACAGGACCAATACCCGCTACCTAAGGCAGATGACCTATTTGCGACGCTGGCAGGAGGCAAGACATTCACCAAGCTTGACCTGACTTCGGCCTACATGACGCAGGAGCTGGAGTCTTCGAAGGGCCTCACCTGCATCAACACGCACAAGGGACTGTTCATCTACAACAGATGCCCGTTTTGAATTCGATCTGCTGCAGCGATCTTCCAGAGAAACATGGAGGGCGTACTCAAATCGGTACCATGCACGATGGTTTTTCAGGACGATATATTGGTCACGGGTCGGGACACCGTCGTGTACCTTCAAAACCGGGAGGAAGTCCTCCAGCGACTGGATCGCATAGGGCTGTGGCTGAAGAGGTCGAAATGCGTCTTCATGGCAACAGAAGTGGAGTTTTTGGGGAGAAAGATCGCGGCGGACGGCATTTGGCCCACAGGCGCCAAGACAGAGGCTATCAGGAACGCGTCCAGGCCACAGAACGTCACGGAGCTGCGGTCGTTCCTGGGACTCCTCAACTATTTTGTTAATTTCCTACCGGGGTTAAGCACCCTCTTAGAGCCCCTACATGTGTTATTGCGTAAAGGTGAGAACTAGGTATGGGGAAACAACCAAGTAATTGCTTTTGAGAAAGCCAGAAACATTTTATGCTCCAACAAGCTGCTTGTATTGTATAACCCTTGCAAAAGACTTGTGCTAGCATGTGATGCATCATCGTATGGAGTCAGGTATGTATTACAACAAGCTAACATTGCAGGGAAGTTGCAACCTGTCGCCTATGCCTCCAGGAACTTGTCTAAGGCCGAGAGCGCCTAGAGCATGATTGAGAAAGAGGCATTAGTGTGTGTGTTCGGGGTAAAGAAAATGCTTCAGTACCTGTTTGGCCTCAAATTTGAGCTGGAAACCGATCACAAGCCCCTCATATCCCTGTTCGCTGAAAACAAGGGGATAAACATGAATGCCTCGGCCCGCATACAAAGGTGGGCACTCGCACTATCAGCGTATAACTATACCATCCGCCACAGGCCAGGCACCGAGAACTGTGCGGATGCTCTCAGTCGGCTACCATTGCCCAATATGGGGGTGGAAATGACGCAGCCTGCAAACTTGTTGATGGTGGCGCAGCCCGCAGACTTGTTGATGGTCATGCAAGCATTTGAAAATGATAAATCACCTGTCACGGCCTGCCAGATTAGGACTTGGACCAGCCAAGATCCTCTGCTGTCCCTAGGAAAAAACTGTGTACTGCATGGAAGCTGGGCCAGCATCCCCGTTGAAATGCAAGAGCTAATCAAGCCGTTCCAGTGGCGAAAGGACGAGCTGTCCATTCAGGCAGACTGCCTGTGGTGGGGTAACCGCGTAGTGCTACCCAAAAAGGGCAGGGAGATGTTCATCTCGGAGCTCAACAGCACACACCCGGGTATAGTAATGATGAAAGCGATAGCCAGATCCCACATGTGGTGGCCCGGTATCGACTCTGACTTCGAGTCCTTTGTACGGCAGTGCAATGTGTGTGCTCAGTTGAGCAACGTGCCCAGAGAGGCACCACTAAGTTTGTGGTCCTGGCCTTCCAGACCATGGTCGAGGATCCATGTTGACTATGCGGGCCCGTTTTTCGGTATAATGTTCCTGATGTTGGTGGATGCTTTTTCAAAATGGATTGAATGTGAAATAATGTCGGGAAGCACCGCCACCACCACCATTGAAAGCCTGAGGGCCATGTTTTCCACCCACGGCCTGCCTGACATACTGGTCAGTGACAACGGGCCATGTTTCATCAGTGCCAAATTTAAAGAATTTGTCAAGTTTTGTCCCTGCAGTACAGATTCACACGAGGCACATACTGAAGTCAAGGTCAACTCAGGACCTGCACCTTTATCATACAGCTCTTGAATGCCACACTTGCCTGAGACCTGTCCTTATATACCTGTCTGGGACAGGTATCCAGTGTCTCCTGCAAGTGCACCCCTGGTGGTAAGGTAAGCTTGTGGTTACAGGTCATCTCTAGTTACAGTCATGTATAGCATGGTAAGATACAGTTATGAACAGTAATGTAAGATACATGACATCACCCACCCCCAAGGTCTTATTGTCTTTATAGGTTCAGTCTCTCAGGTGGTCTATGCTCTCGTTGTGGTTCAGTTTGTTTGCCTTGGTGCCTGTTTTTCTTTTGGTGTGATTGCTGGTATCTCGCCTGGGCTGTCTGTTTCGTTCAGTATGATTGTTGGTGTCTCGCCTGGGCTGTCTGTTGGGATTGCCCTTTCCTCAGGTTGTTCCCTCTGTCTGTCCACCAGGTGTGGTGTGAGTTCCACATTGTAGTCTGCCTCTGGTTCAGCAGTGTTGTTGGTAAATCTACTTTTGACTTGGTCTACATGCCTCCGGCAGGTTTGGCCATTGTCCATTTGTACCACCAGTAGCCTGTTTCCTTCCTTGCCTGTTACTGTCCTTGCAAGGCATTTGGGACCACTGACATAGTTTAGCACAAACACTTTGTCCCCTATCTCATTCCACCTCCCCGTCGAATTTCAGTCATGGTACTCGGTTAGCTTACGGCGCTTTGCCTCAACGATTTCATGCATGTCTGGGAGGATTAATGAGAGCCTTGTCTTTAAGGTCCGTTTCATTCATAGTTGCGTGGGGGGAACTCCAGTCAATGAATGCGGACGAGATCTGTATGCCAGCAGCAGTCGCGACAGGCAGCCTTGCAGCGTGGGACCTTAGATTTTGAGCATGCCTTGTTTAATGATCTGCACTGCTCGCTCCGCCTGGCCATTAGAGGCAAGCTTGAACGGTGCCGTCTTAACGTGATTTATGCCGTGGTCACTTATAAAATCTTGGAATTCTGCGCTGGTGAAGCACGGACCATTATCACTGACCAATATGTCAGGAATGCCGTGCATTGCGAACATGGTTCCAAGGCTCTCCACAGTGGTGGAGGTGGTGCTCGAGTTTAAAATGGTGCATTCGATCCACTTAAAAAATGTATCTACAACTACGAGGAACATTTTGCCCATGGATGGGCCCGCATAGTCTACACCCGCGACCACGGTTTGGTGGGCCAGGGCCAGGGGCTCAGGGGGGCCTTCCTGGGGGCATTACTGAGTTGGGCACAAATGGTGCACCGTCGGACGCAGAGCTCCAAGTCCGCGTCAATGCCAGGCCACCAGACGTGGGATCTGGCTATGGCCTTCATGAGAACGATCCCCGGGTGCTCGCGGTGGAGCTCCCGGACAAATGCCTCTCTGCCTTTGTCTGTGTGTGGGAGTAGTGGCTTGTTTCACGCTGTGAACCCCTTGTTCCGATGTTTCGTTAGTTGTCGTACCCACAGTGTAGATCAATCTCGTCTCTTCTACTCCTGCCAGGAATGTCTGTGCAACCAGTGCTGCTGCCTCTCAGGCCAGGTTCTTGGTCTCTATGAGCTTTCGGAATATGCCTGCGTGGCCTATTTCTTCAATAAAAAAGTCTCTCAGTACTTCTCTCCTTAGTTCATCGGACAACTCACATAAGCTAGCCAACCTCCGAAGTTCCGCCATGAAGTCGGGTATACTCTGGCCCACACAGTGTCTGTAGTTGTAGAACCTGTGTCTGGCCATGTGTAGGCTGCTCGCTGGCTTCAGGTGGTCTCTTACCAGTGTGCTCAACTCTTCAAACGACTTGCTTGCTGGTTTCTCGGGTGCCAGCAGGTCCTTCATTAAAGCGTATGTTTTCGAGCCACAGCTGGTCAAGAGATGGGCTCTTCTCTTGTCTGTCTTATCGTCGCCTAACCAGTCTTTGGTTACAAAGCTTTGCTGGAGCCTTTCTATAAAGTCCTCCCAATTATCTCCATCATTGTATTTTTCAGCTGAGCCGTTGGCTGCCATTCTGTGGATTCTGTAATCCCGTAACACGTCGCCACTGTAAAGTCCTGTCCCTGCAATACAGACTCACATGAGGCACATGCTTAAGTCAAGGTCACTCAGGACCTGCACCTTTATTACACAACTCTCGAATGCCACACTTGCCTGAGACCTGTCCTTATATACCTGTCTGGTTACAGTCAAGTATAGCATGGTAAGATACAGTTATGTACAGTAATGTAAGATACATGACAGAATTCATGACCCACAATTGGATCAAACATGTCACCTCGGCCCTGTTTAAACCAGCCTCCAATGGGCAGGCAGAGCGGGCAGTACAAACAATCAAACAGAGCCTCAAACGAGTCACAGAAGGCTCACTCCAAACCCGCCTGTCCCGAGTACTGCTCAGCTACCGCACGAGACCCCACTCACTCACAGGGATGCCCCCGGCTGAGCTACTCTTGAAAAGGACACTTAAAACCAGAGTCTTGCTGGTTCACCCCAACCTGCATGATCAGGTAGAGAGCAGGCGGCAGCAACAAAATGTAAACGATGGTCGCGCCACTGTGTCACGGGAAATTGATCTGAATGACCCTGTGTATGTGCTAAGCTATGGACATGATCCCAAGTGGATCATGGACACAGTGATAGCTAAAGAATGGAGTAGGGTGTTTGTAGTCAAACTAGACAATGGACACATTTGCAGAATGCACCTGGACCAAACGAGGCTGCGGTTCATAGACTATCCTGAACAACCCACAGCAGACACCGCCTTTTTCGAGCCCACAACACACACCCAAAAGATCAACGACACCACCCTGGACCAGGAAATTGAACCCATCACACCCAACAGCCCAGCAAGGCCAGGCTCACCCAGCAGCCCTGCAGGGCCAACAACACATCAGCCCAGCGAAGGCACAGCCAACACACCAGAACAGACATTTGTACCGAGGCGGTCGACCAGGGAAAGAAAGGCTCCTGACCGCCTCACATTGTAAATAGTTTTCACTTTGACTTTGCGGGGGAGTGATCTGTATCTGTAAAGCATGCACTCCCATGTGTCTTAATAAAGACTGAGGTCACTGTTACTTTAACCTCCCTGTGTGTAGTTTCATCTGTGTTAGGAACACAATAAAGTGCATATCCAAGTACTTTTTAAGTGCGATGAGGGTTTCTGCTTCTACCACCGTTTCAGGCAGTGAGTTCCAGACCCCCACCACCCTCTGGGTAAAAAAGGTTCTCCTCAACTCCCATCTAATCCTTTTACCAATTATTTTAAATCTATGTGCCCTGGTTATTGATCTGTCTGCCAAGCGAAATAAGTGCTTTCTATCCACTCTTTCTAGGCTCCTCATCATTTTATACACCTCAATTAAGTCTCCCCCCAGCCTCCTCTGTTCCAAAGAAAACAAACCCAGCCTATCCAATCTTTCCTCATAGCTAAAATTCTCCAGTCCAGGTTGTTCAGAAGAATGAGTTCAGACAGGGAGTTCAGAAGGATCAGAAGGATGAGGGGTGATCTTATAGAAACATTTAAAATAATGAAAGGGATAGACAAGATAGAGGCACAGAGGTTGTTTCCACTGGTCTGGGAGACTAGAACTAGGGGGCACAAAATACGGGGGAGCCAATTTAAAACCGAGTTGAGAAGGAATTTCTTCTCCCAGAGGGTTGTGAATCTGTGGAATTCTCTGCCCAAGGAAGCAGTTGAGGCTAGCTCATTGAATGTATTCAAATCACAGATAGATAGATTTTTAACCAATAAGGGAATTAAGGGTTATGGAGAGCGGGCGGGTAAGTGGAGCTGAGTCCACGGCCAGATCAGTCATGATCTTTTTGATTGGCGGAGCAGGCTCGAGGGGCTAGATGGCCTACTCCTGTTCCTAATTCTTATGTTCTTATGTTCTTATGTAAAGTCCTGTCCCCTCAGTACAGATTCACACGAGGCACATAGTGAAGTCAAGGTCATTCAGGACCTGCACCTTTATTACACAGCTCTCGAATGCCACACTTGCCTGAGACCTGTCCTTATATACCTGTCTGGGACAGGTATCCAGTGTCTCCTGCAAGTGCACCCCTGGTGGTAAGGTAAGCTTGTGGTTACAGGTCATGTATAGCACGGTAAGATACAGCTATGTACAGTAGTGTGAGATTTATGACATAATTCTCCCCCAAGGTCTTATTGTCTTTATAGGTTCAGTCTCTCAGATGGTCTACGCTCTCGCGTGGAGCGTCTTATTTGTGGTTCAGTTGTTTGACTTGGTGCCTGTTGTTCTTTCGATGTGATTGCTGGTATCTCGCCTGGGCTGTCTGTTTCGTTCAGTGTGATTGTTGGTATCTCGCCTGGGCTGTCTGTTGGGATTGCCCTTTCCTCAGGTTGTTCCCTCTGTCTGTCCACCAGGTGTGCTGTGAGTTCCACATTGTAGTCTGCCTCCGGTTCAGCAGTGTTGTTGATAAATCTACTTTTGACTTGGTCTACATGCCTCCGGCAGGTTTGGCCATTGTCCATTTGTACCACCAGTAGCCTGTTTCCTTCCTTGCCTGTTACTGTCCCTGCAAGCCATTTGGGACCACTGACATAGTTTAGCACAAACACTTTGTCCCCTATCTCATCCCACCTCCCTGTCGAATTTCGGTCATGGTACTCGGTTAGCTTATGGCGCTTTGCTTCAACGATTTCATGCATGTCTGGGAGGATTAATGAGAGCCTTGTCTTTAAGGTCCGTTTCATTCATAGTTGCGCGGGGGGAACTCCAGTCAATGAATGCGGACGAGATCTGTATGCCAGCAGCAGTCGCGACAGGCGGCCTTGCAGCGTGGGACCTTGGATTTTGAGCATGCCTTGTTTAATGACCTGCACTGCTCGCTCCGCCTGGCCGTTAGAGGCAAGCTTGAATTGTGCCATCTTAACGTGATTTATGCCGTGGTCACTTATAAAATCTTGGAATTCTGCGCTGGTGAAGCACGGACCATTATCACTGACCAATATGTCAGGAATGCCGTGCATTGTGAATATGGTTCCAAGATTCTCCACAGTGGTGGAGGTGGTGCTCGAGCTTAAAATGGTGCATTCGATCCACTTAGAAAATGCATCTACAACTACGAGGAACATTTTGCCCATGAATGGGCCCGCATAGTCTACGTACACCCGCGACCATGGTTTGGTGGGCCAGGGCCAGGGGCTCAGGGGGGCCTCCCTGGGGGCATTACTGAGTTGGGCACAAATGGTGCACCGTCGGACGCAGAGTTCCAAGTCCGCATCAATGCCAGGCCACCAGTCGTGGGATCTGGCTATGGCCTTCATGAGAACGATCCCCGGGTGCTCGCGGTGGAGCTCCCGGACAAATGCCTCTCTGCCTCGCTGAGGCATAACTACTCGGCTGCCCCACATCAGGCAGTCTGCTTGAAGTGACAGTTCATGCATGTGCCTATGGAAAGGTTTAATCTCCTCGGGGCAGGCATCGTGAGCCTCTGACCAGTCATCGGTTAGGACACATCGTTTTACTAGGGATAACGTGGGGTCGCTGGTCGTCCAGACTCTGATTTGGCGAGCCGTCATGGGTGAACCTATGGACTCAAAGGCATTAATTGCCATGACTATCTCACAGTCCTGTTCGTCAGACCCTTCCGTGGTCGGCAGGGGTAGCCTGCTAAGCGCGTCGGCACAGTTGTCTGTGCCTGGCCTGTGCCTTATTGTGTAGTCGTAAGATGCCAGCATGAGTGCCCACCACTGAATGCGCGCCGAGGCGTTGGCGTATATTGCCTTGCTTTCGAATAGTAGGGACGTGAGGGGCTTGTGGTCGGTTTCTAATGCGAACTTGGCCCCGAAAAGGTATTGGTGCATCTTTTTGACATCGTACACGCACGTGAGCGCCACCTTCTCCACCATTCCGTACCTGCGCTCCGCCCGCAAAAGTGACCTGGAGGCATAAGCTATGGGTTGTAATTTACCCGCACTATTAACATGTTGTAAAATGCACCCGACCCCGTACGCTGACGCATCAAATGTGAGAACTAGCTTTTTACCTGGATCAAAGAAAGCCAAAACACTGTTTGAACACAGAAGGTTGTGTGCCTTATTGAAGGCGCGTTCCTGGGCGTCCCCCCAAAAGCAATCGCACCCCTTTCTGAGAAGCACATGGAGAGGCTCCAGCAGCGTGCTTAAGTTCTGCATAAAGTTCCCAAAGTAATTGAGTAGCCCGAGAAAGGCGCGCAGTTCTGAGACATTCCGGGGCCTGAGTGCCAAGCGAATTGCTTCGGTTTTGGACTCTGTTGGGCGGATTCCATCAGCGGCAATCCTTCTGCTTAAAAATTCAACCTCGGGCGCAAGAAACAGGCACTTGGATTTCTTAACTCTTAGGCCTACCCGATCCAACCGCTTTAGTACTTCCTCCAAATTGCGGACATGGGAGTTGGTGTCCCTGCCCGTGATAAGTATGTCGTCTTGAAATACAACCGTTCCCGGGATGGACTTGAGCAGACTCTCCATGTTGCGCTGGAATATGGCAGCTGCTGACCTGATGCCGAATGAGCATCGATTGTACATGAAAAGGCCTCGATGTGTGTTGATGGTGGTGAGTAGCTTGGACTCCTCGGTCAATTCTTGCGTCATATACGCAGATGTGAGATCTAGTTTTGAGAAAAGTTTTCCTCCAGCCAATGTGGCAAATAAGTCCTCGGCTCTGGGCAGCGGGTACTAGTCCTGTAGGGAGACTCTGTTTATGGTAGATTTGTAGTCCCCACAGATTCGTATGGATCCATCAGGCTTCATGACTGGGACGGTGGGACTTGCCCAGTCGCTAAATTCCACGGGTGAAATAATGCCTTCCCGCAGAAGCCTGTCCAGTTCATGTTCAATCTTTTCCTTCATCACATAGGGCACAGCTCTAGCCTTGTGATGGACCGGTCTAGCATCCTGTGTGATGTAGATTTTGACTTTAGCCCCTTTGAAGGTGCCCACACCTGGCTGAAAGAGATGTTGAAATCGACTTAGAACTGTTGAGCAGGAGGTCCGTTCCTCTGACGACATGGCATGAACATCATCCCATTTCCAGTTTAGTTTTGCCAGCCAGCTTATCCCCAGCAGTGCTGGGAGATCTCCGGGGACAATCCACAGGGGAAGTTGGTTCACTGTCCCTTTGTGTGTGAATGAGAGCATGGCACTGCCGAGGACTGGGACGATTTATTTGGTATAGGTCCTTAGTTTGGTGTTGACCCTTGTGAGTTTTGGTCTGTTGCTTTTGTGCGGCCACAGCTGTTCAAATTGTTGAGCGCTCATGAGAGATTGACTTGCTCCCGTATCCAGCTCCATGTTGACGGATATCCCATTGAGTAGGACTCTCATCATTATTGGAGGCATCTTGTTGTAGGAGCAGTGGCAATTGATCGTGTTGACCCGCTGTACATCGGTGTCCCGGGTACTGTCCCCACCGTCTTCTGGTCCGCTTCCCGACCCTTCCGATTCGTATACCAGCTGAGCTACCATTTTTCTGCACATGCGGGCGAGATGCCCTGTATAGTCGCAGTTTCTGCAAACAACATGCTGAAATCGACACCCCTTTGATGAGTGTCTTCCCCCACATCTCCAGCACAGACCGCTTCCATTGTTTCCAAAGAGTGAGCTGCGTCTGGCTGATCTCTCTTGAGCGTCTCTCAGTTTCTAGTTGATTGCTCGCATTGTGTGATGATGAGGTGTGAACAGCCGTTCATGTGGCCCTTGATGGCTTCTGGCGCCACTGCCTGCTGCTAAGGGCCTGCTCTCCTGCCTTTGTCTGTGTGTGGGGGTAGCAGCCTGTTTCACGCTGTGAACCCCTTGTTCCGATGTTTTGTTAGTTGTCGTACCCGCAGTGTAGATCAACCTCGTTTCTTCTTCTCCTGCCAAGAATGTCTGTGCAACCAGTGCTGCTGCCTCTAGGGTCAAGTTCCTGGTTTCTATGTGCTTTCGGAATATGCCTGCGTGGCCTATTCCTTCAATAAAAAAGTCTCTCAGTACTTCTCTCCTTAGTTCATCGGAGAACTCACATAAGCTAGCCAACCTCCGAAGTTCCGCCACGAAATCGGGTATACTCTGGCCCACACAGCGTCTGTAGTTGTAGAACCTGTGTCTGGCCATGTGTAGGCTGCTCGCTGGCTTCAGGTGGTCTCTTACCAGTGTGCTCAACTCTTCAAACGACTTGCTTGCTGGTTTCTCGGGTGCCAGCAGGTCCTTCATTAAAGCGTATGTTTTCGAGCCACAGCTAGTCAAGAGATGGGCTCTTCTCTTGTCTGCCTTGTCGTCGCCTAACCAGTCTTTGGTTACAAAGCTTTGCTGGAGCCTTTCTATAAAGTCCTCCCAATTATCTCCAGCATTGTATTTTTCATCTGAGCAATTGTTCGCCATTTTGTGGATTCTGTAATCCCGTAACTCGTCGCCACTGTAAAGTCCTGTCCCCTGCAGTACAGATTCACACAAGGTCACTCAGGACCTGCACCTTTATTACACAGCTCTCGAATGCCACACTCGCCTGAGATCTGTCCTTATATACCTGCCTGGGACAGGTATCCAGTGTCTCCTGCAAGTGCACCCCTGGTGGTAAGGTAAGCTTGTGGTTACAGGTCATGCATAGCATGGTAAGATACAGTTATGCACAGTAGTGTGAGATACATGACACAGGCAACATCCTCGTAAATCTCCTCTGTACCCTCTGTAGTGCAATCACATCCTTCCTGTAATGTGGTGACCAGATCTGCACGCAGTACTCTAGTTGTGGCCTAACTAGTGTTTTATACAGTTCTAGCATAACCTCCCGTAACTCGTCGCCACTGTAAAGTCCACTGCCTTGGTGAATAAAGACAAGTATTCCATATGCCTTCTTAACCACCTTATCTACCTGGCTTGCTTCCTTCAGGGATCTGCGGACATGCACTCCAAGGTTCCTTTGTTCCTCTACACTTCTCAGTGTCCTACCATTTATTGTGTATTTCCTTGCCTTGTTAGATACCTCGCACTTCTCCGGATTGAGTTCCATTTGCCACTTCTCTGCCCACCAATTCATTGATATCTTCCTGCAGTCTACAGCTTTCTCTCTCACTATCAGCTACACGGCAAATAGAGAGGAACAATAAATGCCGGCCTTGCCAGCAATGTCCACATCTCAAAATTGAATTTTTTATAAATTCATTGTATGCCGACAGCGTGAGCGCCCATCTTTGGATGCAGGCAGAGGCATTGGTATTGAATCCTTTGCTCTCCGAGAATAGCGATATGAGCGGCTTGTGGTCTGTTTCAAGCTCGAACTTGAGGCCAAACAATTACTGGTGCATTTTCTTTACCACGTAACCACACGCCAGAGCCTCTTTTTCAACCATGCTGTGGGCCCTTTCGGCCTTGGATAAACTCCTGGATGCATACGCAACCGGTTGCAAAATTCCCGATTCATTAGCCTGTTGTAACACACCCGACCCCATATGACGACGCATCGCAAGCTAACACTAGTCGTTTACATGATTTATACAGGACAAGCAGTTTGTTAGAACACAGTAAATTTCTGGCTTTCTTAAAGGCAGCCTCTTGTGAATTCCCCCATACCCAGTCATCTCCCTTGCGCAGTAGCGCGTGCAGGGGTTCTAGCATGATGCATAACCCAGGTAGGAAATTACCGACGTAGTTAAGGAGTCCCAGAAATGACCGCAGCTCCGTCATGTTCCGTGGTCGCAGTGCGTTCTTGATGGCCTCTGTCTTGGCGTCGGTGGGTCTGATGCCGTCTGTTGCGATTCTCCTTCCTAAGAATTCGACGTCCTGTGCCAGGAAAACACACTTCGAGCATTTCAACCTGAGCCACACTCGATCCAACCGACTAAGGTTCTTCAGGTGCTCCATGGTGTCCCGACCTATAACCAATATGTCGTCCTCGAAGACCACTGTGCAAGGAACCAACTTTAGCAGGCTTTTCATGTTCCGCTGGAAGATCGCTGCAGCTGACCGAATCCCGAACGGGCACCGGTTATAAATAAATAGACCTTTTTGCGTGTTGATGCAGGTGAAGCCTTTTGAAGACTCCTCCAGCTCCTGCGTCATGTAGGCCAGATCCAGCTTGGTGAACATCTTCCCTCCAGCCAGGGTCACGAATAGGTCGTCTGCCTTGGGTACTGGTCCTGCAGTGAAAAACGATTAATTGTTACTTTATAGTCACCACAAATTCTAACTGTACCGTCTTCCTTGAGTACCGGAACAATCGGACTGGCCCAGTCGTTGAACTCTACCGGTGCAATGATGCCTTCACATTGCAGCCTGTCCAGCTCGATTTCCACTTTTTCACGTACCATGTACAGTATCGCCCGAGCCTTGTGGATGGGTCGCGTACCGGGAACCAAATGGATCTGCACTTTCGCCCCCGAGAAACTTCCAATGCCTGGCTCGAATAATGATGGGAACTTGCTTAGAACCTGGGTACATGCGGTGTCATCAACTGACAAGAGCGCTCGGATGTCGTCCCGGTTCCAGCGGATTTTCCCCAGGCAGCTTCTGACAAATAACGTGGCGCCATCACCTGGCACAATCCACAGTGGGAGTTCGTGTACTGCTCCATCATAGGAGACTTTGACTTCAGCACTGCCAATTACCGGGATTAGTTCCTTTGTATAAGTCTTTAGCTTCGTGTGAATGGGGCTGAGCTTGGGCCTGTGTGCCTTCTTCCCCCACAGCCTATTGAAGGCCGTTTTACTCATTATGGATTGACTTGCCACCGTGTCCAGCTCCATAAATACTCGCTGGAGGGATGGAGGCCCGAATGAGAGGGCAAAGAGAGAAGGTAGGGTCGAAACCTGTGGTCGGAGCTGGTCGTTGCCTAGGAACTCAGACGCTTCGACATCGACATCGCCACCCTAAGCAAGACCCAGCGGGCAGGGGAAGGCCAGCTCAAAGAGCAAGGTGGTGGTTACACCTTCTTCTGGAAAGGCAAACCAGAAGAGGAATGCCTCCTCCATGGAGTTGGCTTCACCACCAAGAATGAGCAGGTCGTCCGCCTCAGAGACTCCCCCTGCGGGATTAGCGAACGTCTCATGACTCTCCGACTCACCCAATCCCAGAACCAGTGCGCCACATTTATCAGCACGTGTGCCCCAACACTCGATGCAACAGATGAGACCAAAGATGAATTCTACTCCAGCCTCGAACAATCCGTGTCCCGAGTCCCTAATGGACGACACACTGATCCTCCTCGGCGACTTCAACACCAGAGTCGGTAAGGACACAAACCTCTGGGGAGGGGGTAGGGAAAACCAACTCCAGCGGTACCCTGCTCCTGATGAAACACCAAGACTGATTTGATGAGAATGACCAGGAGATCCAGGAGCTAATAAACCGCAAGCGCAGTGCATTTCTGAACTTCAAGCAGCAATCCCATTCGAGAGCAGCAAAGTAGCTCTACAGGCGGCTGAAGGCTGAGGTCCAACAAAAAACCCGCGACCTAAAGAATAGATGGTGATGGAGAAAGCAAAGGAGATTCAGCAGCTGGCCGACAGCCATGACGTAAGAGGATTCTTCACCGCAGTCAAGTCCACCTATGACCCAAGCACCCAAGGCCCCACCTCACTGTTGGCCAAGAATGGAGAGGTACTCATTAAGGACACCAAGGCAATCAGGGCCCGCTGGAAGGAGCACTTCGAAGATCTCCTTAAACGAGACTCTGCCTTCGACACGAGTGTCCTCGACTTCATCCTGCAGTACACTATCCGTCACCATCTCAGCAATACCCCAACCCTGCCCAAGGTAGAAAAGGCCATCGTCAGCTCAAGAACAACAAGGCATCAGGAGCAGATGGAATCCCTGCTGAGGCACTAAAGTATAGCAGAGAAGCACTATTGGCACGTATGCATGACCTCATCTCTCTTATCTGGAAGGAGGAGAGCATGCCGGGAGATCGCTGTAATCATGACCATCTTCAAAAAAGGGGACAAGTCCGACTGCGGCAACTACAGAGGAATCTCCCTGCTGTCGGCCACTGGGAAAGTCATCACAAGAATCCTCCTCAACCGTCTTCTCCCTGTGGCTGAAGAGTTCCTCCCAAAGTCACAATGTGGATTCTGTCCACTAAGGGTTACAACGGACATGATCTTCACCGCGTGACAACTATAAGAGAAATGCAGGGAATAGCACCAACCTTTGTACATGGCCTTCTTTGACCTCACAAAGGCCTTTGACACTGTCATCCATGAGGGACTATGGAGTGTCACCATCCTCTGACTGCTCCATGATGACATGCAAGCCGTGATCCTGACCAACGGATCCATCACAGACCCAATCCACGTCCAGACCGGGGTCAAGCAGGGCTGTGTCATCATGCCAACCCTCTTCTCGATCTTCCTTGCTGCAATGCTCCATCTCACTATCAACAAGCTCCCCACTGGAGTGGAACTAAACTATAGAACCAATGGGAACCTGTTCATCATCATCACCTCCAGGCTAGATCCAAGGTCATCCCATCCTCTGTCATCGAACTACAGTACGCGGACGATGCTTGCGTCTGCGCACATTCAGAGGTGGAACTTCAAGCCATCATCAACATCTTCACCGAGGCATATGAAAGCATGGGCTTTACACTAAATATCCGTAAGATAAAGGTCCTCCACCAACCTGACCCCGCCACACAGAACTGTCCCCCGGTCATCAAAATCCACGATGCGGCCTTGAACAATGTGGACCATTTTCCATACCTCGGGAGCCTATTATCAACAAGGGTAGACATCGATGACGAGGTCCAACACCGCCTCCAGTGTGCCAGCGCAGCCTTCGGTCGCTTGAGGAAGAGAGTGAAGACCAGGACCTCAAATCTGGCACCAGGCTTATGGTCTGCAGGGCAGTAGTGATACCTGCCCTCCTATATGGTTCAGAGACGTGGACCATATACGGTAGACACCTCAAAGTGCTGGAGAAGTACCATCATCGCTGCCCCAGCAAGATCCTGCAAATCCACTGGGAGGATAGACGCACCAACGTCAGTGTTCTCACTCAGGCCAACATCCCCAGCATTGAAGCACTGACCTCACTCGACCAGCTCCGTTGGGTGGGCCACGTTGTCCGCATGCCCAACACGAGACTTTCAAAGCAAGCGCTCTATTCGGAACTCCTACACGGCAAGCGAGCCCCAGGTGGGCAGAGGAAATGCTTCAAGGACACCCTCAAAGCCTTCTTGATAAAGTGCAATATCCCCACCAGCCCCTGGGAGTCCCTGGCCCAAGGACCGCCCAATGTGGAGGAAGAGCATCCGGGAAGGCATTGAGCACCTCGCGTCTTGTCGCCGAGAGCATGCAGAAAACAAGCACAGACAGCGGAAGGAGCGTGCAGCAAACCAGACTCCTCACCCACCCTTTCCTTCAACCACTGTCTGTCCCACCTGTGACAGAGACTGTAATTCCCATATTGGACTGTGCAGTCACCTGAGAACTCACTATTAGAGTGGAAGCAAGTCTTCCTCGATTTCGAGGGACTGCCTATGATGATGATGATGCAATGGTGCAGCACTAAATTTACATGACAGACCCGTACTGAACCCCCCACAGAGCAAAATCTTTCCCCACCTTAAAAAGACACGCTACCAGGCCACCAAGATAAGTCCAAGCGAGTGAGAAAACATATCGCAGTACAGGTATAGATAACCTTGCTTCTGAAACTATGGTCGTGTTCGATCTGAGCATTTGCTAACCAACCCTCCCCGGCTTTGATTGTCAGTCATTTTTGCAGCTTCCTTTCACTCCACTGCTACTCCTTGCCAGTGGTGCCTTGGTTTGCTATGTGCTGTGGCACCATTCATCGGAGATGGTCTCTCTCATCCCCAAATAATTTTCTCTGTGCACCTGCCCTTCTGACTTCCAGATCTCCCACTCCAAAACAATGCCTGAAGGAGTCCTATCGGAGTCTCAGCAGCTGCTGGAGAGATGACCACA
Source organism: Pristiophorus japonicus (assembly GCF_044704955.1). Taxonomy (NCBI): domain Eukaryota; kingdom Metazoa; phylum Chordata; class Chondrichthyes; family Pristiophoridae; genus Pristiophorus; species Pristiophorus japonicus. The sequence continues at coordinate 221,809,769 of NC_091981.1, forward strand.
TTGTGGACAACACCATTGGTCTCACTTTCAAAATTGGCCAAAACAGGATTGAGATTGCTGCTTTTGCAGTGATGCCAAACGGCCTCCTTGTTTTGCCCTCACTCGTGTACCTGTTGACATGGTGCCCTTCTCTCGAACTGGAACTGGCATCATGTAAACAGGAGGATGGAGGAAGGGGAATGCTTGGCAGTCACAGTAAGGGGATGGGGAGGTTAGAGGGAGCTACAGAGGGGGGATGGAGGCAGCTACATAGAGGGATGAAGGAACAGATACAGGTGGAGGTAAGCCAGGGAATGAAACCGGTGAGCAACCAGTGAGTGGCAGATGGAGCGTAAGTGGGAGGAGGGGAATAGGAAGCAAAAAGCTGTGAGAGCATCATACTGTTGGGGGAATAAGGGCTCAGACAAGGTTTATAAGTGTATTAGATTGAATGATATGGGATGAGGGAGAGGTGGATGAGGTGGAGCATAGGACATAGGGCTGGGAGAGTTCTAAGACTACGGGGCTAGATTTTACACTTTTGTGCTTACCGCCCAAAAATGGGCATTATTTCCGGCATGGGCAGTAAAAATGCATTTTCAGATCGCCGGCTTCTCTCCCATTCTCAAAGCACTGTAAGCAACGAATCCCCAAGGATCTGGACATTGCATTTTAATCCCCAAGGATTTTCGTTTTAATATTTTTCTCACCACGGAAAAAGCTGGAAGCTATTTGTGGGAGGGGCCTGGGTGCTGCTCCATGTTGAACTTAGAATGATGGCCAGGGGTTCTGGGAAGACAATGGCCAAGCTAAAGCAATTCATCACAGGTGATGAGCAAATGGACTGCGCTTTGTTAAGCAATGTGAACTCGTCAAATGAACTGATCGAGCCATTACCTGGATGAGATACCAGAACAATAGAAAGCCATTAAGCCCAGACTGCTCGGAAGCGAAACCCATCACTGGAAAAACAGGAAATCTCGAAACAAAGGAAGAAACTTTAGACACACCCACCTGAAGCTCTCGAAGCAAACTTTATTCAGCCTGGAAAGGCAAACGAACTTGGGGTATAAAAGAAGGCCATGTGGACCCAGCTCTCTCTCTTGCCTCGCTGCTTCACCCCTACAAGAATCTAACCCTCCGTATTGGGACGGAGAGCAGAAACCAGAAGAGACACCTTTTTATTGGAAGAAGCAGCGAGTACGCCAGTGAATCAGTGAGCATAATTTCTGCACACACATCTTTTAAGATCGCAGCCATGGTGTGAGGCGGTATCATGCGTTCTCCCAACCAAATTCTTAGGGGTTTACAGGGGAGGTATTTTAGACGTGGGTACTTCGCGTTTGGGGCCTCTTTAGACAGGCCACACTGTGTATTGTACTGCATTTGTTTGTTTTACACACCAGGGTGTGTGTGATTTTACTGGGTGCAGGTGTATGTTTTAACTTTAATAAAGCATTGCCGGTTGAGACTGAGGTATTTGTCTGTGACTCATTCATCTGTTCTGTACAGTAATAATTCCTAGCGTTAGAACTATTGTAAAGTGGGGGTGCTTCGAAAATACCTAAGAGAAACCACTTACAGCAGCTAGTCTCATTTTTGAAATTGGGCATTACCGCGAGCGATATGAAATGGGCGGTAGCGTTAAATCTTGCTGACCTTCTGCTGTAAAATGTCGCCGTCCTTAGCAATGACATGGCAACATTCAATTCCCACGATTCAGGAGGTCAAGGGTCATCATGACATGCGCAGAAGAGACAGAGAGGGAGGGAACTGAGAGGGACTGCAGGCGTGTGTGTGTGTGGCTGTGGTGTGGTGTGGCTGCTTTGGGAGGAAGGAGGGAGACTTTAGAGCTTCGCAGCAAATAGGGAAACAGAAATTAGCTGTTATCAGCCACATATTTGCCCGAATTTGGCCAATAATGGAGGGAGAGGAGGAGGCATTACAGCATGCTGTGGAGACTGTAAGGGGTGGTTTGCAGGGGGTCAGCTTTCCCTTCTGACCTTATATGAGCGGTTCCGAATTGCTCCCACACCCTTGGTTCTAGACACTGGAATTATGAAGGGACTGTGACAGACTTGGACAGACAATCGGTTTCAAGGTAGGAAGCAGGTATGGCTTTATTGTGTTTAAAAAGAAGTAAAAGGCACACCTTTAATAACACACACAGACCAATGCACACTGAAGGGTACAACACATTGAATAAAATGTCAAATTACAGCCTGTGGGGAAAAGAATACAGCTTAAACTCTAAATGGGGTAAAGAGGAGAATGCAGATACATTTACACAAGTTATCCCAGCCTCCCCCCTCCCAATTCCCCTAACTAACTAAGTTATAGCTCTGAGGGTTCAGGGGATATGCTCACCAATCCCTTTAGACAGTTGCCGGTGAATCATGGTTTCGGGGTTCGCTGCACTTGGCCTTCTAGGTGAGCCGCACCCCGGACGGAGGAGACGACTTCGGACTGTGTAATCTTCGGTTGGGGTGTGTCCGTTGATGCGCTAAGCTGCGTTTTGGATGTATGGGGTAAGTACCTACTTTCTTTGGTTAGGAATAGTTTTAGTTAATCCCTTTTGGTAATTTCTCCCCCGTTGGGTGGTTCAGAAGTAGATTGTAGAGTGGTTGTCAATTTTGTTGCTGACAACCTTCCGCTTCGTGGGCCTCGTGCTCGGTCAGTTCTTGATGAGTTCTGGTAGTTTCCTTCACTATTCCATTTCTTCACTGTAGAGGAAGCAGGTTGCTTGTGTCTGTGTCTGTGTTCCTGTCTGTGTCCTTGTTCGAGTCTGTGTTCTGCTAGTTTTTCCTTGTAAAGCTGGGGGATAGATATATCCCAAAAAAAGGCTCCGTTATCTCCCATCAAATCTCTTGGGCTCTGTTTAAACTGTTCTGTCCATTGATTTTCAAATGTCTCCTTTGTCAGCAGTAACTCGATTAGGGTGTGAGAATGTGCTATTACTGGTTTTGCATTGTTTTAGGATTGTCCAGTTTCTTGACCATGATTTCCATTGTGCTTGATTGGGTAATTCGATTATCTCTTGGAGGGTGAATAGCCTGGGATCCTTAATGCACGAATTTGCTTCAGAGGTTGGCCCCATCTCCTGTATTTGGTAACTCTTCTTCGCAGCCAAAATGTTGTAGAATCTTAAAATTGATATGCTCCTTCCCATAGATGTTTAGGGGATCTCAAGCTTCTGTAATTTAGGTCCATTTTGAATTCCCTTTCCTTTGAGTCCAAACACTGGGGGGGGGGGGGTCTCCATGAATGCATCCCCTTTTATCCCCCCGCAGGCTTCGTCTGCCCCTTTAAACTCATTAACTCATTTTAAAAGCCCAGAAAGGGATTCTTCTCCTCTGCAGGGGAAAGGTACCTGGAATCTTTGCGAGATATTGGTAAATTCTACATTCCCCCCTATGATACCATATCACTTATGGTATCATCTTCGAGGTGAGCAAAGTTCCTGACTCCCAAGAGATAACCTTTCCCGTAAATTAGCTAAACTAATACCCAAAATGCATTACACTTATGCAACATCACCATAGATGCACACTTTTCCCTTTCCAGGCACAAACCTTTTACATTTACACCCTCCCAGCTTGGAGGGGGTTCAATCACTACAATTGCATTTCAGCACAGTTACATTTCATTTCAGTTACATTATATTCACCAGCATATAGGCAACGTACAACCACATTACAGAAGGAAAAAAACATAGATTAAAATTAAACAAGATCAATTGGTCTCCTGAGGTTTGTCCATCACCCGGTAATGTCTGGATCCTGCCCTTGAGAACTGCTCTCAGGCTGGCTGACACACAAGACAAACTCAAAATAATCACCTAAACATTACTGCAACATTACCCTCAATTCTAAACTAAGCCTTAAAATGTAAAATGGTGCAGTCAGCTGCCTTAAACTAAAATTAGAGCTATGTACAACCGCCACCCGTCTCCGGGTGGCCTGGTTAGTCCCTGTCAGGCCCATGCCTTGTGCGGCCTGATAGCCGCCTGAATGCTAGGGTTTCCCCGCAGTTGGTGAGCTGGAGACCCTTGTCTCTGGGATAGCTCGTTGCTACTGGTCCTGTGAGACCCTCACCGCTGGAGGCGGCTGGCTGGTGGTCCCTACTCTGAGTGGCTTCTGTACTTCTGACCTTCGGCCTTTCCTGTCAGGCTGCCCTTCTCCTAGGGTAGAATCGCTGAGGCTCAGATGCCGGTGACCACGGTATCTTTGGCCGTGGTGTACGGAGGGTCCTTCTCAGGGCTTGGGTTACTGGGGGTGCGTCCGAATCCCAAACGATGGATGGGATAGCCCCTCCAGTACTGCAATTCACCGTCCCTATAGGCACGGTTTCTGAACCTGCCACATTCCCTGTGGGCCCTCCACCGTCGGGGATGGCCAACGGAAGGTCCCTGTCCTGAGGACGGTTCACCCCTCCCGGCTGCCCTCTGTGCTTGGCTGACCCTGGGTTGTATAGCTTGCACTGGTTGATGTGGAACCACTTAGTACGGCGGGGCAGCTTTATGGCATAGACCATCGGGCTTGCCTTGTCCACAATGCTATATGGCCCCATATATAATGCTTCAAAAACCCTGACCCGAGCATAGTTCCTCACCATGACTTGGTCCCCTATCTCCCATTCGTGGTGTTTGCTGGGTTCTAGCAGCAATCGGTTCCCCTGATGCTATCTGCCCATGTTACTAGCAGCCTGCCAGTGAATCTGTTTGAGGTGTTCAAACAGGTTCCTGACAAACCGGTCCCGGTTCACCTCTCTGAGCTGACCTTCTGTGAGCACCGGGGCTAGGACATGGGGGGGGGGGGTCCGCATGATCCGGCCAGTCATGAGCTCGTATGGGGAATACCTGGTGCCCTTTGACTGGCTGGCTCGGATCCACATTAGGACCAATGGTAAGACCTCCACCCACTTTTGGGGTGAGTCTCCCGTTTCCTTCTGCAGCCTTTCTTTAATGGTATGGTTAAACGCTCCACAATACCAGATGACTGTGGATTGTGGGCAACATGCCATTTCCCCTCAATGCCGAGCACCTTAAGGGTTGCCTGCATTACCTGCCCGGTGAAATGGCTCCCCTGGTCCGACTCCACATACTGTGGGAGTCCCCACCGGGAGAACACTTGCCTCACTAGAATCTTAGCTGTCCCTAGTGCAGTGGCTGTTCGGCAGAAGAAGACTTCAACCCATTTTGAGAACACATCCACCAGGACTAGGCAGTATTTGTAGCCTCCCTGGGCAGTGGGTAGGGGCCCGATGTAGTCAATTTGGATTGACTGCCATGGTCCCTCTACCCTCCTGACGTGTCCTAGGGACACCTTCCTTTTCTGGGGGTCAGGGTTGTTCGCAGCACACACCAGGCAGTTCGCACAGAACTCGCGGACGTCCTCCCTGAGTCCCGGCCACCATCCTGCCTGCTCCACCCGTTGCCAGGTGGTCTCAGGCCCGGGGTGTCCCACCCCTGGACCCTCATGGGCCAGTTTTAGGAATTCCCTCTGGTGCTGCTGCAGCACGACCCATTGTCCCTCTTTAAACAGCATGCTTCCTTAATGGTAATGGCTGCTGTGCCGTACGGACCTTCTACTCTCTCTCCTCTAGCTAGCGCGTTCAGGACAGCTTTCTGGACTGGGTCCTGTAGCTGAACTGTTTTTAAGTCCGGGGCCAAAGCTATCCCTGTACTCTCTGCTGCCCTGTTCTTATTCATGACCGCTGCTATGCGGCCGGTGTCATAGGGGTCCCAGAACTTTCCCATCCGGGCACCTTCTTTGGCCAGTTTGTCAGCCTGTTGGTTTCCCTCTGCACGGGGTTCGGTTTTTGAATGGGCCTTCACCTTATGTATGTAGACCTTTCCCTCTTCTCCCACCACTGTCATGATTTTCTCCAGCAGGGGCTTGATTGCCAGGGGTCTCCCGTCAGTGGACGTGTATCCGCGACGGGACCAGATAGCCAGGTACTCCGTACACGAATTGCAGGTGAACATACTGTCTGAGCAAATCGTGTACGGGGTAGGGAATTCCTCGGGGTGGGTTACCACGTACATTACGGTGGACAGTTCAGCATGCTGGGTGCTCATGGTGCTGGGGAGCTTGATTGCCAGGGCAATACCTGCCCTTGGGTCATAGACTCCGCACCCAGTGAGTCGCTCGCCAGTAGATACCGTGCTGGACCCGTCCACGTAGATGTCCCGGCCTGTAGGGTGTAACCCAGCCCGAAGGCCAATGTTCACCTCCCATACCCCTTCTATGGAGCACCTGTGGGCTTTCCCTGGATAGATTAGGTTGGCTGCGAGCCTTGGCTCGCGGGGGCCTTCTACTCTGAGGTCCATCTGGGAGAGGAGCAGGGTCCAACGAGCAATGTGGGCACTGCGCACCGTCCCGTCCTTAATCCTCCCATCTAGGAGCATCTGAGTCAGTGTGTGGTGGGTTAGGAGTGTTAGAGGAGACCCTCCCGTGAAGATCAAGGATCTTTTCACTGCCCAATGTGTGGCTAGGAGGCGTCTCTCACAGTTGGAGTACCCCTTCTCCACATCTGTGAGGATCCTGGAGGAGTAAACCACCCATGTTTGTGGGTGGCAAATACTGCAAGGTGTGCCCGTACATATGCCTGGTACTCCACTGGGGTGTTACTGACCAGTAATTCCAAGTCATAACCCTCCTTTGGCTTCACGGTACACAATGTTCCCTTGGCCCCTTTTTCTGGGATCACCGCCACCTCACCTTCCCTGTCAGTCACTATGGCTCCCCATAGACAATGGTTCCTGAGATTCACTAGGATCTGGTGGCCAATGATAAAATCAGCCCCCATGATCCCTTTTCCCTTCTGCTCCCATTTCATCAGGACACGCTTCCATTTGGTTTTAAGTGTCCCTAACTGAATGGTGAGCGGGATGGAAAACGAACCAGTTTGCTCATTACCTGTGAACCCCACTAGACTGTACGGGACCCCGTTCGATAGAGGTGAGGTAGCTGGGTTATCTGCATATACAAGGGTGCTGGAAGCACCAGTATCTAGCAGGTAGGTCCCTTTCACTTTCTCCACCTCCATCGTAATGCACCCTTCCAGGCATCATACTCTAGGGAACACAGGTACACAGGCTGCGCTGGCTCTAGTCATGCATTTGGGTGGGTTGGAGCAGAGGGTTTTACCGTACCGGCTACTGCACCAGTTGCGATAGCTACTGCTCCCTGTCCATTTATGAGTGTCTGTAGGGTGGCTATGAGTGTCTCATATGAGTCGGGTGTTCCTGCCCCAGCCTTACGAGCTGGGGCTGAAGTGGCCTTTCCCTTAGTCTCTTTCCATGGGTTCCTAGAGTCCTTCCTCCAGTGCCCACTTTTCCCACACCCAAAACACTCGCCCCCTTTGTGGGGAGGGTTCCCATCTTCCTGATGCCACTCTCTCTTGCCTTGGCTGGGTTTAATCTCATGGACCCTCCCTTTAGAGGAGGGCTCCTCTGTCCCTCTACCGTTCCGGTAAGCCAGTGTCAACTGTCTGACCACTGTCTCCTCGGTGGTTCTGGGATCTCTTGGATCGAACCAGCTCTCGGCTTTTGCCTTTACTCCAGGTAAGCTGTTTGCCACCAGGCTGCGGAGCCAGTGAGCCAGCTCATTAGGGTTCAGGTGGGCCCGGTCAAGAACCCCACTACAGGCCCTTTCATAGACCGGCCACAACCTGTTGGCGAAAACCTGTGGAGTCTCCCCATAGAGCTGCACTGTTTTCTCCACTCGGGAGAAAGGACTCCCGTCGTTCATACCCATGGCCTCTAGAACCTCCTCCTTAACCGTAGCGTACGTGTTTTGACCCTTTCTGCTGTCTGCAGAGAGGGAATGGCACAGCTTGGTGTCTAGCGAGAAGAGCAACAGCTTAGCCTGCTCTGAATCATCGCACCCGTTAATATCCCCTGTGTGTTCCACTTCCAGGAAGTGTACCGAGGGATCCCCCTGTTGGGTGAGCTTACTTAGGTGGCCTATCATAGCCCTCAGTTTTTGGGTGTCGTGGGGGACTACGAAGTTGCTTTCTAGGGGTCCTGCTGCCCCATTGGCATCAGGTGGGCCAAACTTCTGCTGCTGGACCGGGTGCATTGGCCCTGGTTCAGGCCCTTCTTGTATTGGCTCGCCCTCTTCCCCCTGCTGCCAAGCCGAGTTAAAACTCGGGGCTGCCGGTGTTGGTAGTTTGCAATCCTTGCCTGCCCCGCACTCTGGCTGACACCTCTGCTGCCCCGGGCCATTCCTGGGAGCTACAGGCGGTGACTGAGGGGTTTCTCCTTGCCAAACCAGGTGTTCCTGGGCTAAACCCGGGTTTATCAGGCACACCACGCCTTTAGCCCGGGATAGAGCAAGGTTCAAGCTTTGGATCTGCTGCTGGCAGGGGCTGTGGTCCCCTGCCTCAAATTCCCTGGTACTGGCTACCTTATAGGCTACCTGAATGTCTCTCACCCTCTCCCCGTACTCTTTAACTTGTTTGGCGAGGCAGGAATTCTCTTCCCGCAACGCCAGTTCGCTATACTTGGCTTCAATAATCTGACACTGTAAAAGGTCCAATTGGGTTTTGTGCCTTTCTTTAGTGAGCTCTCTACTTTCCTTTAACTGTCCCACCTCTGTCCACAGCCTTTCCCCGACTGTGGCCCTTGCGCTGGACCTCTCTTCTGCCTGTCTCAATACTCCCTTTAATTTCTCATTCTCCTCATCTAGAAGCCGGATCTGTTGCTGAAGGCAAATTAGCCAAATGGCCTTCTCTATCGACCTTTTATGATCCTTGCTCTCGGTCCATTGAGCTGCAGCATCTTCTGGACGCTCAGCATACAATAGATCGAGTAACCACTCCTTAGCCACATTTACCCTCTTAAACACATACGAGGAAATCCCCTCTTCCATTTTGCTTTGTTTCCTGAAACCAGTCTCTCTCTTATCACGTCCCTTGTACCAGTGTCCCATCTGGGGCGCCATGTGTAAGGGGTGGTTTGCCGGGGGTCAGCTTTCCCTTCTGACCTTATATGAGCGGTTCCGAATCGCTCCCACACCCTTGGTTCGAGTCACTGGAATTATGAAGGGACTGTGACAGATTTGGACAGACAATCGGTTTCAAGGTAGGAAGCAGGTATGGCTTTATTGTGTCTAAAAAGAAGTAAAAGGCACACCTTTAATAACACACACAGACCAATACACACTGAGGGGTACAACACATTGAATAAATTGTCAAATTACAGCCTGTGGGGAAAATACAGCTTAAACTCTAAATGGGGTAAAGAGGAGAATGCAGATACATTTACACAAGTTATCCCAGCCTGCCCCCTCCCAATTCCCCTAACTAACTAAGTTATAGCTCTGAGGGTTCAGGGGCTATGCTCACCAATCCCTTTAGACAGTTGCCGGTGAATTGCGGTTTCAGGGTTCGCTGCACTTGGCCTTTAGGCGAGCCGTACCCCGGAGGGAGGAGAGGACTTCGGACTGCGTAGTCTTTGGTTGGGTTGCGTCCGTTGATGCGCTAAGTTGCGTTTTGGATATATGGGGTAAGTACCCACTTTGTTTGGTTAGGAATGGTTTTAGTTAGTCCCTTTTGGTAATTTCTCCCCCGTTGGATGGTTCAGAAGTAGATTGTAGAGTGGTTGTCAATTTTGTTGCTGACAACCTTCCGTTTCGTGGGTCTCGTGCTCGGTCAGTTCTTGATGCGCTAAGTTGCGTTTTGGATGTATCACGCAATGATCTCATGCCATGTCGTCCTGTCACCTTTTACAGAAGAAGCTATCGACGATGAGGTCCGTGCAGAGGCGAACGGGTGGGGGACCACCAGTCCCCAGCGACATCACTGAGATGGAGGAGCGGGTGCTCGCAGTCGTGGGGAAGCACACCCGGACAGCCACGGACGCATCTGCAGATCCTGAAGTGGTGCCACATGAGTAAAGCTTACACTATTGCGATATGTAAAATCAATAGATGCCACACCCACTCATATCCGAACAATAATATATGATAGATGATTTCGAAAATTGTCATAGAAATAATGATGGCCTAATGATAATCATTGCAATGCAAATGTGTTGATGGTCATGAAATGTGATGTCTGTGAAGATTTTGAGAGTGATGGTGCTTTTGTCGTGCATATGCTGTGTGTAGCGCTGGACTCACCTTGTGACCCTAGCACCCTCTTCTCCTCTAATAACCTAATTTGTGTTTTGCAGCTCAGCCAGCAGCGCGGCCCCAGGCAAGACCACAGAGGCCAGAAGGTGGGGGTGTGGGGCCTGACTCTCCGGACGATCCTATATCTGGTGCTGAGGAGCTCCGATTCTCGCTGGGTTCTGTCAATCCGCTGGGTTTGTTCTGCATGGATGAGAGCGGCGACTTCGAGGAACCTGCATCGTCATGCTCCAGAAGCCATTCCACCCCAAGGCCATCTAGTGGTCCTCCGGTCATTCCCGCCTCCACTCTGGAGGTACCGAACCCAAGCATCTCGCCACAGGTCACCCCATTTGTCCCCAGGATGGCGCCGACCCCATGGAGGCCTCGTGGATGCAGCAGGTCAGGTCCACGAGCGGCATATGAGAGCGCAGAGATGATACAGTTGTCCAGGAGGACTGTAGACATTGGTGACCAGTTCATCGAAGCATTGGGGAGCATATCCCGACAGCTGGTCACCATGACTGAGTATATTCCATGGATGGCGGAGGCCCTGGATGCGACAGCCAGGAACACTGCTGGCACAGGCCTCCCAGTGGTCCCAGAGTGTGGTACGCCCCCCCGCCCCCTCCCCCCCAGGTTCCGTACCACCACTGCGAACGACAGATGCGAGCAAGGACCAAGAACCTGCTTCTGCATCAGAGAATGTTGCCCCCTCGGCAACCCCCGCTCCCGTACCCGTCCAACCACCACCTCTGTCTTCATTCCCCTCAATGAGACACCGCCTGAGGAGCTCCTCAGCTAGGCACCATGGAGTGAGGAGGGGAAGGGGTAGAGTTGGGGGGAAGAAGGGGAGGGGGGAAGGAAAGTGTCATGTATTCAATCAGCATTGTAACCCATGTATAAACTGACCTAAGTTGTACACTGTGAGAACACTGACCACTAGGTGGGAGACACTCCTAACCTGGACCTTCAGGTATAAAAGGGGAAGCTCCACCCACCTTCATCACTTGGAGTGCTAAGGAATAAAGGACAGGTCACAGACTGACCTTCTCTCAAGCATGGGCCTCGTGTGCATTTATACTGTATAGTAAGGACGTATCAATGGCGACGGGGATGGGATTTAAACCACGCGAGCATGGCCACTAGCAGAACAGACGAGAGGTACTGTGTTAAGGAATGGTTGGGACAGAGATTCAACATTGTTAAAGCAGCACACAGTTCTCCAGGCAGACAAGGGCAGTCGGGCATGCCCCAACATGTAGTCGAACCCAGAGGGGGAGTTCGACAGAGACAATGGCAAGCTGAACAGCGATTCACGCCATTGCAAGGGACAATGTGGCCAGTAATGGGGCCATCAACACCTGTTAATGGTGCACTCAAGGACAATAACAGGGGCAGTCAGGGACGATCGACTGGCAAGGGACCTTTTGTTTCAAACCGCAACTCATGCTGGAGGCGTGGAGGCACACACTCAGCCGGAGTTTGCAGAGATGAGCAAAATACCTGCAGAAATCCAGCTCAGAATCCAAGGGGGTTCCCTACAAACCCGCTTATCATGCCTCCTGTTGGCCTATAGATCCCGACCACACTCGCTCACAGGGGTTCCACCCACAGAGCTACTAATGAAAAGGACACTCAAAACCCGGTTATCCCTTATACACCCCACCATGAAAGAAATTGTCGAGAGCAGGCGCCAGTCACAATATGACTACCATGACAGGAATGCGAGGGCGCGATGTATTGATGTAAATGATCCTGTTTTTGTCCTCAACTACGCTGCAGGGCCCAAATGGCTCGCAGGCACTGTGGTTGCCAAAGAGGGAAATAGGATTCTGGTAGTTAAACTTACCAATGGACAAATCTGCCGCAAACATGTGGATCAAACAAAAAGGAGGTTCTGCAACCCCATAGAAGAAGCAGAGGAAGAACACGATATAGAGTTCACTCCACCACAAGTGACCAAACACCGGAACCAAAGGGAGGAGAGCTCAGTCACTGTGGGCAGTCCGGACAGGCCTGAGGCACCGCAAACAGCAGACACTCAGACCAGCGCCCAACAACCGGAGCCCCAACTCAGGCGCTCTACAAGGGAGCGTAAACCACCAGAGAGACTCAACCTGTGATCCCAATAAGACTTTGGGGGGGGAGGTGATGTCATGTATTCAACCAGCATTGTAACCCATGTATAAACTGACCTAAGTTGTACACCATGAGAACACTAACCACTAGGTGGGAGACACTCCTAACCTGGACCTTCAGGTATAAAAGGGGAAGCTCCACCCACCTTCATCACTGGAGTGCTAAGGAATAAAGGACAGGTCACAGACTGACCTTCTCTCAAGCATGGGCCTCGTGTGCATTTATACTGTATAGTAAGGACGTATCAGAAAGTGAGGTGCATGTCCGCAGGTGATGACTGCAATATATCTCCATTTGGCTGTATGCAATTTATTGTAATGTATGGGGGGAGGGGACCACTCTCCTGCTTTGCCTTTGTATTCTGTGTTGCTGGACATGTTGAACATTTGATTGATGTCAATGGTGGAAAATTGGGGTGTGGGCGGGGGTTGGGTGTTTTTGCCTGTGATACTTATGAGTTCAGACCAATATTGGTATAAACATTTTTTTATTGAACACAACCTTGTTGCGCATTGTCTCAGATAGCTGGACTGTTACACACCGGTGATTTCTTAACATGAGAAAGTTAAATAAAACTTAACTTCAATCAATGTAAACTTTAACTGGCACCAAGCTGATGGGCACCATTGATGTCTGAGCTGCACACACACAACAGTGTGTCAGCGTTGTACTCACAGCAACGTTCTTTCAGGCAAATTGTTCTGATATCAGCTCCTCACGTAAGAGTCTTGCAGCTATGTAGCCACCATGGGCCCTTTCCTGCAGTCTGGAGGGGGTCGGGAGCATGGTTGCATAGCCAGCCTGATTGTCTGGCCCTAGGTCAACATCCAGCCCCTCGTCATCCTCTTCCTCTCTCTCCTGAGGTGGAGCACCAGTCCCTTCTGGCAACTCTTGGCCCCTCCTGATAGCCAGATTGTGCAGCATGGAGCACACGACCACGAATTTACCTACTTGCTCAGGGTTGTATTGTAGCTCCCCTCCTGAGTGGTCCAGATATCTGAAGCACTGCTTAAGCACAGTTATTGTTTTCTGGACCATATTGTGTGTGTCTCTGTGGCTCCAGTTGTATCGCTTCTCGGCCTCGGTGTGGGTGTCACGCAGGGGGGTCATCAGCCAGGTGGCTAGGCCATATCGGTTATCAGCAAGCTTCCAGCACTGTCCTTGTGGCTGACTCTTAAAGATGTCAGAGACAGCACTCTCACGCAGGATGTGAGCCTCATTGAAAGTGCCCGGACATTTGGCATTCACTGCCAGTATGATCTGTTTGTGGTCGACAACTAGTTGGACCTTCAGGGAGTGAAATCCTTTTCTGTTACGAAAACGCTCTGGATCCTGAGAAGGTGGCCGCATGGCGATGTGAGTGTACTGTATAGCTCCCTGCACCCTGGGGAACTTAGCAATGCAGTATAATGCTCCAGCCCTGTCAGTCTGAGCCTCCGTGGTCATGGGGAAGCTGATAAAGTCAACCCTTCTCGTGCACAGGGCTTCCGTGACCTGTCTAATGCAGCGATGGATGAGACAGAGGGCAAATTTCGACCACGGAGGCCCGAAAGGAACCGAACACGTAGAAAGACAGTGCCGCGGTGACCTTGACCTTGACCGACACTGATGTTCTGATGGCAGGCTGCATATGTGGCCTGATGAGCTCACATATTTCATTGATCACCACCTTGTGGAAGCGCAGTCTCCGAAGGCAGGTGTGGTCGGAGAAGTCGAGGTAAGACCACTTTTCCCTGTACGTGCGGGGTGTGTATGGTCTTGCCCTCCTCCTCATTCTTGCACGTCTTAAATTGGGGACATAATGATGTGCATCACACATTGAGCCATCTGCACTCTGCATCATCTGCGTATTAATCGATGCAGGCTGAGAAATGACTGGCCCCATTTCAATGAAAGTATAATAGCGATTGACCAGAAGCAATAATTTCCTCACTAAAATACACCTAGAGTAACCCCCCAATAGTCCAGAGTCTGAAAATATGTCTGTTGAGATGGTCACTTCACCTGAGAAGAATTCCAGAGTCAATCCAAACTTCCCCAAAGTTGAAGCAGCCTTTTGAATGAAGCGACCTGCGATTTAAAAAATGGCAGCCACACTGCAGGCTTTAGTTTAGAACAGTTCCACTTTTTCTGGGCGGTGTTTTGGGTGAGTGATATTGTGGGCGGTATGTGTGCGAGGTGGTGAAAGTGACGGTGGGCGATCTCCTGGGCGTTAGTTTCACCAAATGTGGTCTTTACGACAAAAAAAAATGGGCGGGCAGTTTTATTGAATCTCGGCGTTAATTATGTGCGGAAAGTAACGCTGGCCGATATTATGGCCGCTGATTTCGCCCATTCTGATGATTCCGCCCAAAAAAAGTGGCGGGCAGTAATATTATTTCCCGGCGTTAAGCCCATTGGGAAAAAAACGCTCGACGATAAGTTCCTAAAAATGCCCGTCAGTTTCCATTTTGTGCCAAAATGGGCGATATAAGGGCGTTACACATCATTTCAGCGTTAAAATGGATGATAAGTGGGCATGGCAAAATAAAGGAGGATCTAGCCCTATGTCACCTCTCATTCTTCTGAGCTCCAATGAGTAGAGGCCCAACCTACTCAACCAATCCTGAAAAGTCAACCCCCTCATCTCCAGAATCAACCTAGTGAACCTTCTCTGAACAGCCTCCAATGCAAGTATATCCTTCCTTCCTGCAAGGTCAAAGGAAATTAAAAAGGTGCTGTATTATCTGATTTACTGGAAGCACTTTCCAAGTACATAATAAACATACAGCTCCTGTATTTATATTGTATCTGTGACTGTCATGGCTACATCAGAACAGGTAGACAACAGAGAACATATGCATGGCCATATTTAATTTAGAGAATGAAAAGTTGGGAAACTGGGGAAGAGAAACAAACAGTAGTACAAATTAAATGGAATCACCTTAAACAATCAATATTATATGCAACAGTGATGAAAAGGCAAATGATATCATTGGATAATTCAAAGCATGCAGCACAAGTCCACGGAAGTACTGTGTACAATTCTCAGCAGCATACTACAGGGAAATTCAGGCCTTGGTGGAAGCACAAACAAGGACAACTAGGTTGACAAATGGTTCATAGAGTTATGATGAAAGGATAAGGGCAATAGGGATGATTACATTGAAAGAAATAGCTCGTAATTTTGAGATCCTAAGGATGTCCCAAAGCATTTCACAGCTAATTTATTACTGAGGCTTAGTCACTGTTGGTATATAAGCAAATGCAACATAAATGTAGTGTAGTGGTTATGTTACTGGGCTAGTAATCAAGAGGCCTGGGCTAATAATCCAATGAGTTCAAATCTCGCCATGGCAGATGGAGAATTTGAAATTAGTTTTTTTAAAACTGGTATCAGAATTCCGTTGTAATCAATGGAATGAAAATAAAGTCCAATATTAAAATGGTGGCCGATATGCTTCACCAGCCTAACCAGGGAGGCAGTGATGAAAATTTTAAGAGCGTGATGGTTTTTTTGGCATACTGGGCTTTTAAGGAATAAAGAAGGATATAAAATTTGTATGCATAGAAATTGGGGAACACTGGAAACCTGCCGGTAACATTGGCATTTTGGTACTGCCTGCTCATTATCATCAGCGTGGTAGTGATTTTCTGGTGTAACGCACTCTTTGCAGCACTATTCTCATAAGGAGGCCAAAGGTCGCCTCTGTCCCCCGCTCGTAGTGTGGGGGAATGGGGAAGGAGTGACCTGAACAGTTGCTGTTCGTGCTCCAAAAATATTAGTTGTCACCCGATGTTTATCGATTTTTTTGTTTGTTTATGAATGTGGATAAAAGAGATCTTATCACAGATTATGTTCAATCATTGCAATGGAGTTCACCCATTGATTTACTGACCCACAAACACTGTAGCCCTCCCGGAAAGCTGGTAGAAAATGCAACCCCCACCCTCTGGCCACTGATGTGCAAAAAATTAAAGTTTAAAAGAAGAACCTTGGCAAAGGAGGCGTTTGAAGTTCCGGCGTCCATCCTCATAATCCTGCCAGACTCCTCATGGCCGTTAACACCGCGGCAGCAAATACTGGCGCGATGGCGGCAATGCAAGCGGAGAACTCCAAAATAGATGAGCTGATGTCAACTCGGCATTGCAGGCTAATTGACGTTACACTCCACCTCATCAAAACACTCTTGTCGATAGCGGTTAACAACAACGCTGCTGACTTGCCCAAAATGGGGGCTTGCCACGGTACCCACCACCAGCAGGCAGAGGAGCGCCAGCCGCCATTTGTTCGGCATTACATGGCGCTAATGGGCGCTGAAAACCACCCGAATTTCTAGGCTCTCATCTTTGCGATCACCCCAATGGATGTTTCTGGTTCTTAGTCGTCTTATGTTGCTAGGAAATTGGGACCTCTGAGCATATCTAGTGATGGATAAACATGGTCTCCTGGATCTTGAAAGTCTTCCGAGTCAGGGAGACATTTCCAAGGTATTTTTCCCTCTTTTTTTCTGTGATATTTCCAGAGAGTACACAGCACACACAGCCTATAAGATGACAGAAGCTTCCAGAAGTCTCCAGTCAGGTGACCTGGCTTCTTTATTATAAACAGCACTGGCTGCAGTAACACAGGAGTGTGGAGCTACAGACATTATACTTCTCCCTCCTAAATGAAGAAGTTATTATAACAAACAATCATCATACATAACTTGCATGCAGGTACAGCAGGCGGTTAAGAAAGCAAATGGCATGTTGGCCTTCATAGCGAGGGGATTTGAATACAGGGGCAGGGAGGTGTTGCTACAGTTGTACAGGGCCTTGGTGAGGCCACACCTGGAGTATTGTGTACAGTTTTGGTCTCCTAACTTGAGGAAGGACATTCTTGCTATTGAGGGAGTGCAGCGAAGGTTCACCAGACTGATTCCCGGGATGGCGGGACTGACCTATCAAGAAAGATTGGATCAATTGGGATTGTATTCACTGGAGTTCAGAAGAATGAGAGGGGACCTCATAGAAACGTTTAAAATTCTGACGGGTTTAGACAGGTTAGATGCAGAAAGAATGTTCCCAATGTTGGGGAAGTCCAGAACCAGGGGTCACAGTCTGAGGATAAGGGGTAAGCCATTTAGGACCGAGATGAGGAGAAACTTCTTCACCCAGAGAGTGGTGAACCTGTGGAATTCTCTACCACAGAAAGTAGTTGAGGCCAATTCACTAAATATATTCAAAAGGGAGTTAGATGAAGTCCTTACTACTCGGGGGATCAAGGGTTATGGCGAGAAAGCAGGAAGGGGGTACTGAAGTTTCATGTTCAGCCATGAACTCATTGAATGGCGGTGCAGGCTAGAAGGGCTGAATGGCCTGCTCCTGCACCTATTTTCTATGTTTCTATGTAATACATAACAAAAGATATGGACTTATTTTGCCATATTTACAAATCAAGCTTAACCACTTGTTTTCTGTTTCGAGGAGGATAACTTCGCTCTCGAACAGAACCTTCCAAACATGGTGTTGAATTTAAACTAATTCGAGGCTGATCCTGGGGGAAGTTTTCCTCTAAGGGATGCCCTTGATTTCCATTTCTACTCTCTCCAACTTCAGCCTGTTTGTCTGCCTGACTCGGACTCAGACTTTCATTCTGATTCTCTCTTGGATTTGTTTCCAGTACATTGGATGTAGGATATGCTACTGGTGTATCAAAACTATCTGATCAGTCAGAAATAATTGAATCACTCCCACCTTCAACTACTTCCATGTCTGTAAGTAAAATATGATCAATGTGAACAAACCTAACCTGTCCATGATCAAACATCTTGACCAAATATGTGCGAGGACCACATATCATCACCACACTTCCTAGTCACCACTTTAACCATTTATGGTGATGGTCCTTCGCTCTTACCTTCTGATTTAATTTCACACTTCTCTCTTTTACTCTACCTCTATCATGATTCTCTTTCTGTCTTAATTGTGTCTCTTCTACGGACTGTGTCAAGTTTGGTTTTAACAATGAAAATTTGGTTCGTGGCCGTCGTTTGAGAAACAACTCTGCTGGTGTTCTACCTGTAGTTGTAGGAGGAGTATTACGATACGTAATTAGGAAATTAGCCAATTTGTGGTCCAATGACAACTGTCATTTCTTTGGATTTGGATCCAACATCTGTTTGATGAGGGCGCATTTGACAATTTGTACAGTGTGCTCTGCTGCACCATTTGAAGTAGGGTGATACGGTGGAACCTTGGTATGTTTCACACCATTTTTGCTCGTGAACTGTGCAAATTCTTCTGAATGAAATTGTGGTCCATTATCAGAAACAATTTCTTCTGGGAGGCCAAATGAAGAAAATAATCTTCGTAAAATGTCCAATGTTTTACTTGTTGTTATTTTCCATATCGGAAACACCTCGACCCACTTCGAATGGCTATCAATCACAATGAACAATTGTTGTCCTTCTAGCTCAACAAAATCGATATGTAGCCTTTGCCACACACTGGGAGGCCATTTCCATGGCTGTAATGGTACTGATGATGGTTGCTTGCTTACCGATTGACATGTCGTACACTGATTCACGATGTACTCTATATCTTTATCAAGACCTGGCCACCATAAGTAACTGCGTGCAAAACTCTTGGTCAAGCACATTCCCAGGTGCTGGTCATGGAGGTCTCCTAATAATTTGGACTTGAATTTATTTGGTTTAAACACTCTTGCACCTCACATGATACAATCTTTATTGACGGATAATTCATTCCTCAGTATGAAGAATGGATGAATATCTTTGTCTGTTACCTGGTTTGGCCAGCCATTTGCAATATAATCATACACGTTTGACATCACTGGGTCACATTTGGTTGCTCTACCAATCTCTTCAGCTGTGACTGGCAGTTCATCAATGTATGAAAATAGAACACTTCTTTCCTATCGGGTGTAACTTGTGATGGAGAAGGCAATCTAGACATAGCATCAGCATTACTGTGATCACCTGATTATCTGTATTCAATATCATATGTATATGCTGACAAAATCAAAGCCCATCTCTGCATTCGGGCTGCAACTAATGTTGGAACTGGGGACTTTGGATGGAGGATTGCTGTCAGGGGCTTATGGTCTATAACGATGGTAAACTTACGACCATACAAGTATTTGTGGAACTTCTTGACCTCAAAAATGAATGCCAAAGCCTCCCTTTTGATTTGCGCATAATTACGCTCACTGGCACTGAGAGTGCATGAAGCAAAAGCAATTGGTCTCTCCTCCCCACTATGTAATACTGCCCCAACTCCATATGGAGAGGCATTACATGCTAGCTTGATCTCCTTAGATACGTCATAGTGAACTAATATGGTGCTCTCTACCAATTTGCTTTGACACTCCTTGAATGCTGTATCGCATTCTTCTGACCACTTTCAATGGACCTGTTTTTTCAATAGTTCATTGAGTGGATGTAATACTGTAGCCAAATTTGGTAGGAACTTCCCATAATAGTTCAAAAGATCCAAAAATGATCAAAGTTCAGTGACATTCTTGGGAGTGGGTGCATTTCTGATTGCATCCAGCTTTCCCTTGGTTGGATGTAAACCATCTTTGTCTATGCTGTACCCTAAGTACTCCACTGAGTTTTGAAATAACTCACACTTGCGAGCAGTCACTCGTACTCTGTGCTTCTCCAGCCATTTGAGAACTTCATTCAATATGTTATTATGAATTTGGCTATTTGGTGCTAAAATTAGTATGTCATCCAAATAACATACTACCCCTTCAATACCTTGCAAAATCTGGTTCATCACCCCTTGGAATATGACAGGGGCGGAAGACACTCCAAATGGTAGCCTGTTAAATTGATATAAGTCTGGATGAGTATTTATAGTCAAGCATGACTTGGACTCCTCATCTAGTTCAAGCTGTAAGTAGGCATTTGCAAGATCCAGTTTTGAGAAGATCTGACCACCTGTCAGTGTTGTGAACAAATCTTCTACATTGGGCAATGTATTGGGGACATTACCTTCTAGAACCTGGTTTACGGTTACTTTATAATCACCACACAATCTTACCTTACCATCGGACTTAGGTACAACAACATTGGGTGTAGTCCAATTACATCGATCTATCTTAGAAATAATGTTCTCAGTCTCTAGTCTTTTGAGTTCTTGCTCAACTTTCTCCTTGAGTGCATATGGTATGGGACATGGCTTGCAGTAAACTGATCTAACGTCCTCTGTACCCTGACACTCGCCTTGAAGCCTTGGATCGGACTGCCCATTTCGCAGAACACCTTCAGATAATTTTTGATGACATCATCCTTTGACGCAAATCTCGTTTCAACACGAAAAATCTCACTCCAATCCAGCTTCAGTGATCCCAACCAATTTCTTCTTAGTAAGGCGGGCTTGTCTCCTTAGTAAGGCAAGCTCTGAAATTGATCCTTGTATTTCACCGGAACAGTGATACAACCTACCACAGGAATGTTCTCTCCCGAGTAGCCTCGCAGCTCTATCTTGGATTTCTCCAATGGGAAATCACGCAATTTGTCAAAGTATAGCGACTCCGGTACTACACTCATGGTTGCACCAGTGTTGATTTCTATGGTATCTTGATTCCTGCAACCTCTATGTGGATTATGATACTTTTTGAATTGCTGTCTATTAACCTCGTGCTCCTGATGACATTTAGCTCTAACATCTCCTCGTCCTATTGTTTTTCTTCCATACTATGTAGTCTCTGGGGATTTCTACACATAGCTTTGAAAGCTGGTTTACCCTTCAGTTGGCATGCCTTCGCAAGACGCCCAGTTTTCCTGCAGAAGAAACACTCTGCCTTCATATATGGACAACTTTGAGCAATGTGTTGTCCCAGGCACTGATGGCAGGATTTCAATGCTCTGTTACCATTTCCAATTTCTGAGACTTTGGGGCCCCACCGCCTTTTACTTTGAACCTACAGGCGATTCATCTTGGTTGTCTGATGACTGAAAATAGTATGAAATTCTTGGGAATATTTGTCGGCCATACTCATTGACATAGCTGTCTGACAAGCTAAATCAAAAGTCAAGTTAGGTGTTGTCAATAACTTTCTTCTGATCGCATCATTTTTCATCCCACAAACAAAGCGGTCAAGCAATGCTCGGACCTGAAAGTTTCCGAAATTACAGTGAATAGATAGCTTTTTTAATGCTACAATGTACTCACTGATATTTTCTTCAGCCTTCCGAATTTGTATTCCGAATGATAACTTTCAGCAATTTCCAAGGGCACGGGGCTGTAGTGCTGTCTGCTTCAGAGTTGTGTCCTTTGGCTTGTCAGGCACAAGCAAATTTATCAGGGTTTCATACAACTTGGGCCCTGCTTCATTTAAGAAAATAGCCCTTAGTCATTCCAACACCACCTGTTTATGGTTTTCATCATTGGGGACTTCGATGATATTATTTGTGGTGATAACATTTCTAGCCAATCCACATAGCTCTGAAACTTTCACGGTCACGTTGAAACTCCCCCAAATGCCCTATTACCCCCATAGGTGTGGCCATCTGGACTCTGGCAGTTCAACAAGTGTGCTTGTAATTTACCTTGGATTTGTATCTGTTAATCAAAACAGAGAAGCTCTCAAAGTCTCTCTGTCGGCTGGCTGAATCCTTCACCAATTTGCAGCTTTGTTTTAGCCGCTTAATCCCATCCTCGTTGCCAATGTGATATTTCCAGAGAGCACATAGCACACACAGCCTTTAGGATGGCAGAAGCTTCCCAAAGTCTCCAGTCAGGTGACCTGGCCTCTTTATTATAAACAGCACTGGTTGCAGTAACACAGGAGTCCACAGTGTGACGCTATAGACATTACACTTTCCCAGGAACATTACTACAGTTTGGGGTGGGGGGTGGGGGGGGTGGTGCGGGGAGTGTGGTGCACAAGGTAATACTGTTAATTGCAAAGGGTGAGCATGAATGAGCTTAATTGTGGCCTTCTTGTGTGCTGAGGTTTCTATGATTCTATGTGAACTTTCAGAAAGTTTTAGCCCAGTTATCCAGAATAATAGAATGAGTTTTATAGCACAGAAGGAGGCCATTCGGTCAAATGTGTCTGTGCCAGCTCTTTAAAAGAGTTATCCCCTTAATTTTATTCCTCTGTGCTTTCGCCATACCCTTTTATTTTTTCCTTTCTCAAATATTTATACAATTTATGGATTGTGCTTTGGTCACAGCATTCTATGTCCAAACAACACTCTGCAGAAAAGAAAATTGTGATCTCACTTCATTTCTTTTAGTAATGATCTTTAATTAATTTATGCCTTCCATTCAATGACACACCAACTAGTAGAAATTATTTTTCCCTAATCATCTTATCATAATTACTCTGCCAGATCTCCTCTTAACCTTCTCTTTTCTAGTGAAAAGAGCCCCAGTTTCTCTCATCTCTCCTCATAATTTGAAGCCTCTCATCTCTGCTATCATCTTCGTGAATCTCTGAAGAACCTTTCCACGACCTCAACATCCTTTCTAAGATAGGGTGCCAAAATCTAGACACAATATTCCAACTGTGTTCCAACCACTGATTTGTACAGGTTTATCAATGCTTCTTTGCTCTTGTACTCTTTGTACAGTTTTCATGGATGTAACGGAGCTTCAGCAAACTGCTGTTCATTTTGGATCTACAGTCACCCGAAGGGTGTTTAGCAAGAGTTTAAAATCATCTACGGGAGCTAGTGCCACAGTACTTCAGCTTCACACTCACTTCAGTGGGTATAAATCAAAGTGAAATTGGACAGCTAGGAACTTCTAAAACATGTTTAGTTCTTTTAATGTTGGAGTGCCAATGCCAATGAGTGGAGTTCTGCAAAGATCCACCCGCTAGGCATCTCTCTCAGCCTTAGATCGATACCCGTAATGTAACAACATTCACAAGGAAGGCTTGGAACATTCTTATTGAAGTTGTGTTATATAACGTTATCACTTGTTTTAAATTTCATCTTAGATAATCCAACAAGATGAAAAGAATGGTCCTTGTATATATTAAAATTCTATTTTGGAAACTAGATTACAAGAGGATGTTACTCTTCAGCAAGAATTTCCATCCGTCCTTCAATCGTTTTTGTCTAAATATAGACCCACATCTGACCTGTTTTACTGTTCAGATTAGGACTGTAACTCTCAGTCAAGTTGAAAAGAATTATGATCAATATTCACATTAAAAAAATACTTTTGTCTAAACTTTGTGCATCAGGTCAGGTTAGATCACTAAGCCCGACAGCAGGAAGGAGCAGAATTAATGCATGTAATTTGAAAAGTTCTGACAGCTGAAGCACTCTGGGTTAATGATAATCGACTGAACGTAATTCAGCACTTTCAAACAGTGAGGCTCAACAAGCAACTCTGGTAAATCAGTCCCCCCCTCCGCCCCACCATTGGTTTCATCCGCGCTCTCCATTCACACAAACATATTCATCATCAAATAATTATCAAAAATAGAATTAAAAGAATGCTAAAACTTAACTGCAAGTACGACCAACTATGATTTTAAAGGGGCGCTGACATTGATACTCCCTCTTTAACTCTGACTTTAGAAAATAGTGCAGATGTCTGACATTTCCTGCTCTTATAATACATCATTAAAGGGGACAATTTGAAAAACAATCAAATTTATTATGGCTATTGTGCATTTGCCAAGTGTAATAAGTAAAATGAATGTTTCCTGTTCCTTTTGGAACATTAAAATTGTTACTTGCTTTTTTAACCATGCTGTGTAAAAAATTCACATGTAATTGCTGTGTAATAGATTCCAAATACATGTCACAGAGTAATTCCCTCTGTTTCATTTGGGATGTACTTCATCCCTCATATAGCACGTTAACTGCCATAAAGTTTTGCAGGAAGAATGTTCCCAATGTTGGGAAAGTCCAGAACCAGGGGACACAGTCTAAGGATATGGGGTAAGCCATTTAGGACTGAGATGAGGAGAAACTTCTTCACTCAGAGAGTTGTTAACCTATGGAATTCCCTACCGCAGAGGGTTGTTGATGCCAGTTCATTGGATATATTCAAGAGGGAGTTAGATATGGTCCTTACAGCTAAAGGGATCAAGAGGTATGGAGAGAAAGCAGGAATGGGGTACTTAGGTGGATGATCGGCCATGATCTTATTGAATGGTGGTGCAGGCTTGAAGGGCCGAATGGCCTACACCTGCACCTATTTTCTATGTTTCTATTATCGGCATTTATTTAAAATAAAGGTTTTAAATGAGTTATCAAAAAACTTAATCCGGAAACAAAACAATGAATGAAATTTGTGTCAGCAATTTTTATGTTTATTAACTACAACCAGAGAAGAAGTAATAAAGTTTTCCAAAATTATTTGGACAGGAAAATTGAGCCAGAACACTGAAGGTGGTAAATGTGACTTCCTCTTTAAAAAAGGAGACAAGGCTAAGCCAAGAAATTATAGGCCAGTTAGTCATTAGTGAGCTACTAGAATCCATGATATGGGACAAAATTACAAAGCACTTGAATAAGCATGAATTAATCAGCATAGATTTCCAAAGAGCAGGTCATGCTTGACCATCCTTATAGAATTACTTGAATAAGTAACAGACAGTATAGACAATGGAAATTCAATGGACGTGGTTTATATGTTTTTTTTTAAAGCACCTGACAAGTTGCCAGAGAGACTTATGGCAAAGATAATAGCACATGGAATTAAGGGGAATATAGTCACATGAATAGGGAGATAGATGGAAAGAAAAACTAAAGATAGAAGTAAAAGGCTGGAAAGATGTGGTAAGCGGTGGTCTGCTACTAACTTGCGATATACAGAAATGATCCGACTTAAGAATTGTGGCAACAATATTGATGACACCAAATTGAAGCATATGTCAAATTGTGACAAGGATAGTGAAAGACTGCAGGAAGACATAGATAGACTAGAGTTTGAACAGATAGGTTGCAGGTATAGTTCAACGTAGAAAAATATAAAGTGATGATTTTGAATTTAAGAATAGGGAAAGTTAAATATATCTTAAATCATAAGATTCTAAATGAAGCTGAAGAGCATCTTCATGTGCAGTTACACAGCCCATTAAAGGTACCAATGCAAGTAGAAAAGGCGAAAAAAAGATAAACAGAAGATTTGATTTTGTATCTAGAGGCAAAGAGCTAAAAGCAAGGAGTTAATGTTGAGCTTGTATAAGGTTACAGTTGGAATATTGTGGTACTCCATTGCAGGAAGAATATAAAAGTAATGGAAAAGGTGGATTCACTAGAATGTTATCAGTGATTCAGGGTTCCAGTTATGAAGATACACTTAAGAAATTAGGGCTTTTGTCATTATACTTTAAATGGGTAAGAGGTGACCCAATCGACATCTTAGAGACTCTGAAGGATTCTGATGAGGTAAGCAGCGACAGATTGTCCCCACTGGTTGACGAGGCAGTAACCAGAGGGCACATATTTAGGCAAATCATAAAAAGAATTAAAGGAAAGATGAGAAAAAATTCTTTACACAGAGGGTGATGAGAATGAGACATTCTCTGTCACAATGCAAAGAACATAAATAGTTTCCAAAGAGAATTAGATATCTGCTTGAAACAGAGGAACATTAAAAGGTATGGGAAGTGAGCAAGAGACTGGGATTAGACGAGATGGCTCGTGGAGAAACGCAGCATTCAGTATCTGCGCTGTAATATTGCTTGATTCTCTGAATTCCATTATTATTGTGTTGCAATTTTCTCTTCAGAATTTGTCCTGGTTCTTTGCATAGTTTGGAGTTTGTGCCTTTCAAGACACTGAGGCCCCGAATTCTTTGGGCCATTGAGAGCGCAAAGACTGATTTCTGCCTGGGGGTCAGGAATTTGGAACGGAACATGGTGATGCTGAAATTAAGCCACATTTGTATTGCCCCTTTAAATGCTTGGAAAGGGGGCAATGGGTTGATCTTCCAACTTTGCCCAATAAATCAACGGTGTGTATCTGGGGGGAGTTCCCGGGCTTTGCTGGGAAATTTCACTCTTTCTGTCCTTAAAATACTTCAGCAGAACTCATGCTGCAGTCCCAAGAAAAGATCCTGAGAGAAAGATAGTTAATCATTTTAGGAACCAACATATCCACTTACTTGCAGCTTGTCTTTGGTTAAAGAGGGACATTGGGGTCCTTTTGATGGAGTGGCTTCTCCGACATTGGCTTGTGGATAAAGGCTGACACCTTTAACCCCCCCTCTCCTGGTCATGTAAATGACCTCATTGGCGCAATTTGAGAAGGGGTCTGCAACAACAGCTACAGGCCACACTTGTGCCAATGCCCCCTGAAATACTGGGAGTTGATTGTCAGGAAAAAATTGTACCCCATTTGTTATTTTCCCCTTTTTATAGTAGATGATTATCCTATCAGGAGGGAAACAGAGAAACATAGAAACATAGAAAATAGGTGCAGGAGTAGGCCATTCGGCCCTTCTAGCCTGCACCGCCATTCAATGAGTTCATGGCTGAATATGCAACTTCAGTACCCCATTCCTGCTTTCTCACCATACCCCTTGATTCCCCTAGTAGTAAGGACTTCATCTAACTCCTTTTTGAATATATTTAGTGAATTGGCCTCAACAACTTTCTGTGGTAGAGAATTCCACAGGTTCACCACTCTCTGGGTGAAGAAATTCCTCCTCATCTCGGTCCTAAATGGCTTCCCCCTTATCCTTAGATTGTGTCCCCTGGTTCTGGACTTCCCCAACATTGGGAACATTCTTCCTGCATCTAACCTGTCTGAACCCGTTAGAATTTTAAACGTTTCTATGAGGTCCCCTCTCATTCTTCTGAACTCCAGTGAATACAAGCCCAGTTGATCCAGTCTTTCTTGATAGGTCAGTCCCGCCATCCCGGGAATCAGTCTGGTGAACCTTCGCTGCACTCCCTCAATAGCAAGAATGTCCTTCCTCAGGTTAGGAGACCAAAACTGTACACAATACTCCAGGTGTGGCCTCACCAAGGCCCTGTACAATTGTAGCAACACCTCCCTGCCCCTGTACTCAAATCCCCTCGCTATGAAGGCCAACATGCCATTTGCTTTCTTAACCGCCTGCTGTACCTGCATGCCAACCTTCAATGACTGATGTACCATGACACCCAGGTCTCTTTGCACCTCCCCTTTTCCTAATCTGTCACCATTCAGATAATAGTCTGTCTCTCTGTTTTTACCACCAAAGTGGATAACCTCACATTTATCCACATTATACTTCATCTGCCATGCATTTGCCCACTCACCTAACCTATCCAAGTCGCTCTGCAGCCTCATAGCATCCTCCTCGCAGCTCACACTGCCACCCAACTTAGTGTCATCCGCAAATTTGGAGATACTACATTTAATCCCCTCGTCTAAATCATTAATGTACAGTGTAAACAGCTGGGGCCCCAGCACAGAACCTTGCTTTATCTCATCTCATTTTATCTCATGTTCAAGTGATGCAATCACATTTTGTTAGGCCATTATGTTTTTCTATCTAAAATATATTATTAAATCACCGGTTTAATTTACCTGAGCTCTAAATTTTTGAATCTGAGTACTTTGTCATTTAGTTTCACACCTCTATAGCAAGGTTTCAATGCCCTTCAAGACTCTTCTATTACATTTATACAACTGTCACCTCTTCTGATCAAACTCTGTTTTTTAATATTTCTGCTCCAGGTTTTTTTGCTGTTTCTGTGATAAACCAGTTTCACGATCAACCCTCTTTCTCTTGTCTCCGACTTTAATCTACTTTATGCTCCAAACTAAACTGTATGTTCCGGGATGTGGATGTCACTGGCAAGGCCAGCATTTACCCTAATTGCCCTTGAGCAGGTGGTGGTGAGCTGCCTTCTTGAACTGCTGCAGTCCTTGTGGCGAAGCTACTCCCACAGTGCTGTTAGGGAGGGAGTTCCAGGATTTTGACCCAGCGACGATGAAGGAACGGCGATATATTTCCAAGTCAGGATGGTGTGTAACTCAGAGGGGAACTTACAGATTATGGAGTTCCCATGCGTCTGCTGCCCTTGTCCTTCTAGTTGGTAGAGGTCGCGCGTTTGGGAGATGCTGCCGAAGGGGGCGTGATGAGTTGCTGCAGTGCATCTTATAGATGGTACACCATCATCATCATAGGCAGTCCCTTGGAATTGAGGAAGACTTGCTTCCACTCTTAAAATGCGTGCTTAAGTGGCTGAACAGTCCAATATGAGAACCACAGTCCCTGTCACAGGTGGGACAGATAGTTGTTGAAGGTAAGGGAGAGTGGGACAGGTTTGCCGCATGCTTTTTCCACTGCCTGCACTTGATTTCTGCATCCTCTTGGTGATGAGACTCGAGGTGTTCAGCGCCCTCCCTGATGCACTTCCTCCACTTAGGGCGGTCTTTAGCCAAGGACTCCCAGGTGTCAGTGGGGATGTTACACTTTGTCAGGGAGGCTTTGAGGGTGTCCTTGTAACATTTCCTCTGCCCACCTTTGGCTCGTTTGCCATGAAGGAATTCTGAGTAGAGCGCTTGCTTTGAAAGTCTCGTGTCTGGCATGCGGATAATGTGGCCTGCCCAGCGTAGCTGATCAAGTGTGGTCAGTGCTTCAATACTGCGGATGTTGACCTGGTTGAGGACGCTAATGTTGGTGCGTCTGTCCTCCCAGGGGATTTGTAGGATCTTGCGGAGACATCGTTGGTGCTATTTCTCCAGCGACTTGAGATGTCTACTAAACATGGTCCATGTCTCTGAGCCATACAGGAGGGCAGGTATTACTATAGCCCTGACGACCATGAGCTTGCTGGCAGATTTGAGGGCCTGGTCTTCGAACACTCTTTTCCTCAGGCGACCGAAGGCTGCACTGACACACTGGAGGCAGTGTTGAATCTCGTTGTCAATGTCTGCTCTTGTTGATAAGAGGCTCCCGAGGTATGGGAAATGGCCTACGTTGTCGAGGGCCGTGCCATGGATCTTGATGCCTGGGGGGCAGAGCTGTGTGGCGAGGACAGGCTGGTGGAGGACCTTTGTCTTATGGATCTTTAGCGTAAGGCCCACGCTTTTGTACGCCTCAGTGAATATGTCGACTATGTCCTGGAGTTCAACCTCTGTATGTACACAGACGCAGGCATCGTCCACGTACTGTAGCTCGACGACAGAGGTTGGGGTGGCCTTGGACCTGGCCTGGAGACAGCGAAGGTTGAACAGGTTCCCACTGGTTCTGTAGTTTTGTTCCACTTCAGCGGGGAGCTTGTTGACTGTAAGGTGGAGCATGGCAGCGAGGAAGATTGAGAAGAGGGTTGGGACGATGATGCAGCCCTGTTTGACCCCGGTCCGGATGTGGATTGGGTCTGTAATGGATCCGTTGATAAGGATCACGACCTGCATGTCGTTGTGGAGCATGCGGTGGTACATGATGGTACACACTGCAGCTACCGTGCACCGATGGTGGAAGGAGTGAATGTTTAAGGTGGTAGATGGGGTGCCAGTCAAGCGGGCTGCTTTGTCCTGGATGGTGTCAGGCTTCTTGAGTGTTGTTGGAGCCGCAATCATCCATAAAAATGGAGAGTATTTCATCACACTCCTGACTTGTGTCTTGTAAATGGTGGAAAGGCTTTGGGGAGTCAGGAGGTGAGACACTCAGCACAGAATACCCAGCCTCAGATCTGCTCTTCTTGCCACAGTGTTTATGTGGCTGGTCCAGTTAAGTTTCTGGTCAATGGTGATCCCCGGGGATGTTGATGGTGGGGGAGTCAGCGATGATAATTCCATTGAAAATCAAGGAGAGGTGGTTAGATTCTCGCTTGTTGGAGATAGTCATTGCCTGGCACTTGTGTGGCGTGAATGTTACTTGCCATTTATCAGTCCAAGATTGAATGTCGTCCAGGTCTTGCTGCATGTGGGCATGGACTGCTTCATTTTCTGAGGAGTTGTGAATGGAACTGAACACTGCAGTCATCAGTGAACATCCCCACTTCTGACTTTATGATGGAGGGAAGGTCATTGATGAAGCAGCTGATGTGGTTGGGCCTAGGACACTGCCCTGAGGAACTCCTGCAGTGATGTTTGGGGCTGAGATGATTGACCTTCAACAACCACAACCATCTTCCTTTGTGCTAGGTATGACTCCAGCCAGTGGAGAGTTTCCCCCTGATTCCCATTGACTTCAATTTTACTCGAACTTCTTGATCAAATGCTGCGTTGATGTCAAGGGCATCTCTGGAATTCAGCTCTTTTATCCATGTTTGGACCAAGACTGAAATGTGGTCTGAAGCTGACTAGTCCTGGCGGAACCCAATCTGAGCATCAGTGAGCAGGTTATTGGTGAGTAAGTGCCGCTTGATAGTACTGTCAACAACATACATTCATCTTCCTCAATGTGGTTTCTAATCTGGTACATGCAATAGGCACAGAAAACTATAATCATAAATAGGAGCCTTATTATAAAGATGTTAAGATGATAGTATGCAGCATACGGATGGAATTAGATCATTTAGACCCGCAGATGGGTGGAATTAGATCATTTAGACCTGCAGATGGGTGGAATTAGATCATTTAGACCCACACCTATTTGAATACAGGGAGTTCACCAGTGTTCTGGTCCACATTTCTCCCTCAATCAACAGCACCATCTCACTTGCTGTTTGCCAGATCTTGCTGTGCACAAATTGGCTACCACATTTGGCTACATAACAACAATGATTACACTTCAAAAAGTAAGTCATTGTCTGTTAAGTGCTTTGGGAAATCTCGAGAACTTGGTATAGTGCTATATAGGAATATAGGAACAGGAGTAGGCCATTCAACTCCTTGGCTGATCAGTATATGCATGTACTTTCTATTTATGATTCCCCACAAGAGATTCCAATTTTTATCATGTCTGCATGAGGGAGAAAACAGTAGGGGTAGAAGTATTGATTTGCAACAAAAGTGATGGTCCTGAATTCGCTGAATTCTCTGAGTATGCTGTCATACCACCTTTGAAATTGACCATAGTTTCTGGATTTCTGCATGCACTTGCGATCTGTCAAGTTCTGAATAGACAGATGACCCACTGCGATTTCAAGTCCTCATTGAAATTGAAAAGTTGGGCTAATTGCCCACCTACTGCGCATCAATTATGCTGGGAATTCTTTTATGGCTGGTGCAAACAAGTGCAGGAGTCTGTTTGTACAGCATAAAAGAAGGGGGGAATGAGAAAATTGCATAATAATTACATAAAAGAACCTACGAAGCAGCTGTAAAGGCTCAGTTTGAGGAATGAGATTGTTTTAATATTTTTTATTAATCTTGCAGAGTCTTCCAGTAAGTACACAAAAAGCAAGCATCCCAGTACTGAGCCCTGCAGAACCCCACGGGAAACATCTTTCCAGTCACAAAAACATCCATTAACCATTACCCTTTGCTTCCTACCTCTAAGCCAATTTTGGATCCAACTTGCCACTTTACCCTGGATCCCATGGGCTTTTACCTTCGTGACCAGTCTGCCATATGGGACCTTATCAAAAGCTTTGCTGAAGTCCATATAAACTACATGGTACGCACTATCCTCATCGACCCACTTGGTTACCCCCTCGAAAAATTTCAATCAGGTTCGTCAAACACGATCTTCCCATAACAAATCCATGCTGACTGTCCCTGATTAATCCTTGCCTTTCTAAATGTAGAGATATCCTGTCCTTCAGGATTTTTCCAATAATTTTCCCACCACTGAGGTTAGGCTGACAGGCCTGTAATTATTTGGCCTATCCCTTTCTCCCTTCTTAAACAAGGGTATCACATTAGTGTAAGCGGTTTTGTCCCTAGCCCAATTGCTAGACAGACAGTTCGAATCGCCCTGCCTTACGAAAGTTCTATACCCGGGGATTATTATTCAGAGTGTAAATGGAATAAGTCACGGACAGGAATGCTTCGGTGAAAAATCGTACTTATATTTATTTGGTCTAAAATACACTGGCTAAAACATGCACCACGAAACAAAATCACTGTCTGTGGAGACTAAGATCCAGGTTACAAACAACATACATACAGTACAGAACTGAGGACCTGTAACATGCAGTAATTCCCTTGTTGCTATGGTGGATTCTAACTCCACCCCTACCAAGGAATTACCCAGTCGCATAAGCCCCTTCGCCTGGCTAAACCAAACATAGAAACATAGAAACATAGAAAATAGGTGCAGGAGTAGGCCATTCGGTCCTTCGAGCCTGCACCGCCATTCAATGAGTTCATGGCTGAACATGCAACTTCAGTACCCCATTCCTGCTTTCTCGCCATACCCCTTGATCCCCCTAGTAGTAAGGACTACATCTAACTCCTTTTTGAATATATTTAATGAATTGGCCTCAACAACTTTCTGTGGTAGAGAATTCCACAGGTTCACCACTCTCTGGGTGAGGAAGTTTCTCCTCATCTCGGTCCTAAATGGCTTACCCTTATCCTTAGACTGTGACCCCTGGTTCTGGACTTCCCCAACATTGGGAACATTCTTCCTGCATCTAACCTGTCTAAACCCGTCAGAATTTTAAACGTTTCTATGAGATCCCCTCTCATTCTTCTGAACTCCAGTGAATACAAGCCCAGTTGATCCAGTCTTTCTTGATAGGTCAGTCCCGCCATCCCGGGAATCAGTCTGACGAACCTTCGCTGCACTCCCTCAATAGCAAGAATGTCCTTCCTCAAGTTAGGAGACCGAAACTGTACACAATACTCCAGGTGTGGCTTCACCAAGGCCCTGTACAACTGTAGTAACACCTCCCTGCCCCTGTACTCAAATCCCCTCGCTATGAAGGCCAACATGCCATTTGCTTTCTTAACCGCCTGCTGTACCTGCAGCCAACCTTCAATGACTGATGTACCATGACACCCAAGTCTCATTGCACCTCCCCTTTTCCTAATCTGTCACCATTCAGATAATAGTTTGTCCCTCTGTTTTTACAACCAAAGTGGATAACCTCACATTTATCCACATTATACTTCATCTGCCATGCATTTGCCCACTCACCTAACCTATCCAAGTCACTCTGCAGCCTCATAACATCCTCCTCGCAGCTCACACTGCCACCCAACTTAGTGTCATCCACAAATTTGGAGATACTACATTTAATCTCCTCGTCTAAATCATTAATGTACAATGTAAACAGCTGGGGCCCCAGCACAGAACCTTGCGGTACCCCACTAGTCACTGCCTGCCATTCTGAAAAGTACCCATTTACTCCTACTCTTTGCTTCCTGTCTGACAACCAGTTCTCAATCCACGTCAGCACACTACCCCCAATCCCATGTGCATTAACTTTGCACATTAATCTCTTGTGTGGGACCTTGTCGAAAGCCTTCTGAAAGTCCAAATACACAACATCAACTGGTTCTCCCTTGTCCACTCTACTGGAAACATCCTCAAATAATTCCAGAAGATTTGTCAAGCATGATTTCCCTTTCACAAATCCATGCTGACTTGGACCTATTATGTCACCTCTTTCCAAATGCGCTGCTATGACATCCTTAATAATTGATTCCATCATTTTACCCACTACCGATGTCAGGCTGACTGGTCTATAATTTCCTGTTTTCTCTCTCCCTCCTTTTTTAAAAAGTGGGGTTACATTGGCTACCCTCCACTCGATAGGAACTGATCCAGAGTCTATGGAATGTTGGAAAATGACTGTCAATGCATCTGCTATTTCCAAGGCCACCTCCTTAAGTACTCTGGGATGCAGACCATCAGGCCCTGGGGATTTATCGGCCTTCAAGCCCATCAATTTCCCCAACACAATTTCCCGACTAATAAGGATTTCCCTCAGTTTCTCCTTCTTACTCGACCCTCTGACTCCTTTTATCTCCGGAAGGTTGTTTGTGTCCTCCTTAGTGAATATCGAACCAAAGTACTTGTTCAATTGGTCTGCCATTTCTTTGTTCCCCATTATGACTTCCCCTGATTCTGACTGCAGGGGACCTACATTTGTCTTTACTAACCTTTTTCTCTTTACATATCTATTGAAGCTTTTGCAGTCCGTTTTAATGTTCCCTGCAAGCTTCCTTTCGTACTCTATTTTCCCTGCCCTAATCAAACCCTTTGTCCTCCTCTGCTGAGTTCTAAATTTCTCCCAGTCCCCGGGTTTGCTGCTATTTCTGGCCAATTTGTATGCCACTTCCTTGGCTTTAATACTATCCCTGATTTTCCTTGATAGCCACGGTTGAGCCACCTTCCCTTTTTTATTTTTATTCCAGACAGGGATGTACAATTGTTGTAGT
The DNA here is from genome assembly GCF_044704955.1 of Pristiophorus japonicus. Lineage (NCBI taxonomy): Eukaryota > Metazoa > Chordata > Chondrichthyes > Pristiophoridae > Pristiophorus > Pristiophorus japonicus. Next base: position 221,844,186 of record NC_091981.1, read on the forward strand.
CCATCCATGCGGTCTCTAAATGTCTGCCATTGTCCATCCACTGTCAACCCCTTAAGTATCATTCGCCAATCTATCCTAGCCAATTCATGCCTCATACCTTCAAAGATACCCTTCTTTAAGTTCTGGACCATGGTCTCTGAATTAACTGTTTCCTTCTCCATCCTAATGTAGAATTCCACCATATTATGGTAATTCTTCCCCAAGGGGCCTCACTCAACGAGATTGCTAATTAATCCTCTCTCATTACACAACACCCAGTGTAAGATGGCCTCCCCCCTAGTTAGTTCCTCGACATATTGGTCTAGAAAACCATCCCTTATGCACTCCAGGAAATCCTCCTCCACCGTATTGCTTCGAGTTTGGTTAGCCCAATCTATATGCATATTAAAGTCACCCATGATAACTGCTGCACCTTTATTGCATGCACCCCTAATTTCCTGTTTGATGCCTTCCCCAACATCACTACTACTGTTTGGAGGTCTCCCACTAATGTTTTTTGCCCTTTGGTGTTCTGCAGCTCTACCCATATAGATTCCACATCATCCAAGCCAATGTCCTTCCTAACTATTGCATTAATCTCCTCTTTAACCAGCAATGCTACTCCACCTCCTTTTCCTTTTATTCTATCCTTCCTGAATGTTGAATACCCCTGGATGTTGAGTTCCCAGCCCTGATCATACTGGAGCCACGTCTCTGTAATCCCAATCACATCATATCTGTTAACATCTATTTGCACAGTTAATTCATCCACCTTATTCCGGATACTTCTTGCATTAAGATACAAAGCCTTCAGGCTTGTTTTTGTAACACCCTTTGTGCTTTTAGAATTATGATGTTGTGTGGCCCTTTTTGTTTTTTGCCTTTGTTTACTCGGCCTTCCACTATTACTTTTTACCTTTCTACCATCTGTTTCTGACTCCAGATGACTTCGCCCTGTCTCGCTGCATAGATTCCCATCCCCCTGCCAAACGAAGCTTCCTCCCCAGAATAGCCCTGAAAAAGCTACACTTCTGAGAAAAACCCTGAGCCCTTGCACCTCACCCAGGCCACCTCTGGTTACTGGCTTGGGACACTCACGACCATGCTCACTACCACACACAGTTGGTCTCGATCGCTCAGCTCAGCTGTGGGAAGTCACTGCCTGGAGGCCATACCCTGTGAGGGATATGTGGTTCTCTGTCTCAGCGGCTTCTTCTGTGGAACTGCGGCTTCCTCCTCTGGTACTTCTTTTTGTTTCATCGATCTTGGTGGACCGAGAGCGAGAGGGAGCGAGAGAATGGTGGAAAAGAGTCTATCTTTATAGGAGTCTTGCTACCCCTATCTTTCCCGCCAATCTTTAAAATCCTTTTGTTTCTAAGCACTCCGGTGCTTAGTCCGTGATGGGCCATCATCAGACCCATGTGTATTCTGTGATTGGACGAATGGCCCTGAGTCTGGAATATATCTCGGTCTTTGTGTTGGGAAAAAAACTGGCTCCTCTTCAGCTGGCCAGGCTAGTGGGTTCATTGTTCTGCTTCTCTTTTGAGATGGAGGTGAGAAGGGCTTTTGCATATTAGAGTAGCTTTCTAATCTGGTTACTGGCTTCAAGTTAACGAGTGCCTCAGATTCCTGAGCCCCTTTGTCAATGGCCCCCTTTCTTTTGCTAGGACTGGCGAGTGAACCCGTACATCCTGGATTTTGTCACAGCCAACCGCCATGCGGTCTCTGGAGTTTTAACAAACCAGCTTTTGCACAGGATGATTTTTGTAATGTGTTACCACCTATCAATGCTGCACTGTGTGATGTGCGCGGTGACTTTTTGGTAACGTCTTGTGGATTAGTCCAAGCCGTTTGAATGTGTGAAGAAGCCATTTTCGCTGATGTTTTGACTCTGTAGAAGGGAACTGTGCCACGCAGTAAGGAATACAGTTCTGGGGTTTTAAAATGTAAAATCAGGGGAACAGCTTCACTTGTGGGAGACTTCGGCCTTTGCTCTCTCGTCGAGTGATGCTTTATGAAAAGAAAAAGCATCAAACAGGTGACTGAAGAGATCGCAAAGTTTCTGTTTAAAGAATGGACTCAGCCAAGAATATTTTGTGGACTTTATGGGTTTTTTCTGAGGGTATTTTCCCTGTGATGGGAAACATCGTGCAATACAGAGTGTAAAACTATAATCAGAATATAATACACTTGCTTACAGAACTTTGGTACATTACAAGTTTTAGCAGGGGGAAACCATCATAAACATAAATCAATTACACCTCTCCGGGTCGATCTAACACCTCTTGCCACCGCGCTCGGAGCATCTGGCTCCATCGCCTGCCGATGGTGTAAAACAAGTAGCTTACAAGCAACAATTGTATGATAACTAATGCATGGGAACAGATGTAGATCCAGGGAGGAATCTCTATACTCAGACCGATGTTCCACCACGGTGGGAGACAATCCCTTTGATCTCCTCCCCCACTTCTACTGTCTTTTGCTCTAAAGTGTAAAAACGTTTCTGGGAGAGCTTGACAGCCTTTATTAACTCAGTGAGGTGTTCTGGCAGAAAGGGAATCGGGTACCCGAAATGCTCTATATAGTCCTGGAGATGCGTCGAAGGTGTTGTTCACAGTGAGGTGAATGGTCGAGGGTTCGGGGATGGGAGTAATTCGTTCTTGTGCTACTTGAACCTCAGCCTTGGGTTTGAAACAAAAACTGCTGTCGCTCACCGGACACCACATGTCCTGGCTGTACCGGTAGCGGAGCGCACTTGTGGTGACACAGTATGTCCCACTCCCCACGTATGCTACCTATGGAGGTACGTGATCAAGTGCCATCACTTCCATGGTGCAATTGATAGGTTCCGCGCTTGCAGAAGCAAACCCACATTCTGATCGGGCAAAAGCATTCAAGTGCTGAGGACACAGTATTACGTGTGCACCCCGGCTCTGGCAACCGGAGAGGTCAGTGCCTGTCATACCATTCTCCCACTTAATGACATATGGCGGGACCGCTTTAAAACGAACATGCACTCCTCCGCGAATGACCCTGATATTCTCAAACCTGTATACCGGCTGATGACCCGCCCATTACCAGCATCCTCACTACAATTCCCATCCTGTATGGTTGGACCGCCTGCAATCTACAGGGACAGGATAGGCTTCAGAGGCTAAACGGAGCTGGCACGGGCGCAACAAATTGCTATACAAGTGCAGCGCGGCGAAATGCTTGTTGCTTAACCATGAAGGGACGCGACCTTGCCTCAGGTCCTCCAGGTTACTGCGGCCCTCGCCCAGCAACCATGCTCCATACAACACACACACCTCATTCCGTGCAGCCTGCTCCGAGGCGTTCCTGTCCTCCCATATCAAATCATTAACAGTTATAGCGTGCCTCTCCAGCTCCGCAATGAACGGTCATTGCTTGGTCCTCATGATGCTCTGAACCCACCACTGTGTTCTCTTCCCCTAGAATCTTACGCAGTTGGTTCTTTAACCCAGTGATCTGTATCTGGAGTTGTACATCATCCATACTATTAACAATACCCGTTCCTGTATTGAATGCTGTAGCTACATCGTTCCAGGTCCCTCTTCTCTGCCTCCCGGACCCCACACTATTCCCAACATTCAGGCCATTATGCTGTTCTTTATCTACATTTCCATAGTCCAGTTCATAACATTCCTGAAGCATCACTTTTAACAGAGCTTCATAAAACTTCTCCGTCTTCTTCGGGCACCACACAGGCAGGTGGATTTCAGTCAGGTTCAGGATCACGGATGCCACGGAGTAGTGCACGTTCTGAAACAAAACTTTGTCAGTAGGGATTAACACCAACCCATTCTATGGACCCCTGGTGGTGTTGGGACACCTATCAACAGTCGTATGTACCATCGGGGCTCTGGGCGGGGGCTTCTTGGTGTATGAGATGAGCTCTGTGGCATTGAAGATGTTCGGGGGATTGGAAATCATACAGGAGTCCACACTCCAATCCCGACCGATCCCACCCCCGGCATCCTGCCATCGCCTGCTAAGCGCGATCGACACAACCGTTGGGCATATCTTTTATGACCCCCACATACACACATAAATCCCTTCCTCGAAGTCACACCACTTATCCCAACACACATTCACTTCTACCTGAGAACCCGTGATCGTCCGGTACGTGTGGTTACTTAGTCTTTCCCAGTCAGCTGTCTGGTCCCCTGTGTCATGCTCAGTTTCCTGAGCCACCACCACCTTCCCAGTGGAATGTGTACCCTACAGCTAAGGCACACCCGTTTACCCTCCGTTACCCTAACCCGGGAGGTGGTAATCCCTATTCTCGAGCATGGGATGGACGCTTCACCATCGGTGAACTTGTCATGGCTGGAATACCGGGTGGAATTCTACCCCAGCCACCCCGGCCATCTTCCCTCATGGAGATAGACGCTCGCCCCATCATTCGAGCCACCTCCAGTGGTCACGGTTGGTCCATCTCTGCCGGTGCAACCGAAGACAACCGATTCCTTGGTGTCATCCCTGTGACTCGTGCTGGCTTCAATCATGGCGATCAGGATTAATATGGCTGACTTCATCTTATTCTTAGGCGTTCCCTGAAAACACACAGAATGCAACGTTGTGCTTGGGGTGATGCCTCACCTTTCTAGACGCAGCTACACATGATTACCTTTGGTAACCAGAATATATGTAAATCACAAACTATACAGACAAGCTAAGGCAACAGATAGGAGAGAAAGAAGTTATGTACAGCGCCACCCGACTCCGGGTGGCCACACTAGATCTCCTTGACCCTGGGCCTCTTACGACTCGGCTTCCTTTGTTCACCGGTGTGTAAGGAGGCGTCCATAGCGCCCTGGGCCGTGGGATCCTGGCACTCCTTCTCACTCCTGCTCCACAGGTAGAACGGCTGGTCCCTCTGTGGGCTCCTCACAATGCCAGATTATGGGCTGGAGACCCACACCTGTAGCGCAGCTCACCACTCCCTGCTGTTTCCTTCTCTTATCAGCTCTTTCCTCAGGGTTGAAAAGCTTGCACTGATTGATATGGAACCACTTAATGCATCAGTGCATTTTGACCACATATACCATCGGACTTGCCTTATCCACGATACTTTACGGTCCCATGTATAGCGGTTCAAAAGTCCCTGCCATGGCGAAGTTTCTGACCATTACTTGATCTCCGACCTTCCACTCGTGGTGCTTCTGAGGCTCAAACAATAAATGATTTCTACGATGATGCTTCCCCATGTTACTGGCATCCTGCCAATGGATCTGTTTGAGATGCTCAAACATATTCTTAACACACTTTCCCGGTTCACCTCTCTCAACTGACCTTCCGTGAGAACCGGTGCCAGTACATGGCTGGGCGTTCTCATGACCCTGCCAGTCACGAGCTCATGCAGGGAATACCCTGTGCTTCTAGATGGGCTGGCTCGGGCCCCCATCAGAACTAACGGCAATTTTCTGGGCGAGCCTCCTGTCTCATTCCATAACCTTTCCTTGATGATCCTATTCATCCGCTCCACAATCCCCGATGATTGCGGGTTGTGGGCGACGTGCCATTTGCCCTCTACACCTAGCATCTTCAGAGTCACCTGCATGACTGCCCCAGTGAAGTGACTCCCCTGATCGGACTCCACATACTGTGGTCGTCCCGACCTAGAGAACACTTCTCTCACTAGCATCCTTGCGGTCCCCAAAGCTGTGGCTGTTCAGCAAGGGAAGGCTTCTACCATTTAGAGAACACATCTATCAGGACCAGGCAGTACTTGTAACCCCCCTGTGCAGTGGGCAACGGTCTGATATAATCGACCTGTATGGACAGCCATGGTCCCTCCACTCTCCTAGTGTGTCCCATGGATACCTTCCTTTTCTGGGAGTCAGGATGGTTTGCAGCACACACCAAGCAATGCGTGCAGAAGTCGCGGATGTCCTCCCTCGGTTGCGGCCAGAACCCTGCCTGTTCCACCCGTTGCCAGGTGATCTCCGGCCAGGGGTGCCCTGCTCTTGGACCGTTGTGGGCCAACTGAAGGAATTCTCTCCGGTGCTGCTGCGGAACTACCCACTGTTCCCCTCTGAAAACCATTCTTTCCTTTACCGTAATACTTGCCGCTCCGTATGGACCCTCTACCTTAACTCCCTGAGCCAGCGTCTCCAGAACAGTCTTTAGGATGGGATCCTGTGCCTGGACCATCTCTAGGTCTGGGGCCAATGCTATCCCTGCACTCCCCTGTATCCCACCTCTGTCTCTGATCACTGCTACCAGACTCAACCCATATGGATCCCAAAACGTGCCCGTTCGAGCACCTTCTTTCACCAGTACGTCGGCCTGCCGATTGCCTTCCGCACGGGGTTCTATCTTAGAATGGGCCTACACTTTGTGGATATAGAAATCCACTTGGGTTCCTATCGATGTTATGATCTATCGCAACCATGGCTTGGTTGCTAGGGGTTTCCCGTCTGCAGATGTGAACCCGCGACGAGAACAAATGGCTAAATATTCTGTACACGAATTGCAAGTGAACATGCTGTCTGAGCAAATCGTGTAGGGTGTAGGGAACTCTTCGGGGTGGGTAACAACATACACCACCACTGACAGTTCAGCATGCTGGGCGCTCATGGTGCTCGGGAATTTAATGGCCTTAGCAATGCCTGCCTTTGGGTCAAAAATCTCACATCCAGTGAGTGGCTCCCCTGCCACCACTGTACTGGACCCGTCTACATAGATCTCCGGACCCGAGGGATGGATCCCAGCCCGAAACCCTATGTCTACGTCCCATACTTCTTCAACAGAACATTTGTGAGCCACCCCTGGGTAGATCAAATTTGCGGCGAGCTTGGACTCACAGAGGCCTTTCACGCTCAAATTTGTCTGAGAGAGTAACAAAGTCCAGTGAGCAATGTGCGTGCACTGCTCACCATGCCATCCTTTATCCTCCCATCCAGAAGCATCTGAGTGGGCGTATGATGGGTTAACAGAGTTATCGGGGATGCCCCCGTGAAGATTTGTGATCTCTTCATGGCCCAATGTGTGGCAAGCAGGTGCCTCTCACAATTGGAGTACCCCCTCTCTATATCTGTGAGGATTCTTGATGAGTATACCACAGGCCTCAGCTTGCCAAGCCATTCCTGGAGCAACACTGCGCTCAAACTGTCCCCTGTGCAGCTACCTCCAAAAAGAACTCCTCTCCTCCATCAATCACTCCTAAAGCTGGTGTGGTCTGCAGATCTCTCTTCAGATGACTAAAAGCTGCCATGCAGTCCTCATCCCACTCCCAGCCCGCTCCCTTGTGGAGGAGCAGGAGTAGAGGGGCTGCCGTTGCGTCATAGTCATCTATGAAATCTCTGCAGTACCCTGTGAGTCCCAGGAAGGGTCTTACCCCCGTTACCGTGGTCTGCTGAACCCTTTTAAACAGCTGGCCATACATTGATGGAAAATAGAAGGACTGTTATGAAACCCTTGGGGAAGGCAGGTCCATGTGTACTGCTGACCCTTGAAAGTGAATACTGATCCTCCCTTTTGAGAGGGATAGCTCCTGTACCACCTTCCTCCTTGCCTCATTGATGGCCCTCTCTCCAGCACGCACGGTCAGTCCAAGGAATTTTACTTCCTGCTGGCCGATCTGTGCTTTCCTGGGATTGACCTTAAACCCAGCTTCCTTTAACAGACTCAGCAGCTCAGCCAGCAGTGGGCCATGCTCCTCCCTCTTGTCGGAGAACAAAAGCAGGTTGTCCATGTACTGCACAAGGTGCTGTGGTCTTTTAAACAGCTGGCCATACATTGATGGAAAATAGAAGGACTGTTATGAAACCCTTGGGGAAGGCAGGTCCATGTGTACTGCTGACCCTTGAAAGTGAATACTGATCCTCCCTTTTGAGAGGGATAGACCAGAATCCATTCGAAATGTCCAGCACCATGAATGTTTTCACGGATGCAGGGATACTCCCGGTCAGGTCGGCTACGGCTGCGACGGTGGGGGCACAGGCTGGGATGTTCTTGTTAAGAACCCGGTAATCCACAGTGGCGCTCCACGAATTGTCTGGTTTCCTAACCGACCAAATTGGAGAGTTCACATGGGTCGCTATGGGTCTCAACGCATCCTGCTCAACCAGTGATACCAACACTGTCTCTAAATCCGCCTCTGCCTCTCTGGAGAAGTTGTACTGTTTCTGTGGTCGGGCCATGGGGTCTCCTACTTGACCTCCACCCCTGCTACCCTCCCGCAGTCGTGTTTGTGTGTAGCGAATGCCACGAGGTTGGCTCTCACATCCGCTCTGTACTCCGCCGGAAGTGACGAAAAGTTCGAGGTCATAACTATCCTTGGGCTTCATCGTACACACGGTTCCCTTGCCTTGCTTCCCTGGTATAACTACCACCTCCTTCTCCTTTCCCGTGCATACTGCTCCCCAAAGAGTGATTCCGGAAATCCACCAATATCTTGTGGGCCAGTATGAAGTCTGCCCCTAAAATGCCTATTCCCTCTCACTCCCACCACATCAGGACACTTTTCCACTCCGCATGGAGTGTCTCCAGATCAATGGCTAACGGGATGGAGAAAGACCCAGTTCGTTCGTTCCTGATGAACCCTACTTAATTATATGGGACCCCATTCGATAGAGGTGATGTGGTTGGGTTATTCGCATAGACAATAGTGCTTGAAGTTCCAGTGTCCAGCAGATAGATCCCTTGCACACCTTCCCCACCCCCATCTTCACACACGGTCTTTTCCAAGCATCATCACTTAGTGGGCACAGGTAAACGGGCTGAGAGGCCCCTAGTCATGGGACAGGATTGTTCGGGGCAGATGGGAGTATGCTGCCTGCTGCCACGTCCACCCTGCCCTGCCGGAAAGACTGCGCGGAGAGCAGCCGCTAATACCGTGAACGGATCAGTGCTGTTTCCCACCACAGCTGCAGCTTTCTGAGCTGCAGCTTTGCGCGCTGGCGCTGAAGGATCCCCTTTCCCGCTTCCTTTGTCAGGGATTGGGCAGTCTCTCCTCCAGTGCCCTTTACTCCCGCACCCATAACAACCCTACTTCTTCTCTGAGCTACCCCCTTCCTGGCGCCACTCTTTTCTAACGTTGTCTCCACTAGGCTTTAACTCATGCGTTCTGTCCTTTGGTTTGTCATCCTCACCCCGACCATTCTTAAAAGTGAGAGTTAACTGCCAGATCACACACTCTTCTGTGGTCTGGGGATCCCTGGAATCGAACCAGCCCTCTGCTTTGGCCTTAAGCTTGGGCAAGCTGTTCGCCACCAGGGTCCTCAGCCAATGAGCCCTAGGCTCCCCCTGCACAGGTGGGTCACAGCCTGTCCACAAAAGCCTGCGGTGCCTCCCCAACTAACTGCACTGTCCTTTCCACTTGGGAGAAGGGACTTCCATCATTGAGGCCCATAGCCTCTAGGATGTCATCCTTTATTCCCTCTAATGTACCCTGTCCCCTCTTGTTACCCACTGAGAGCGACTGGGACAACCTACTATCCAGGGAAAATAAAAGTAATTTGGCTGCCTCAGCTTTGTTACAATTATTGATCCCCCCCACCTGCTCCACATCCGTAAAATGGACAGATGGATCCCCTTTGCTGGTGAGTTTGGTCAGGTTAGAGACCATTGCCTGTAGCTGGGAGGTCGTATACGGGACCACAAAGTCACTCTGCAGTGGTCCTTGCTCTTGACCGCCTATGGGCGCACCGTATTTCCACTGCCGGACAGGGCACATGGGTCCTGGTCCCGGCACTTTGGGCAGAGGTCTGCCTCACAGTCTTTCTTATCTTCCTCATCTACCTGGGCCATTCCCGGAGCTACCAAGCAGACCATCCCTTTGGCCTTAGATAGAGCATCGGTCAAATTCGGGATCTGCTCCTGGCAAGGACCATGATTACCCGTATCAACCCTCTAATGCTGGTGACTCTGTATGCTACCTGAATATCCTTCAACTGCTCTTCCAGCACCTTTCCCTCATGCGACAAGCGAGCATTCTCCTCCTTAACCACTCTCTCATTCCCCTTTGCTTCAATTATCTGGCATTGCAGGAACTCCTTATGGTTACGGAAAGTTTTCTCCTGGCTTATTCTTCCCAGCTTCTCATCCCTTAGCTCTGTGCATAGCCTGCTCCCTACTACAGCCCTTGCGTCTGACTGTGCTTGAACTCCCTGAGCTCTGCCTCTAACTTACTAACCTGCTCATCTAGCAGTTGGACTTGTCTTTGTAGACAGACAAGCCATATCGTCTTTTCAATGCTGCGCCTATGCTCCTTGCCCTCCGTCCATTCTGCCGCTGCGTCCACTGGACGCTCAGCACGCAACAAGCCTAGCATCCATTCCTTAGTGATGTTAACCTTTTTTATTACATATGAAGAAATCCCTTCCTCCATTTGGGATCTTTCGCCAGAAGCGCTGTCCATGACTGATTTACACTCCTTTAACCCAGGTCCTGTCACGGTTGCCAAGAGCTGTAAGCGGTTTTGACCCTAGCCCAATTGCTAGATGGACGGTTCTAATCGCCCACGCCTTATGAAAGTTCTATACCCGGGGATTCTTATTCAGAGTGTAAATGGAATAAGTCACGGACAGGAATGCTTCGGTGAAAAATCGTACTTATATTTATTTGGTCTAACATACACTGGCTAAAACATGCACTACTAAATAAAATCACTGTATCTGTGGAGACTAAGATCCAGGTTACAAACAACATACATACAATACAGAACTGAGGACCTGTAACATGCAGTAATTCCCTTGTTGCTATGGTGGATTCTAACTCCACCCCTACTAAGGAATTACCCAGTCGCATAAGCCCCTTCGCCTGGCTAAACCAAATGAAGCTTCCTCCCCAGAATAGCCCCGAAAAAGCTTCACTTCTGAGAAAAACTCTGAGCCCTTACACCTCACCCAGGCCACCTCTGGTTTCTGGCTTGGGACACTCGCGACCATGCTCAGCACCACACACAGTTGGTCTCGATCGCTCAGCTCAGCTCTGGGAAGTCACTGCCTGGAGCCCGTACCCTGTGAGGGGTATGTGGTTCTCTGTCTCAGCGGCTTCTTCTGCGGAACTGCGGCTTCCTCCTCTGGTACTTCTTTTTGTTACGTCGATCTTGGTGGAGCGAGAGTGAGAGGAAGCGAGAGAATGGTGGAAAAGAGTCTATCTTTATAGGAGTCTTGCTACCCCTATCTTTCCCGCCAATCTTTAAAATCCTTTTGTTTCTAAGCACTCCGGTGCTTAGTCCGTGATGGGCCATCATCAGATCCATGTGTATTCTGTGATTGGACTAATGGCCCTGAGTCTGGAATAAATCTCGGTCTTTGTGTTGGGAAAAAAAATGGCTCCTCTTCAGCTGGCCAGGCTAGTGGGTTCATTGTTCTGCTTCTCTTCTGAGATGGAGGTGAGAAGGACTTTTGCATATTAGAGTAGCTTTCTAATCTGGTTACTGGCTTCAAGTTAACGAGTGCCTCAGATTCCTGAGCCCCTTTGTCAATGGCCCCCTTCCTTTTGCTAGGACTGGCGAGTGAACCCGTACATCCTGGATTTTGTCACAGCCAACCGCCATGCGGTCTCTGGAGTTTTAACAAACCAGCCTTTTCACGTATCTGCACAGGGTGATCCCATCACAGGGAAAATACCCTCAGAAAAAACCCATAAAGTCCACGAAATATTCTCGACTGAGTCCATTCTTGAAACAGAGACTTTGCAATCTCTTCATTAGCAGTCATCCAGTCCTCCAGCACCATGCCTAAATCCACAGCGGATTGGAAAATGATGGTCAAGGCCTGTGCTAGTTCCTCTTTTGCTTTGCTCAACAGCCTGGGATGCATTTCATATTTCATCCAGGCCTGGGGATTTATCCACTTTCAAAGCTGCTAAACTCCTTAATACCTCCTCTCTCACTATGTTTATTGCGTCCAGAATTTCACACTTGTCCTCGATAAGAGTATCTGCATTGCCGCTTTCCTTTATGAAAACAGGCGCAACGTATTCATTAAGAACCATACCAACATCTTGCGCTTCCACACAGAGATTACCCTCCTGGTCCATAATAGGCCCTACCCTTTCTTTAGTTACCCACTTACTCTTAATATATTTATAGAATATCTTTGGGTTTTCTTTCATTTACTTGCCAAGAAGTGTTCATGTTTCGAGGGATCTGAGGAGAAATGTCTTCACCCAGAGGGTGGGGGAGGGCTCTGGAACTCATTGCCTGAAAGGGTGGTAGAGGCAGTAAACCTCACCAGATTTAAAAAGTACTATGAACAAAGATGTACTTACTCCAAAGTATTCTGTGTGCTTGTCAAATAAATGTAATTAGTATCACACTATTTAATTTACAAGTTGTAATACATGGGGCTTTCTATGTTTCCTGATTGGCTTGTGAAAGGAGCTCCTCCGCCCTGTCATGTATGTAACCTTCATGAAACTGTAACCTTTATGTAACAACACTGCATACTGTATATACCTAAGAAATGCACACCTTGACCACAGGGGGTGAACTTGTGGGAGACACTCCTCACCTGGTCATCCAGGTATATAAAGGGAGGTCCCACGTAGGGTCATCACTTCTTGGTCCTGTGAATAAAGGTTCAGGTCACAGAGTGACCTTGTCTGCAGAATGTGCCTCATGTGAATTTATAGTAGTGTGTAAGGACATTACATTTGGCGACGAGAAACGGGAATCAACGACTCACGAGAATGGCCACCGGTAGCACAGAGGAACGGTACTGTGTTGGTGAGGACTGGGACGATTTTGTTGAGAGGGTCCAGCAAAGCTTTGTCACGAAGGACTGGCTGGGAGATGCAACGGCTGACAAGCGAAGGGCGCATCTACTGACCAACTGTGGACATAAGATGTACGCGCTGATGAAAGACCTGCTCGCACCCGAGAAGCTGGCGGACAAAACAATTGAAGAGCTCAGCAAACTGATCGGTGAGCACCTCAAACCGGCGAGCAGTATACACATGGCCTGACACCGATTCTATACACACCGGCGTCGGGAAGGATAGAGCATACCGGACTTCGTTGTGGACTTTCGGCGCTTGTCCAGCCTCTATAAATTCACAGACGCCTGCAAGGGGGGAGATATTAAGGGATTTCTTTATTGAGGGCATTGGTCATGCTGGGATTTTCAGAAAGCTAACTGAGACCAAGGACTTGACCTTGGAAGCATTGATGGCTCAGACTTTCATGGCGGGGGAGGAGGAAACCAAGATAATATACGCGCGCAACTCTGCTTTCAATGAGGCGATGGATCAGGGAGTTAACATTGTAAACGCGACTCAGAACCTCGCAGGCAGGCAAGGGCAATTCGACACCACCCAGGCAGCAACAGACTCTAGAGTGGGTCCTCAATAGAGACAACTGCAGGTTAAACAGACATTTACGCCATCACGGTGGACAATGCATCCCGGGATGGGGCCATTCACACCCATTAACAGAGTGCTCAAGAGTAATCAAAGAGACAATCAGAGAGGAGTGCCTGGTAACAGCCCTGTTGTTCACAACGATCTCAGCTCATGCTGGAGGTGCGGGGGCAGACATGCTGCAAAAACCTGTAGGTTTCAACAATTTATCTGTAGAAATTGTAACTTCAGTGGACATTTAGCCAGAATGTGCAGGAAGCCCGCAGCGAGGATAATTTATGAAGCAGATGAACCACAAGAGGGGTCTGCAAGGCGGGTTAATGCTTGGGACAAAGCAATGGACGCTGAAGTTCAGCGGGTTCATGTGGCAAACATCCACAGCTCATATACCAAAACGCCACCTATGATGATGAACGTCCTATTAAACGGCATCCCGGTACGCATGGAGCTGGACACAGGGGCCAGCCAGTCACTTATGAGTGTCCAACAATTCGAGAAACTATGGCCACTCATAGCTAGCAGACCCAAAACTAGAACACATTGACACGCAATTACGGACGTACACCAAAGAGATCATCCCAGTGCTAGGCAGTGTAATGTTGGTGGTCACACATAATGGATCAGAGAACCGGCTGCCACTCTGGATTGGCCTGGGAAATGGTCCCACACTTTTGGGGAGGAGCTGGCTAGCTGAGATGAACTGGAAATGGGGGGATGTGCACGCCATTTCATCTGTGGAGCGAAGTTCATGCTCACAGGTCCTACAGAAATTTGAGTCACTATTTCAACCTGGTGTCGGGACTTTCAAAGGTACCAAAGTAGTGATACGCATCACCCCGGACGCTAGACCAGTGCACCACAAAGCCAGAGCTGTTCCGTATGTGATGCGGGAGAAAATTGAGAGTGAGTTGGACAGGTTGCTAAGAGAGGGCATAATTTCGCCCGTTGAATTCAGCGACTGGGCAAGCCCCATCGTCCCTGTCCTAAAAAACGGATGGCTCGGTCAGGATCTGTGGCCACTACAAGGCCACTATCAACTGAGTGTCACTACAAGATAAATACCCGCTTCCGAGAGCGGAGGTTCATTTTGCCACGCTGGCAGGCGGCAAGCTGTTCACCAAGTTGGACCTCACTTCAGCCTACATGACCCAGGAACTGGCCAAAGAATCCAAGCTTCTGACCACCATCACCACGCACAAGGGGCTGTTTACAACAGGTGTCCGTTTGGCATTCGATCAGCAGCCGCTATCTTTCAAAGGAACATGGAAAGCCTGCTCAAATCCATCCCTGGTACAATCGTATTTCAGGACGACATCCTTATCATGGGTCGAGACACCAAGGAACACCTCCACAACCTGGAGGAGGTGCTACACTGACTGGACCAGGTAGGCCTGCGACTAAAGAAGTCCAAGTGTGTGATTTTGGCCCCAGAGGTCGAGTTTTTGGGCAGGAGGGTTGCCGCAGGAGGGATCCGACCTACCGAATCCAAAACGGAGGCGATTCGTCTTGCGCCCAGGCCCTGCAACACGTTGGAGTTGCGTTCATTTCTGGGACTCTTGAACTATTTCGGGAACTTTCTGCCGAACTTAAGCACATTGTTGGAGCCGTTATACGTGCTCCTGCGTAAGGGTTACGATTGGTTTTGGGGGGACTGTCAGGAACGGGCTTTTAATCGGGCGCGGAACCCGCTTTGTTCTAATAAGTTGTTGACTTTGTACAACCCCTGTAAGAAATTGGCTTTGACATGTGATGCATCATCCTATGGAGTTGGGTGCGTGTTGCAGCAGAGTAATAATGAGGGCCAACTCGAACCTGTGGCTTATGTCTCCAGGTCGCTCTCCCAAGCAGAACGGGGATATGGGATGGTTGAAAAGGAAGCACAGGTGTGTCTACGGGGTGAAAAAGATGCACCAGTACCTTTTTGGCAGAAGGTTCGAGTTAGAAACGGACCACAAGCCGTTAACATCCCTGTTGTCAGACAGCAAAGCTGTCAATGCCAATGCGTCAGCTCGCATACAGTGATGGGCTCTCACGCTGGCTGCGTATGACTAAACCATACAGCACCGGCCAGGCACCGAAAATTGCGCTGACGCGCTCAGCAGGCTTCCACTGGCCACCACTGAGGGGGCAGCGGAGCAAAGCGCTGAGATGGTCATGGCCATTGAAGCTTTTGACAGCGCAGGCTCTCCCATCACAGCCCGCCAGATCAAAATCTGGACCAACAGAGATCCCCTCCTATCCTTGATTAAGAAATGTGTCCTGACTGGGGATTGGGCGCCCGCACACTGAGCACGCCCCGAGGAGGTCAGACCATTTCACAGAGGGATGGATGAGCTCTCCATCCAAGCCGACTGCCTACTATGTGGCAGCCGGGTAATCATGCCCCAGAAGGGAAGGGAAGCATTCATCAGGGAACTCCACAACGAGCACCCAGGCATCGTGCTAATGAAGGCCATTGCCCGGTCACATGTATGGTGGCCGGGAATTGACTCAGACCTGGAACACTGTTTTCGCAGGTGCACGACGTGTGCCCAGCTGGGCAATGCCCCCAGGGAGGCCCCACTCAGCCCGTGGTCCTGGTCCACTAGGCCATGGTCACGTATTCACGGGAAATGGGAAAAATGTTCCTAATTTTTGTTGATGCATACTCGAAATGGATCGAGTGCATCATATTGAATTCGTGTACGACATCCACCACTGTGGAGAGTCTGTGTACGGTCTTTGCGACCCACGGCTTGCCGGACATCCTGGTTAACGACAACAGCCCTTATTTCATTAGCTAAGAATTCCGGGAGTTTATGTTGGGTAATGGCATCAAACACGTCAGGACAGCACCGTTGAAGCTGGCTTCCAATGGTCAGGCGGAACGTGCGGTCCAAATCATAAAACAGGGCATGCTCCGGATTCAAGGACCCTCCCTTCAATGCCGCCTATCGCGCCTCCTACTGGCCTATAGGTCCCGACCGCATTCGCTCACGGGGAGTCCCGCCTGCGGAATTACTCAAGAAACGTACACTTAAAACTCGGCTGTCCCTCATTCATCCTGTCCTATCAGACATTGTTGTGGGCAAGCGCCAGTCCCACAATGAGTGCCATGACCGTAACTCAAAGGGGAGATGTATAGAAATCGATGACCCTGTATTTGTTCTTAATCACGCTTTGGGGCCCAAGTGGCTTGAGGGTACTGTAATTGGCAAAGAGGGGAATAGGGTCATAGTGGGCAGACTTAACAATGGACAGATATGCCGCAAGCATCTGGACCAAGTAAAAAAAAAGTTCAGCATGGACACTGAGGAACCTGAGGAAGATCATGAGATGTTGCCCACACCACCGCCAGTGAACGAGCAACAAGAACATTCAGCAGCATGCACAGTCCCTGCGTCCAGCCCGGACAAGCCGGAATCACCACAGGTGACAGAGACGCATGACAAGGCTCAACAACCAGAGCCCCAACTGCGGCGCAACACGAGAGAGCGTCGACCGCCTGAAAGACTTAATCTTTGATCCCATAAAATGTTGGGGGGAGGGGGGGGGAGGTGATGTCATGTATGTAACCTTCATAACAACACTGCAAACTGTATACACTTAAGAAATGCACACCTTAACTACAGGGGGTGAACTTGTGGGAGACACTCCTCACCTGGTCATCCAGGTATATAAAGGGAAGTCCCACGCAGGGTCAGCACTCCTTGGTCCTGTGAATAAAGGTTCAGGTCACAGAGTGGCCTTGTCTGCAGAATGTGCCTCATGTGAATTTATAGTAGTGTGTAAGGACATTACATAGAAACATAGAAACATAGAAAATAGGTGCAGGAGTAGGCCATTCGGCCCTTCTAGCCTGCACTGCCATTCAATGAGTTCATGGCTGAACATGCAACTTCAGTACCCCATTCCTGCTTTCTCGCCATACCCCTTGATCCCCCTAGTAGTAAGGACTTCATCTAACTCCTTTTTGAATATATTTAGTGAATTGGCCTCAACAACTTTCTGTGGTAGAGAATTCCACAGGTTCGCCACTTTCTGGGTGAAGAAGTTTCTCCTCATCTCGGTCCTAAATGGCTTACCCCTTATCCTTAGACTGTGACCCCTGGTTCTGGACTTCCCCAACATTGGGAACATTCTTCCTGCATCTAACCTGTCTGAACCCATCAGAATTTTAAACGTTTCTATGAGGTCCCCTCTCATTCTTCTGAACTCCAGTGACTACAAGCCCAGTTGATCCAATCTTTCTTGATAGGTCAATCCCGCCATCCCGGGAATCAGTCTGGTGAACCTTCGCTGCACTCCCTCAATAGCAAGAATGTTCTTCCTCAGGTTAGGAGACCAAAACTGTACACAATACTCCAGGTGTGGCCTCACCAAGGCCCTGTACAACTGTAGCAACACCTCCCTGCCCCTGTACTCAAATCCCCTTGCTATGAAGGCCAACATGCCATTTGCTTTCTTAACCGCCTGCTGTACCTGCATGCCAACCTTCAATGACTGATGTACCATGACACCCAGGACTCGTTGCACCTCCCCTTTTCCTAATCTGTCACCATTCAGATAATAGTCTGTCTCTCTGTTTTTACCACCAAAGTGGATAACCTCACATTTATCCACATTATACTTCATCTGCCATGCATTTGCCCACTCACCTAACCTATCCAAGTCGCTCTGCAGCCTCATAGCATCCTCCTCGCAGCTCACACTGCCACCCAACTTACTGTCATCCGCAAATTTGGAGATACTACATTTAATCCCCTCATCTAAATCATTAATGTACAGTGTAAACAGCTGGGGCCCAGCACAGAACCTTGCGGTACCCCACTAGTCACTGCCTGCCATTCTGAAAAGTACCCATTTACTCCTACTCTTTGCTTCCTGTCTGCCAACCAGTTCTCAATCCACGTCAGCACACTACCCCCAATCCCATGTGCTTTAACTTTGCACATTAATCTCTTGTGTGGGACCTTGTCGAAAGCCTTCTGAAAGTCCAAATACACCACATCAACTGGTTCTCCCTTGTCCACTCTACTTTTGTCAAGCATGATTTCCCTTTCACAAATCCATGCTGACTTGGACCTATCATGTCACCTCTTTCCAAATGCGCTGCTATGACATCCTTAATAATTGATTCCATCATTTTACCCACTACTGAGGTCAGGCTGACCGGTCTATAATTCCCTGTTTTCTCCCTCCCTCCTTTTTTTAAAAGTGGGGTTACATTGGCTACCCTCCACTCGATAGGAACTGATCCAGAATCAATCAATGTTGGAAAATGACTGTCAATGCATCCGCTATTTCCAAGGCCACCTCCTTAAGTACTCAAGCCCTGGGGATTTATCGGCCTTCAAGCCCATCAATTTCCCCAACACAATTTCCCGACTAATAAGGATTTCCCTCAGTTCCTCCTCCTTACTAGACCCTCTGACCCCTTTTATATCCGGAAGGTTGTTTGTGTCCTCCTTAGTGAATACCTAACCAAAGTACTTGTTCAATTGGTCTGCCATTTCTTTGTTCCCCTGATTCTGACTGCAGGGGACCTATGTTTGTCTTTACTAACCTTTTTCTCTTTACATATCTATAGAAACCTTTGCAATCCGTCTTAATGTTCCCTGCAAGTTTCTTCTCGTACTCCATTTTTCCTGCCCTAATCAAACCCTTTTTCCTCCTCTGCTGAGTTCTAAATTTCTCCCAGTCCCCGGGTTCGCTGCTATTTCTGGCCAATTTGTATGCCACTTCCTTGGCTTTAATACTATCCCTGATTTCCCTTGATAGCCACGGTTGAGCCACCTTCCCTTTTTTATTTTTACGCCAGACAGGAATGTACAATTGTTGTAGTTCACCCATGCGGTCTCTAAATGTCTGCCATTGCTCATCCACAGTCAACCCCTTAAGTATCATTCGCCAATCTATCCTAGCCAATTCACACCTCATACCTTCAAAGTTAGCCTTCTTTAAGTTCTGGACCATGGTCTCTGAATTAACTGTTTCATTCTCCATCCTAATGCAGAATTCCACCATATTATGGTCACTCTTCCACAAGGGGCCTCGCACAACGAGATTGCTAATTAATCCTCTCTCATTACACAACACCCAGTCTAAGATGGCCTCCCCCTTCGTTGATTCCTCGACATATTGGTCTAGAAAACCATCCCTTATGCACTCCAGGAAATCCTCCTCCACCGTATCGCTTCCAGTTTGGTTAGCCCAATCTATCTGCATATTACACGCCCCATGTGATCCCAGGTAGGCTTACACACAACGGTGTGCCCCTGGGATCCGTGGTCCACTATACTGTGCACAAGTCTGCAGCGTTTTAAAATAATTTTTCACTTGGGGCTTTCCACGAGGGGTAAGTACGGGTTTCATTCAGAGGTCAACAGCGTACATCTTGGAATTTCAGGGCTAAAAACTTTGCACCAAATTGTTTCCTATACAAATATGAGTGAAAACAATCCCTAACAAAGTGCAGAAACTGTTTGCTGTGTTTGTTATATTCCCATTTATGTGCATAAAACAGGACATACAGGGAAAACAGCCAAAAGACATTTTTTGTGGTGCACAGGAAATTATATGGGAGAACTGCCATCACAATCAGGGATTATTATAACATTACTTATAGACTTATTAAAACTGCAGGAGGAGGACACCACTAACTTGGTGCAACTACGGGAGAACAATGTTACCTGCTACACAGACTAGCTTTACCAAAGCGAACAATATCATGTACATTGGTATACAAAGTACAATGAAAAAAATGGCTCACTCGTCAGCCTACTGACTAATTTTGTTTCTTTCCAGTCATCCTCATCCATCCACCACTGATATGTTACCAGGCAGATTATTCATGAGAAATCTGAGCTGCTTGCCAAGGCAGCCTCAAACACCACTGTGGTTAAAGCTTCCCCATGTCTCTGATGCAAACCGTATGCAACTTTGAATTTCTGGTCCCCTTCATCTGCAGCATCACACAAAACAACAATGATATACAGGCATTGCCAAGAGAGAAGACAAGATGAAGTACCTCACCAGAGACATTGTTTAGAAATAGTTACAATAATCTGTGTACCTTTATTCAGACTATATGTCTCCACACAGTACAACAAATACTTATTTTTGGAAATTTCACTTTCCATTTGACCTTCCTTCATTTAAATTGAAACAGTTATGTAATTTCTAGCACACATCTTTGATCATAGAATCATAGAAATTTACAGCACAGAAAGAGGCCATGTCGGCACATGTTGTCCGCACTGGCCGAAAAGAGCTATCCAGCCTAATCCCACTTTCCAGCTCTTGGTCCGTAGCCTTGTACGTTACAGCACTTCAAGTGCACATCCAAGTACTTTTTAAATCTGGTGAGGGTTTCTGCTTTGAAAGTTGATAAGTCACCAGGCCCGGATGAAATGCATCCCAGGCTGTTGAGCGAAGCAAGAGAAGAAATAGCAGAGGCTTTGATCATCATTTTCCAGTCCTCTTTGGATTTAGGCATGGTGCCAGAGGACTGGAGGACTGCTAATGTGGTACACTTGTTTAAGAAGGGAGAAAGGGATAGGCCAAGTAATTGCAGACCTGTCGGTCTAACCTCAGTGATGGGAAAATTATTGGAAAAAATCTTGAAGGACAGGATAACTTGACATTTAGAAAGGCAAGGATTAATCAGGGACAGTCAGCATGGAGTTGTTATGGGAAGATCGTGTTTGACTAACCTGATTGAATTTTTCGAGGAGGTAACCAGGAATGTCGATGAGGGTAGTGCATACGATGTAGTTTATATGGACTTTAGCAAAGCTTTTGATAAGGTCCCACATGGCAGACTGGTCATGAAGGTAAAAGTCCATGGGATCCAGGGTAATGTGGCAAGTTGGATCCAAAATTGGCTTAAAAGTAGGAAGCAAAGGGTAATGGTTGATGGATGTTTCTGTGACTGGAAGGATGTTTCCAGTGGGGTTCTGCAGGGCTCAGTACTGGGTCCCATGCTTTTTCTGGTGTACATCAATGATCTAGATTTGCATATAGGGGGTCTGATTAAGAAGTTTCAGATGACATTAAAATTGGCTGTGTGGTTGATAATGAAGAGGAAAGCCATGGACTGCAGGAGGATATCAATCTACTGGTCAGGTGGGCAGAACAGTGGCAAATGAAATTTAATTCAGAGAATTGTGAGGTAATGCACTTGGGGAGGGTTAATAAGGAAAGAGTATACACATTAAATGGTAGGCCACTTTGAAGTGTAGATGAACAAAGGGACCTTTGAGTGCTTGTCCACAGATCCCTGAAAGTAGTAGGCCAGGTGGATAAGATGGTTAAGAAGGCATATGGAATGCTTGCCTTTATTGGCCAAGGCATAGAATATGAGGAGCAGGGAGGTTATGCTTAAACTGTATAATACTCTGGTTACGCCGCAGCTGGAATACTGTGTGCAGTTCTGGTCGCCATATTATAGGTAGGACATGATTGCACTCGAGAGGGTGGAGAGGAGGTTTACAAGGGTGCTGCCTGGAATGGAGAATCTTTGCTCTGAGGACAGATTGGATAGGCTGGGTTTGTTCTCCTTGGAACAGGGGAGACTGAGTGGAGACTTAATTGAGGTATATAAAATTTTGAGGGGCTTGGATATAGTGGATAGCAAGGGCCTATTTCCCTTGGTGGAGGAGTCAATACAAGGGGGCATAGTTTTAAGATGTTTGGTGGAAGGTTCAGAGGTGATTTGAGGGGAAGCTTCTTCATGCAGAGGGTTGTGGGGGTCTGGAACTCGCTGCCTGGAAGGGTGGTGGATACAGAAACCCTCACCACATTTAAAAGGTGCTTGGATGGGCATTGAAGTGCCGTAATCTGCAGGGTTACGGATGTAGAGTTGGTAAGTGAGATTGGACTGGATAACTTCTTATTGGCTGGTGCAGATACGATGGTAAGTACTTCAGGGAATCGAATACGGCCAGAGTGATAAGAACATAAGAATATAAGAACATAAGAAATAGGTACAGGAGTAGGCCATATGGCCCCTCGAGCCTGCTCCACCATTCAATAAGATTATGGCTGATTTGATCATGGACTCAGCTCCACTTCCCTGTCTGCCCCATAAACCCTTATTTCCTTATCGTTTAAGAAACTGTCTATTTCTGTCTTAAGTTTATTCAATGTCCCAGCTTCCACAGCTCTCTGAAGCTGCGAAATCCACAGATTGACAACCCTCTGAGAGAAGAAACTTCTCCTCATCTCAGTTTTGAATGTGCGGCCCCTTATTCTAAGATCATGTCCTCTGGTTCTAGTCTCCCCCATCAGTGGAAACATCCTGTCTGCATCCACCATGTCAAGCCCCCTCATAATCTTATACATTTCGATAAGATCACCTCTCATTCTTCTGAATTCCAATGAGTCGAGGCCCAACCTACTCAACCTGTCCTCATAAGTCAACCCCCTCATCCCTGGAATCAATCTGGTGAACCTTCTCTGAACTGCTTCTAAAGCAAGTATATCCTTTCATAAATATAGAAACTAAAACTGTATTCCAGGTGTGGCCTCACCAATACCTCACATAGCTGTAGCAAGACTTTCCTGCTTTTATACTCCATCCCCTTTGCAATAAAGGCCAAGATACCATTCCTGATCACTTGCTGTATTTCCGTACTATGTCAGAGTCAGACTGAACAATGTGAGCTCAAAGTAAAGTGTGACCTTAGTCTTTTACTGCAGATCTCCAGAGTGCCTCTCCAACCTGTGAGGCCTCCTTAAATACCTGTGCTCCCAAGGGATTATGGGATCCCTTGGGTCTCCAGGGGATGAACCGTCTGGTGGCTGTACAGAGTAAATACAAGTCTACATATACAACAACACTCCCCACAAAGTCAATAGTGTAACTATTTACAATGTGAGTCGATCTGGGGCCCTTCTTGCCCTGGTTAATCGTCTCGGTGTGAAAGCTAGTGTTGTTGAATCATTTGTTGGGTCCTCGCTGGGCTTCTGTGCAGCTGGCCTTGTTGGGCTGCCTGGTGTGTTGGGCCCTGCAGCGCTGCTGCGGATGATGGGTTCTGCTTCGTGGTCAACTGTGGTGCCGGTTGCCACTGGTGTGTATGTTGGGGGATCAAAAAAGGTAGGGTCCAAGGTGGGTTGCTTAGGATAGTCTGTGAATCTGGTTTGATTTGGTCCAAGTGTTTCCGGTGAATGAGTCCATTTGAAAGTTTGACCCGAAACACCCTGCTCCCCTCTTTGGCCACGACAGTGCCGGGAAGCCACTTGGGACCTTGTCCATAATTTAATACAAATACAGGATCATTGATTTCAATCTCGCCTGATGCATTTGCGCTACCATGTTATGCACTTTGTTGAAGCCGCCTGTTCTCTACCTGTTCATGTAGATCAGGGTGAACTAACGAGCGCCTAGTCTTAAGTGCTCTTTTCATGAGCAGTTCATCAGGTGGGATCACAGTGAGTGAGTGGGGTCTCGTGCGGTAGCTAAGCAGGACTCGGGATAGACGAGTCTGCAGTGAGCCTTCAGTTACCCTCTTCAAACCTTGCTTGATGGATTGCACTGCTCTCTCTGCCTGACCATTGGACGCTGGTTTAAACGGGGCAGATGTGACATGTTTGATGCCGTTACGGGTCATGAATTCTTTGAACTCAGCACTGGCAAAACATGGCCCCCTGTCGCTCATCAGGACATCAGGTAAGCTGTGTGTGGCAAACATGGCCCTCAGGCTTTCAGTAGTGGCAGCGGACGTGCTAGCAGACATTATCTCACATTCAATCCACTTGGACTACGCGTCGACAACCACAAGGAACATTTTACCCAAGAACGGTCCTGCATAGTCGACTTGAACCCCAGACCACGGTTTGGAGGGCCAAGACCATAAACTTAGCGACGTCTCCCTAGCTGCATTGCTTAACTGCGAGCATGTATTACATCTGTGAACGCAGGACTCGAAGTCCGCATCGATACTGGGCCACCACACGTGGGATCTGGCTATCGCTTTCATCATTACGATGCCTGGGTGGGTACTGTGGAGATCATTGATGAAGGTGTCTCTGCCCTTCTTGGGGACCACTACTTGATTGCCCCACAGAAGGCAGACTGCCCGTATAGACATTTCATCTTTGCGTCGCTGGAACGGCTTTATCTCTTCCTGCATTTCCACTGGAACACTGGACCAGCTCCCGTGAAGCACACAGCTTTTGACAAGAGATAATAAGGGGTCCTGGCTTGTCCAGGTTTTGATCTGCCGGGCAGTGACGAGTGATTGTTCATTCTCAAATGCTTCCATAACCATGGCTAGATCTGTGGGCTGCGCCATTTCCACCCTCGCGGTAGGCAATGGCAGCCTACTGAGAGCATCGGCGCAGTTTTCTGTGCCTGGCCTGTGGTGAATGGTGTAGTTGTAGGCGGACAACGTGAGCGCCCATCTCTGGATGCGAGCAAATGCGTTGGTATTTATCCCTTTACTCTCGGAAAACAGGGATATAAGTGGCTTACGGTCAGTTTCCAATTCGAATTTTAGCCCAAACAGGTATTGATGCATTTTCTTTACTCCATAGACACACGCTAATGCTTCTTTTTGAATCATGCTGTCGGCTCTCTCAGCCTTAGACAGACTCCTGGATGCATAAGCAACTGGCTGCAGTTTCCCGAAATCATTAGCTTGTTGCAATACACACCCGACGCCATAATGACGATGCATCAAAGGCTAGTACCAAATGTTTACATGGATCATACAACACAAACAATTATTTTGAGAATAACAATTTTATCGCTTTTACAAAGGTATTTTCTTGGCTTTTGCCCCAGACCCATACGCCCCCTTTTCGTAGTAAGACATGTAGTGCACTGTTCTAGCAGTGTGCTGAGACCTGGTAAGAAGTTACCAAAGTAGTTCAAGAGTTCCAGAAACGACCGCAGCTCTGTCACGTTCTGTGGCCTCGGTGCATTCTCGATTGCCTCCGTCTTCGCGTTAGTGGGCCTGATGCCGTCCGCTGCAATCCTCCTTCCCAAGAACTTGACTTCAGGCGCCAGGAAAATGCACTTCAAGCGTTTTATCCTGAGCCCCACGCAGTTGAGTCGACTAAGAACCTCCTCCAGGTTCTGCAGGTGCTCGACTGTGTTCCGACCTGTGACCAAGATGTCGTCCTGGAAGACCACGGTGTGCGGGACCGACTTCAGTAAACTTTCCATGTTTCTCTGGAATATCGCCGCCGCTGATCGGATTCCAAACGGGCATCTGTTATAATCAAAAAGACCTTTGTGCGTGTTGATGCAGGTGAGGGCCTTCGCTGATTCCTCCAGTTCCTGCGTCACATAGGCTGAAGTCAGATCCAGCTTCGTGAACGTCTTTCCTCCCGCCAGCGTTGCAAAGAGGTTGTCGGCCTTTGGTAGTGGGTATTGGTCCTGCAGGGAGAAATGATTGATAGTTACTTTGTAATTGCCACAGATTCTGATGGTGCCGTCTCCCTTGAGGACTGGGACAATAGGGCTGGCCCACTCGCTGAACTCGATCGGTGAAATGATGTCCTCTCTTTGCAGCTGGTCTAGCTCGATCTCTACCCTTTCTCTCATCATGCACAGTACTGCTCTCACCTTGTGATGAATGGGTCACGCCCCCGGAGTTAGGTGGATCTGCACTTTTGCTCCTTGGAATTTCCCGATGCCTGGTTCGAACAGCGAAGGAAATTTGTTTAAAGCCTGGGCAGACGAAGTGTTGTCAGCGGGCGATAGCGCTTGGATGTCGTCCCAGTTCCAGCCTATCTTTCCCAGCCAGCTCCTGCCAAGCAGCATGGTACCATCGCTCGGTACCACCCAGAGTGGTAGCTTGTGCACCGCTCCATCGTAGGAGACCTTTACGGTAGCACTGCCGATTACAGAAATCAGTTCTTTAGTGTAAATTCTTAGTTTCGTGCGAACTGGAGTTAAGACTGGCCTTGAGACCTTGTTGCACCATAAGCTTTCGAAAGTCTTTTCCCATGATGGACTGGCTCGTGCCCGTGTCCAGCTCTATTGACACCGGGAGTCCATTTTGTTCAACATTCAGCATTATCGGGGGACAATTTGTGGTGAATGTGTGTACTCCATGTACCTCTGCCTCCTCGGTCTGAGGCTCTGGTTTGTCGTGATCCTCCATGAATCTGTCCTCCTCTGTGGTTTGCAGGTTTAACAGGCTTTGCAGCTCGCCTGCACACTCATTGGAGGTGTCCCATTGTTTCACAGCCCTTGCAAACGTGCTCTTTGAATCGGCATGAATGGAAACGATGATCACGCCCGCAGCGCCAACAAGGTGTTAATGGCCTTGCATTCATCACCCTTGATGGTGGACTTTGAGTCATCTGCAGACGTGCAGCTTCAGGCATGTGTGACCTGCCCTGTACATTACGATTCAAAAACAACATCACCTTGTTCACAGTACTTGTAGCAGCACTTGTGTGCTTAGAGATTTACTTCGTATTGTCACTGGTGGCAATGAACGCCTGGGCTATCGCTATGGCCTTATTCAAGGTTGGAGTCTCTACAGTCAAAAGTTTGCGAAGTGTGTTTTCGTGGCCAATACCAAGTACGAAAAAGTCTCTGAGCATGTGCTCCAAATGTCCTTCAAATTCGCAATGTCCTGCAAGGCATCTTAGCTCTGTGACATAACTCACCACTTCCTGACCTTCAGAGCTTTTGTAAGTGTAGAACTGGTACTTCGCCATTAGAACGCTTTCCTTTGGGTTCAAATGCTCTCGGACCACTGTACACAAATCGTCGTACGATTTCTCCGTGGGTTTTGCTGGAGTGAGCAGATTCTTCATGAGGCCATAGGTTTGTGACTCACAGGTGGTGAGGAGGATCACTCTACTTTTGGCAGCGCTCTCTTCCCCATCTAGCTCGTTGGCCATGAAGTATTAGTCGAGTCGCTCCACAAAAGTTTCCCAATCATCTCCCTCCGAGAATTTCTCCAGGGTGCCCACTGTTCTCTGCATCTTTGGGTTCGCTATCTGTATTTTGTTGTCAGTTGTTGTGTATGGAGAAAGAGTCAGACTAAACACTGCGAGCTCAAAGTAAAGTGTGACCTTAATCTTTTCTTGCAGGTCTCCAGAGTGCCTCTCCAACCTGTGAGGCCTCCTTAAATACCTGTGCTCCCAAGGGATTATGGGATCCCTTGGGACTCCAGGGGATGAGCCCTCTGGTGGCTGTACAGAGTAAATACAAGTCCACATATATAACACTATCCTTTTGTGTTTCATGCACATGTACCCCCAGGTCTCGCTGTACTGCAGTACTTTGCAATCTTTCTCCATTTCAATAATAACTTGCTCTTTGATTTTTTTCTGCCAAAATGCACGACCTCACACTTTCCAACATTGTACTCCATCTCCATATTTTTGCCCACTCACTTAGCCTGTCTATGTCCTTTTGCAGATTTTTTGTGTCCTCCTCACACATTGCTTTTCCTCCTATCTTTGTATCGTCAGCAAACTTGGCTACGTTACACTCAGTCCCTTCTTCCAAGCCGTTAATATAGATTGTAAATGGTTGGGGTCCCAGCTCTGATCCCTGCGATACCCCACTAGTTACTGATTGCCAACCAGAGAATGAACCATTTATCCCTCCTCTCTGTTTTCTGTTCGTTAGCCAATCCTCTATCCATGTTAATATATTACCCCCAACCCCAACTCCTGGACTAGTTTCGATCACATGGATGGGTCGGAGAGGAATTTTCCCAGATTTTTTTCCCCAATTGGCCTGGGTTTTTATCTGATTTTTTGCCTCTCCCAGGAGATTGCATGGCTCCGGTTGGGGTGGAGTGTAAAATGTTGCGATGTATGGGGTATCGCAGTTCTGTGGGGCAGTCTGGTTGGGCCAGATGTTCTTTACCTTTCCACCATTGTTCATTGTTCATATGTTTATATGTAACCTTCAGGGCTGCTGACCGAAGGCCATGTGGCTGTTTGTCAGCCGGCGCAGACACGTTAGGCCAAAATGACCTCCTTCTGCGCTGTAGATTTCTTTTTTCTATGTTTCTATGTTTCTAATCACTTTAAATCTGTGCCCCCTGGTTGTTGACCCCTCTACTAAGGTCCTTCCTATCCACTTTATCTCGGCCCTTCATAATTGTATACACCTCAATAAGGTCTCCCCTCAGCCTTCTCTGTTCCAAAGAAAACAAACCCTGCCTATCCAAACTTTCCTCATAGCTAAAATTCTCCAATCCAGGCAACATCTTCGTAAATCTCCTCTGTACCCTCTCTAGTGCAATCACATCTTTTCTGTAATGTGGTGACCAGCACTACATGCAGTACTCTAGCAGTAGCCTAACTAGTATTTTATACAGTTCCAGGATAACCTCCTTGCTCTTGTATTCTGTGCCTCGGCTCATAAAGGCAAGTATTCCATATGCCTTCTTAATCACCTTATCTACCTGGCTTGCTACCTTGAGGGATCTATGGACATGCACTCCAAGGCCCCTTTGTTCCTCTACACTTCTCAGTGTCCTGCCATTTACTATGTATTCCCTTGCCTTGTTAGCCCTCCGCAAATGCATTACCTTACACTTCTCCGGATTAAATTCCATTTGCCATTGTTCTGCTCACCTGAGCAGTTCATTGATATCTTTCTGCAGTCTACAGCTTTCTTTTTCATTATCAACCACACAGCCAATTTCTAAATCAACTGCAAACTTTTTAAGCATACCCCTTACTTTCAAGTCAAAGTAATTGATATACATCACAAAAAGCAAGGGACTTAGTACTGAGTTCTGTGGAACCCCATTGGAAACAGCCTTCCAGTCACAAAAACACCCATTAACCATTACCCTTTGCTTTCTGTCTCTGAGTCAATTTTGGATCCAACTTGTCACTTTGCCTTGGATCCCTTGGGCTTTTACTTTTGTGAGCAGTCTGCAATGTGGGACCTTATCCAAAGCCTTGCTAAAATCCATATACACTATATCTAACACACTACCCTCATCAACCCTCCTTGTTATCTCCTCAAAAAATTCAATCAAGTTAGTCAGACACGACCTTCTCTTAATAAATCCATGCTGACTGTCCTTCATTAATCTGTGCTTTTCTAAATGAAGATGTATCCTGTCCCTCAGAATTATTTCCAATAATTTTCCCACCACTGAAATTAGGCTTGGCTGGCCTATAATTACTCAGTCTATCTCTTTGTCCCTTTTTAAACAAAGGTACAATGTTAGCAGTCCTCCAGTCTTCTGGCACCATACCTGTTGCCAGAGAGGATTGGAAAATGATGGTCAGAGCCTCTGCTATTTCCTCTTTTGATTCTCTTAAACGCCTGGGATACATTTCATCAGGGCCTGGGGATTTATCTACTTTCAAAGCTGCTAAACCTTTTAATACTTCCTCTCTTACTATGTTTATTTTATCTAATATTTCACACTCCTCCTCCCTGATGGCAATGTCTGCATCGCCCCTCTCTTTTGTGAAAACAGATGCAACGTATTCATTAATAACCATACCCACATCTTCCACCTCCACACACAGATTACCATTATTGTCTCTAATAGGGCCCACTCTTTCTTTTTTTCTCCTCTTGCTCTTAATGTATTTATAAAACAGCTTTGGGTTTTCCTTAATTTTACTTGGCAGCATTTTTTCTTGCTCTCTCTTTACTTTTCTAATTTCCTTTATAATTTCACCCCTGCACTTTCTATACCCTTCTAGGATTGCTGCAGTATTGAGCCCTAGGTATCTGTTATAAGCCTCCATTTTTTTCTTTATCCTACCCTTATGCCCCTTGGCATCCAGGGAGCTCTGGATTTATTCGTCCAGCTCTTTTTCTTTAAGGGAACATACTTGCTCTGTACCCTCAGGATCTATTCCTTGAATGCCTCCCATTGCTCTGACACTGATTTACCTTCAAGCAGCCTGTCCACTGTGGCTAAATCATCCTCTCAACTTATCAAAAATGGCTTTTCCCCAGTTGAGAATTTTTATTCCTGGTCTATCTTTGTCCTTTTCTATAATTACCCTAAATCTAACTGAATTATGATCATTAGCACCAAAATGCTCTCCCACTGATACCCCTTCCATCTGCCCAGCTACATTCCCTAAAACTAAGTCCAGAAACGCCCCTCTCTTGCTGGGCTTGTTACATACTGGCTAAAAAAGTTCTCCTGAATTCATTTTAGGAATTCTACACCCTTTATACCTTTCACACTAATTCTATCCCAGTTGATGCTGGTGTTATACCATTGCCAAATGCTTGTTATAAAGCTGCCAACGTGAATCTTATTGGAATTTGAGAGAACTGTCAAAAAGTGGTCTCAATCAGTCTAATTTGGTTTCACACTAGAGCCAACAAAATGATACTGGTGCATACCTTTCATTGTTTTATTTTTAATAAAAACAAGAATTCAAAGTAAAGCAGACTCCTGTACTACCATTCTGTTGTTGATGTCGCAACAGCTCTTGACTTTGGTAAAAATCTCACCAGCAGCCAAGGGAGTTGCACCATACACACAACTAAGCATTTATAAGCAGAGTTACTATGTGAATAAGTACAGTGTAAAGCCAGCATTAAAAGTAAACATTCCTATTTTTGACAGGAGTAACAGGATGTGAGGTTCAGCCAATTTCTGTTGAGAAGTCTGGCACATTTCTTTTAATTAAGTCCTACTTAAATGTTCTACTTCATGGATTTATTCCTGGTGAATTGACTTAATTAACATAAATTGTTTTCAGGAAGCCAGTGGCATAAAGATTGTTGGCTGCAATAGAAATTACTGCAATATTTTCAAAATAAATTCTTACCCTTGCAGATTTTAATCAAGTGTTATCTACTGACCCTAAAAACTCTTATGTACTTGCTTCTAAATAATACATGGCAGCCTTGCAAATTACCATTTTCATCATTCTAGTATTGCATCTAACATGATTTAAATAAAATATGCTTATGTGAGTGCTTTTGGAGCTCTCTGATGATGCTGAAGCCTTCAGTACTCCTGTTAGATGTGTCACATAAGATGCAATTCAGCCTATAATTTGTTAAGTGAGTTTCTAGTCAAGTCCATGCGTTGGGTAGAAATTCTGTTATCAGGTCAGGCACATCCTCACTGATGGGATGGAATATCAAAGAGTGAGATACACCTGAACTGCTCCCACTCACGTTTCTAGGAGTCATTTCAAGGTCAGCATTAGAGAAAGACCACTAGCAGGTTGCCACCTCTTCTTTTGGAGAATTGTGAATTGTACGAGCACGAACCTGTCCCAGTGTTGGCCTTGGCTCAGTGGTAGCTGTCTCACCTCTGAGTTAGAAGGTTGTGGGTTCAAAGACCCACTCCAGAGACTTGAGCACATAATTTAGGCTGACACTTCAGTTCAGTACTGACGGAGTGCTTGTTTGAGATGCCATTTTTCTTTTGTGACGTTTACCAAAATCCTATCAGTCTTCACAGGTGGACGTAAATGATCAGGTACTATTAGAAAAGGAGCAAGGGAGTTGTCCCAGTGTCCTGACCAACATTTATCCCTCGAATGACATAATTATAACAGATTATCTCATCATTTATCTCATAGCTGTTTGTGCGATCTTGCTGTGTACAAATTGACTGCCATGTTTGCCTATACAAGTGACTACACTTCAAAAGTACTTAATTGGCTCTGAAGTGCTTTGAGACATACTGAAGATGTGACTGGTGCTATATAAATGCAAGTTCTTTTTTTCCCTAGGATAACTGCATTGCACTTTATAAAAGGGAGGGTGCAGGTATTGCAGAATTATTGCCCTCCATCACAATTAATTTATCCTAGAAGCTCTTAATTAGTGTCCCAAATAATTCAGGAGGTATAATACTCAGGCGGCAAATGCAGCCGCACTATTTAAGAGGGGAGGGAGAGAGAAAACAGGGAACTACAGACCAGTTAGCCTGACATCAGTAGTAGGGAAAATGCTGGAATCTATTATTAAGGACATGGTAACAGGGCACGAAGAAAAGAATAATAGGATTGGACAGAGTCAATGCGGATTTATGAAAGGGAAATCATGTTTGACAAATCTGTTAGAGTTTTTTGAGATGGCAATGAGCAGAGTAGAAAAGGGGGAACCAGTGGATGTGATGTATTTGGATTTTCAGAAGGCATTCGATAAGGTGCCACATGGATTGAGGATTGGTTCATGGACAGAAAACAGAGAATAGGAATAAACAGGTCATTTTTGGGTCCGCAGACTAACTTGTGGGGTACCACAAGGATCAGTGCTTGGGCTTCAGCTATTCACAATCTATATCAATGATTTGGATGAGGGGAACAAATGTAATATATCCAAGTTTGCTGATGATACAAAGCTAGGTGGGAATGTAAGTTGTGAGGAGGATGCAAAGAGGCTTCAAGGGAATATCGGCAGGCTAAGTGAGTGGGCAAAAACATGGCAAATTGAATATAATGTGGAAAAATGTGAAGTTATCCACTATGGTTGGAAAAATAGAAAAGCAGAGTATTTTTTTAAATTGTGAAGGATTGGGAAATGGTATTCAGAGGGACCTGGGTGCCCTGGTACACTGAAAAGTTAACATGTAGGAACAGCAAGCAATTAAGAAAGCAAAAGGTATGTTGGCCTTTATTACATGAGGATTTGAGTATAAGAATAAAAATGTCTCACTGCAATTATATAGGGCCTTGGTGAGGCCACACCTGGAGTACAGTTTTAGTCTCCTTACCTAAGGAAGGATATACTTGCTATAGAGAGAGTGCAGCGAAGGTTCACCAGACTGATTCCTGGGCTGGGGGGATTGTCCTATGAGGAGAGATTGAGTAGAGTAGGCCTATATTCTCTAGAGTTTAGAAGAATGAGTGGTAATCTCATTGAAACATACAACATTCTTACAGTGCCTGACAGGGTAGATGCAGGGAGGATGTTTCCCTGGCTGGGGAATCTAGAACCAGGGGCTACAGTCTCAGAATAAGGGGTCAGGCATTTAGGACTGAGATGAGGAGACATTTCTTCACTCAGATCGTGGTGAATCTTTGGAATTCTCTACCCCAGAGAGCTATAGAGGCTCAATCGTTGAGTATATTCAAGACTGAGATCGATAGAATTTTGGATATTAAGAGAATCAAGGGATATGGGGATAGTACAAGAACATAAGAACATAAGAACATAAGAATTAGGAACAGGAGTAGGCCATCTAGCCCCTCGAGTCTGCTCCGCCATTCAATAAGATCATGGCTGATCTGGCCGTGGACTCAGCTCCACTTACCCGCCCGCTCCCCACAACCCTTAATTCCCTTATTGGTTAAAAATCTATCTATCTGTGACTTGAATACATTCAATGAGCTAGCCTCAACTGCTTCCTTGGGCAGAGAATTCCACAGATTCACAACCCTCTGGGGGAAGAAATTCCTTCTCAACTCGGTTTTAAATTGGCTCCCCCATATTTTGAGGCTGTGCCCCCTAGTTCTAGTCTCCCTGACCAGTGGAAACAACCTCTCTGCCTCTATCTTGTCTATCCCTTTCATTATTTTAAATGTTTCTATAAGATCACCCCTCATCCTTCTGAACTCCAATGAGTAAAGACCCAGTCAACTCAATCTATCATCATAAGGTAACCCCCTCATCTCCGGAATCAGCCTAGTGAATCGTCTCTGTACTCCCTCCAAAGTTAGTATATCCTTCCTTAAGTAAGGTGACCAAAACTGCACACAGTACTCCAGGTGTGGCCTCACCAATACCCTGTACAGTTGCAGCAGGACCTCCCTGCTTTTGTACTCCATCCCTCTCGCAATGAAGGCCAACATTCCATTCGCCTTCCTGATTACCTGTTGCACCTGCAAACTAACTTTTTGGGATTCATGCACAAGAACCCCCAGGTCCCTCTGCACTGCAGCATGTTGTAATTTCTCCCCATTCAAATAATATTCCCTTTTACTGTTTTTTTTCCCAAGGTGGATGACCTCATACTTTCCGACATTGTATTCCATCTGCCAAACCTTAGCCCATTCGCTTAACCTATCTAAATCTCTTTGCAGCCTCTCTGTGTCCTCTACACAACCCACTTTCCCACTAATCTTTGTGCCATCTGCAAATTTTGTCACACTATACTCTGTCCCCTCTTCCAGGTCATCTATGTATATTGTAAACAGTTGTGGTCCCAGCACCGATCCCTGTGGCACACCACTAACCACTGATTTCCAACCCGAAAAGGACCCATTTATCCCGACTCTCTGCTTTCTGTTCGCCAGCCAATTCTCTATCCATGGTAATACATTTCCACTGACTCCGCGTACCTTTATCTTCTGCAGTAACCTTTTGTGTGGCACCTTATCGAATGCCTTTTGAAAATCTAAATACACCACATCCATCGGTACACCTCAATCCACCATGCTCGTTATATCCTCAAAGAATTCCAGTAAATTAGTTAAACATGATTTCCCCTTCATGAATCCATGCTGCGTCTGCTTGATTGCACTATTCCTATCTAGATGTCCCACTATTTCTTCCTTAATGATAGTTTCAAGCATTTTCCCCACTACAGATGTTAAATTAACCGGCCTATAGTTACCTGCCTTTTGTCTGCCCCCTTTTTTAAACAGAGGCGTTACATTAGCTGCTTTCCAATCCGCTGGTACCTCCCCAGAGTCCAGAGAATTTTGATAGATTATAACGAATGCATCTGCTATAACTTCCGCCATCTCTTTTAATACCCTGGGGTGCATTTCATCAGGACCAGGGGACTTGTCTACCTTGACTCCCATTAGCCTGTCCAGCACTACCCCCCAAGTGATAGTGATTGTCTCAAGGTCCTCCTTTCCCACATTCCTGTGACCAGCAATTTCTGGCATGGTTTCTGTGTCTTCCACTGTGAAGACCGAAGCAAAATAATTGTTTAAGGTCTCAGCCATTTCCACATTTCCCATTATTAAATCCCCCTTCTCATCTTCTAAGGGACCAACATTTACTTTATTCAATCTTTTCCATTTTATATATCTGTAAAAGCTTTTACTATCCGTTTTTATATTTTGCGCAAGTTTACCTTCGAAATCTATCTTTCCTTTCTTTATTGCTTTTTTAGTCATTCTTTGCTGTCGTTTAAAATTTTCCCAATCTTCTATTTTCCCACTAATCTTGGCCACCTTATACGCATTGGTTTTTAATTTGATACTCTCCTTTATTTCCTTGGTTATCCACAGTTGGTTATTCCTTCTCTTACCGCCCTTCTTTTTCACTGGAATATATTTTTGTTGAGCACTATGAAAGAGCTCCTTAAAAGTCCTTCACTGTTCCTCAATTGTGCCACCGTTTAGTCTGTGTTTCCAGTCTACTTTAGCCAACTCTGCCCTCATCCTACTGTAGTCCCCTTTGTTTAAGCATAGTACGCTCGTTTGAGACACTACTTCCTCACCCTCAATCTGTATTACAAATTCAACCATACTGTGATCACTCATTCCGAGAGGATCTTTTACTCGGAGATCGTTTATTATTCCTGTCTCATTACACAGGACCAGATCTAAGATAGCTTGCTCCCTTGTAGGTTCTGTAACATACTGTTCTAAGAAACAATCCCGTATGCATTCTATTAATTCGTCCTCAGGCTACCCCGTGCGATTTGATTTGACCAATCGATATGTAGGTTAAAATCCCCCATGATTACTGCCGTTCCTTTTTCACATGCCTCCATTATTCCCTTGATTATTGCCCGCCGCACCGTGAAGTTATTATTTGGGGGCCTATAAACTACGCCCACCAGTGACTTTTTCTCCTTACTATCTCTAATCTCCACCCACAATGATTCAACATTTTGTTCATTAGAGCCAAACTGCCCTGATATCATCCTTTATTAACAGAGCTACCCCACCTCCTTTCCCTTCTTGTCTATCTTTCCGAATCGTCAGATACCCCTGTATGTTTAATTCCCAGTCTTGGCCACTCTGCAACCACGTTTCTGTAATAGCCACCAAATCATACCCATTTGTAATGATTTGTGCCGTCAACTCATTTACTTTATTTCGAATGCTGCGTGCGTTTAGGTAGAGTGTTTTAATACTAGTTTTTAACCCATGATTTTTAGTTTTGACCCCTCCTGCAGCCCCTTTACATTCAGTGGCCCTTTTTGTTTTTTGCCTTGGGTTTCTCTGCCCTCCACTTTTACTCATCTCCTTTCTGTCTTTTGCTTTTGTCTCCTTTTTGTTTCCCTCTGTCTCCCTGCATTGGTTCCCATCCCCCTGCCATATTAGTTTAACTTCTCCCCAACAGCACTAGCAAACACTCCCCCGAGGGCATTGGTTCCGGTCCTGCCTAGGTGCAGCCCGTCCGGTTTGTACTGGTCCCTCCTCCCCCAGAACCGGTTCCAATGACCCAGGAATTTGAATCCCTCCCTGCTGCACCACTGCTCAAGCCACGTATTCATCTGAGCTATCCTGCGATTCCTACTCTGACTAGCACGTGGCACTGGTAGCAATCCTGAGATTACTACTTTTGAGGTCCTACGTTTTAATTTAGCTCCTAGCTCCTTAAATTCGTCTCGTAGGACTTCATCCCTTTTTTTACCTATATCGTTGGTACCAATGTGCACCACGACAACTGGCTGTTCACCCTCCCTTTTCAGAATGTCCTGCACCTGCTCCGAGACATCCTTGACCCTTGCACCAGGGACACAACATACCATCCTGGAGTCTCGGTTGCGGCCGCAGAAATGCCTATGTATTTCCCTTACAATCGAATTCCCTATCACTATCGCTCTCCCACTCTTTTTTCTGCCCTCCTGTGCAGCAGAGCCAGCCACGGTGCCATGAACTTGGCTGCTGCTGCCCTCCCCTGATGAGTCATCGCCCTCAACAGTACTCAAAACGGTGTATCTGTTTTGCAGGGGGATGACCGCAGGGGACCCCTGCACTACCTTCCTTGCACTGCTCTTCCTGCTGGTCTTCCATTCCCTAGCTGGCTGTGGACCCTTCACCTGCGGTAAGACCAACTCACTAAACGTGCTATTCACATCATTCTCAGCATCGTGGATGCTCCAGAGTGAATCCACCCTCAGCTCCAATTCCGCAATGCGGTCTGTCAGGAGCTGGAGGCGGATACACTTCCTGCACACGCAGTCGTCAGGGACACCGGAAGTGTCCCTGAGTTCCCACATGGTACAGGAGGAGCATAACACGTGACCGAGCTCTCCTGCCATGACTTAACCCTTCGATACACTTAAATTGGCAACAACAATGCTAAAGTTTACTCACTGTTATAGAAGAGAAAAAAAACTACTCACCAATCAGCTGCCAATCACTTACCCCCTTGGCTGTGACATCATCTTTCTGTTTCTTTCTTGCCTTCTCCCTGTAGCTGCACAAGCACGTCTCTCGCCGATCCCGGACTCGCGCTGCTCCGAGCTTCTGCCTCCTCGAACTGCCTGACTCCCGCTGGCCTTTATAGGCCTCTCGCCGACCCCGGACTCACGCTGCTCCGAGCTCCCGCCTCCTTGACTGACTGCTCGAGCTGCCTGACTCCCGCTGGCCTTTATAGGCCTCTCGTCGACCCCGGACTCGCGCTGCTCCGAGCTCCCGCCTCCTTGACTGACTGCTCGAGCTGCCTGACTCCCGCTGGCCTTTATAGGCCTCTCGCCGACCCCGGACTCGCGCTGCTCCGAGCTCCCGCCTCCTCGACTGACTGAATGGAGTTGAGGTAAAAGATCAGCCATGATCTTATTGAATGGCAGAGAAGGCTCGAGGGGCAGAATGGCCTACTCGTGCTCCTATTTCTTATGTTATTCTGCAGCTAAGATGATCACAATAATACGCAATTCATTATGTAACCTTGCTGAAAAGGTCCTCACTGTATTTTTTCATGAATCAAGCATCTAAAGAGTTGTATTTAAACATAAACTAAATTAGATAATATAACACCAAACAGCGATTGACCAATTTGCCAATAGTACAGTCGTAGTCCAATTGGTATCTATATGGTAAAAATCTTTATTGTTGGCTGTTCTTCTCTCCCTCTCTTCCGCTTCTCATGTACAGTGCCTTCTGTCCTTAAGCCTGATCTTCCTTTAGAAACCAATGGGCTCATAAAATAATCCTGTTTTAATATTAAAATGTTATTCAATCATGTTAATTATTAAATATACTTTATACAATTAAAACAACAAATAAGCAGCAGCTTCCCTTTTCTAAAAGAAGGAATAGGCCCTTGTCGTTTTGAATCTCGTCATCTAATGTATAACCAATAAGACCTCACAATTGGAAATTGCAAGGCAAAGACCAAGGGCTCAATTTTGCCCAAGCCCATTTTTTGGCGTATTGCCAGAATTATGTCCGTTTTTCCAGAAATGCGGCAAAAATATTTGTCCAAAGTTTCCCTGGTGTATTTTTCAAATTTGGCATCGTGCAGCCTGTCCAGTCATCTTGGGGGGTGGAGTCTGCACCGAAAAAATTATAACACACCTTCTGCACATGCGTGAAAAAAAAGGATGTTTTTGACGTGATCCCAATGGGCGCATGTGCAGTACAGTGCCGGATCTGCAATCGGCCATTTTTAAAGAGCCAGTTGTGTGTGTGAGAATGTTGAGTACCGTGTGAGAGCATTGGAAAAATCCGAGCTGCAATACAAGATGCAACGTGGTGCAAGGACCAAGAATTTCTTACAGGATGAAGTGGAGGCACCAGTTACTGTGATTGAGAGCAGATGGCAGGAGCTGGACACCAGCAGAGCTCACATAAAAGTTCCACCCAAAGAAATGAAGAAACTTTGGAACCAAGTTGCAGAAGATTACTGTGCAATGGTGACCACCACGAGGTCTGGAGGCCAGTGTAAAATGAAATGGCAGGAACTTGGTCAAGTAGTTAGTGTAAGTAATATTTTCATTTATTCAATGGAATTGCAATTGTAAATGTGACCAGCTGTATATGTCCCACCCAGCAGAAAGACACATTCTTTAAAAAGTTGCATTTTCATCTTTGCAGAGGAAGGTGGCACATAACAGAAGGGAAAGAACTCGAACAGGAGGAGACCCGGCAAATCTGCACCCACTGACACCCTTGGAAGAAAGGGTCGCTGCTTTGATGGGTCCTGTCTGGAGAAAAGTAACCACCACTGCACAAGCTGGGCCCACACTCAAGGGACAGGGTAAGTCCTGCAAATTCCACAGTCTGGCTTTGCTAAATGTTAAATACTGCGCGGACTAGCCATGCTTTGGTTCCTGCGGATGTCTCCGTCAGCTACGCTTTGTAGTGACAAGGACCTGATGCAATGTACTATCATTCATCGTAGCCTTTCAAATCAACCTGCTGCCTGCGCTGTGTGAGCCTACTCATGCCACCCACCCTGCTGCTAACCGTTTGTCTGTGTTCTGTTCTATTTTGCAGAAATTGAGGCCAACCCTGACGATGCAGAAGAAGATTCAGACGAGGCGAGCCTGAAGAGGAGAACATCCTCGAATCCCAACCTCCAGATCAAGAGCATGGGGGTGATATGAAGGGGGAGGGGATGGAGATGGATGAAGCCCCCACTGTTTTACTGACTTTGGAGGAGATGTAGGTGCACTCATTGAGATGCCAGCCTCTTCCGTGACTAATGGTTTGAGTGTTGGTGGGACATTTCATGGTTTTGTACCGTCTGAGGCTGCAAGTTCCAATGGTGTGGTGCAGCGAGGCACACCCAGGGCCCCACCATCTGAGACTGTGGGTCCCAGTGGTGTCGTGCAGCGAGGCACACCCAGGGCCCCACCTTCCGAGGCTGCGGGATCCCAGTGGTGGGGTGTAGCGAGGCACACCCAGGGTGAGGAGGGGAAGGAGAGCTCTACAGCGCTCTCCTGAGTTGCAGGATCTAACAGATGTGGTTCAGATGATGGCAATGAGTGCGGAGAGCATTGACCTTACGCGATCACTCCTGGACACCAAGAGTGGGATGGGTGATGAGGTAGTGGGACTGTCGGGAGATGTAACAGCAATCTCACGATAAATGGGAACGATGTTCGGGACCATGAGTGAGGGAATATCTCAGTCAGCTGAAACCATCTCAGTGACCATGAGGGAGGGAATGTCACAGGAAGCTGATGTGCTGTCAGTGAATATCAGGGAGGGAATGTCAGAGATGGTGCAAACACGTTCATTGAACATGGACAAGGGAATGTCAGAGGTAGTTGAAACCGTTTTGCTCAACATGAGGGAGGGAACGTTGCAGGTTGTTGAGACATTGTCAGGGCGCATGAGAGACGGACGGCATGTCAGAGTTAGCTGCTGCAATAAGGGAACACGCCCAGACCCCACGCCCATTGACAGAAACAACTGCCACTCCCACTCCAATCCCCAGACCAGCCTCTGAAGAGCCCTAAACCGAGCCCTCCACACTGCCACCTGGGCCCTCCACATTGCTGCCTGGGCTCTCCACATTGTCGCCTGCCGACCCCCACCTTCAACAGGTGCGCACTACCCGAGATCTTAGAAAGAATAAGCTTGGTACCAACCCCAGAAACACTGCGCCACCGCCTGCGGGCAGGGGTGGTGGAGTCACCAAGAGCAAGCGGGTGGTCTTAGACTAAGGTGCAAGAGAGATAGGTGCAGCCTTTCTTTGCTGCTGCTGTTGTTGTTGTTATTGTTACTGTTGTTGTAAAGTCCTTACTCTACAGCATGAAACCACATGAGGCACATTCCAGGGACAAGGCCACTCTGTGACCTTAACTCTTTATTACAGGACTCCAGAAGTGATGACCCTGCATGGGACTGTGTGATCAGGTAAGGAGTATCTCCCACAAGGTCACCCCCTGTGGTCAAGGTATGCATCTAAGTTGAGTGTATACAGTAATACAGTGGTGTTACGTTGTAGTTACAAACATGACATCACCTTCCCCCCTCCCAAAGTCTTACTGGGATCATAGGTTTAGTCTTTCAGGTGGTCTACGCTCCTTTGTGGAGCGCCGCAGTTGGGGCTCTGGTTGTTGGACACTGATGTGAGTGTCTGTCACCTGTGGTAATTCCGGCCTGTCCGGGCTGACCTCAGGAACTGTACATTCTTCTGATTGCTCTTGTTGCTCGTTCGATGGCAGTAGTGTGAGCTCCATCTCATGGTCTTTTTCAGGTTCCTCCGTGTCCATGCTGAACCTTTTTTTTACTTGGTCCAGATGCTTACGGCATATCTGGCCATTGTTGAGTTTTACCACGAGGACCCTATTCCCCTCTTTGTCAATTACAGTACCCTCAAGCCATTTGGGCCCCATGGCGTGATTGAGGATGAATACAGGATCATTTATTTCTATACATCTCCCCCTTGAGGTACTCGTTTTGTGACTTGCGCTTGCCCTCAACTATGTCGGTCAGGACTGGGTGGATGAGGGACAACCGAGTTTTGAGTGTCCGTTTTATGAGTAGCTCTGCGGGCGGAACCCCCGTGAGCGAGTGCGGGCGGGATCTATAGGCCAGCAGGAAGTGCAATAGGTGGCATTGTAGGGAGGGTCCTTGAATTCTGAGCATGCCTTGCTCAATGATTTGGACTGCCCGTTCCACCTGGCCATTGGAGGCCGGCTTGAACGGCGCAGTCCTGACGTGGTTGATGCCATTGCCCGACATAAACTCCCGGAATTCATAGCTCATGAAACATGGGCCATTATCATTAACCAGGATGTCCGGCAAACCATGGGTTGCAAAGATCGCACGTAGGCTTTCCACGGTGGTGGATGACGTGCATGAATTCAGGATGATGCACTCGATCCATTTCGAGTACATGTCTACCACAATAAGGAACATCTTCCCCATGAACGGGCCCGCATAGTCAACATGAATGCGTGACCATGGCTTGGTGGGCCAGGGCCACGGGCGGAGCGGGGCCTCCCTGGGGGCATTACCCAGCTGGGCACAGGTCGTGCACCTGCGAACACAGTGTTCCAGGTCTGAGTCAATTCCAGGCCATCAAACGTGTGACCAGGCAATGGCCTTCATCATCACAATGTTTGGTGCTCGCTGTGGAGTTCCCTGATGAATGCCTCCCTTGTCCTTCTGGGGCATAACTACCCGGCTGCCCCATAGTAGGCAGTCAGCTTGGATGGAGAGCTCATCCATCCGTCTGTGGAATGGTCTGACCTCCTCAGGGCATGCTCCATGTGCGGGCGCCCAATCCCCAGTCAGGACACATTTCTTAATCAGGATAGGAGGGGATCTCTGTTTGTCCAGATTTTGATCTGGCG
Organism: Pristiophorus japonicus; assembly: GCF_044704955.1. Taxonomy (NCBI): domain Eukaryota; kingdom Metazoa; phylum Chordata; class Chondrichthyes; family Pristiophoridae; genus Pristiophorus; species Pristiophorus japonicus. The sequence goes on from NC_091981.1 coordinate 221,886,578, forward strand.
GGCAGTGATGGGGGAGCCTGCACTGTCAAAGGCATCGACAGCCATGATCATCTCAGTGCTTTGCACAGCCGCCCCCTCGGTGGTGGCCAGTGGCAGCCTGCTGAGCGCGTCAGTGCAGTTTTCAGTGCCGGGCCGGTGCCGGATGGAGTAGTCATAAGCAGCCAGCATGAGAGCCCACCCCTGTATGCGAGCTGATGCGTTAGCATTGACAGCCTTGCTGTCTGACAACAGGGATGTGAGTGGCTTGTGGTCCGTCTCTAATTCAAACTTCCTACCGAAGAGGTACTAATGCATTTTTTTACAACATAAACACATGCAAACGCTTCCTTCTCGGCCAACCCATATCCCCGTTCTGCTTGAGAGAGTGACCTGGAGGCATAAGCCACAGGTTGTAGCTGACCCTCAGTATTACCCTGCTGCAACACGCAACCAACCCCATAGGACGATGCATCACATGTCAGAACAAAACGTTTACAGGGGTCGTACAGGGTCAACAACTTGTTTGAACAAAGTAGGTTTGGTGTCCGATCAAAAGCCCGTTCCTGACAAACCCCCCAAAACCAATCGCAACCCTTACACAGGAGCACGTGTAGCAGCTCTAACAACGTGCTCAAGTTCGGCAAAAAGTTCCCGAAATAGTTCAACAGTCCCAGGAATGAACGCAGCTCTGATGTGTTGCAGGGCCTGGGTGCTCGTTGAATCGCCTCTGTTTTGGATTCGGTGGGCCGAATCCCATCTGCAGCAACCCTCCTGCCCAGAAACTCAACCTCAGGAGTTAAAAACATGCATTTAGACGTCTTGAGTCGCAGGCCTACCCGGTCCAGTCGGAGTAGCACCTCCTCCAGGTTGTGGAGGTGTTCCTCGGTGTCTCGACCCGTGAAGAGGATGTCGTCCTGGAATCATTCCCAGAATGGATTTAAGCAGGCTTTCCATGTTATGTTGAAAAATCGCGGCTGCTGATTGAATGCCAAACAGGCACCTGTCCCTTTTGCGTGGTGATAGTGGTCAGTAGTTTACATTCGTCGGCCAGTTCCTGGGTCATATAGGCTGAGGTGAGGTCCAACTTGGTGAACAGCTTGCCTCCTGCCAGCGTGGCGAAGAGGTCCTCCGCTCTCAGAAGCGGGTGTTGATCTTGTAGGGACACCCGATTTATGGTGGCTTTGTAGTCGCCACAGATCCTGACAGAGCCATCCGCTTTTAGGACTGGAATGATGAGGCTCGCCCAGTCACTGAATTCAACAGCCGAGATGATGCCTTCTCTCAACAGCTGGTTCAATTCGCTCTCGATTTTTTCCTTCATCACATACAGCACCGCTCTGGCTTTGTGGTGCACTGGCCTGGCGTCCGGGGTGATGCGTATCACTACTTTAGTGCCTTTGAAAGTCCCGACGCCCGGTTGGAATAGTGACTTGAATTGTTGTCAGCATGGATTTGTGAAAGGGAAATCATGCTTGACAAATCTTCTGGAATTTTTTGAGGATGTTTCCAGTAGAGTGGACAAGGGAGAACCAGTTGATGTGGTATATTTGGACTTTCAGAAGGCGTTCGACAAGGTCCCACACAAGAGATTGATGTGCAAAGTTAAAGCACATGGGATTGGGGGTAGTGTGCTGACGTGGATTGAGAACTGGTTGTCAGACAGGAAGCAAAGAGTAGGAGTAAATGGGTACTTTTCAGAATGGCAGGCAGTGACTAGTGAGGTACCGCAAGGTTCTGTGCAGGGGCCCCAGCTGTTTACACTGTACATTAATGATTTAGATGAGGGGATTAAATGTAGTATCTCCAAATTTGCGGATGACACTAAGTTGGGTGGCAGTGTGAGCTGCGAGGAGGATGCTGTGAGGCTGCAGAGCGACTTGGATAGGTTAGGTGAGTGGGCAAATGCATGGCAGATGAAGTATAATGTGGATAAATGTGAGGTTATCCACTTTGGTGGTAAAAACAGAGAGACAGACTATTATCTGAATGGTGACAGATTAGGAAAAGGGGAGGTGCAAAGAGACCTGGGTGTCATGGTACATCAGTCATTGAAGGTTGGCATGCAGGTGCAGCAGGCGGTTAAGAAAGCAAATGGCATGTTGGCCTTCATAGCAAGGGGATTTGAGTACAGGGGCAGGGAGGTGTTGCTACAGTTGTACAGGGCATTGGTGAGGCCACACCTGGAGTATTGTGTACAGTTTTGGTCTCCTAACCTGAGGAAGGACATTCTTGCTATTGAGGGAGTGCAGCGAAGGTTCACCAGACTGATTCCCGGGATGGCGGGACTGACCTATCAAGAAAGACTGGATCAACTGGGCTTGTATTCACTGGAGTTCAGAAGAATGAGAGGGGACCTCATAGAAACATTTAAAATTCTGATGGGGTTAGACAGGTTAAATGCAGGAAGAATGTTCCCAATGTTGGGGAAGTCCAGAACCAGAGGTCACAGTCTAAGGATAAGGGGTAAGCCATTTAGGACCGAGATGCGGAGGAACTTCTTCACCCAGAGAGTGGTGAACCTGTGGAATTCTCTACCACAGAAAGTTGTTGAGGCCAATTCACTAAATATATTCAAAAAGGAGTTAGATGAGGTCCTTACTACTAGAGGGATCAAGGGGTATGGCGAGAAAGCAGGAATGGGGTACTGAAGTTGAATGTTCAGCCATGAACTCATTGAATGGCGGTGCAGGCTAGAAGGGCCGAATGGCCTACTCCTGCACCTATTTTCTATGTTTCTATGTTTCTATGAACTTCGCTCCACCGAGGACATTGCGTGAACATCCCCCCATTTCAAGTTCATCTCGGCTAACCAGCTCCTCCCCAACAGTGCGGGACCATTGCCTGGGACAATCCAGAGTGGCAGCCGGTTCACTAATCCATTGTGTGTGACAGCCATCATTGCACTGCCTAGCACCGCAATGATTTCTTTGCTGTAAGTCCGTAATTGTGTCTCAATACGTTCTAATTTGGGTCTACTGGCTTTAAATGGCCATAGCTTTTCAAATTGCTGAACGCCCATGAGTGATTGGCTAGTCCCAGTGTCCAGCTCCATGCGTACTGGGATGCCATTCAACAAAACCCTCATCATCATTGGTGGCATTTGGTGTATGAACTGTGAATATTCGCCACATGGACCCGCTGAACCTCGGCGTCCATCGATTTGCCCCAAAAGTCATCCTGCCTCAAAGGACCCTCTTCTGGTCCATCTGCCTCATATATTAGTCTGGTTGCAGGTTTTCTGCACATTCGAACTAAATGGCCACTGAGATTGCAGACTCTGCAGACAAATTGTTGGAATCTGCAGGATCTGGCTGAGTGTTTTCCCCCACACCTCCAGCATGAGTTAAAGTTTCCATTGTTGGGGACAAAGGGACTATGGCCAGGAATTCCACACTGACTGTCCCTTTGACTGCTCTTAAGTACCCTATTAGTGGGTGTCAATGGCCCCATCCCGGGCCGCATTGTCCACTGTGATGGCGTGAATGTTTGTTCAGCCTGTCATTATCTCTGTTGAGGTCCTGCTCTGGGATCTATTGCTACCTGGTAAATGTCGGACTGCCCCTGCCTGCCTGTGGGGCTCTGAGCAGCATTGATGAGGTTGATCCATCGCTGCGTTAGAGGCAGAATTGCGCACGTAAATCATTTTTGTCTCTTCCTCCCCCGCCATGAAAGTTTGAGCTAACAACACTGCCGCTTCCAAGTTCAAGTCCTTGGTCTCAATTGATTTGCGGAAAATTCTCGCATGACCGAAACCCTCAATAAAGAAGTCCCTTAGCATCTCCCCCCTGCCGGCGTCTGTGAACTTACAGAGGCTGGCCAAACGCCGGAGGTCCGCTACAAAGTCCGGTATGCTCTGTCCTTCACGACGTCGGTGGGTGTAGAATCTGTGTCGAGCCATGTGTATGCTGCTCGCCGGTTTGAGGTGCTCCCCAATTAATTTGCTAAGCTCTTCAAAGGTTTTGTCTAACTGCTTTTCGGGTGCCAGTAAGTACTTTATGAGCGCAGAAGTCTTTGGCCCGCAGCTGGTCAGGAGATGAGTCCGTCACTTGTCGGCCGCTGCATCCCCCCAGACAGTCTTTAGTAACAAAGCTTTGCTGAAGTGTCTCGACAAAATCGTCCCAGTCTTCCCCAACACAGTACCATTCCTCTGTGCTACCGGTGGCCATTCTCATGGGTCGTGAATTCCTGTTTCTCGTCGCCAATGTAAAGTCCTTACTCTACAGCATGAAACTACACGAGGCACATTCCAGGGACAAGGCCACTCTGTGACCTTAACTCTTTATTACAGGACTCCAGAAGTGATGACCCTGCGTGGGACCTCCCTTTATATACCTGTCAGGTAAGGAGTGTCTCCCACAAGTTCACCCCTTGTGGTCAAGGTGTGCATCTAAGTTGAGTGTATACAGTAATACAGTGGTGTTACATTGTAGTTACAAACATGACAATTGTAATTGTTGTTCTCAAATTAAAAGATTTTTGTAAGTTATGTAAATTTACAAGTTTAAAAGTTTTTAAGTGATCTTAGAGTTTGTAACTAATTATAACTGAAAACTTTAAAGTTTGATACAAGAATAATTTTATTAAAATTAAGTTAAGTACAAAGAACTGTTTGTTAAACTTTTGAATAAAAATATATTTTACATTAAAACTGAATCATTTACATTATTTGTTCCATTATTAACACAACTTTTGGAACTGAAGAAGAATCATTTTCATTATTTATTCGATTATTAACACAACTTCTTTCAGTAAACAAGAATCATTTCCATCATTAGTTCCATTAACACAACACAACATTACGGAACAGGTCCAAACAGTATACATGGTTCAGGCAGCAAAGCATTCACGGATGAGCTGCTGGTGCAAGGCTTGAGCAATCTTTAAAGGGGCACGACGGCTCGCCCTTCTCTGCTGCCGTTCTCTGGGTTCAGGTACTTGCATGGTTTCTTCGTCATTGTCCTCCTGCTCGTTATCTGCATCTTCCTCATCTTGATCATCAGCCACTCTCACTTCAGGTGGGTCTTCTCCTACCAGCTGCTGCTGCCCCATGATGGCTATGTTATGCTGCATGCAGCACACAACAGTGAACTGACCGACAATCTCAGGAGAGTAGAGCAAGTAGCCTCCGGAATGGTCCAGGCTATGCTGTTTCAACTTACCAATGGTCCTCTCCATGATGCTGCGCATTGCAATGTGCGACATGCTGTATTCCCAGTCAGCTTCCGTCCGGGTTACACGTAGGAGCGTCATGAACCAGGTGGCGAGGCCTTACCCTTTGTCTCCCAGTAGCCAGATCTGCCCTTCTGGCTGCTGCTGAAACATGGCAGGTATAACGCTCTCACGTAGGATGAACTCATCACGGGTGCTCCCAGGGTAACTTGCATTGACTGACATGATGCGATGCATGTCGTCACACAGGAGCTGTACATTAATGAAGTGGAAGCCTGTTGTGTTCCTGTATATCTCTGAATCCTCCACAGGTGCTCACAAGGCAATGTGGCTACAATCAATGCAGCCCTGTACCTTTGGGAAGCCAGCAATCCTTGAGCAGCCCACAGCCCTGTCGCACATTGCCTAGCCAGTCATGGGGAACTTTATGCATTCATTCCTCCGGGCATATAGTAAAGCAGTCACCTGTCGAATGCTGACATGTGTTGCATGTTGAGAAATGGCGCACATATCCCCAGTTGTAGCTTGAAATGATCCGGAGGCATAGAAAGACATTTTAGGGTGCAGGTCTGCTTTCACAATCACACAGATCTCAGTTACAACTTCTTTGCGGAAATGCAGCCTTCTGCATCCCTCAGGTGCAGGTACGAATGCCTGTCTCGATATAAGCGAGGTGGGTAAGGCCTCCTGCCTAGCACCTTATGGGCTCTGAGCTTCCTCATGCGATGACATCGAATCATTTGTCTCCTCTGTAGCACCATCATGCAGAAGGCTCACACAAAGTGTGGCATTGTCAATGTTATATATGTAAACCTGTATATACCTTGTGTAGCCACCAGAGGGCTCATCCCCTGGAATCCCAAGGGATCCCACAATCCCTTGGTAGTAGAGGTACTTAAAGAGGCCTCACAGGCTGGCGAGGTGCTCTGGAGACCTGCAATAAAAGACTATGGTCACACTTTACTTTGAGCTCACAGTATCTAGTCAGACTCTTTATTCATACATAACAACTGGCGACGAGATGCAGAGGACAAACCCAACGATGCTGAGAACAGTGGGCATCCTGGAGAAATTTTTGGAGGGAGATGATTGGGAAACCTTCGTGGAGCGACTCGACCAATACTTCGTGGCCAACGAGTTGGAAGGAGAAGCGAACGCTGCCAAACGAAGGGCGATTCTTGTCACCGTCTGTGGGGCACCAACGTCTGGCCTCATGAAAAATCTGCTTGCTCCAGCGAAATCCACAGAGAAATCATACGATGATTTGTGCACACTAGTCTGGGAGCATCTGAACCTGAAGGAAAGCGTTCTGATGGCGAAATACCGGTTCTACACCTACAAAAGGTCTGAAGGCCAGAAAGTGGCGAGCTATGTCACCGAGCTGAGACGCCTCGCAGGAAATTGCGAATTTGAAGGACATTTGGAGCACATGTTCAGAGACTTCTTCGTACTTGGCATTGGCCATGAAGTGATACTTCACAAACTTTTGACTGTAGAGACCCCAACCTTGAGTAAAGCCATAGCGATAGCCCAGGCGTTCATTGCCACCTGTGACAATACTAAGCAAATCTCTCAGCACATGAGTGCTGCTACAAGTACTGTGAACAAAGTGATGTTGTTTTCAAATCGCAACGTACAGGGCAGGCCCCACATGCCTGCAGCTGCATGGCCGCAGATGCCTCAGAGTCCATCATCAAGGGTGATGAATGCAAGGCCGTTAACATCTTGTTGGTGCTGCGGGTGTGATCATCATTTCTGTTGTGTATCTGTAAAGCATGCACTCCCATGTTCCGCCACCAGGGAGTGCATCCGCTGAAGTCCCAAGGGATCCCAGCATCCCTTGAGAGCACTGTATATAAGCTGGCCCCTAAGGCCTGTTCCTCACTCTGTAGTGTCTTAATAAGGACTGATGTCACTCTTACTTTAACCTCCCTGTGTGCAGTCTCATTTGTGTTAGGAACACAATAACTGGCGACGAGTATACGAATCCAACGCAAAGATGCAGCAAACTGTGGGCATCCTGGAGAAGTTCTCGGAGGGTGAGGACTGGGAAGCCTTTGTTGAACGGCTAGACCAGTACTTTGTAGCTAACAAGTTGGACGGAGAAGAAAGCGCTGCAAAAAGGAGAGCGGTCCTCCTCACGGTCTGCGAGGCACCAACCTACAGCCTCATGAAGAATCTTCTGGCTCCGGTGAAACCCACAGATAAGCCGTATGAGGAGCTGTGTACACTGGTTTGGGAGCATCTTAACCCAAGGGAGAGCGTGCTGATGGCGAGGTACTGGTTCGACACGTGCCCGCGATCTGAAGGTCAGGAAGTGGCGAGCTATGTCGCCGAGCTAAGGCGACTTGCAGGACAATGTGAGTTTGATGACTACCTGGAGCAGATGCTCAGAGACTTTTTTGTACTGGGCATTGGCCATGAGACCATCCTATGAAAACTTTTGACGGTAGAGACACCGATCCTCAGTAAGGCCATTGCGATAGCACAGGCGTTTATGTCCACCAATGATAACACCAAACAAATCTTTCAGCAAACAAGTGCTAGCAATGTTCATAAATTAACCAGAACTGGGTTTGTGAGCAGAAATGTACAGGGCAGAAACCACGAGTCTGCAACTGCCAGCAGGCCTCAGATGACCCAGATGACTCAGAGTCCCTAACAAAGGATGAAAGCAAGGCAATTCACACCTTGTTGGCGTTGTGGAGGCTTCCATTCAGCCTATTCATGCCGCTTCAAAGGGTATGTTTGCAAGAGCTGTGGAACAATGGGGCACCTCCAACGAGCTTGCAGACGAGCTGCAAGCTCTGCAAAACCTGCTAATCACCACGTGGCAGAGGAAGATTGGTCCATGGTGGATCAAAGCAATTTCGAGCCTCAGAGAGAGGAGGCAGATGTTGAAATTCACAGGGTGCACACATTTTCGACGAAATGTCCACCTATAATACTAAATGTAAAATTGAATACCTTACCCGTAGCCATGGAACTGGACACTGGCGCTAGCCAATCCATCATGAGTTAAAAAGATGTTTGAGAGACTGTGGTGCAACAAGGCACTCAGACCAGCCCTGAGCCCCATCCACACGAAACTGAGAACGTACACCAAAGAGCTCATCACTGTCCTGGGCAGCACCATGGTCAAGGTCACCTACGTGGGCACAGTGCACGAACTGCCACTCTGGATTGTCCTGGGCGATGGCCCCACACTGCTTGGAAGGAGCTGGCTGGGCAAAATCCACTGGAACTGGGTTGACATCCGAGCGCTATCACATGTCGATGAGGCCTCATGTACCCAGGTTCTTAACAAATTTCCTTCCCTTTTTGAGCCAGGCATTGGAAATTTTTCTGGGGTGAAGGTGCGGATGCACTTGGTCCCAGAGGCATGACCCATTCACCACAAGGCGCGAGCGATACCTCACATGATGAGGAAGAGAATGGAAATCGAGCTGGACAGGCTGCAACGCGAGGGCATCATATCCCCAGTGGAATTCAGCGAGTGGGCCAGCCCGATTGTTCCAGTACTCAAAAGGGATGGCACGGTCAGGATTTGCGGCGATTATAAAGTAACTATTAATCGGACCAATTTGCCCCGCTGGCAGGAGGCAAGACGTTCACCAAGCTCGACCTGACTTCGGCCTATATGACGCAGGAGCTGGAGGAGTCTTCGAAGGGCCTCACCTGCATCAACACACACAAGGGACTGTTCATCTACAACAGATGCGCGTTTGGAATTTGGTCAGCTGAAGCGATCTTCTAGAGAAACATGGAGAGCCTACTCAAGTCGGTACCACACACGGTGGTTTTTCAGGACGACATATTGATCACAGTTCGGGACACCGTCGAGCACCTACAAAACCTGGAGGAGGACCTCCTGCGACTGGTTGCGGCTGAAGAGGTCGAAATGTGTCTTCATGGCAACAGAAGTGGAGTTTTTGGGGAGAAAGATCGCGGCGGATGGCATTTGGCCCACTAACGCCAAGACAGAGGCTATCAGGAATGTGCCCAGGCCACAGAAAGTCACGGAGCTGCGGTCGTTTCTGGGACTCCTCAACTATTTTGGTAACTTCCTACCGGGGTTAAGCACCCTCTTAGAGTCCTTACATGTGTTATTGCGTAAAGGTGAGAACTGGGTATGGGGAAAAAAACCAAGTAATTGCTTTTGAGAAAGCCAGAAACATTTTATGCTCTAACAAGCTGCTTGTATTGTATAACCCGTGTAGAAGACTTGTACTAGTATGTGATGCGTCGTCGTATGGAGTCGGTTGTGTATTACAACAAGCTAACGTTGCGGGGAAGTTGCAACCTGGTGCCTATGCCTCCAGGAGCTTGTCTAAGACCGAGAGGGCCTACAGCATGATTGAGAAAGAGGCATTAGCGTGTGTGTTCGGGGTAAAGAAAATGCATCAGTACCTGTTTGGCCTCAAATTTGAGCTGGAAACCAATCACAAGCTCCTCATATCCCTGTTCGCTGAAAACAAGGGGATAAATACTAATGCCTCAGCCCGCATACAAAGGTGGGCACTCGCGCTATCAGCGTATAACTATACATCCGCCATAGGCCAGGCACTGAGACCTGTGCGGATGCTCTCAGTCGGCTACCATTGCCCACCACGGGGGTGGAAATGGCGCAGCCTGCAAACTTGTTGATGGTGGCGCAGCCCGCAGACTTGTTGATGGTCATGGAAGCATTTGAAAATGATAAATCATCTGTCACGGCCCGCCAGATTAGGACTTGGACCAGCCAAGATCCTCTGCTGTCCCTAGGAAAAAACTGTGTACTGCATGTGAGCTGGGCCAGCATCCCTGTTGAAATGCAAGAGCTAATCAAGCCGTTCCAGTGGCGAAAGGCCGAGCTGTCCATTCAGGCAGACTGCCTGTCGTGGGATAACTGCGTAGTGCTACCCAAAAAGAGCATGGAGATGTTCATCTCGGATCTCCACATCACACACCCGGGTATAGTAATGATGAAAGCGATAGCCAGATCCCACGTGTGGTGGCGCGGTATCGACTCTGACTTAGAATCCTGTGTACGGCAATGCAGCGTGTGTGCTCAGTTGAGCAACATGCCCAGAGAGGCACCACTAAGTTTGTGGTTCTGGCCCTCCAGACCATGGTCGAGGATCCATGTCGACTATGCGGGCCCGTTTCTCGGTAAAATGTTCCTGGTGTTGGTAGATGCCTTTTCAAAATGGATTGAGTGTGAAATAATGTCGGGAAGCATCGCCACCGCCACCATTCGAACCCTGATGGCCATGTTTGCTACCCACGGCCTGCCTGACATACTGGTCAGTGACAACGGGCCATGTTTCACCAGTGCTGAATTTAATGAATTCATGACCCGCAATGGGATCAAACATGTCACCTCGGCCCCGTTTAAACCAGCCTCCAATGGGCAGGCAGAGCGGCAGTACAAACAATCAAACAGAGCCTTAAACGAGTCACAGAAGGCTCACTCCAAACCCGCCTGTCCCGAGTACTGCTCAGCTACCGCACGAGACCCCACTCGCTCACAGGGGTTCCCCCAGCTGAGCTACTCATGAAAAGGACATTTAAAACCAGACTCTCGCTGGTTCACCCCAACCTGCATGATCAGGTAGAGGGCAGGCGGCAGCAACAAAATGTAAATGATGGTCGCGCCACTGTGTCATGGGAAATTGATCTGAATGACCCTGTGTATGTGCTAAACTATTGACATGGTCCCAAGTGGATCGCGGGCACGGTGATAGCTAAAGAAGGGAGTAGGGTGTTTGTAGTCAAACTAGACAACGGACAAATTTGCAGAAAGCACCTGGACCAAACGAGGCTGCGGTTCACAGACTGCCCTGAACAACCCACAGCAGACACCACCTTTTACGAGCCCACAACACACACCCAAAGGATCAACGACACCACCCCGGACCAGGAAATTGAACCCATCACGCCCAACAGCCCAGCAAGGCCAGGCTCACCCAGCAGCCCTGCAGGGCCATCAACACACCAGTCCAGCGAGGGCACGGTGAACACACCAGAACAGACATTTGTACCGAGCCGGTCCACCAGGGAAAGAAAGGCTCCCGACTGCCTCACCTTGTAAATAGTTTTCACTTTGACTTTGGGGGGGCGTGATGTTGTGTATCTGTAAAGCATGCGCTCCCATGTTCCACCACCAGGGAGTGCATCCCCTGAAGCCCCAAGGGATCCCAGCATCCCTTTGGAGCACTGTATATAAGCCGGCCCCTAAGGCCTGTTCCTCACTCTGGAGTGTCTTATTAAAGACTGCGGTCACTGTTACTTTAACCTCCCTGTGTGCAGTCTCATCTGTGTTAGGAACACAATCATTTCCATTCATGCCGCTTCAAAGAGAACGTTTGCAAGGGCTGTGGAACAATGGGACCACCTCCAACATATGTGCAGGCGAGCTGCAAACCCTGTTAATCCTGCAAACCACCATGTTGCAGAGGAGGACAGATCCAAGGCAGATCACGACGATCCAGAGCCTCAGACCGAGGAGGCAGAGGTATATCGGGTGCACACATTTACCACAAAGTGTCCCCCGATAATGCTGAAGGTTGAATTAAATGGACTCCCGGTGTCAATGGAGCTGCACACGAGCGCGAGCCAGTCCATTATGAGCAAAAAGACTTTCGATAAATTGTGGTACAGCAAGGCCTCAAGGCCAGTCCTGACTCCCATTCGCACGAAACCGAGAACTTACACAAAGGAACTGATACCCGTTATCGGCAGTGCTACTGTAAAGTTCTCCCTTGAAGGAGCGGGGCACAAGCTACAACTGTGTATGGTACCGGGTGATGGTCCCATGCTGCTTGGCAGGAGCTGGCTGGGAAAGATATGCTGGAACTGGGACGACGTCTGAGCACACTCGTCCGCTGACAACACTTCGTGTGCCCAGGTCTTATCGAACAAGACATTGGGAAGTTCCAGGGAGAAAAAGTGCAGATCCACCTAATTCCGGGGGTGCGACCCATCCATCACAAGGCGAGAGCAGTACCGTACATGATGAGAGAGAGGGTGGAGATCGAGCTGGACCGGCTGCAACGAGCGGGCATCATTTTGCCGATCGAATTCAATGAGTGGGCCAGTCCGATTGTTCCAGTCGTCAAAGGAGATGGCACCGTCAGAATCTGTGGTGATTACAAAGTTTCTCCCTGCAGGATCAATACCTACTACCAAAGACTGATGACGTTTTTGCGACGCTGGCGGGAGGAAAGATGTTTACGAAGCTGGACTTGACATCGGCCTACATGACGCAGGAGCTGGAGGAATCATCGAAGGGCCTCACCTGCATCAACATGCACAAAGGTCTCTTCATTTACAACAGATGCCCATTTGGGATTCGATCAGCCACGGTGATATTCCAGAGAAACATGGAAAGCTTACTGAAGTCGGTCCCGTGCACGATGGTCTTCCAGGATGACATCGTGGTTACAGGTCGGGACACAGTTGAACATCTGCAGAATCTGGAGGAGGTTCTTAGTTGACACAACCGCGTGGGGCTAAGGTTAAAACGGTCAAAGTGCATTTTCCTGGCGCCTGAAGTGGAGTTCCTGGGGAGAAGAATCGCGGCGGACGGCATCAGACCCACCGATTCGAAGACGGAGGCAATCAAGAATACACCAAGCCCACAGAACGTGACAGAGCTGCGGTCGTTTCAAGGACTACTTTGGTAACTTTTTACTGGGTCTCAGCACACTGTTAGAACCACTGCACACCTTACTGTGTAAATGAGACGAATGGGTATGGGGCAAAAGCCAAAAACAATTCCTTTGTAAAACCTATAAAATTGTTATGCTCAAACAAATTGCTTGTGTTGTGTGATCCATGTAAGCGTTTGATACTAGCTTACGTGATGTGATGCGTCGTCGTACGGGGTCAGGTGTGTATTGCAACAAGCTAATGAATCTGGGAAATTCTAATGAGTTGCTTATGCATCCAGAAGTCTGTCTAAGGCTGAGAGAGCCTAAAGCATGATTGCGTGTGTTTATGGGGTAAAGAAAATATGTTTGGGCTCAAATTTGAATTGGAAACTGACCATAAGCCACTGATATCACTTTTTCCCGAAAGTAAGGGGATAAATACGAATGCATCGGCCTGCATCCATGGGCGCTCATGTTGTCCACATACAACTACGCCATCCGCCACAGGCCAGGCACAGAGAACTGTGCCGATGCTCTCAGTAGGCTGCCATTGCCCTGGGTGAAAATGGCACAGCCCGCAAATTTAGTCATGGTAATGGAAGCATTCGAGAGGAGGCTGCAGGGTGACTTGGACAGGTTAGTTGAGTGGGCAAATGCATGGCAGATGCAGTATAATGTTGATAAATGTGAGGTTATCCACTTTGGGGGCAAAAACATGAAGACAGAATATTATCTGAATGGCGGCAGATTAGGAAAAGAGGAGGTGCAACGAGACCTGGGTGTCATGGTTCATCAGTCATTGAAAGTTGGCATACAGGTACAGCAGGCGGTGAAGAAGGCAAATGATATGTTGGCCTGCATAGCTAGGGGATTTGAGTATAGGAGCAGGGAGGTCTTACTGCAGTTGTACAGGGCCTTGGTGAGACCTCACCTGGAATATTGTGTTCAGTTTTGGTCTCCTAGTCTGAGGAAGGACGTTCTTGCTATTGAGGGAGTGCAGTGAAGGTTCACCAGACTGATTCCCGGGATGGCAGGACTGACATATGAGGAGAGACTGGATCAACTGGGCCTTTATACTTGGGGTTTAGAAGGATGAGAGGATATCTCATAGAAACATATCAGATTCTGAAGGGAAGGGACAGGTTAGATGCGGGTAGAATGTTCCCGATGTTGGGGAAGTCCAGAACCAGGGGACGCAGTTTTAGGATAAGGGGTAGGCCATTTAGGACTGAGATGAGGAGAAACTTCTTCACTCAGAGAGTTGTTAACCTGTGGAATTCCCTGCCGCAGAGAGTTGTTGATGCCAGTTCATTGAATATATTGAAGAGGGAGTTAGATATGGCCCTTACAGCTAAAGGGATCAAGGGGTAAGGAGAGAAAGCAGGAAAGAGGTACAGAGGGAATGATCAGTCATGATCTTATTGAATGGTGGTGCAGGCTCGAAGGGCCGAATGGCCTACTCCTGCACCTATTTTCTATGTTTCTATGTTTTTATGTGAGCAATCACCCGTCACAGCCCGACAGATTAGAACCTGGACGAGCCAGGACCCCTTACTGTCCCTAGTGTGTGCTTCACGGGAGCTGGTCCAGTGTCCCAGCGGAAATGCAGGAAGAGATAAAGCCGTACCAGCGGCGCAAAGGTGAAATGTCTATCCAGGCAGACTGCCTTCTGTGGGGTAATCGGGTAGTGGTCCCCAAGAAGGGCATGGACACTTTCATCAGTGATCTCCACAGTACCCACCCAGGCATTGTAATGATGAAAGCGATAGCCAGATCCCACGTGTGGTGGCCCGGTATCGATGCGGACTTAGAGTCCTGCGTGCACAAATGTAATGCATGCTTGCAGTTAAGCAATGCAGCCACTAAGAGGCGCTACTAAGTTTATGATCTTGGCCCTCCAAACTGTGGTCCAGGGTCCATGTCGACTATGTAGGCCCGTTTTTGGGTAAAATGTAGATGTGTACTCCAAATGGATTAAATGTGAGATAATGTCAGCTGCCACCACTGAAAGCCTGTGGGCCATTTTTGCCATGCACGGCCTACCTGATGTCCTTGTGAGCGACAACAGGCCATGTTTCACCAGTGCCAAGTTCAAAGAGTTCATGACCCGTAATGGGATCAAACATGTTACATCTGCCCTGTTCAAACCAGCATCCAATGGTCAGGCAGAGAGAGCAGTGCAAACCATCAAGCAGAGCTTGAAGAGGGTAACTGAAGGCTCACTGCAGACTTGCCTATCCCGAGTCCTGCTTAGCTACGGCATAAGACCCCACTTGCTCACTAGGATTCCACCCGCTGAACTGCTCATGAAAAGGGCACTTAAGACAAGGCTCTCGTTAATCCATCCTGATCTACATGAACAGGCGGCTTCAACAAAGTACATATCATGATAGCGCAAATGTGTCACGTGAAATTGAAATTAATGATCCTGTATTTGTGTTGAACTATGGACAAGATCCCAAGTGGCTTCCCAGCACTATTGTGACCAAAGAGGAGAGCAGGGTGTTTCGGGTCAAACTTTCAAATGGACTCATTCACCGGAAACACTTGGATCAAATCAAACTCAGATTCACGGACTATCCAGAGCAACCCACTTTGGGCCCTACCTTCTTTGACCCCCCCAACATACACACCAGTGGCAACCGACACCACGGTTGGCCACGAAGCAGAACCCATCACCCGCAGCAGCCTAGCAGGACTCACCACACCAGGCAGCCCAGCAAGGCCAGCTGCATAGCAGCCCAGTGAGGGCCCAACAAACGATTCACCAAAACCAGCATTTGCACCGAGACGATCAACCAGGGCAAGAAAGGCCCTAGATCGACTCACCTTGTAAATAGTTACTCTATTGACTTTGGGCGGGGTGGGGTGGGGGGAGTGTTGTTATACCTTGTGTAGCCACCAGAGGGCTCATATCCTGGAGTCCCAAGGGAACCCACAATCCCTTGGGAGCACAGGTGCTTAAGGAGGCCTCACAGGCTGGAGAGGCACTCTGGACACCTGCAATAAAAGACTGTCACACTTTACTTTTAGCTCACAGTATCCAGTCAGACTCTTTATTCATACATAACAGTCAGCATTGCTCCCATGGTTAAATTTAGCTTTGCAAGAAGCTCTAAATGGCAGGAAGGCAGGCAGGACAGGTTCTTTGTTGTCTCTCCCCAAGATCTGTGTGGATCACTCCCAGGTCACAGCAGTCTTGTGACTTCTCCCCCCAGGCTCATTGCAGTCTTGTAACTTCACCCCTCTCCCCTCCTTCCCCAGGCTCATTGCAGTCTTGTGACTTCTCCTCCCCCCAGGCTCATTTGCTGCCGAGTGCAATCTTCCAATCGCCACCTCCCCCGCCCCTCCTTTGCCTTGTTTAACAGCCAAACCCCGAGCCGGTATGTGGGCGCAAGGCCGATTCTGCCGGCCGGCGCTGTGACCCTCCAGCCCTGTTTGAAGATGTTCTGTGGTGATGTCTGTGTAAAAAAAATGTTAAACTTCAGAATTCCATCAAACTTCCATGTACTCCATTGAAAGGTAATAAAAATTCATCTTTATTATGGATATTTAAAGTGTTCTTGACTCTTTCCAAAAACTTCGATGCTAAACAATGGTGACTTTTTGTGCCAATTTCTCAAAGTGTGTTGCTTTCAGCTAACTCACCAGAAGGTTTATCGGGAGTGGCCAGATACGACGAGCTAGCAGAAAATGTTTTTGGGCAAACTGTGAAACATGATCAAACTGGCGCAGACATGAGGGAACAATAACGTCAAAAAAACCTAATGTAAAAAATCATAACTAACTAAGTTACGCCGGCACAGATTCTTAGGGGAAACTTTGATTTAAATAATTATGCCAAAAACACTGCCGTGTGCCAAAAAAACGCCGCAAATGACCCGGGAAAATTGAGCCCCAAATGTTACAGTCAGCATTGCTGGGATCTGTTGGTTATGGATTGCACTGTACAAATACCAGTTGAGACCAATATCTGAACTATAGTGGCAGCCTTGTGCTGTATATAGTACATATCGATGCCTGCTCTTGTTGATAGGAGGCTCCCGAGATAGGGGAAGTGGTCCACGTTGTCCAGGGCCACGTCATGGATCTTGATGTTTGGGAGGTAGTGCTGTGCGGTGAGGACAGGCTGGTGTAGGACCTTTGCCTTACTAATGTTTAGCGTAAGGCCCATGCTTTCATACACCTTGATAAATACGTCGACTATGTCCTGGAGTTCAGCCTCTGTGTGTGCACAGACGCAGGCGTCGTCCGCGTCTGTGCACACTCCCAAAGCAAGCGTTCTATTCGGAACTCATCCACGGCAAACGAGCCAAAGACAGGCAGAGGAAATGTTACAAAGCCTCCCTGATAAAATGCGACATCCCCATTGACACCTGGGAGTCCTTGGCCATAGACCGCCCTAAGTGGAGGAAGTGCATTCGCAAGGGCGCTGAGCTCCTCGAGTATCGTTGCCGAGAGCATGCAGAAATCAAGCGCAGGCAGCGGAAGGAGCGTGCGGCAAACCAGGCTCCCTTGCCCACCCTTTCCTTCAACGACTATCTGTCTGACCTGTGACAGAGACTGTGGTTCTCGTATTGGACTGTACAGCCACCTAAGAACTCATGCTAAGAGTGGAAGCAAGTCTTCCTTGATCTCGAGGGACTGCTTATGATGATGATAGTACATATCCCAGAGAGCAGCCTGAAATGAGATGAGGAGAAACTTCTTCGCTCAGAGAGTTGTTAACCTGTGGAATTCCCTACCGCAGAGAGTTGTTGCGGCCAGTTCATTGGATATATTCAAGAGGGAGTTAGATATGGCCCTGACGGCTAAAGGGATTAAGGGGTATGGAGAGAAAGCAGGAAAGGGGTACTGAGGGAATGATCAGCCATGATCTTATTGAATGGCGGTGCAGGCTCGAAGGGCAGAATGGCCTACTCCTGCACCTATTTTCTATGTTTCTATGATTCTATGAAACTGGTACTTATATAGGGCTCAATGTCTCATGTCCTACAAGTCTGCACCAGTTTTCAGCATTTTTCACAATTTGTCCCAAAATTTTTTATCCTAGGTCGGCGTATCTGGCCACTCCCGAAAAACCTTCTGGTGAGTTAAGAGAAAGCAGCGCACATTGAAAAATCGACGCTAAAAGACGCCATTATTTTTCATTGAAGTTTTTGGAGGGAGTCTCCAACACTTGAAATATCCATAATATTCATTTTTTTTTTACCTTTCAATGGAGTACATGGAAGTTTCTTGGATTTCTGAAGTTTTCACTTTTTTTTTACTCACACGCTGTTGGGGTAAAAAGACTTCTCTTCCTCAAGGTGGACTCCCTGATATAAGGAATCGACACCTGCCCGTATTGTATAGTGACCACGGAACCACTCAGACAAAACCTCGGTTGACCGGTTTTATTCGAACATGCTCGGGAAATGTTCCGATGAACACTTCAAAATACAAGAGTTCTACAAGCATAGTTATACGATATTTTTATTTGTTCCTACAGAACCACCGATTGGCCTACTGCTCAGACTGTCTCTCAGTGGTTCTCCTCCACCTGTGCATCTCCCATGGTGTCACCCTTCTGGAATGTGTTCAATTTTGCCTCAGCTTCTCATGACGTGCTGATTGACCTTGTTTCCCAGGGTAATGCTATCTTTCTAGGATGTTGATTCTCCACTGCCCTTGTTATTCAGTACTGAATGTTTGTTTTCATATTCTATTTTCTGTGCTAAGGGTCAATGCACTGTTGGCTACTTATGATGGTTCCTTAACCATCAGGTATTGCTGCCCCCCTCTTCTTAACCCAATGTAAGCGAGTGCATATGCATGCTTTACATACATAAGCGAGTTTTACATAATCGGTCAATATTAAGACAGAGGAACTCCTGATTCCTCAGAACCTCCTAATTCCCTTATGCTTCTTACTCAAGTGTACTTTTTACCCCCATACACACGCGACCACTGAACATCTTCAAGCAGGACTGGAGGGGTGTCCTAGCGTCTGCCATCAGAATCGTCCCTATGCCCGGACACAGGGGCTTGGGGCTTGGATGGAAAACAAGCCCCGGGGGGAGGGTGAGGGAGGTGGCGATCGAAAGGCTTCTGCACTGAGCCCGAGGAGGCCGGTGGCGATCGGAAGGCTGCTGCACTAGGCACAAGACTGCAATGAGTTTGGGGGGGGGGAGAAGGAGAGAAGTCACAAGACTGCAATTAGTTGGGGAGTGGGGAGAGGGAGGAGAAATCACAAGACCTGGGTATGGCCCATCCATACAGACCTTGGGGAAACAGAACAAAGAACCTGTCCTGTCTGTCTTCCTGCCGTTTTGAGCTTCTTGCAAAGGTAAAATTTAATTATGGGGGCAATAGTGATAATGCAATACCTTGTGCAAGCCTTCTGCATGATGGTGCTACGTAGGAGACAAGTGATTCAATATCATTGCATGAAGAACATCAGAGCCTGTAGGGTGCTGGGCAGGAGGCCTTAGCATCGTTGGGTATATCGAGACAGGTGTTCCTACCTGCACCTGAGTGAGGCAGACTGTGTCAGAAAGCTGCATTTCCGTAAAGAAGTTGTAACTGAGATCTGTGAGTTAGTGAAAGCCGACCTACAACGTAGAAGCGTCAGGAGGACTGCTTTGTCAGTTGAAGTGAAGGTTACAGCTGCACTTTCATTCTATGCCTCTGGATCATTTCAAGCTACAACTCGGGATGTGTGCGGTATCTTTCAACATGCAACACATGTCTGCATTCAGCAGGTGACAGTTGCAATATATGCATGGAGGAATAACTACATAAAGTTCCCCATGACCGCCCAAGCAATGCATGACAGGGCCATGGGCTTCTCCAGGATTGCTGGCTTCACAAAGATACAGGGCTGCATTGATTGTACCCACATCACCTTGCGAGCATCTTTAGAGGATTCCGAGATATACAAGAACAGAACAGGCTTCCATTCCATTAATATGCAGCTCCTGTGTGACGACATGCATCATATCATGTCAGTCGATGCAAGATACCCTGGGAGCACCCATGATGCGTTCATCCTATGCGACAGTGTTATATCTGCCATGTTTCAGCAGCAGCCAGAAGGGCAGAGCTGACTGGTGGGAGACAAAGGATACAGCCTCGCCACTTGGCTCATGACACCCCTATGCGTAACCCGGACGGAAGCTGATCGGAATACAACATGTCACACCTTGTGCTGCACAGCATCATAGATAGGACCATTGGCACCTTGAAACAGTGTTTTTGATGCCTGGACCATTCCGGAGGCTACTTGCTATACTCCCCTGAGATTGTCGATCAGTTTACTGTTGTGTGCTGCATGCTGCATAACTTAGCCATCATGAGGCAGCAGCAGCTGATAGGAGAAGACCCACCTGCAGTGAGAGTGGCTGATGATATGATATGGAAGATGCAGATGACGAGCAGGAGGTCGAGGAAGCCATGCAAATACCTGAACCCAAAGCACAACAGCGGAGGAGGTCGGACCATCGTGCCCCTTTAACGATTGCTCGAACCTTGCGCCAGCAGCTCATCCATGAACGCTTTGCTGCCTGAAGGCTCAGCGGTAACTATTCCACATGGACCATGTTTACTGTTTGGACCTGTTCCGTAATGTTGTGTTGTGTTATTGAAACAAATGATGGAAATTATTCTTGTTTACTTCAAAAGTTGTATTAATAATCGAACAAATAATGGAAATGAATCTTCTTAAGTTCCAAAAGTTGTGTTAATAATGGAACAAATAATGTAAATGATTCAGATTTAATGTAAAATATATTTTATTCAAAAGTTTAACAAACAGTTCTTTGCACTTAACTTTAATAAAATGATTCTTGGATCAAACTTTAAAGTTTTCAGTTACGATCACTTACAAACTTTAAGATCACTTAAAAACTCTAAGATCACTTAAAAACTTTTAAACTTGTAAATTTACATAACTTACAAAAATCTTTTAATTTGAGAACAACAGCTACAACAGTGACAATAACAATAACAACAGCAGCAGCAGCAAAGAAAGGCTGCACCCATCTCTCCTCCACCTCATTCTAAGGCCGCCCGCAGCGCTTGTTCTTGGTGATTCCACCACTCCTGCCGACAAGCGGTGGCGCAGTGTTTCTGGGATTGGTACTAAGTTTATTCTTTATAAGATCTCGGGTAATGCGCACCTGTTGACGGGGGGTTGGCAGGCGGCAATGTGGAGGGCCCAGGCGGCAATGTGGAGGGCTCGGCTTGGGGCTCTTCAGAGACTGGTGTGGGGATTGGAGTGGGAATGACAGTTGTTTCTGTCTGTGGGTGCGGGGTCTGGGTGTATTCCCTTATTGTGGCAGCTAACTCCAACATGCCGTCCCTCATGCGCCCTGACAGTGTCTCAACGACCTGCAACATTCCCTCCCTCATGGTCACTGACATGGTTTCAGCTGATTGAGATATTCCCTCACTCATGGTCCTGGACATCGTTCTCATTTCTCATGAGATTACTGTTACTTCTCCCGACAGTCCCGCTACCTCATCACCCACCCCACTGATGGTGTCCAGGAGTGATCGTGTAAGGTCAATGCTCTCCCCACTCATTGCCATCATCTGAATCACATCTGTTAGATCCTGCATTTCAGGAGAGCGCAGCCTCGGAAGGTGGGGCCCTGGGTGTGCCTCGCTGCACCATACCACTGGGACCCGCAGCCTCGGAAGGTGGGGCCCTGGGTGTGCCTCACTGCTCCACACCATTGCGACCTGCAGCCTCAGACATTCGGAAACCATGGAATGTCTCACCAATACTGAAACCACTAGCCACGGAAGTGGCTGGCACCTCAATGGGCGGCACCTGCAGTTCCTCCAAAGTCAATAAAACAATGGGGGCTTCATCCATCTCCATCCCCTCCCCCTCACCCCCATGCGCTTGGGCTGGAGGGTGGGATTATAAGATGTTCTCCTCTTCAGGCTTGTCCTTGCCTGAATCTTCTGCATCGTCATTTGGCCTAATTTCTGCAAAATATAACAGAACACAGACAAATGGTTAGTAGCAGAGGAGGAGGCAGGGTGGGTGGCATGAGTAGGCTCACACAGCGCAGGTAGCAGACTGATTTGAAGGACCATGATGACATCCTCATGAACCCAAGCATGGCTAGCCCATGCAGTACTTAATATTTAGGAAAGCCAGACTGTGGAATTTGCAGGACTTATCCTCTCCCTCGAATGTGGGCCCAGCTTGTGCAGTGGTGGTTGCTTTTCTCCAGGCAGGACCCATCAAAGCAGCGACCCTCTCTTCCAAGGGTGTCAGTGGCTGCAGATTTGCCGGGCCTCCTCCTGTTCAAATTCTTTCCCTTTTATTATGTGCCACCTTCTTCTGCAAAGATGAAAATGCAACTTTTTAGAGAGGGTGTCTTTCTGCTGGGTGGGACATATACAGATGGTCACATTTACAATTGCAATTCCATTGAATAAATGAAAATATTACTTACACTAATTACTTGACCAAGGTCCTGCCACTTCTTTTTACACTGGCCTCCAGATCTCGTGGTGGTCACCATTGCACAGTAATCTTCTGCAATTTGGTTTCAGCGTTTCTTCATTTCTTTGGTTGGAACTTTTATGTGAGCTCTGCTGGTGTCCAGCTCCTGCCATCTGTTCTCAATCACAGTAACTAGTGCCTCCACTTCTTCCTGTGAGAAATTCTTGGTCCTTGTATTGCTGCAGACTCGATTTTTCCAATGCTCTCACACAGCACTCCTTCTCACGCAACTAGCTCTTTAAAAATGGCTGATTGCCAACCCGGAGCTGTACTGCACATGCACGTCCATTGATATAACGTCAAAAATGTATTTTTTTTGGTTGCGCATGCGCAGAAGGTGTGGCATCGTTTTTTCAGCGCAGACAGTAGGCCCCCCTCCCGAGGTGACTGGACATGCTGCGTGGCGCCAAATTCAAATTATACATCGGGGAAACTTTGGCAAAATATTTCTGCCGCATTTCTGGCCTAGAAAAACGGGCGTAACTCTGGCAATATGCCAGAAAACGGGCTTGGGGAAAAGTGAGCCCTATATAATGATAGGCTCAGCAAGCAAAAAGAGTTACGCATACTCTGCCTTGCACGGAGCTCAGTGGTATTGAAGTTCTGCGCATACTTGACAGTATAACATTAAAAAGTATCAAGAGATCATTAATAAAGTTCCCAGGAAATGCTGTGGATTAAATGTGTATTTCTAAAATGTGGCTTTATACTGGGCTAGAATTATACTAAACTCAAGTGAAAGCCCAGTTTAAGCGGCATGAACCGCTATTGGAAGTGCTGAAACAACTCTTACTTCAGTGCATTAGGTACACAGATTATTGACCCGACCTCTGAGCTGTACAATCGCTCGTATGTTGATGTAAATTGGTCGAATAACTGTAGATTTCGTCTATTGCTTGGAGGAGGAACTGAGCAGCTTTTGCTTTGTGGAGACCAGGGAGAAAGATAGGGAAAATGAGACAGAATTCTAAATCATAAATC
This sequence comes from Pristiophorus japonicus, assembly GCF_044704955.1. Classification (NCBI taxonomy): domain Eukaryota; kingdom Metazoa; phylum Chordata; class Chondrichthyes; family Pristiophoridae; genus Pristiophorus; species Pristiophorus japonicus. The sequence goes on from NC_091981.1 coordinate 221,909,843, forward strand.
TATTTTGGCAGCCCTTGAAAAATATGTTTACTTTGAGTATCACGTTAAATGAACACGATCTGGTTGTCAAGATAGGACGAAGGTGCTAATGGACTACCTCGGACCTGGACATGAAACCAAAACAATGGGGCTAAATGGATCAATGGTCGTTCTAATTCCTACCTCCTCTGGTCATATATATATATAGTATTTCCAAATTAGAATAATTAGAAAAGTTAAAAAGTAAAAACAAGCTTCTTGTAGTTTGGAAAGTTTTACAGAATGTACTTCCTCTTTACAATTAAAATATATAAATGTTGCACCAGGGCAGGAGTCGGGGCTCATTGTATTTCTCAAGTCGAGTGACTGAGTGAAATAATAACGGGAGAGTACAAGTGATTTGCTGGGCACAGGGTGGGCGGCGCATTTGAGTGGAAGATTGCGCAGGATCGCATCGCATTTTTGAGGTAGAGAAAGATTAAAGGTGGGGTTGGAGGCTCTTTCCCACCATAAAAGGATAGCTTGTCAGTGACGCGGGCGGTGTGGGGAAGCCGCCTCCCTGCCTCCCTGCCTCCCAGTGCTTGTCCAGATTAACAGGAGGCGAGAGAGAAGCGAAAGGAAGGTCTCCCCGCACACAGCACGGCTGACAGCCCGGGCTCTGACACACACTCACAGCGCGCTGAGCCGGGGTGTGGGGGGGGGAGCAGCCAGCCTTAGCCTGGGTGAGGTGACACCGGCCGCTCACTCACTCACTCACTGACACAGCTATCCTTTGCCCTGCTGTCAGCCCGCTACCCCTCAGCTCTTTGCTCGCCGGCCCCGCGATGACTGCTCGCCGCTTCTTCCACTGGCTCCTCCTGCTACTGCCGCTCGTCCCGGGATGTGTCGCCTTCAACCTGGATTGGGAGCAGCCCGCGGTGTACGGCGGACCCCAGGGCAGCTACTTCGGCTACTCGGTGGATTTCTACTCGCCGGATAAAAACACGTGAGGAACATTCCCTTTATTAATATAGTGGGGGGGGGGGGGGGGGGACAAACCTTTTCAAGGGTTGCCTAAATCCACACCTTGTTGCAAAGTTTGTGTTTTCTTCCCCCCCCTTGCTTGTGAAACAATGTGTAAAACTGTGTGTGTCTGGTCAATCGTTGCTCGGTTGGTCACTGGGAGCATGTGATGGAGAAGTATTTGTGCCCAGTTGGTTGTTGTTAGTGGGTATTGATGTTAAGAATTTCTGATTATTTTTTGTTTTTGGAAAAAAAAACCTGTGGTGTGTTTTTTTTTGTGGGGGCGCATCTTCAGAGTCAATGTCCTTGTAGGAGCTCCGAAAGCCAACACAACTCAGCCAGGGATAGTGGAAGGAGGAGCGGTGTATTTCTGCGGCTGGACAGCAGGAGGCGCCGCTTGCAACCAGATCCCCTTCGACAGAAGCAGTAAGTGTGAAGCAGCGCCGAGCTGAGCGCCGAGCTTCCCATACCACTTCTCTTCACCTTCACTTGTCCCTGCCTCTCCCGGTCAGCTTCAAACAAACCTGCAATCCGTGCAGGAACACCAGGAGAACTGCAATCGCGTGCGAGCATTTGATTTCTCACAACTACAAAAATACCTCGGGCTCCTACCAAACTATCACTTAAGAGCTACATATAGGACCAAATTATAGTTATAAAAAGAAATGTATATCTGCTATTCAACTTGCAAACAAAAAATGTAGGTTTAATTTCACTTTAATATTAAATTAAATATAAGGCATGTGGTATATAGTAAAAGGTCTCGCCATAACTTCCGATTTTAAGTCTTAAAACGAGCCTTCTTGAGTAATCGAATTTGACAATTTAGATTATAACAATTTAAAAACCGATACAAGTAGGATTACTTCTTTAAATATGTTGTGTTTGCTGTCAGTAGAGTTTCACGGCATATAAAATGTTTCACCCCAATGAAATTTAATCTCAGATTAAATAGCTTCGAATTCATTCTATCAAAGGGGAATGGAAAAGTTATTCTTGTCACTGCCTAATTTTTTTTAAATTCGCTTTGAAATGATACTCTTCACTAACTTAATTTTTGTGGCAGTAGAAATTTATACATTTTGGTTTTAAATGTGAATCTCCTTTTTAAAAGTTACATATTTGGTAGAAATAGTTCAAATGAATATGTACATGAATTCCTGTATTTCAATCATGAGAAACAATTATTTAGAACTATCAAACGCCATAGTTCAGCCGGTTTGTTTTTGTATAAATGTTCTGGGATCTCGTTAAAGGATCTGTAAGTCTTGCTGGCAAAGAAATAGCTAAACAAAGCAGCTTGTGCAGGATGGAGAGGGTTGCGGTGCAGGGATGGGAGGTTGCTATGTATGAGTCTGATAGTTGTGAAACAGCAGAAGCAAATACACTGCTCAAATTGAATTTAACATCTGTTGACAACTTTTTAAAAATTTCGTGTTTGATGTGAAGCTGCACAAGAACAGTCAAGCACTCCTCCTGCTTAACAATTCATAAAGAAGTTCATGGACAGGCAGTGAAATTGGGGAGGGATGAACATGTGGGAAATCAGTTTGCTTCAAAAAGAGAGGGGGTGAGGAATTGTCTGCTTTTTATTAAAGACTGAGAAGCATCATAATTGGAGCTGATTTTTTAACCAGATGGTTCCTTTTATGTTGACATCTGCAAAGTATATGTTAAACAAAGTTGGAAAGATGTCTCCCAGTGTGTGTACATATAATTAAATTATGAACCAGTTTTTAACTCTTTTTGTAAAAAAGAAGCAATTAGAGAAATCCATATTCCGTTAGCAGGAATTTAATGACATTGCATTGTTTTATTTATCATTTAGCATTTTAATCATCTCATTGGTACTTTTGAAAGTATCATCACAGCAGTCACATAAGTGGAGAAAACTGTATCATGTATTTGTTCATTATAAATTGGGGACTGAGTAGTACAACAAGAAACAACATTATCATGAGTTATAAACAATAATTATTGAGCAAAATAAAGTTTTTACATTTTTCTTTAAAAGTCTATTGTGAGCTAGAGAATGCTAAAATAACACAAACTACTAAATAATATTTGTGGTTAATAATCTTCAAGGGTATAAATGTAATACACCTAAAATACAATTACAAGATAGTAATACAAATCAAATATAATTACAAGGTAACAATGCGATATGTCAGTATGATACAACTTGCAAATGTTTTCAATGAAACAAAATATTATGAAAAATAATGATTTTATTCCCATTTAAATGGTTCACTGTAAAAGAAAAGATCTTAAAACACTTGAGGACATGCATAACATGCTTTTTTCAAATATTAGGCAACAGAATCATCAGAGTTAACGGCACAAGGGAACCTGTTGAATTCAAATCCAATCAGTGGTTTGGGGCAACGGTCAAATCTCATAAAGAAAAGGTTGTGGTAAGTCCTTTTGGATATCGTAACGTTAAAACATCTTGGATCAGTTAGATGTGTGCTTTGATATTTTGTATTTATAGTTGGCTATCTTACTGGTTCTTGCTACTGAAATTTGAGAATGGTAAATAAGAATGTAATGGTCAGCCATGATCTTATTGAATGCTGGTGCAGGCTCGAAGGGCCGATTGGCCTACTCACGCACCTATTTTCTATGTTTCTATGTTTCTACCTACTTTTTTAGGTTTACAATGTAAAAATATAGCATGCAATAGAAATGCGAATCACCACAGTTCAGATATCAGCAATTTGTTATATGATAGATAACATTGTATCTGAAACTTCCTGAAGTGGGATAATATTTATGTAATCAGATTTTTATATTCAAAAAACCATATAAAAATGTAAAAAAAAGATAATTGTGATTAGAGAGTTGCAGCAGTAGTACTAATGCAAAAAATAGACTTTTGCATTGGTCAGAATTTAAGTTACATTTCATATTGGGAATAACTTGATGAAGAAGTACACTGTAATAAAATTCATTGCTCAGTTATCATATAACCGAGGCTTAATAAGTGTGCCAACTTGACATAAGATGTTGCAGGTCTTTTTGTAAGAAATGGAAATAATTACACATTTTGGTTTAATTTTTTTAAATCAATAGGCTTGTGCCCCACTATATCATTGGCGAGCTCTTAAATTGACTGAAGAAAAAGATCCAGTTGGCACTTGTTATGTGGCAGTTCAGAATTTCAGTGCCTATGCAGAATATTCTCCATGTCGCTCTGGTAGGTCGAGCAATTAACACAGAGTGAATATTTGTATATATTTTATGTAATTTAAAATATTCACTTTTTCTTTACTTCTTCCTGTTATTGTTACATGTATGTTTTCTATGTTTTTCCTGTTGAACAACTTTTGGTGTCCCATATCTAATATTGGAAAATATTTAGTAATAGTAATGTGCAAGATATTACCAGTTGGGAAAAATATGCAAACATACATTTTTCAGATATTTTGCCATGCTTAAAAAATATTTTAGAAGAAGTGTATTGTATAGCATTCTTTTTAAAAATAAAATAATTTATATAATTGTATTGAATCACAAATTCTTATATGTTGTAAAGTGGGGGACTAAAATACTTTCAAAATTTCATGTGGCTCATATAAAGATAAATATTCTACTGGAATAAAACTAGCAAACAACATGCTCCATAATGTGTTCTCAAGTTACACTGTCATGTGCTAGTAAGCATGTGGAATATTTTAATGTAATTGGTGATGGGAATGCAGCTACATTCCTTATTATGGGAATTGCAATCACTTTAGAAAAGTTGTTCGAAAGAAACAAGATTCATTACAAACTGTTCCACAGGAACTTGTGCTGCAAGAGGCAGTAAGCCTGATAAAATGAAATGTCTGCTGCAGCAGCAAACAATGTATTGCCAAATGCCATGCTATCTATTTAAGTTAGGAAGATGGAACAATCTGGGTTATGGCAGTTCTCAATGTTATTCAACAGGTTCCTATATTTTTCTTTAACCTTCAGATTGAACACTCAACAACTGCACAGATCTCTATCCACTAGAACCCTGGCTGGAAATTGCCTTGACTTGACTGAAGACGGCAAACAAGTTCGTCAAAGCTAGGCTTCAAATCCTTGGTCATCCCTCCTTGGAGCTCCAATACAACATCATTTACAATATCTGTAATGAATCTGGCTAGTCAAAGAACTGAAGCTGCTCCAAAACATCCCTGGTCAGATGTCTACTTAGAAATATTTTACAGTAGTTTATGTGAAGAAGTCACTACTAATTGAACTTATACTAAAATGAATACCAACAATAATGTTCTGCACTACATAATTTGAGTATAGAAACATAAAAACATAGAAAATAGGTGCAGGAGTATGCCATTCGGCCCTTCGTGCCTGCACCACCATTCAATAAGATCATGGCTGATCATGCAACTTTAGTACCCCATTCCTGCTTTCTCTCAATACCCATTGATTCCTTTAGCTGTAAGGGCCACATCTAACTCCCTTTTGAATATATCTAATGAACTGGCCTCAACAACTTTTAGGTTCACAACTCTCTGAGTAAAGAAGTTTCTCCTCATCTCGGTCCTAAATGGCTTATCTCTTATCCTTCGACTGTGACCCCTGGTTCTGGATTTCCCCAACATCGGGAACATTCCTCCTGTATCTAACCTGTCCAATCCCATCATTACAGTTATTAAGAGTAACACTTCACTTCAATGACATTAGAGGGGAGGTGAACTGTAAAATGATGTAGTATTCAAGCCCCAAGAAAAGGTGACCAAGGATTTGAATTCTAGCTTTGACTCATTTTCATCAGACAAGTTATGGCATTTTTCAGCCAGGATGCTCGTGGATGGAAATCTGTGCAGTAGAGGAGAGTTCAGTCTGAAGGTTAAAAAAAATAGAGGGACTTGTTGGATAACATTGTGAACTGTCATGGCCCTGATTGTTCCATCCTCCGAGCTGAAGCAGATAACATGGCATTTGAGCCAAACATCAACAATATAGGAATGCATACTGGTGCACTTGTATCCTTTAAAATATGTTTTTTTTTAAAGCTGTTAATGTCATATTATTTGGGCAAAAGTTAAGACAAATATTTGCGATTTATGAAAGCAATGTATGTTTTATACCTATTCCAGACCAGCCAGATCCTGAAGGTCAAGGTTTTTGTCAAGCAGGATTCAGCCTTGATTTTACCCAGGTAAGCTTGTCATTGTAGTTTATTTGTATTGTATTTTACTGTAGAAAACTTAATAGATATCCTAAATTATATACCATCTGTATATGTAGATAAAAGGAAAGACACTCTAAGCACATAACTCAGGAATAGTTCCAGGTTCTGTGCAACATATGAATATAGCAAGTGCCAGTGCTGGGAAAGGGATGGTGCAATTTAAATCCTCTGACTAGATTTTGTTGCACAATAGGTAAAAATTCAAAGGTCGACTAAGAACATAAGAACATAAGAATATAAGAAATAGGAGCAGGAGTAGACCATACGGCCCCTCGAGCCTACTCCGCCATTCAATACGATCATGGCTGATCCGATCATGAACTTAGGTCCATTTCCCCGCCCGCTCCCCATAACCCCTTATCCCCTTATCGTTTAAGAAACTGTCTATTTCTGTCTTAAATTTATTCAATGTCTCAGTTTCCACAGCTCTCTGAGGCAGCGAATTCCACAGATTTACAATCCTCTGAGAAGCAGCTGAAAGCAACAGAAACTCCGTTTGCTGACTTTTTACTGTGATATAATTCTTTAGATATTGCAGAGAAGACCTTTCTCATAGTAAAACAATAACTTTGCTTGGATGTGAAACAATTCTTGGTGTTAAGTCTCAAGTACAAAGAAGAAATGCTACAACAAGGAGACACAGTCTTATAAATAGAGCAGACTCCTTGTCAATAACTTGATTAGTAAATCTTTATACAATTTTCTCTATCATCAAAGCATTGCAGCATTTACTGTAATTTTGTAAACAAATATCCTTTGAGTAGTTTCTGGGTAGTAAGATTGCTTCTACAGAGTGAATTGACTGGTATTTGATAATGAGAGGAAATGGATGTCTGATCAAACTTCACCTGCTTAAAGATGGCTCTGGCATGAAGTTTGCTGTGTTAACACATTATCCTGTACCCATACATTGAGAAGAATGTAAACCACTATTTTGGCCATTTAAAAAAAGAACAGCAATATGAAGTGATAAATATACAGTTCTTCAGGGCAGTTCTTACCAGATTTTCATTGAGGAAAAAAAAATGTAAGCAGACATGATTTTAAATCAATTTAAGTACAGTAGTTATAAATAGAATGTGTGGAGAAGGAAGGAACGCTATTGTATTTTGGAGATGAATATCTTAAACTGAGGACAAAGCAGAAGGCTTATGAGAGAGTAAGACATTTGTGGGTATGCACCTGCCCTCAGTAAGTAAAATGAGTAGATTGAAAATGAAATGACATACTGCATATTTTCAATATCCATGAAACAACCGAACATGAAACCTTGAAAATTAAAGCATGACCAGGCAGCTGAAAGAAACAAACTCTCAGTAGCTTTTGATACCCTGGTGTTTTAGACTCAATTGATTCACAGCTCTTTAGCATTCTTTAAGTCCAGTGTTGCACATATCTTTTACAGCAATTTCTGCCAATGCAAACAGAAAAGGCATGACACTATTATGCTATAAGATCTAAAACTTTGCCACATCCAGAAATCTGAAGTTTTTTCTGATGCCTTGTGTGAAATATTACATCACTGTGCATGTCCCCGGAACATATTTAACCTTCAGTATTATGATAGTGGGTCAAACACAATAAACTTTACAGACAGGATCATAATCACTGTTCTGTTATTCTTCACTACAGTTAATGATATTCTTAGTATAGTAATATTTGTTTAATATATTTATGTTTTCTCGACAAAGTCTCGTAACTGGCTTTTGTTAAGAATACAACCAATATGTAGAGAGTAACATTACATTGGTTACAGCGTTTCATGTCTTTAAAAAACATTTTTGAATTTACAAAATAATTTGATTTATTTAGGATGGGAACCTGGTGCTGGGAGGACCTGGCAGCTTTTACTGGCAAGGTAAATCAGTGATATCTTTCATAGACTTCCTTGAAAAAGGGGAAAGAACCAGCACAGTCGTGCGTATGACAGTGCAATCACAGAACCACAAGGTTGTCATTAGTTTAGCATGGCTGTCAGTCAGCCAGATTTCAAGGTACTTAAAGGGTGTAATGTGATTTAGACTTTATTATTTATTGATGTGACTGCTTAGTATTGGTAGCTTTATTGTTTTTTTTCTGCATAAATCAATAATGACCAATATGGGACAAAATACCTAGCTTAATCCGGCAAAGATGTAAAATGACAAGCCATGTTTAAATGTAGAATCATCCAATAATCTAAACAATTCTGCTTAAAGTAATTGTTTAAATTGATATAGTAGCTGTGTCTTAATAACTCGTACAGTTTCCAAGATGTAGGCATAAATTAACAGTAAAATTGATGGTACTTATCTAAGTTAGACATGCAGAGAAGTTGAAGAAAACCACCGGTGCCTCATAATCAAAATGGGGCATTATAAGATACAGCAGCATTCAAGGTGGTCCTACTGTGTGCTGCTTGTCTGTTGCACATGTCTTCCTCAAATTAGGATGTCTCGGAGCGGGTGCAGGACATTCTGAAAAGGGAGGATGAACAGCCAGTTGTCGTGGTGCACATTGGTACCAACGATATAGGTAAAAAATGGGATGAGGTCCTACGAGATGAATTTAAGGAGCTAGGAGCTAAATTTAAAAAGTAGGACCTCAAAAGTAGTAATCTCGGGATTGCTACCAGTGCCACGTGCTAGTCAGAGTAGGTATCGCAGGATAGCTCAGATGAATACGTGGCTTGAGCAGTGGTGCAGCAGGGAGGGATTCAAATTCCTGGGGCATTGGAACCGGTTCTGGAGGAGGTGGGACCAATACAAACCGGAATGTCTGCACCTAGGCAGGACCGGAACCAATGTCCTTGGGGGAGTGTTTGCTAGTGCTGTTGGGGAGGAGTTAAATGAATATGGCAGGGGGATGGGAACCAATGCAGGGAGACAGAGGGAAACAAAATGGAGACAGAAACAAAAGACAGAAAGGAGATGAGTAAAAGTGGAGGGCAGAGAAACCCAAGGCAAAAAACAAAAAGGGCCATCTTGCAGCAAAATTTTAAAGGGTCAAAGTGTGTTAAAAAGGCAAGCCTGAAGGCTCTGTGCCTCAATGCGAGGAGTATTCGGAATAAGGTGGACGAATTAACTGTGCAGATAGCAGTTAACGGATACGATGTGGTTGGCATCACGGAGACATGGCTCCAGGGTGACCAAGGCTGGGAACTCAACATTTAGGAAGAATTGACACAAAGGAAAAGGAGGCGGGATGGCGTTGCTGGTTAAAGAGGAAATTAATGCAATTGTAAGGAAAGACATTAGCTTGGCTGATGTGGAATCGGTATGACTGGAGCTACGGAATACCAAAGGGCAGAAAACGCTCGTGGGAGTTGTGTACAGATCTCCAAACAGTAGTCGTGATGTTGGGGATGGCATCAAACAGGAAATTAGGGGTGCATGCAATAAAGATGCAGCAGTTATCATGGGTGACTTTAATATGCATATAGATTGGGCTAACCAAACTGGAAGCAATAAGGTGGAGGAGGATTTCCTGGAGTGCATAAGGGATGGTTTTCTGGACCAATATGTCGAGGAACCAACTAGAGGGGAGGCCATCTTAGACTGGGTGTTGTGTAATAAGAGAGGATTAATTAGCAATCTCATTGTGCGAGGCCCCTTGGGGAAGAGTGACCATAATATGGTGGAATTGCACATTAGGATGGAGAATGAAACAGTTAATTTAGAGACCATGGTCAAGAATTTAAAGAAGGGTAACTTTGAAGGTATGAGGCGTGAATTGGCTAGGGTAGGTTGGCGAATGATACTTAAGCGGTTGACAGTGGATGGGCAATGGCAGACATTTAGAGACCGCATGGATGAACTACAACAATTGTACATCCCTGTCTGGCGTAAAAATAAAAAAGGGAAGGTGGCTCAACCGTGGCTATCAAGGGAAATTAGGGACAGTGTTAAAGCCAAGGAAGTGGCATACAAATTGGCCAGAAATAGCAGCGAACCCGGGGACTGGGAGAAATTTAGAACTCAGCAGAGGAGGACAAAGGGTTTGATTAGAGCAGGGGAGCTTGCAGGTAGCATTAAAATGGACTGCAAAAGCTTCTATAGATATGTAAAGAGAAAAAGATTAGTAAAGACAAATGTAGGTCCCCTGCAGTCAGAATCAGGGGAAGTCATAATGGGGAACAAAGAAATGGCAGACCAATTGAACAAGTACTTTGGTTCGGTATTCACGAAGGAGGACACAAACAGCCTTCCGGATATAAAAGGGGTCAGGGGGTCTAGTAAGAAGGAGGAACTGAGGATAGTCCTTATTAGTTGGGAAATTGTGTTGGGGAAATTGATAGGATTGAAGGCCGATAAATCCCCAGGGCCTTATGGTCTGCATCCCAGAGTACTTAAGGAGGTGGCCTTGGAAATAGCGGATGCATTGACAGTCATTTTCCAACATTCCATAGACTCTGGATCAGTTCCTATGGACTGGAGGGTAGCCAATGTAACCCCATATTTTAAAAAAGGAGGGAGAGAAAAAACAGGGAATTATAGACTGGTCAGCCTGACATCGGTAGTGGGTAAAATAATGGAATCAGTTATTAAGGATGTCATAGCAGCGCATTTGGAAAGAGGTGACATGATAGGTCCAAGTCAGCATGGATTTGTGAAAGGGAAATCATGCTTGACAAATCTTCTGGAATTTTTTGAGGATGTTTCCAGTAGAGTGGATAAGGGAGAACCAGTTGATGTGGTGTATTTGGACTTTCAGAAGGCTTTCGACAAGGTCCCACACAAGAGATTAATGTGCAAAGTTAAAGCACATGGGATTGGGGGTAGTGGATTGAGAACTGGTTGGCAGACAGGAAGCAAAGAGTAGGAGTAAATGGGTACTTTTCAGAATGGCAGGCAGTGACTAGTGGGGTACCGCAAGGTTCTGTGCTGGGCCCCCAGCTGTTTAAATCATTAATGTACAATGTAGACGAGGGGATTAAATGTAGTATCTCCAAATTTGCGGATGACACTAAGTTGGGTGGCAGTGTGAGCTGCGAGGAGGATGCTATGAGGCTGCAGAGTGACTTGGATAGGTTAGGTGAGTGGGCAAATGCATGGCAGATGAAGTATAATGTGGATAAATGTGAGGTTATCCACTTTGATTGTAAAAACAGAGAGACAGACTATTATCTGAATGGTGGCAGATTAGGAAAAGGGGAGGTGCAACGAGACCTGGGTGTCATGGTACATCAGTCATTGAAGGTTGGCATGCAGGCACAGCAGGCGGTTAAGCAAGCAAGTGGCACGTTGGCCTTCATAGCGAGGGGATTTGAGTACAGGGGCAGGGAGGTGTTACTACGGTTGTACAGGGCCTTGGTGAGGCCACACCTGGAGTATTGTGTACAGTTTTGGTCTCCTAACTTGAGGAAGGACATTCTTGCAATTGAGTGAGTGCAGCGAAGGTTCACCAGACTGATTCCCGGGTTGGCGGGACTGACATATCAAGAAAGACTGGACCAACTGGGCTTGTATTCACTGGAGTTCAGAAGAATGAGAGGGGATCTCATAGAAACGTTTAAAATTCTGACGGGTTTAGACAGATTAGATGCAGGAAGAATGTTCCCAATGTTAGGGAAGTCCAGAACCAGGGGTCACAGTCTAAGGATAAGGGGTAAGCCATTTAGGACCAAGATGAGGAGAAACTTCTTCACCCAGAGAGTGGTGAACCTGTGGAATTCTCAACCACAGAAAGTTGTTGAGGCCAATTCACTAAATATATTCAAAAAGGAGTTAGATATAGTCCTTACTACTTGGGGGATCAAGAGGTATGGCGAGAAAGCAGGAATGGGGTACTGAAGTTGCATGTTCAGCCATGAACTCATTGAATGGCGGTGCAGGCTCGAAGGGCTGAATGGCCTACTCCTGCACCTATTTTCTATGTTTCTATGTTTCTCGGCCTCAACTGAGCCAGACCTCGGAGTATAGTGATGTGGGTGGGTCTGGTGCTGTCTGCTAATATAGTCTGTGAAGCTCACATGGCCGTGTATGTGCAGGGAAATGGAATTGTTGGAGTGATAGGCAGATGGTATGGGTAAATTTGTGATTTTGTTTTAATGAATTGTTTAATTTTTTACGTGTTCTATTAGTGGAGTGGGTAAGCAAATATCATGGTGGCTGCATGTCAGAATTTGTTTTTCAGTAGAATGTGATTGGATCAGCAATGACCCTACAGAGATTGTTTTGACAAAGCAAAATACTGCGGATGCTGGAAATCTGAAATAAAAAGAGAAAATTCTCCCACCGCACGGGCCCGGAGAACAGTAATAATGGAGGCGGGTGAGATTTTCATGCAATGGTGGGGCCAGCAATGGTCAGTGGCAGTCCCAGCAGGGGCTGGAGGTGGGAGCACAATCTAGATTGGGCCAGGAATGTGATAGCATAGGAAAGGAAAATCCAAACAAAAGAGTGCAAGTTAGGCAGCCTGTTATTTTCTTGCAGCGTTGGTGTTCTCCCAATAGACATCACAAATATATTTAATAATGCTAAGGAATTTTAGCTATCAGGCAGCTGGCTAGCAGAGCAGGTGGGACAACCATCCCATTACCTGCGGCATGAGGCCCGGTCGATTTTGACATCCATCCATCAATCTGCACGCTCCAAACAGGCATGTCATCTCAACTGGCTGGCTGGCAGAAATCTAGGCTGGGAGGGGACTCACACCTGATTAGTCCAGAACATCCCAAATGGAAGACCCCAGGAAATATGCCAACAGAACAGGAACAAAGACAATGGAAGAGCTCACGGGGTTGGGGGTAATATATTAGCATGGCTAGAGGATTGGCTAACTAACAGAAAGCAGAGAGTCGGGATAAATGGGTTATTTTCAGGTTGGCAAACAGTAACTAGTGGGGTACCGCAGGGATCGGTGCTGGGGTTTCAACTATTTACAATTTTTATTAATGACTTTGATGAAGGGACTGAGTGTAATGTAGCCAAGTTTGCTGATGATACAAAGATGGGTGAGAAAGCAAGTTGTGAGGAACACACAAAAAATCTGCAAAGGGATATAGACAGGCTAAGTGAGTGGGCAAAAATTTGGCAGATGGAGTATAATGTGGGAAAATATGAGGTTATCCACTTTGGTAATAAGAATAAAAAAGCTAATTATTATTTAAACAGAGAGAGACTACAAAATGCTGCGGCTCAGAAGGATCTGGGGGTCCTTGTACATGAAACACAAAAAGTTAGCATGCAGGTACAACAAGTAATTAGGAAGGCAAATGGAATGTTGGCCTTTATTGTAAGGGGGATGGAGTATAAAAACAGGGATGTCTTGCTACAACTGTACAGGGCGTGGGTGAAACCACACCTGGAGTACTGCGCACAGTTTTGATCTTATTTAAGGAGGGATATACTTGCATTGGAGGCAATTCAGAGAAGGTTCACTAGGTTGATGCCTGAGATGAAGGGGTTATACTCATTGGCGTTTAGAAGAATGAGAAGTGATCTTATTGAAACGTATAAGATTCTGAGGGGGCTGGACATGGTAGATGCAGAGAAGATGTTTCCCCCTGTGGCGAATCTAGAACTAGGTGGCAGAGTTTCAGATAGGGGGTCGCCTATTTAAGCCAAAGATGAGGAGGAATTTCTTAGAGGGTCGTGAATCTTTGGAATTCTCTACCCCAGAGAGCTGTGGAGGCTGGGTCAGTGAATGTTTAAGGTGGAGATGGACAGATTTTTGAACGATAGAGGAGTCGAGCGTTATGGGGAGTGGGCAGAAAGTGGAGTTGAGACCAAGATCAGATCAGCCATGGTCTTATTGAATGGCGGAGCAGGCTCGAGGAGCCAAATGGCCTACTTCTGCTCCTATTTCTTATGTTCTTGTGCAAACGAAAATTAGGTGGAGTGTAAAATGGGCAGCTGATTCACTATTGCCCATTTTTCACTACCGCCCAGGGCCGATTTCATCCCATTTGAATCCAATATTGGAGTCCTAAAAATTGGATGTATTTTAGCTGAAAACAATTGCTATAGGCAGAAGTTTAACAAAACTCTAGAGTTTATGGGTGTGTAGAAACACCTGGAGAAATGCCATGTTGGTACCCCAGCATAATAGATTTCTCATAGTGTAATACATGTCCCAGCAATGCGCTGGTTTGAATAGGATTTTACTTTGAAATCCAAAATCTGATAGTCTAAAGTGAAACTGATGTCTCTATCATCTTCGGGATGCCTAGTTTGGATTATTTTTCTAAAATACACATTGTGCACTAAATAACAAATAATTTCCACCACAGTTTATTTTACTTAAGCCAGTTAAAACAAGTACAGTTTCCATGTAAGAAAGGATGGTAAAGGTCAGCATGTTTAATCCAATCTGCATGTTTTCAAAACAGTTTCTATTTTTATGTCCTTCATTTGAAAACAGCCCAAAGAAAAGTTAGTGAGCTGAAAGTAACTGCGACTATGTAACATCAGTTCGTAAATCTTCCTTGAATGAAACGGATGGGCAGGAAGATGGAAATCACATTGAATGTATTGTTTAAGACCGGACAGAATCCAGGGACAACTCCGTCTACTCAGCTGAGAGTTCCTTTTTACTGCATATTCAGCATTTGCTTTATTATTATTCTCTTCCCCTTCCTGCAGTTTTCTTCCCTTTTTCATTTAAACATGGGTACAGATTGACCAGCAGCACTTCAGGATGGCATCAAATGGCCATCCTCCACGTCTGACTTTAGACAGTGAGGCTATTTGTCCGGGGGATGTAGTATCACAGCTTAGTTAGATCCTGTCTGCTCTCAGTTTTCCACATGTGCATTTTTGCAGTAACAGCCACTGAATAACAATCCAGAATGGGAATCGTGATTGATTGCTTTCCCTCCAGGAGTGCTCCTGCCAACTCCACAATAAAACCACCGGCTGCTATTGGCCATCGCTCGCATCCCCCTCCCAACGCTGCCCCACCCACCCCCCACCACCGGTTACCTCCCTCCTCTCCCTATCGCCCTCCGTCCTCCCAGTTGCTTACACCTCTCTCCTGGTTGAACTACAGGCCATGGCAAACCAATTTCTAGTTTTTTTTTAATGGATTTAAATATGTAATATTGCACACATTGCACTGACTGTGATTTTTCTATTTGTTGCTTTTAATTTAAATGTTACCATTCTGTGGGACAATGGCTTTGTATTGGTAAATGGCCTGTATTCACTGGAGTTTAGAAGAATGAGAGGGGATCTCATAGAAACATATAAAATTCTGACGGGATGGGACAGGTTAGATGCTGGAAGAATGTTCCCGATGTTGGGGAAGTCCAGAAGCCGGGGACACAGTCTAAGGATAAGGAGTAAGCCATTTAGGACTGAGATGAGGAGAAACTTCTTCACTCAGAGTTGTTAACCTGTGGAATTCCCTACCGCAGAGGATTGTTGATGCCAGTTCATTGGATATATTCAAGAGGGAGTTAGATATGGTCCTTATGGCTAAAGGGATCAAGGGGTATGGAGAGAAAGCAGGAAAGGGGTACTGAGGTGAATGAGCAGCCATGATCTTATTGAATGGTGGTGCAGGCTCGAATGGCCTACTCCTGCACCTATTTTCTATGTTTCTATGTATGCAGGCCCTCAATGGATAGCGGGAGTGAATTTTCTTAGGGGTTCTCCCATGTGTCCTCTGTAACTGCGACAGAAGAGCCTTAGGAACAATGGAAAAATTGTGTTTATGCTTTTTCTCTGGGCTTTCCACAGTTCTTCTGTCAAAGTTATGGCAGACGAGTTGGAGAACTCTTGCGGAAATTCACCCCTTGTGTATTTACATTATAAATGGTATAAACTCTTACTTTAGAATAATTGAAAGCAGTATAGATGAGCTGTACTTGCTGGTTGTGGTGCATTATTAATTGATTGTGTGATGGTTAGCACCGGCCCTGACCACGGCAGGATTGTAATTGTACTGAAAGGTCCATTTTATTTGCCGAAGGAAGTTGCCATTGAGTCAAAATTGAAGTGGAAAGTAGCTTCAGATAGTATGTATTTTCATCAATATGATCAGGGATCTATTTGAATATTTGAGATGTATGCATGAGATTTAGATATAAAAACATATGGGGCTGAAAATTTGCAGTTGGAGGCATATCTACGGAGGACACCTCCAACCCGATTTAAAAAAAAAATCCACACCTATCTTCGGGCTCCCAGGCTTCAGAGATTTTGGGTCCTGGACCTGTTGGTGTACGTCTGCATAAAGGCCCACGGATCCAAGGCGGTATGGAAGCGTCCCTGGGATCACATGGGCCAGTTCGTCCAATCAGAAAGGAGGATTCCTAACATGCGTATGGGGATTCCATTTACGAACAGAATCCCCATAAGCATATGAGGAATCCCCAAATAATTAAGTAATTATACAACTGGAATAAAAATAAATGTTCCTATTTTCCAATTTAAATAAAAGTCCCTTCAATGAAGAATTTACAATAAAAGTGATTTTTTTGAAAAATAATTTTAATCCAGGCCAAAATTTACATAAATTAATTTAAAATGTTTGTGCATGATCTTTTATTTTTTAATTTTTAATATAAGATTTATATTAACCCTTATGCTGGTGAAAGTAGGCCCTTTCTGGGCAGTAATTGGGCAAGTAGCCCAGCTCTGCACCAGCAGAAGTGATTTTTGAGTCGCTGCGATAGATCTGTGCGAACCGTGACCGATCGCAAGTTCCAGGTTTTCGAGTAATATTATCTTAATTTTTATTGATATTTCACCAGAAAGAGCTTTACAACTGACCCCGATCTTTTGTGGATCGATATGTGGATCTTCCTCTATAATGCTCAATGCAGCATTCGTTTATGAAAACATAATTTTAATTTAATAAAGATAAATTATAATCAAGGTGACTGATATATAGCTTTCACAGAAAAATGTACGGAATCGAAACTCAATCCCCAAAACAGCAGTACTGATCCGAAGTCTTCCAATCAAAATGGAATTTGACTTGTTCAATGATTGTACATCAGTGGTCCTGATTACAGTCAGCAACCAATGAAACTTACCCATGGGACATATTTAATGAGGGTACTCAATGTAATTGATTCCATGAATGAAGGGATTAAACAACAAACAGTAATGCTGAGAATGAGTTCCACTTCACATGTGGGATAAATTCTGTTCTCAAATTCTAAACATCAATATTCCCTTCATTTCGTTGTATTACATGGTATTTTCAAATTTTTCCTGAATTTGTAATCTGTGGGTTTACAGGTAGCCTCCACCCAGGCTTTTGATAACCGAAGGCTGGATTTCCGTCATTTTTTCGATCATTTACCACCGAAAATACCACCAATGGTAAATTAATCGCAGATTACCACTGATTTCATAATTTAGCATTGAAATACCACTGGTGTTAAATTCATCAGTCATTTACCACCGGTGGTAAAAAATACCACTGATCTTATTTTTTTCCTGTTTTTATGACATCATTAAGTGTGCAACACTGAAATACCACTGAAAATTACCACCAGAGGTGAATTCATCAATACCACCATTTTTACCACTGCCCCAAATTACCTCTGAGAAAAGTGCACTCTTATCTGATTTTTATCTGATCGAATCCAGTGCTATGGGCGCCATTTTAAAAAACGGAGCTGCCGTCCATTCCACAAGGTCACAGCTGGATGCTGGGGGACAAAGGTTACAGCCTCGCTACCTGGCTCATGACCCCCTTCAGGAACGCTCAGACAGAAGCTGAGCAGCGCTACAATGACAGCCATATAGCCACAAGCAATATCATCAAAAAGACAATTGGAGCACTCAAGCTGTGCTTTTGATGCCTGGACCACTCAGGAGGCAGCCTGCAATACCACCCTCAGCAGGTCTCTGAGTTGATTGTGGTGTGTTGCATGTTATACAACTTAGCCATCATGAGGGGATAGGAATTCCCACAGGAGACCGCAGGACCACCTGAGGAGAGGGGGAGGGGGGGATGAGGATGAGGAGCATGGCGATGAACCCATGCCACCGCCCCCAACACTACAGGGGATGCCCCGTGGAGCTTTCACTACTGCAAAAGTGTTACGTCAGCAGCTCATAAATCAATGCTTTGCTTGATCAGCGAGAGTTACGTTTCACCTTTGCCTGCCCACTCTATCATTGAGTTTTACCCTTCATTTTCTGAAAGTTAGACACAGTACAGGAATGGTTATATTTAACAAAATTTTATAAAATGTTATAAGCTTTGAAAAATGTAATAAATAATTTTTTAACTTGAAAGATTTAAAAATGTTTGCAACAACAACAATATAACAACAATAACAAAATAACAATAAGACATCAGCCGCCACCCTGCACTTCTTTTACCTGCGGCCAAGACTCCCACCGCCTTTCCCACCTTTTCCCCCTCCTACTCTTCACCCCTGCCCCTACCCACTTTAGGTTCAGGATTTTGTGCAGCAAGGCACCCAGAACGCTGCTGTTGTCGGGGGATAGACATTGGCGACGCCATATGTGGATCCACTTGAGTAGCTCGGGGTGTGGAAGACCCGGCTTCTGAGTAGGAAGGCAGTTCTATCTCCCCACCCAATGCTGCTGTCACTCTGGGTGGTATGACACTTGGGGGTGCAGTGCCAAAATGCAAGTCCATCAATTGCCACAAGGCATTGACAGACTGGCATACTTTCCTCAAAGCCACTGTTGAAGCATGGCCTTGAACTGAATGTCACCTTGATTTGAAATGGCGATGAGATATTCCACGAGGGGCACTGAGTGATAGTCACAATGTGTTCTCTTCTTAAATGCCAGGGGCAGAAAACACAGGAAAGTGGTAAAATCTCCTCCGTAGGGAAGGGTGGCTGTCCTGTTATCTGCCTCGGAACTGCAGCAAAATGGTGGCCAAATCTTTCCCCCCCCCCCCAAGGACGCAGCATGCCGCCCCGTCCTCGGAGGGAGCACCAGAGGCGGTGGGAAGAGGAGGAGCGGCCGGCACAAGACGCAGCATCATCATAGGCAGTCCCTCGGAATCGAGGAAGACTTGCTTCCACTCTAAAAGTGAGTTCTCAGGTGGCTGTACAGTCCAATATGGGAATTATGGTTTCTGCCACAGGAGGGGCAGACAGTGGTTGGGAGGAAAGGGTGGGTGGGAACCTGGTTGGCTGCACGCCCCTTCCACTGTCTGCGCTTGCTTTCTACATGCTCTCGGTGACGAGACTCGAGGTGCTCGGCGCCCTCCCGGATGATCTTCCTTCACTTTGGCCCGTCTTTGGCCAGGGATTCCTAGGTGTCGGTAGGGATGTTGCCTTTTTTCAAGGAGCTTTGAGGGTGTCCTTGAAACGTTTCCTCTGCCCACCTGGGGCTCGCTTGCCGTGCTGGAGCTCCGAGTAGAGCGCTTGCTTAGGGAGTCGAGTGTTGGGCATGCGGACGCTGTGGGCTGCCCAATGGAGCAGGTCGAGCGTGGTCAGTGCTTCGATGCTGGGGATTTTGGCCTGAGCGAGAACACTGATGTTGGTGCGTCTATTCTCCCAGTAGATTTGCAGGATCTTGCGGAGACAGCGTTGGTGGTACTTGTCCAGCGCTTTGAGATGTCTGCTGTATATGTCCATGTCGCCGAGCCATACAGGAGGGCAGGTAAATCTTTGCCCTCTTGTTCTCGACTCTTCCGCCAGTGAGAACATTTTCTCTCTATCTATTCTGTCCAGACAGCGAAACAGGCTCAAGTGACTGGATGTCTACTGCTTTTCCTATGTAATACATTACTGAAACTCCTATTGATGGCTCTATCCTGTCAAAGGAGTAGGTGATATTGGCCTAGAAATCCCGGCCTCCCTGGGTCCGTACTGTGTGTACGGACCTGGGGAGGCTCAACAAAAGCCGGTTTGCGGCGCACGATGCGCTAACAATCGGCTTTTCCGATCTGTTAAACTCCACTTTGACAGATCGTATGTATCTCCACAGCCAGGACATTCGCATGGGCAAGATTGCGGTATTTACCCGTATCTTGCCCTGCAAATGTCCTGAAAACTCTTGCGCCTAATAAAAGCAGGTGCATAGTCTACTTTTATAGGCGTAATAGTTGTAAAACATACAAAAACATAGTAAAATAAAAGTTTAAAAACACATTTTAATGATTAAAACCCCTGCCCACTAAGGTAAGTTTATTTTAAACCATAATTAAAAAAACTTTTAAAAAAATCTGAAAAATATATATTTTTTTATAAGCCATTAATAACTTTCATTTAAATTAATCTTTATTTTGTGGTGTGTTTGGAGGGGGTGTTTCTCAATCATAATGAGAACTCCTACTTACGGAGTTCCCATTATTAGGAATGAGAAAATACTGCACCTGGATTGGCTACCCAGAGCCATGTGACTTCAGCTCCAGCTTACAGATGTCCCGACGTGCACGTGCTCTGATGCGCAGTGAGTGGAGGCCTCATGACCGGGATCTCTGGTGGGCGCAGCAGGAACATGTAGGTCGCATCTTTTTTACCTCTTTCTGTCGGGTGCCCGCGGGAAGCCATTGTAGGCCATTGTAGCCCAAGGTGCATATGGCTTCGGTTAGAGCATTCAGGCGAGAGGTTAAAAACTGGCATCATGGCCTCTGATGAGGGGCTGCACAGCGGATATCTTTTGAGCTGGCACGTCCTCTAAGCTGGTTTGCAGCCTTTCAGTGCCTTGCATAAGAACCCACCAGATGCGGGCATGTGCCGTCGTGTGTTGAATGCTTCCGAACAAGTCTACCAATGACACCAACTGTCATGTATCTTACATTATTATATATAACTGTATCCTAACATGCTATACATGACTGTAATAAGATATGACCTGTAACCACCAGCATACCTTACCACCAAGGGTGCACTTGCAAGAGACAGGTATATAAGGACAGGTCTCAGGCAAGTGCAGCATTCCAGAGCTGTGAAATAAAGGTGCAGGTCCAGAGTGACCTTGACTTCACTACATGCCTCATGTGAATCTGTACTGAGGGGACAGGACTTTACAGTGGCGACGAGTTACGGGATTACAGAATCCACAGAATGGCGAACAACGGATCAGATGAAAAGTACAATGCGGGAGACAATGGGAGGACTTTATAGAAAGGCTCCAGCAAAGCTTTGTAACCAAAGACTGGTTAGGTGACGATAAGGCAGACAAGAGAAAAGCCTATCTCTTGACCAGCTGTGGCTTGAAAACATACACTTTAATGAAGGATCTGTTGGCACCTGAGAAACAAGCAAGCAAGTCATTTGAAGAATTGAGCACACTGATAAGAGACCACCTGAAGCCAGCGAGCAGCCTACACATGGCCAGACACAGGTTCTACAATTACAGACGCTGTGTGGGCCAGAGCATACCCGACTTCGTGGCAGAACTTCGGAGGTTGGCTAGTTTATGTGAGTTCTCCGATGAACTGAGGAGAGAAATGCTGAGAGACTTTTTCATTGGAGGAATAGGCCATGCAGGCATATTCCGAAAGCTCATAGAGACCAAGAACCTGACCTTAGAGGCAGCAGCACTGGTTGCATAGACATTCTTGGTAGGGGAAGAAGAAACGAGGTTGATTTACAATGCAGGTACGACAACTAACGAAATATCAGAACAAGCAGTTCACAGCACTAAACAAGCAGCTACCCCCACACACAGACAAAACCGGGAGAACAGGCTCTCAACAACAGGCAGAAGCCATCAAGGGCCACAGGAACGGCCGTTCACATCTCATCAACCCACAATGCGAGCAATCAACTACAAACTGAGAGAAGCTCAAGAGAGATCAGCCAGACGCAGCTCATTCTTTGGGAACACTTTGAACAATGGAACAGGTCTGTGCTGGAGGTGTGGGGGTGGGCACTCGTCAAGGGGATGTCGATTTCAGCAGGCTGTTTGCAGAAATTGTGAATATACAGGGCATTTGGCCTGCATGCGCAAAAAAACGGCAGCTCGGCTGGTATACGAATCGGATGGGTCGGAAAGCGGACCAGAAGATGGTGGGGACAGTACCCGGGACACTGATGTACAGCGGGTCAACACGATCAATGGCTGCTGCTCCTACAACAGGACACCTCCTATAATGATGAGGGTCCAACTCAACGGGATATCTGTCACACACAAAGGGACAGTGAACCGACTTCCCCTGTGGATTGTCCCCGGATTGTCTCCACTGCTGGGGAGAAGCTGGCTGGCAAAATTAAACTGGAAATGGGATGATGTCCATGCCATGTCATTAGAAGAACGGACCTCCTGCTCAACAGTTATAAAGCGATTTGAACATCTCTTTCAGCCAGGTGTGGGCACTTTCAAAGGGGCCAAAGTCAATCTACATCACACAGGATGCTAGACCAGTCCATCACAAGGCCAGAGCTGTACCCTATGTGATGAGGGAAAGATTGAACACGAACTAGACGGGAAGGCATTATATCACCTGTGGAATTTAGCGACTGGGCAAGTCCCATCGTCCCAGTCATGAAGCCTGATGGATCCGTACGAATCTGTGGGGACTTCAAATCTACCATAAACAGAGTCTCCCTACAGGACCCAGAGCGGAGGACTTATTTGCCACATTGGCTGGAGGTAAACTTTTCTCAAAATTAGACCTCACATCTGCGTATATGACGCAAGAATTGACCGAGGAATCCAAGCTACTCACCACCATCAACACACATCGAGGCCTTTTCATGTACAATCGATGCCCATTCGGCATCAGGTCGGCAGCTGCCTTATTCCAGCGCAACATGGAGAGTCAGCTCAAGTCCATCCCAGGAACGGTTGTATTTCAAGACAACATACTTATCACGGGCAGGGACACCGACTCCCATCCCCGTAATTTGGAGGAAGTACTAAAGCGGTTGGATCGGGTAGGCCTACCAGTCAAGAAATCCAGGTGCCTGTTTCTCGCACCCGAGGTTGAATTTTTGGGCAGAAGGATTGCCGCTGATGGAATCCGCCCAACAGAGTCCAAAACAGAAGCAATTCGCCTGGCACCCAGGCCCCAGAATGTCTCAGAACTGCGCGCCTTTCTCAGGCTACTCAATTACTTTGGGAACTTTATGCAGAACTTAAGCACGCTGCTGGAGCCTCTCCATGTGCTACTTAGGAAGAGGTGCGATTGGTTTTGGGGGGATGCCCAGGAACACGCCTTCAATAAGGCACGCAACCTTCTGTGTTCCAACAGTGTTTTGACTTTATTTGACCCAGGTAAAAAGCTAGTTCTCACATGCGATGTGTCAGCGTATGGGGTCGGGTGCATTTTGCAACATGTCAATAGTGCGGGTAAATTACAACCCATAGTTATGCCTCCAGGTCACTTTCGCGGGCGGAGCGCGTGTATGGAATGGTAGAGAAGGAGGCGCTCGCATGCGTGTACGGTGTCAAAAAGATGCACCAATACCTTTTCGGGGCCAAGTTCGCGTTAGAAACCGACCACAAGCCCTTTACGTCCCTCCTATCCGAGAGCAAGGCAATAAACGGCAACGCCTCGGCGCGAATTCAACGGTGGGCACTCATGCTGGCATCCTATGACTACACAATAAGGCACAGACCAGGTACAGACAACTGTGCCGACGCGCTCAGCAGGCTACCCCTGGTGACCACGGAAGGGTCTGATGAACAGGACTCTGTGAGATAGTCATGGCAATCAATGCCTTTGAGTCCACAGGTTCGCCCATGATGGCTCACCAAATCAGAGCCTGGACGGCCAGCGACCCCACGTTAGCCTTAGTAAAACGATGTGTCCTAACCGGTGACTGGGCAGAGGCTTGCGATGCCTGCCCCGAGGAATTAAAACCCTTTCACATGCGCATGCATGAACTATCACTACAAGCAGACTGCCTGATGTGGGGTAGCCGAGTAGTCATGCCTCTGCGAGGCAGAGAGTAATTTGTCCGGGAGCTCCACCGCGAGCACCCAGGGATCATTCTCATGAAGGCCATAGCCAGATCCCACGTCTGGTGGCCTGGTATTGACGCGGACTTGGAGCTCTGTGTCCGAAGGTGCACCATTTGTGCCCAACTCGGCAATGTCCCCAGGGAGGCTCCACTGAGCCCCTGGCCCTGGCCTATCAAACCGTGGTCGCGGGTGCACATAGACTATGCGGGCCCATTAATGGGCAAAATGTTCTTCGTAGTTGTAGATGCATTTTCAAAGTGGATCGAATGCACCATTTTAAACTCGAGCACAACCTCCACCACTGTGGAGAGCCTCGCAACCATGTATGCAACGCACGGAATCCCTGACATATTGGTCAGTGACAATGGTCCGTGCTTCACCAGCGCAGAATTCCAAGACTTTATAATTGACCACGGCATAAATCATGTCAAGACGACACTGTTCAAGCCGGCCTCCAACGGCCAGGCGGAGAGAGCAGTGCAAATCATTAAACAAGGCATGCTTAAAATCCAAGGTCCCACGCTGCAGGGTCGCCTGTCGCGACTGCTGCTGGCATACAGATCTCGTCCGCACTCACTGACTGGGATCCCCCCCGCGCAACTGTTGATGAAAAGGACTTTAAAAACAAGGCTCTCATTAATCCTCCCAGACATGCACGAAATCGTTGAGGCAAAGCGCCGTAAGCTGACTGAGTACCATGACAGAAATTCGAGGGGGAGATGGAATGAGATAGGGGACAAAGTGTTTGTACTAAACTATGGCAGGGGTTCCAAATGGCTTGCAGGTACAGTAACGGGCAAGGAAGGAAACCGGCTACTGGTAGTACAAATGGCAAAACCAGCTGGAGGCATGTAGACCAAGTCAAAAGCAGATTTACCAACAACACTGCGGAACCAGAGGCAGACTACAATGTGGAACTCGCACCACAACTGGTGGACAGACAGAGGGAACAACCTGAGGAAAGGGCAATCCCAACAGACAGCCCAGGCGAGTCAACAACAATCACACCAATTGAAACAGACAGCCCAGGCGAGATACCAGCAACCACACCCAAAGAAAAACAGACACCAAGGCAAACAACTGAACCACAACTCAGACGCTCCACGCGAGAGCATAGACCACCTGAGAGACTGAACCTATAAAGACAATAAGACCTTGGGGGAGGGTGATGTCATGTATCTTACATTATTATATATAACTGTATCCTAACATGTTATACATGACTGTAATAAGATATGACCTGTAACCACCAGCATAACTTACCACCAGGAGTGCAGTTGCAAGAGACAGGTATATAAGGACAGGTCTCAGTCAAGTGCAGCATTCCAGAGCTGTGAAATAAAGGTGCAGTTCCAGAGTGACCTTGACTTCACTACATGCCTCGTGTGAATCTGTACTGAGGGGACAGAACTTTACACCAGCAACCTCTTGTACTCTGCTTCTTTTAAAAGCTGGGCCCCAGGGATCAGAATCCCTTTCCTCCACTCTCCACCCAGATGCTACCTGCTCCTCAACGAGCACCTCCATTTGCTCCTGCTCACTTCTGCATTATTATTCCCCTAAAGTGTTGCCCTCAAACTGACAATCTAAATCCACCCTCATGATTTTTCTTTTGGAAATGTCTGACTCTGCTGTGTATTTCCAGACCTTTTTGATTTTGAGGACAACATTTTGTCTCTTAGTAACAGTTTATGAAGCTGTAAGTCAGTGATGTTAAACTGAGAAATCTTCAATCAAAATTGCCAGAAAGTGCAACTAAATGTCTCTCAGATATTTAATTACTGCTGAACTTCATTTTCTTTCAATATTTGTGGCCAACTGCAAATTGTAGATGGGTCAATTATTCACTTAAATGATCTGTTGCCTTCTGTTTTGGGGTCGGTAATTGGTTACTTTTTAGTTTGAACTTGCACAATATTGGAAAAGTTTTACTTTCAAAAAATCATACGAGAGCATAATTATTATGAGTGGTTGATATGAGAATAATTTAGCACCTGATGAGTCGCATTTTGCAATTGGTCTGTTTTTGGTATTGTAGATGTTGTAACAGCCATCTAAAAGAATGACCAGATACGACCCTTTCAGAACTAACAGAAGGGGTTACTCGACATTGGTAATGAGGCTCTCGTGGCATAAAAATGGGGTTAGTATTCTGGCAGGTGGGATCAAATGAACTGAATCTGTCTTGTGTAGTTATCTCCTCAAAGCAATACCTGATTATTAAAACTGCCAAGCAATAAAAATGGGATTTTATTAATTTTTTTATATTAATGAATGACTTGCAAAACAATACACAAATATGGGACATTGTATTGTGCAGTGCTTTAAACAATTGTTAATACCTGCATTTAGATTAGATTGCAGAAGGACGCAGTTAACTGGAATTGAAATATTTCTAAATCTCACGCTGAAATAGGCACTGTTAGAATAATATTCTGCAGGGCAATAGTTTATTTATGTGAGAGGCCAGTGGCATTAGACATATGTGAACCAATCGTGCTGTCAAAGGTTAAATTCGATCATAATGAACCTGATGGATTTATAAATCCATTTCTGTAATTAATAAATAGCAGAGCATTGGATCAGCAGTTGATTCAAAATTTCTTGGAAACTAGTCTGTGACCAAATGCTGTACAGGAAACATTCCACAAGTTAACTGTTAAGACAGGAAATAATACAAGGGTTTTATGCATTCAGTCCATTGTTTGGAGACTTGAAAGCACATGAGTTGCACTGGAGAAAGAGAGAAAGATTACATAACAGCATTCATGTCCTGAGGATATCCCAAAATGCATCTCTGCCAATTAAGTGTAATCACTTATGTACGCAACTGCAACAGCCAACTTCGGCCGGCTGGTCGAAGGAACCGAATCAGCAAAGGTGCAGGGGAGCAACGCACTCAGTGGGTGGGCTTCGTAAGCACCTGGTGTAGGTGGTGGGGCAGATTGGAGGAACTTGGGGGCGAGCACGCCACCCCAGCCATGGAGGGAGCACCAGTTTTATTTGATGAAAATAATGTCTTTTGAGTGAGTGTGGTATTTCAGTGGTTTAAAAAAAAAAATTTCAAATAGCACAGAAATACCACCAGAAAACCAGTGGTAGGGCTAAATGATGATAAATCCAGCCCTTGATCTTTTAAGCCTGATGCTAGGAGGAATGTAAGAGCAACTTGCTCTCTAATTGTCTTCCCCTCTTCCTTTCCTCTGAGGGAGTGCTTGATATCAGCTCTGTTCTTCTTAGTGGCATGGCTAAGCTCGGGTAACTTTTTGAGGACTGGTGAGAGTTGAGCATGTTGTAGCACAATTAGCACTGTGTATTGGAGCAACAAGAAGGTGCTCTACTACGCAGTTGTGGTCAGTGTTTACACTTTTCCCCCCCTTGCTTTCCTGAAGGCACAGACTAATGCATGACTTGGATCTATTGGCACTGGTGCCCTCTCATTCTTTGCCCAAATCACCTATCTTATGTCTTCAGGTGTCAGCTTTAGCTCAGTGGTAGCACTTTCGGAAGAACAGATTATCTGGTCATTTACCTCCTCTTCCCTTACATTACAACAGTGATTATATTTCAGAAGTAATTAATTTACTGTGAAGTGCTTTGGGACATCCCAAAGACATGAAAGGTGCTATATAAATGCAAGCTCTTTCATACCTCTGCCTGGACGGTGAGTGTTGGCAGGCTGTTCCACTGTAGATGGCATTGGAGCCAAGCCCAATCTATTGATGTTCACACACATGCTGTCTCAATGTGAATCACAGTGATCAAAAGAACAAAAGAATTGTGCCATTAAAAACCAGCGCAACCGAGCGGAAACTCCAGGCCAGCACGTTTACCAGATGAGCCATCAGGGAGCCTTGTCTTTATGTCTCAGTATTTCAGGTGCTGTGATATTTTTGGTAATTTTTCCCATACTACACATTTGAGAGGGCAAACATGCAACCTGCCCTCAAGTATCTGGCAAGGACAATTTTAACACAACTACCAATAGTTCCTTAAGAACAGTTCAGGCTCACTCGGCTGATTACCTTTCCCACTTTGTGAGGATCAGGCTGGCACTCAGCCTGTGCTCAGTGCCTCCTTCAGTTAAGTTATGAAGGTATTTTATTATTGACTTTCCCTTCTCAGCAAAGCTGCTTGTCTACAGGAATTTGGATGTGTCTTACGCAAAGATTGAAGTAACATGCTTGAAAAAGATATTTGCATTATATAGTACCTTTCACAACCTCGGACTTCCCTAAAGAACTTTACAGTATAGCAATTAAGTACTCCTTGAAGTGTAGTCACTGTTGTAATGTAGGAAACACGGCAGCCAATTTTCACACAGCAAGGTCCCACAAACAGCAATGTGATAATGCCCAGATCATCTGTTTTCATGGTGCTGGTTGAGGGATAAATATTGGCCAAGTTACATGGACAACTTCCCTTCTCTTATTCGAAGTAGTGCCATGGGATCTCTTATGTCCAGCTGAGAGTGCAGATAGAGGTTTAATACAGCTTCAAGGCACTGCATTTGTCACAGCCGCTGGTCCAAATATCTTGCTCCAGAGAGCTTAAACATCAAAATATAAATAAATGTTATAACGCCAAATGGTGAGCTATGTATTCCTGTTGCTGAGTCTTGCTGGCAAAGACACTGTTCAAATTTACTTATGTTGTTAAATTTCCCCTTTCCCCTCCAAGTAATTGAATAGAAATTTAAACTAGCTCCATAGCAAATTATTAAAATGTAGTGCATCTGCAGCAATATATGGACTGAGGAATTAGTAGAATGCAATCCCAGTCCTATTGCTGAATAAATTATCCAAATAAGAAATTGTTGAACAGAAATTTATACAGCAATTGCAGAGGTATAGGCCATAATATTCCAATCCTCCATGGATATAGGATTGGTGACAGAGGACTAGAGAATTGCAAATGTTAAACCCTTGTTTAAAAAAGGCTGCAAGGATAAACCCAGCAACTATGGGCCAGTCAGTTTAACCTCAGAAGTGGGGAAGCTTTTAGAAAAGAACACAAATAATCGTGTTTAACCAACTTGATGGAGTTTTTTGATGAGGTAACAGAAATCGTTGATGAGGGTACTGCAGTTGATGTAGTGTACATGGACTTTGTGTGCAGTTTTGGTCTCCTAATCTGAGGAAGGACATTCTTGCTATTGAGGGAGTGCAGCAAAGGTTCACCAGACTGATTCCTGGGATGGCAGGATTGATATATGAAAAAAGACTGGATCGACTAGGGTTATATTCACTGGAATTTAGAAGAATAAGAGGAGATCTCATAGAAACATATAAAATTCTGACGGGATTGGACAGGCTAGATGCAGGAAGAATGTTCCCGATGTTGGGGAAGTCCAGAACCAGGGGTCACAGTCTAAGGATAAGGGGTAAGCCATTTAGGACCGAGATGAGGAGAAACTTCTTCACTCAGAGAATTGTGGACCTGTGGAATTCTCTACAACAGAAAGTAGTTGAGGCCAGTTTGTTAGATATATTCAAAAGGGAGTTAGATGTGGCCCTTACAGCTAAAGGGATCAAGGGATATGGAGAGAAAGCAGGAATGGGGTACTGAAGTTGCATGATCAGCCATGAACATATTGATGGTGGTGCAGGCTTGAAGGGCCGAATAGCCTACTCCTGCACCTATTTTCTATGTTTCTATGAGATATGGCACATCTGTCAAGCCAGAAACGTAACAGATCGAAAAAGATGGATTTCAGCGCACGCGCATTGCGCCAGTGTGCCAGCGTAGCCTTTGGCCGCCTGAGGAAAAGAGTGTTTGAAGACCAGGCCCTCAAATCTACCACCAATCCCATGGTCTACAGGGCTGTAGTAATACCCGCCCTCCTGTATGGCTCCGAGACATGGACCATGTGCAGAAGACACCTCAAGTCGCTGGAGAAATACCACCAACGATGTCTCTGCAAGATCTTACAAATCCCTTTGGGGGACAGATACACCAACGTTAGCGTCCTCAACCAGGCCAACATCCCCAGCATTGAAGCACTGACCACCTTTGATCAGCTCTGCTTGGCAGGCCACACACATTGTTCGCATGCTAGACACGAGACTCCCAAAGCAAGCGCTCTACTCATAACTCCTTCACGGCAAATGAGCCAAAGCCGCCCTGATAAAGTGCAACATCCCCACCGACACCTGGGAGTCCCTGGCCAATGACCGCCCTAATAGGAGGAAGTGCATCCGGGAGGGCGCTGAGCACCTCGAGTCTCGTCTTCGAGAGCATTCAGAAATCAAGCGCAGGCAGTGGAAAGAACGTGCGGCAAACCAGTCCCACCCACCTTTTCCCTCAACGACTATCTGTCCCATTGTGACAGAGACTGTGGTTCTCGTATTGGACTGTTCAGCCACCTAAGAACTCATTTTTAGAGTGGAAGCAAATCTTCCTCAATTCTGAGGGACTGCCTATGATGATTGTGTGCTAAAAAACGGCTTTTCCGATGCCTTCCCGGTTCCGTAGAAACTTAATATGGACCTGGGGCGGCCGCGATTTCTGCGCCATTACATTTAAATAGTGTTTGTATATGACTAACTAAAAGCTTTTATTTAATTGTACCATAAACAAACAAATGTGCAGAATGGGCATGTAAATGACAAATAAATGTCAATAATAGAGAAGTGTGAGGTGGTGCATTTTGGTAGGAGGAATAAGGAGGCAACCTACTCCTTGGAACATAAGAATCTAAATGGGGTACAGGTGCAAAGGGATCTCGGGGTATAGATTAACAAATCATTAAAAGTAGCAATGCAGGTTTAAAAAAAAAGCCATAAAAGTGCAAATAAAGCACTGGAGTTCATTTCAAAAGCAGAGAAGTTATGTTAAACTTTGTCTGTTTCATGGGGTGGCAATATGGCATTACTGTATATATGCTTAAAAGTTCTTGTTGTAGCAGTAGTTATTGTTGTAAAACTTCCTCACAGAACACATGGTCGTGCTCAAATGAGTTTGTGTCCCACTTCGTACAAAACAAATTGGCAGGAACATTTGCTGTAACCATTCTATGATTCTATGATTCTACCACAGCCTAGAACCTCATATTTGCACTATGATTCTCCACTTCTCAATTTAAGGAGATTGGTGGTGTTAGTGGAAAAACATTGGGCCAGAAATTGCGGTCGGAGGCTTCCCATGGGCGGATGCCTCTGACCCAGTTTTTTTTTACGAAAGTACCTAGTGGTCCTGGAGGAATGAACACTTCCGGTCCGAGGCCTAGATGCGCAGCCCAGTGCAGAGGCCCATACATCCCAGAAGCGTAAGCGCAACTTGGATCACGTGGGCCTGTGCCACCAATCACAATGTAATATTCTTATTAATAATGGTGAGTTCTGTTTGTGCGAGTTCCCATTACTATCAATGAGAATACCCTCAAAAACACAGAAAGACAACACAAATTTTGAAAAAAACACCTCACCTATTTAAAATTAATTGAAATTGAATTAAATTAAATGTTTTAGGAAAACTTTTTTTTTAAATGTGTTAAAAATGTTTTAATAGGGCTAAAAATAAACTTACTTTAATGGACAGGGTTTTTAATATAAAAATTAGTGATAAAATTTAATTGTTCTATCTTTTACAACTTTTAAGAGGCATAAGAGTTTGAAGGACATTCGCTGGGCAAGAGTTGGGCAAATATTCCTGGGGAAGCGTTGGAACTATCAAAGGACATTTTGACAGTTTGCACGTGCCGGATTTCGGCGCATGCGCCTTGTGCAACAAAACCCGAAACTTGCGGGATCTCTTCGGGCGTGTGCACATATCATACACAATTTCAGGGCCATTGTTTTTTTAAAACTCTATTGCGCACTGACCATTTGAGGTTATTATGCAAGAAGTCTTCTTGAAACTTGCCATTAATATCAGTACATGGATAAACCTTTACATTCTAAAGGTGAAATCCTATAATTCAGAGATTTCTGTAGTTGCAGCTTTTGGTGTAATACCTTGCAATCATTGTTTGAACACGGATATAAGATCACGGTTAGATAAATGAATCAAAGGAGGCTTTTCACAGTATAAGGGAATAGGTTAATTTTCTAGAATGCCATATGTTGTGTATCAACAAAAATGCCACAAATCTTTTTTACAATATTGAATTCATGAAAACCTTTTAGGATGCAGTCATCCAAGGTCATTGTGATGAGATTACCCTTTTGTACCACAGAATATTTAGGTTACCAGTGTTGACTCTGGATAATCAAGTATTCATCAGTTACTTGATAAACATTTAGAAAAGATTCACATTATTTAATAGGACGCGACTGCTGCCAACAAAGTTGAAATAATTGTGCATGCACAGTTTCAGTGTTTTTTCGGTTGTTTGCTAACTGAAAAGAAAATATTGTCGCCATTACATAGAAAACACTTTGAGAGAAAGGAGGGAGGGGGTGGTGAAAAGAGATCGCTACTGCCGAACAGAGCCACATCAGGAAAATAAAATCTGTGCTAGCAAAACACAGTAAATGTTCATTGTTATTAATTTTCTGATTTTTATTCATTTTCTTCTCCTTTCCCTTAACATGGAGTTTGCGCACTATACAAAAAAGTCTCCGCAACCCCCCCGCGAAAATATCATTCATTAATACTTAAACCAACCCACGCTTTTATTATACATTATTAAACCAACCTATAGCTCCATAGATTCCATAGATTTAGGCATGCGATATGACTATATCATTATAAATTTATACTCAAACCACCAAAGATTTATGAGCAGAACAATTCTGCATAGCTTCTGGTTTGATGGCAGCAGTCACTCCATATT
The DNA here is from genome assembly GCF_044704955.1 of Pristiophorus japonicus. Classification (NCBI taxonomy): domain Eukaryota; kingdom Metazoa; phylum Chordata; class Chondrichthyes; family Pristiophoridae; genus Pristiophorus; species Pristiophorus japonicus. The sequence goes on from NC_091981.1 coordinate 221,942,568, forward strand.
TAAATGCGGGTTAATGCATTATATTTGCAGTTACAGCAGATCACTTCTGGGTTCTTTGATTTGGCTAGTTTTTACTGACTAATCAACAATTAACATCCATTGGGTCCATGCGGGAAAGAAGGTTTAAATAATTTTTTTTATTCATTCACGGAATATGGGCGTCGCTGGCAAGGTCAACATTTATTGCCCATCCCTAATTGCTCTTGAGAAGCAGGTGGTGAGCCGCCTTCTTGAACCGCTGCAGTTCCCTTGCAGTCAGAATCAGGTGAATTCATAATGGGAAACAAGAAAATGGCAGACCAATTGAACAAATACTTTGGTTCTGTCTTCACCAAGGAAGACACAAATAACCTCCCGAAAATACTAGGGGACCAAGGGTCTAGCGAAAAGGAGGAACTGAGGGAAATCCTTATTAGTCAGGAAATGGTGTTAGGGAAATTGATGGGATTGAAGGCCGATAAATCCCCAGGGCCTGATCATCTGCATCCAAGAGTACTTAAGGAAGTGGCCCTGGAAATAGTGGATGCATTGGTGGTCATTTTCCAACATTCCATGGACTCTGAATCAGCTCCTATGGATTGGAGGGTAGCTAATGTAACCCCACTTTTTAAAAAAAGGAGGGAGAGAGAAAACAGAAAATTATAGATTGGTTAGCCTGACATCGGTAGTAGGGAAAATGCTGGAATCAATTATTAAAGATGTAATAGCAGCGCATTTGGAAAGCAATGACAGGATCGGTCCAAGTCAGCATGGATTTATGAAAGGGAAATCATGCTTGACAAATCTTCTAGAATTTTTTGAGGGTGTAACTAGTAGAGTGGATAAGGGAGAACCAGTGGATGTGGTGTACTTGGACCTTCAAAAGGCTTTTGACAAGGTTGCACACAAAAGAGATTAGTGTGCAAAATTAAGGCACATGGGATTGGGGGTAATGTATTGACGTAGATCGAGAACTGGTTGGCAGACAGGAAGCAAAGAGTGGGAATAAGCAGGTCCTTTTCAGAATGACAGGCAGTGACTAGTGGGGTACCGCAAGGTTCAGTGCTGGGACCCCAGCTATTTACAATATACATTAATGATTTAGACAAAGGAATTGAATGTAATATCTCCAAGTTTGCAGATGACACTAAGCTGGGTGGCAGTGTGAGCTGTGAGGAGGATGCTAAGAGGCTGCAGGGTGACTTGGACAGGTTAGGTGAGTAGGCAAATGCATGGCAGATGCAATATAATGTGGATAAGTGTGAAGTTATCCACTTTGGTGGCAAAAACAGGAAGGCAGATTATTATTTGAATGGTGACAGATTAGTAAAAGGGGAGGTGCAACGAGAGCTGGGTGTCATGGTACATCAGTCATTGAAAGTTGGCATGCCAGTACAGCAGGCAGTGAAGAAAGCAAATGGCATGTTGGCCTTCATAGCGAGAGGATTTGAGTATAGGAGCAGGGATGTCTTGCTGCAGTTGTACAGGGCCTTGGTGAGACCACACCTTGAGTATTGTGTGCAGTTTTGATCTCCTAATCTGAGGAAGGACATTCTTGCTATTGAGGGAGTGCAGCGAAGGTTCACCAGACTGATTCCTGGGATGGCAGGACTGACATATGAAGAAAGATTGGATCGACTAGGCTTATAGTCACTGGAATTTAGAAGAATGAGAGGGGATCTCATGGAAGCATATAAAATTCTGACGGGATTGGACAGGTTAGATGCAGGAAAAATGTTCCTGATGTTGGGGAAATCCAGAAGCAGGGGTCACAGTCTAAGGATAAGGGGTAAGCCATATAGGACTGAGATGAGGAGAAACTTTTTCACCCAGAGAATTGTGAACCTATGAAATTCTCTACCACAGAAAATTGTTGAGTCCAGTTAGATGTGGCCCTTATGGCTAAAGAGATCAGGGAGGTATGGAGAGAAGGCAGGAGTGGGGTACTGAAGTTGCATGATCAGCCATGATCATATTGAATGGTGGTGCAGGCTCAAAGGGCCGTATGGCCTGCTCCTGCACCTATTTCCGATGTCTATGTTTCTATGTGGTGAAGGTACTTTCACAGTGTTGTTAGGGAGGGAGTTCTAGGATTTTGACCCAGCAACGGTGAAGGAGCAGCGCTATATTTCAAAGTCAAGATGGTGTTTGACTTGGAGGGAAAATTGGAGGTGGTGGTGTTCCCATGCGCCTGCTGCCCTTGTCCTTGTAGGTGGTAGAGGTCGAAGTTGCTGCAATGCATCTTATAGGTGGTACACACTGCAGCCACGGTGTACCGGTGGTGGAGGGAATGAATGTTTAATGTGGTGGATGGGGTGCCAATCAAGCAGGCTGTTTTGTCCTGGATGGTGTTGACCTTTTTGAGTGTTGTTGGAGTGTTGTCATCCAGACAAGTGGTGAGTATTCCATCACACTCCTGACTTGTGCCTTGTAGATGGTGGAAAGGCTTCGGGGAGTCAGGAGGTGAGACACTCGCTGCAGAATACCCAGCCTCTGACCTGCTTTTATAGCACAGTATTTATGTGGCTGGTGCAGTTAAGTTTCTGTTCAATGGTGACCCCCAGGATGTTGATGGTGAGGGATTCGATGATGGTAATGGTGTTAAATGTCAAAGGGAGGTGGTTAGACTCTCGCTTGTTGGAGATGGTCATTGCCTGGCACCTGTGTGGCATGAATGTTACTTTGTAATTTGCCATTGATCAGCCCAAGCCTAAATGTTGTCCAGCTCTTGTTACATACAGGCATGGACTGCTCCATTATCTGAGGAGTTGCGAATGGAACTCAACACTATGCAATCGTCAGCGAACAGCCCCACTTCTAACCTTATGATGGAGGGAAGAATTTTGTTGACAGTTAATGGGATCCCTTGTGGTGAACAAAGTGTTTGCTTCATGCAGTCATTTCCATTCTACAAATAACGTACAATGCCCAAGGAATTAATTGGCGCCAAAATAACTGATCTTTCTTTCCAAAGGAAAGTGCCCCATTTGCAGCCCGATTGCTTCCTGACTGCCCTCAGGCCTCTCAACTGTGATCCAGTGGTTATGTACTGATGTGCCAGATTTTAGCTCTGGCCTGTGGTGAATTAGCTGATCTCACCTGAAATGTCGGTGACATGTTGCAGTTGGTCTTTGTATCATGGTGCACAAAAAGGTTTAAAAATGGCTAGTTTAATCATTTTGAATCACTGTACGAGAAGTGCATGTGTATGGCCACCAGCTGAGAAAAGGTTTGGACAGGCTGCAATTGGACCCAGTATCAAATTGACAGTTATCATTCAAATTCAAATTCATGCAAAAACTTTGGCCACTTAGCGGAGGTATCCGAAGGCTGCCATGGAGTCATATCTGAGAATATCAGAAGAGGAGGCACAACAGGAGAGTGTTTGGAGAAAATTGTCTACTGCGCTAATGTTATACTCCTAATGTCACACACCAGACACCAGACGTCAGATGCCATTGTTCTTAAAAACAATCTTAAAAAAGTGAAGAAAGTCAGTCATTTGACTTGGACCTTGAAATTTGCAAGCAGTTACAACTGCCATTTTACCTCAGCAGTTCATAAGTAGCTACAATTACCTGGATTTGCCTATTTAGAGCAATAACCTTAAAAGTACAGGCCAGGTTAAATGTCAAAACTGCTCCAGACCATAGATTACATGTGAGTGATGCCTTGTGTAGGGCGTTCGTGTTCCACTCTACTCTGATTCATAGACCTCGGGAACTACAGGAAGAACTCTACGTAATGCAAAGTTTAGGCTTAAACCCAACTATTAGTTTATTACACAAAAAAACAACTAAAGATTACAACTAAAAATTACAGAACAAGAATTCTTGGAGATTGATTGAAGACATACAATCACCCATCCAGCCAGTTGTTGCTGTTGTCGAGTGTAGGCTCGTGGAGCTAGGGAAGTTGTTGGGTCCCAGCTGCTTGCTTCGTGGCCGTTGTTCCTTTTTGGCCTGTTGTTATGAGGTGTTCCTCTGAGCTGTTGTTCTGAGCTCTTGTTCTCTGCTCTTACATGTATATCCATTTGATTATACAAATCTCCTACTGGGCTGCTTTCAGTTAATCCATCTGGATGAATCTGGATGGCTGTGATGATGGGTTTGGATGGCCACAATTTGCACCTTGTTCTGTGCATGGAATCAACAGAGCAAAAAATAACTCCTTATCTTTTGTGCCCCATAATCCAAAAATGCACGCCTTGTGGGATCCTTTGTTATCCTGCGTTTTTGCAGACCTGTAGTCTCCATAGGGAACTGTTTTTTCCCCTCCGGCCAATTAATCCATGGGCTTCTCTGCTTGATTGTATCAAAACCTTTTGTCTCTATGTTAATTGGGTCTTGCTCCTGACTGCAAAAATTGCATTAATCAGTTATGAGTCGTCACCTGCCCCAGGCTGGCACTCTTTCTCCCTCCCAACAGCCCCACAGGTTTTCTTTTAAACCATTTTAGTCCGTGGCCTCTTGTTGTGCCTTGATCATGAAATGTGTAACCCTTACACTTGGGGGATCCACCACTTAAAAAAAATAATGTTCAATTGCTCCATTTTAAAAACAAAGCTGTGAATAAATGCAATCAAGTACATTTTTTTTGCAACGGAAACCCTAACCGCTTGTATTTAATACTGTGTTCTTGCACATTCCTTAGATACATGTCTCCTTTCTTCTGGAAGGTGGACTTTAGCGAGACGTAGCCAATTGTAAACCAACAAACTGGTTGATTTTACATGTACTATACAAACAAACAGAATATAGAAAATAACACATTCCGCCTGTTAGTGCCCTGAATGAAATGGTTAACTCCCTCCAGCTAATCTGCTCTAACTCCAGGACAAGATGTCCCTCTCTCTTTGCCTGTCTTGTCCTCCAAAGTTCTGGAGACTGTCTGTGCCCTAGCTAGTCTGGAAACCAAAGACTTGACCCGGTCTTAACTCTCTCTGCCTAGCGATGACCAGCTGAGCTGACAATCAAACCTACTGCTATAAATGAAGCCATCCCAACTTATTCACCTGGAATTTCCATAGGAATTGGGGAAATAGTGTAAACAAATAAAAAATGACGCTAATGTTTTCAAACTTTAAAATAATTTTGCATTTGCGCTCCAGGAAAGAAATGGAGTGCAAAATCAAGTGACCCACTTCCTTTCTGGAGTGCAAGAGGCAGCAGGCAAGGCGATACTTGTGCAGTGCTGCACAATGAGTCGTGCATTGCTGCTGCGTTGGAAGACTCCTTCCCTCCCTTAAAGGGAAGGGCCATTGCTGCAGGTTCTGTAAAAGGAGAATTATCTTCTCCTCGATGGCAGCCGTGATCTGGCCCGATCAGCCCGATGCACAGCAGCAGAGTGCCAGGCTGATCGATCGCGGGCAACAAACGGGGGGAAAAAAATCAAACTGAGGATTCAACTTTTTTTTCACTTGCCTCGGCCACCTCGCCTTTAAGCGTCGCCCCTGAAGTGCTCGGCCTCCTGATGAATGCCTCCTGCAGCTGCCAATGTTTTCGCCCAGCGATGCTGCAGTGGGCCGAAACCCAAGTTCGGATCCGGGGCGATGTGCACGGCGATGATGTCACGATCTCTGGGCGAAGTTGATCGGGGCGCAACGCCGTACCGTTGCCACAAACCTCCTATCGAATATGGCGGGAGTCGATCATCTCACCGCGCCTGGTCGGTAAGTTGTTAGCGCTCCCTCCCCCTGGAGCTGATAACGGGAGGCACTAAGGAGGCCAATTTCTAGGTCAAAGTCTCTGAGCTGAATTTAAATTAATAGCAATATCTTAATATAAATTCATCCAAAATCCCTCCTACGCCAACAATCTCGAAACAAGAATGTGAGTTCTTCTTTGGATAGCAAAGACAAGACTGCAGTTTCACTGTGTGGAAAATCTTGTTGTAAACTCATATTGAACCATTCTCAATATGTAGTACATTGTGCTGCACCGTCTGGATATCTGTAAATATATAGGCTGCGATTTTCCCTCCCTTGGTGGGTCCATGGTGGGTGACGTCGCAGCTCTGCTGCCGATTCCATTCCAGCCTCCAACATGACTTTCCTCTGATTGGGCTTATTAAACCTGCCCAGCATGTTTCCCAGGCGAATTGAAGAAAGCAGGTCCGGTGACGTCATTTGATGACGCATCATTAGCCCGTTTCCTTAAAGGGACCAAGTGCAAATTTACTTTGATGTTTGTGCTGTCAGTGTTGAGCTGCTACAAACACTGACAATCATTGCACAAAGGTGCACGGCTGTACCCAGGCTCTCCCATGACTCCATCCATAAGCATATGGAGGGAGTCACAGCACACAGAGACCACCCCAGCAGACCAAGGCAGCCTGGTTGCTCATTGCACAGGAGGACACCAGCGGGAATGTCGTCAGGAGGACCTGGCTGAAGTGGCGCAAACCTTTGAATGATCTCAGTAGATCAAGAAACGTTACTGCAAAGCCACATTTTCAACACTTTACTTTCTTGGGCAGATTCATGTGCACCTTTGGAAGTGGCTTAGCGAGATTGTACTCCCACAATGCTATTGAGTGTGAAAGGAATGGTTTGGGCATTGTAGGGATGCTTTATGTTGTTCGTGTGGGGTGATGCCAACCTGGCACGTCATGTGACAGCTAGGGTGTGGAGCTTCAAGTGAAATAAATGTAGCCATGGTGAGGCCATCCCTGGTGTCCCGGGCAGCAATGTGGTCGGGTGCTAATGCCCTCTGTCCTGTGCAGCATCAGGTGATTGTAGAGGAGGTTGATGGTGTTGTTTGTGCTGCTGGTGTGTCTGGTGATGTTGGTGTTGGGGCTGATCATGGGCAAATTCTGAGGACCAAGGTGAGAATAAAAAGTGCACCGATGCTGATGGAATAGATGGCAGGTGAAATAGAGATGACAGAAGCGATCAGTCAATGGTGGGAGGGGTAATGAGGTCAGAATGGATGGAGACTTGTATAAAGACTTGCAGCTTGATTAATCTAGTGGAAATGCAGTTTAGAGAAGCTAGTGCTTAAGGGAAGATATCTGAATCAGCTGGGAGCTTCGAGTTGACACTTGAAGCTGTCAACTTATCAGTTGATTCAATGGCCACTGATCTTCTGCCTCAGCTTCACAGATGAGGTCTAGGCACAGCAGGAAACTGATGGGAGACTTGTGAAAGTTAAAAAGCTGGGGGGAAAGAAGCATTGTTAAGTGGCTTTAAACAAGCCACTAATGATTTGAACTGGTTCCCCTGCCGCTCAGCATCGGCGGACCCAACATCGGGAAATGCCGGTGTGCATGTTTTGATAGCAGGTTCCCGACCCGATGTCAACCATTTCAAATTTCACAGCTGACCCGCCACCAATCGGGACCGTTGAGCTTTGGCAAAATCGCGGCCATAGCTAAGTAACTACTTCTTGTCTTTTATTTGGAAAAACTATGTTGACAAAATTATAAAACATGTAAAAGGTTAATCGTGGGAAAAAATAGTTTGACGTATGCCCTGTAGAACAATTTTACAATGGAAGTACCTGTGTTGTCGGTGGCTAGGATAAAATTATAGTTTGCACTAAATTAACAATAGACTAAAAATGTACAATCTTTGGACTCCCTTGTGAAACAGTAAAAAAACAATCATTTTGTCACAGTTTGTGAATTGGCTGTACTTGAGTCCAACTGAATCCTTAAAAGTATTTGACATTGTTTACATTTTTATGTCAGTGGTGAATTGTGAGGGTGAGTTTGAATCCTGGGCTCAGATACATTTGTAAGTAGATGGAGATTACTCAAATTAATTTTACTTGAGATTCAAAACAGATGTTGGGTTTCACCTCATCTGGAATGATTATAAAACAATATTTGCATTTATTTTTTCCTTTAAACTTCAATAGTTACAGAGAAGATGCATGAAACAATCTGTGGTCTAGGGATTCTAGCTACATCTATGTTGGGAATTATAAATTATGATAAACATTTGTGATCTGATGCATATTAAATATGTTTACGCTACATTTATGTCTTTTATGTGTTTTTGAACACAGGTCAGGTGATTACTGCTGGTGTCTTTGAAATTTTAAATGGCTATGACTTCAGAAAAGTGCAACGGAGAGTGAGTGGTGAACGGCAGACTGGAGTGGCTCCTGCTGAATACGATGACAACTACCTAGGTGAGACTTGCTAAATGCCTAGCAATAAATAGAACCAAGCACAGTATAAGCGTTCCTTGCAAGGCTAACTTCAAAGATTGTGTTTTGCTGAGAATATAATAAAAGTAGAACTCAGAAGGAGGTCATTCATCCTTTCAAGCTCCCTCTAGTTAGTCACGACAGATCTATCCTGTTCCAACATGAAACTGGTCTTCTTTTATCGACTGCGTTCAGTTTATTAGTCATCATTCCATGCAAAGAACTTTTCAGAATCTATCTTATTTGTTGGCTTTATAATTTGACCAAATCATTTTTGTAATAACATATTGAGCTCTCTCAATCCGCCGTAGCTCAGTGATTGATTGGCCTATTGTCTTTCTTTATACCCTTTATAATGACCTGATATTCTTTGATAGCTACAATGATCAGACTAGATTTATACTTAAATGGCAATTCAATAATCAATAAATATTATTGTCAGTATTACTCCCTTGAATTTATGCTTCGTTCCTCTTGCACGATACATTCTGTTTCCTTGACAATTGCTGTTTTGTGCAATGGAGAGACTTTTCATGACTGATGTATCATCAGACCCAAGTATTTCTACTCTTCTAACCTGCATGACTCAACGTCATCATCATAGGCAGTTCCTTGAAGCGAGGATGGCTTGCTTCCACGCCAAAAAGGAATGAGTTCACAGGTGTTTCAATGAAGGACCTAATATTCCAGATCCTGAACTACATCTTGGAGGATGGAAGATGCCTGTGCTTGGACTTTTTTAACGTGCGGTGGCCATTGCACACCAGCCACCACACAGGCTTGACAGAGCTAGGTTTTGCTCCAGTTACAACGATTACTCAAGGTGCCTGGAGACCAGCTCTGCTGCACGGACCTAGCGCGCACACATACAGCAATGTGGGCTGGCTCGTGCTACCCCTGGGCCCTCGCCTCTTCTGGGCCCCAGACTCGCGCCTCTCCTGGGCCCCGGTCATTTCCATCTGCAAACTCTTGCCGCTCCTTCGCCCCTCCTGCTGTGCCTGCCCACACTGCAATCAGCGACCTGACTTCGCAGCTGTTGCCCTCCTGCAGTGGTATGCCCCTGCACGCTGCTCCCTCTGATGGTCCCGGCCTGCTGATGGTCTTGCAGGCCAGGACCACGCCGATTTCCGGGCCGCCGCACGCTGTTCCCTCTAATGCAGCCTTTCAATCACAGTAGATTTATATGACTATACCCACACTGAGTACTTGTGTTTAATGTGTAATAACTAACATTTATCAGTAAAATATTGAATGTCATCTGCCATTCATCGTCCAGGTGCCTCTGTTCATCCCTTTGTTAATGTGGTTAAAGTACCTCTGTCAAGGTCATTAATAAATATTACAAAATCATCATCATAGGCAGTCTCTCGGAGTCGAGAATGACTTGTATTACAAGAAGCCAGAGGTCACAATGAGACTTTACCAGTCATAACTATTCTAGTTAAACAATACGATTTCATAACTAGTTACATATTCATAACTAGTATCCGTTTTCCATTGTGAAGCAAAGGTTCTATCCAGTTCTGCTTAACGTTTTTGATTACATAAGCTTTTAATGTTCCTATGTAGTTGGTACAATACCTTGTCAAATGCTTTCTAAAGAGCAAGATGTAAAACATAAAATACATTTCCTTCAATCATCATTTTTTAAAAAATTGGATTTGCTAGTACTGGTCTCCAACTGTGAAGTCTCAGTTTGGGGAAACTAGTTAATACAGGGTTTAGGTAGATCCTACAAAGTGATTGTGCCATAAATAAAATCAGCAAAGGAAACTTATGCTGTGTGAACCTTTTGGGGTATCAAAAGAAACATTATTGCCCACCTGAGGCTCAAGCTGTAAATCAAAAACCCACCACATTAAAACGATCTACATTTAATAAGCAATACATTCAAAGGCACAGCTTTTTCATTTACACAGCAAAGTTACTGGCATTGGTGCAGCTAAGCAGACACAGCTGCTACTTGTTACTTGTTGAATTGAATTCATTGTACTCATTGTGAGTTGACATGTATTAATGGTATTTTTTTTTACTTCAAGTGTTGAACCTAGTCAGATATGACAGTGCATGTGGATGCCTTCAACACAATACTTAGAATACATAAATGGACAAAATGAAATCAAAGTTTTATTTGTTGGTATTGAGGGGAACCTAAATAGGTTAGAAAGCTCAAAACTCAGCATTTCCAAGACAGAAACCATTTGAAATGCAATCGTAACAAATCTGGGAGCTAATACACACAACTTTATTAAAAAAAATACTGTTGAAACCAACAGCCTATTGTGGAAGGCAGGTACTGCATCTGTGCTAAACTATAAAATCACAAGAATTTTGCTAGCGATACATAACTGATTCATTGACGAGCCTTTTCAGACCAATTGTGAATGCACAGACGAGCCAATTATACTCTTCCTTCCTTCTCCCTTTCCTGAAGAAGTTGACTCTTTGCTGGGGTATGCTTCCTGCTGGGGTATGCTTCCATCAATGCTGATTATTCTGAGGACCCCACCCCAGTTGCTATTCATAATGTGTGAATTGGCACATCATGTGTTGTAGCAGAGGGCATCACAGTCAGTTCCAATCCTCCCCTCACCTGACTTACCTGTGCACACCGACAGCAGGGGTTGTTGGATAGAAGTCAGGAATGGGAACTCCAGCCAATGTTTTTAATTATCCACCCCTTCCCCCAGAACATAGAGGGCGCTGAGGCACCTTGTATCCCTACTACTGCCCTGGCTCAGGTCGGCTAACTCGGCATAGTCCAGTAATCATGCCTTGAAGCCTCCTGCCTTGTATGGCTCAATTACTCACTGTTTTATCCAGCTGAACCATTTAGCTCTATTTTACTCGCAGAGGAGCTCCATTTTACTCGCTCAGATTCATATCATGTGACAAACTTCAGTCTATAGTTTATCTTCCAATAACCATACATTGTTATGAAGTAAAAGCTTCAACATGAAAGTACATTTTCCATCTATATAATGTATTCAAATTCTTATGTGGGTGCGATGGGAATTCAAATCTAAAAATGTCCCTACTTTACGAGCCATGATTTCCTTTCATAGAAACATAGAAACATAGAGAATAGGTGCAGGAGCAGGCCATTCGTCCCTTCAACCCTGCACCGTCATTCAATATGATCATGGCTGATCATGCAACTTCAGTACCCCACTCCCATACCCCCTGATCCCCTTAGCCATAAGGACCACATCTAACTCCCTCTTGAATATATCCAACGAACTGGACTCAACAATTTTTTGTGGTAGAGAATTCCACAGGTTCACCACTCTCTGGGTGAAAAGGTTTCTCCTCATCTCGGTCCTAAATGGCTTACCCCTTATCCTTAGATTGTGATCCCAGGTTCTGGACTTCCCCAACATCAGGAACATTCTTCCTGCATCTAACCTGCCCAGTCCCGTCATAATTTTATATGTTTCTATGAGATCCCCTCTAATTCTTCTAAATTCCAGAGAATATAACCTAGCCGATCCAGTCTTTCTTCATATGTCAATCCTGCCATCCCTGGAATCAGTCTGGTGAACCTTCGCTGCACTCCCTCAATAGCAAGCATGTTCTTCCTCAGATTAGGAGACCAAAACTGCACACAATACTCAAGGTGTGGTCTCACCAAGGCCCTGTACAACTGCAGTAAGACTTCCCTGCACCTATACTCAAATCATTCTGCTATGAAGGCCAGCATGCCATTTGCTTTCTTTACTGCCTGCTGTACCTGCATGCCTGCCTTCAATGACTGATGTACCATGACACCCAGGTCTCGTTGCACCTCCCCTTTTACTAATCTATAACCATTCAGATAATAATCTGCTTTCCTGTTTTTGCAACCAAAGTGGATAACGTCATATTTATCCACATTATACTGCATCTGCCATACATTTGCCCATTCACCTAATCTGTCCAAGTCATTCTGCAGCCTCTTAGCATCCTCCTCACAGCATACACTGCCACCCACCTGCAAACTTGGAGATATTACATTCAATTCCTTCGTCTAAATCATTAATGTATATTGTAAATAGCTGGGGTCCCAGCACTGAACCTTGCGGCACCCCACTAGTCACTGCCTGCCATTCTGAAAAGGACCCGTTTATTCCCACTCTTTGCTTCCTGTCTGCCAAGCCGTTCTGTATCCACGTCAATACATTACCCCCAATACCCATGTGCTTTAATTTTGTACACAAATCTCTTGTGTGGGACCTTGTCAAAAGCTTTTTGAAAGTCCAAATACACCACATCCACTGGTTCTCCCTCATCCACTCTACTAGTTACATCCTCAAAAAATTCTAGAAGATTTGTCAAGCATGATTTCCCTTTCATAAATCCATGCTGACTTGGACCAATCCTGTCACTACTTTCCAAATGCGCTGCTATTACATCTTTAATAATTGATTCCAGCATTTTCCCCACCACCGATGTCAGGCTAACCGGTCTATAATTCCCCGTTTTCTCTCCTCCTTTTTTAAAAAGTGGGGTTACATTAGCTACCCTCCAATCCTTAGGAACTGGTCCAGAGTCCATGGAATTTTGGAAAATGACCACCAATGCATCTACTATTTCTAGGGCCACTTCCTTAAGTACTCTGGGATGCAGACTATCAGACCCTGGGGATTTATTGGCCTTCAGTCCTATCAGTTTCCCTAACACTATTTCCTGACTAATAAGGATTTCCCTCAGTTCCTCCTTCCCACTCGACCCTCGGTCCCCTAATATTTTCGGGAGGTTATTCGTGTCTTCCTTAGTGAAGATAGAACCAAAGTATTTGTTCAATTGGTCTGCCATTTCCTTGTTCCCATTATGAATTCACCTGATTCTGAATGCAAGGGACCTACATTAGTCTTCACTAATCTTTTTCTCTTCACATATCTATAGAAGCTTTTGCCGTCAGTTTTTATGTTCCCTGCAAGCTTACTCTCATACTTTATTTTCCCCTCCTAATTAAACACTTAATCCTCCTCTGCTGAATTCTAAATTTCTCCCAGTCCTCAGGTTTGCTGTTTTTTCTGGCCAATTTATATGCCTCTTCCTTGGATTTAACACTATTCCTAATTTCCCTTGTTAGCCACGATTGTGCCACCTTTCCTGTTTTATTTTTACGCCAGACAGGGATGTACAATAGTTGTAATTCATCCATGTGATATTTAAATGTTTGCCATTCCTTATCTACCATCAACCCTTTAAGTATCATTCGCCAGTCTATCCTAGCCAAATCACGTCTCATACCATCGAAGTTATCTTTCTTTAAGTGCAGGACCCTTGTCTCTGAATTAACTGTGTCACTCTCCATCTTAATGAAGAATTCTATCATGTTATGGTCACTCTTCCCCAAGGGGCCATGCACAACCAGATTGCTAATTAATTCCCTCTCATTACACAAGACTCAGTCTAGGATGGCCTGCTCTCTAGTTGGTTCCTCGACATATTGGTCTAGAAAACCATCTCTTATACACTCCAGGAAATCCTCCTCCACAGTATTGCTACCAGTATGGTTAGCCCAATCAATATGTAGTTTAAAATCACCCATGATAAATGCTGTACCCTTATTGCATGCATCCCTAATTTCCTGTTTGATGCCACCCCCAACCTCCCTACTACTGTTGGTGGTCTGTACACAACTCCCACTAATGTTTTCTGCCCTTTGGTGTTTCGCAGCTCTACCTATATAGATTCCACATCATCCAAGCTAATGTCCTTCCTTGCTATTGCGTAAACCTCCTCTTTAACTATTAACGCTACCCCACCTCCTTTTCCCTCCTGTCCTGCCACTAGTTAATACTTTACTTGGATTTCTAAGGCAAATCTGAACAGTGCTCGGTCATATCACCCCTCAAAATGCTTTCTTAAGTTACTGAAATTTTTAGTGTCCAAAATAAAGCTTTAAATAAAACATAAAAATTTTTAAAAAAATGCATATTTCAAAATCACATGATTGCATTTATCTATTCAATTGTGTTGTTTAATGCGAGCATTACTTGAAGGTTTTGGCTGATCCCAAAAGCCTGGACTTGGACTTAATATTTTCACCCAGAACTGTGATTCTGTTAACTGAATGGAGATCAGGCAGTCTGAACATGTGCAGTGTACCCAGTTTCCCCGGGTTGCATCGTTGGCCTAGAAATCCCGGTCCTCTGGTTCCCACGGACGCCCGACAGAAAAAGGTAAAAAAGATGCGTAGCTACCTGTTCCTGCTGTGCCCACCAGTGGTCCCGATCCTGACGCATCCTCTCCCTGTGTATAGGAGCGCGTGCACGTCGGGACGTCCATATGCTGGAGCTGGAGTCACATGGATCTGGGCAGCCAATCGCGGTACAGTATTTTCTCATTCATAATAACGGGAACTCCGTAAGTAGAAGTTCTCACTATTATGATTGTGAAACATCCCCTCAAACATCAAAACACAAATTAAAAAATACACCATACATTTAAGACTAATTTAAATTAAAGTTAATAAATGTCTTATAAAAAATATATATATATTCCTGATTCTTTTAAAAGTTTTTAAATTATGGTTTAAAATAAACTTACCTTAGTGGGAAGGGTTTTTAACATAAAAATATGTTTTTAAAATTTTATTTTACTATGTTTTTGTATGTTTTAAAACCCTTACGCCTGAAAAAGTATGGTTTACTCCTGCTTTTACTAGGCATAAGAGTTTTCAGGACATCTGGGCAAGATATGGGTAAATACCACAATCTTGCTCATGCGAATGTCCTCGCTGCCGAGATGCATTAAAGCCGGTTTTCAGCGCATGCACGTTGTGCGCTGAAAACCGGCTTTTGCGATGCCTTCCCGGTTCCGTACACACTCCGTATGGACTCAGGGAGGCCGGGATTTCTAGGCCAATATCATTTAGTCAGTTGAACATTTTTCTTCCCTATATATTCTGTAAATTTAATAAAGCTATACTTCTCTTTGCATGGTCAAGGAATGTCATTGGAATTCACCTCAACATTTTAAGTTAACCATTTTATACCAATAATTAACATATTTGTCAATATAGATAATGAGGCTAAGCTTGTGAGATAACATCTTTGATGCTCTAGTAGGAGAGCAGGAGAACCCTCGAGGAACTCCAGGGCCATAAAGTTTTGTGTCAGGAATATACCTCAGGGTGTAGGAAAATAATGGTGGGGCAAAAAAAATCATGATTGGCAAAACAGTTTAAACACATTTCTCACAAAATTATTTCAAATCCTTTCAGCAACCATATTGCTTAATCACCTACTCTTGTGTATACTTACAAAAAATATTTACAACAGAATAAATATATCACAAAAGAAACAAATGCTTGCTCATACACGTACCATCAAATATTTTCTCTCCATATTCCATGAAGACCAAGGCCAATAACAGACCAGATATGAAATGACAGTTAGACCAGAAATCAGAACCCACCATGTACCTCCCTCCAATGCAACACCCTCGCCACTTCCCCAAACCTGCTGGGCGCAAAGTCCTCTGATCCCGATCAGCTCCCTTCTCACAACCAGGTTGCATGTCCCACTCACATGCTCCCTATTTTGTTATTTTTTTTCAACGCCATGGGAGACTCCTAATATTGTTATTTTTTCTCTACAATTTTTATAGTGGGAGCCATATCAATATCTTTAAACCTCATGACAATATCGCTATTAAACCTAATTTCAAAACTACAACTCCTAATTTCAACATGTCCAGCAAGACTTCCAATATCCTTCACCATAGATTTTCATTCTAATTATCAGGTCTATTATATTCTATACATTCTACTTTCCGCAATATAATGCTGCTGTCATTATAAATAAAATGGACAGAACTGTCAACTTTGGCGAGGGCATAAAACTGCTGGTGGTATTTGTTATATATGTAAACTTGTATTTACTCTGTACAGCCACCAGAGTGCTCATCCCCTGGAGTCCCGAGGGATCCCATAATCCTCTGGGAGCACAGGTATTTAAGGAGGCCTCACAGGTTGGAGAGGCACTCTGGAGACCTGCAATAAAAGATTAAGGTCACACTTTACTTTGAGCTCACAGTGTTCAGTCTGACTCTTTCTCCATACATAACAACTGGCGATGAGATACAGGTAGCGAACCCAAAGATGCAGAGAACAATGGGCATCCTGGAGAAATTCTCGAGGGAGATGATTGGGAAACTTTTGTGGAGCGACTCGACCAATACTTCATGGCCAACGAGCTAGATGGGGACGAGAACACTGCCAAATGAAGGCCGATCCTCCTCACCATTTGTAGGGCACCAACATATGGCCTCATGAAGAATCTGCTCACTCCAGCAAAACCCACAGAGAGATCGTACGATGATTTGTGCACACTGGACCGAGAGCATTTGAACCCGAAGGAAAACGTTCTGATGGCGAGGTACCAGTTCTACACCTACAAAAGGACTGAAGGCCAGGAAGTGGCGAATTATGTTGCCATGCTAAGACACCTTGCAGGACATTGCAAATTTGAAGGATATTTGGAGCACATGCTTAGAGACTTTTTCGTACTTGGCATTGGCCACGAAATCATACTTCGCAAACTTTTGACTGTAGCGACACCAACCTTGAGTAAGGCCGTAGCAATAGCCCAGGCGTTCATTGCCACCAGTGATAATACGAAGCAAATCTCTCAGCACACGAGTGCTGCTACAAGTACTGTGAACGAAGTGATGTTGTTTTCAAATCGCAGTGTATAGGGTAGGTCACACATGCCTGCAGCTGCACGCCCGCAGATGTCTGAGTCCATCATCAAGGGTGATGAATGCAAGGCCATTAACACCTTGTTGGCGCTGCGGGGGGTGATCATCATTTCCATTCATGCCAATTCAAAGGTTATGTTTGCAAGGAGTGTGAAATGGGACACCTCCAACGTATGTGTAGGCGAGCTGCTAATCCTGTTGAACCTGCAAACCACCATGTTGCAGAGGAGGACAGATCCACAGAGGATCACGACGAACCAGAGCCTCAGACCGAGGAGGCAGAGGTACATGGGGTGCACACATTCACCACGAATTGTCCCCCGATAATGCTGAATGTTGAACTAAATGGACTCCCGGTGTCAATGGAACTGGACACGGGCGCGAGCCAGTCCATCATGGGCCAAAAGAGTTTTGAAAGATTGTGGTGCAAAAAGGCCTTAAGGCCAGTCTTAACTCCAATTCGTATGAAGCTAAGAACTTACACAAAAGAACTGATTCCCGTAATCGGCAGTGCTACCGTAAAGGTCTCCTACGATGGAGCGGTGCACAAGCTATCACTCTGGGTGGTACCAGGCGATAGCCCCACACTGCTCGGCAGGAGCCGGCTGGGAAAGATACGCTGGAACTGGGACCACGTCCGAGCACTATTGTCCGCTGACGACACTCCATGTGCCCAGGTCTTAAACAAGTTCCCTTCGCTGTTCGAACCAGGCATCGAGAAATTCCAAGGGGCAAAAGTGAAGATCCACCTAATTCCGGGGGTACGACCCATCCATCAAAGGCGAGAGCAGTACCATACATGATGAGAGAAAGGGTAGAGATCGAGCTAGACCGGCTGCAACGAGAGGGCAACCTTTTACTGATCTAGTTCTACGAGTGGGCCAGCCCGATCGTTCCTCAAGGGAGACGGCACCGTCAGAATCTGTGGCGATTACAAAGTAAATATTAATCGTTTCTCCCTGCAGGACCAATACCCACTACCAAAGGCCGATGACCTCTTTGCAACGTGGCGGGAGGAAAGACGTTCACGAAGCTGGATCTGACTTCAGCCTACATGACGCAGAAACTGGAGGAATCATTGAAAGGCCTCACCTGCATCAACACGCGCAAAGGTCTTTTTATTTATAACAGGTGCCCGTTTGGAATTCGATCAGCGGCGGCGATATTCCAGAGAAACATGGAAAGCTTACTGAAGTCGGTCCCGCACACCGTGGTCTTCCAGGACGACATCTTGGTCACAGGTCGGAACATAGTCGAGCACCTGCAGAACCTGGAGGAGGTTCTTAGTCGACACAACCGCGTGGGGCTCAGGTTAAAATGCTCGAAGTGCATTTTCCTGGTGCCTGAAGTGGAGTTCTTGGGAAGGAGGATTGCGGTGGACGGCATCAGGCCCACCAACGCGAAGACAGAGGCAATCGAGAACGCACCGAGGCCACAGAACATGATGGAGCTACTTTGGTAACTTCTTACTAGGTCTCAGCACACTGTTAGAACCACTACATGTCTTACTACGAAAAGGGAACGAATGGGTTTGGGGCAAAAGCCAAGAAAATGTCTTTGTAAAAGTGAGAAAATTGTTATGCTCAAACAAATTGCTTGTGTTGTATGATCCATGTAAGCGTTTGGTACTAGCATGTGATGCGTCCTCATATGGCGTCGGGTGTGTATTGCAACAAGCTAATGATTTTGTGAAACTGCAACCGGTTCCTTATGCATCCAGGAGTCTGTCTAAGGCTGAGAGAGCCTATAACATGATTGAGAAAGAAGCGTTAGCATGTGTCTATGGGGTAAAGGAAATGCATCAATACCTGCTTGGGCTAAAATTCGAATTGGAAACTGAACATAAGCCACTAATATCCCTGTTTTCCGAGAGTAAAGGGATAAATACCAACGTATCGGCACACATCCAGAGATGGGCGCTCATGTTGTCCGCATACAATTACTCCATCCGCCACAGGCCAGGCACAGAAAACTGCGCCGATGCTCTCAGTAGGCTGCCATTGCCCACCACGGGGGGTGGAAATGGCACAGCCCGAAGATTTAGCCATGGTTATGGAAGCATTTGAGAGTGAGCAATCACCCGTCACTGCCCAGCAGATCAAAACCTGGGCGAGCCAGGGCCCCTTATTATCCCTAGTCAAAAGCTGTGTGCTTCACGGGAGCTGGTCCAGTGTCCCAGTGGAAATGCAGGAAGAGATAAAGCTGATCCAGCAGCGCAAAGATGAAATGTCTATACAGGCAGACTGCCTTCTGTGGGACAATCGAGTAGTGGTTCCCAAGAAGGGCAGAGACACCTTCATCAATGACCTCCATAGTACCCACCCAGGCATCGTAATGATGAAAACGATAGCCAGATCCCACTTGTGGTGGCCCGGTATCGATGCAGACTTAGAGTACTGCGTTCACAGATGTAATACATACTTGAAGTTAAGTAATGTGCCCAGCGAGGCGCCGCTAAGTTTATGGTCTTGGCCCTCCAAATCGTGGCCTGGGGTACACGTCGACTCTGCAGGCCCGTTCTTGGGTAAAATGTTCCTTGTGGTTGTAGACACGTACTCCAAGTGGATTGAATGTGAGATAATCCCATAATCCCTTGGGAGCACAGGCATTTAAGGAGGCCTCACAGGTTGGAGAGGCACTCTGGAGACCTGCAATAAAAGACTACGGTCACACTTCACTTTGAGCTCACAGTGTTCAGTCTGACTCTTTCTCCATACATAACAGTATTGGATCAGCTGCCCATTGTACACCGCTCGATTTTTCTTTTCCAATGCACTTCAAAAGAAAGGAAAATAAGTACAATCGCATGTTCCATGTAAGGTTGCCTTCTTATTTTTGACAAATAAAACATAATGCGACAGGTTGTTAATGGATTAGGGGATGGAAACATAAGAACATAAGAAATAGGAGCAGGAGTAGGCCATTTGGCCTCTCAAGCCTGCACCGCCATTCAATAAGATCATGGCTGATCTGATCATGGACTCAGCTCCACTTCCCTGCCCGCTCCCCACAACCCTTTACTCCCTTATCGCTCAAAAATCTGTCTATCTCCACCTTAAATATATTCAATGACCCAGCCTCCACAGCTCTCTGGGGCAGAGAATTCCATTGATTTACAACCCACTGAGGGAAGAAATTTCTCCTCATCTCAGTTTTAAATGGACGGCCCCTTATTCTAAGACTACGTCCCCTAATTTTAGTTTCCCCTATGAGTGGAAATATCCTCTCTGCATCCAACTTGTCGAGCCCCCTCATTATCTTACATGTTTCGATAAGATCGTCTCACATTCTTCTAAATTCCAATGTGTATAGGACCAACCTAGTCAACCTATCCTCATAAGTCAACTGCCTCATCTCTGGAAGCAACCTAGTGAACCTTTGCTGAACAGCCTCCAATGCAATTATATCCTTCCTTAATACGGAGACCAAAACTGTATGCAGTACTCTAGGTGTGGCCTCACCAATACCCTGTACAGTTGTAGCAGGACATCTTTGCTTTTATACTCTATCTCCCTTGCAATAAAGGCCAACATTCCATTTGCCTTCCTGATTACTTGCTGTACCTGCATACTAACTTCTTGTGTTTCACGCACAAGGACCTCCAGATCTCTCTGTACTTTGTAGTTGCAGCACTTTGCAATTCTTCTCCATTTAAATTATAATTTGCTTTTCTTTTATTTCTGCCAAAGTGGATAACCTCACATTTTCTCACATTATATTCCATCTGCCAAAGTTTTGCCCACTCACTTAGCCTGTCTATATCCCTTTGCAGATTTTTTGTATCCTCACAATTTGCTTTCCCACCCATTTTTGTATCATCAGCAAACTTGGCTACATGACACTCAGTCCCTTCATCCAAATCATTAATATAGACTGTAAATAGTTGAGGGCCCAGCACCCATCCCTGCGGCACCCCATTAGTTACTGTTTGCCAACCGGAAAATGACTCATTTATCCTGACTCTCTGTTTTCTGTTAGTTAACCAATCCTCTATCCATGCTAATATATTACTCCCAACCCCGTGTGCTTTTATCTTGTGCAGTAACACCTTATGTGGCACCTTATCGAATGCCTTCTGGTTCCCCCTTATCCACCCTGCTCGTTACATCCTCAAAAAACTTCAGTAGAATTATCAAACATGATTATCCTTTCATAAAACTATGCTGACTCTGCTTTATTGAATCATGCTTTTCCAAATGTCCCGCTACTGCTTCCTTAATAATGGACTCCAGCATTTTCCCAACGACAGATGTTAAGCTAACTGGTCTATAGTTTCCTGCTTTTTGTCTACCTTCTTTTTTAAATAGTGGTGTTACATTTGCGTTTTTCCAATCTGCTGGGACCGCCCCAGAATCCAGGGAATTTTGGTAGATTACAACCAATGCATCCACTATCTCTGCACCCAGTTCTCCTGGGACCCTAGGACGTAAGGCATTAGGTCCAGGGGACTTGTCCACCTTTAGTCCCATTATTTTACCAATACTACTTCATTAGTGATAGTGATTGTATTAAATTACTCCCTCCCTGTAGCCCCATGATTTAGTATCTTCTACTGTGAAGACTGATATAAAATATTTGTTCAATGTCTCTGCCATTTCCCTGTTCTCCATTATTAATTCCCCAATCTCATCCTCTAGAGGACCAACATTTACTTTAGCCAATCTTTTCCTTTTTATGTACCTGTAGAAACTCCTACTATCTGTTTTTATATTTCGTGCTAGTTTACTTTCATAATCTATCTTCACTCTGTTTATCATTTTTTTAGTCGTTCTCTGCTGGCTTTTAAAAATTTCCCAATCCTCTGGTCTCCCAATAGTCTTGGCCACATTGTATGCTTTTGTTTTCAATTTGATACCCTCCCTTATTTCCTTAGTTACCATAGATGGTTATCCCTTCTCTTACAGTCTTTTCTTCTCATTGGGATATATTTTTGTTGCGAGTTATGAAATAGCTCCTTAAATGTCTGCCACTGCTCATCAACCGTCCCATTCTTTAGTCTATTTTCTTTGTCCACTTTAGCCAACTCTGCCCTGATACCTTTGTAGTCTCCTTTATTTAAGCTTAGGACCCTGGTTTGAGAACCAACTTTCTCACCCTCCAACATAATTTGAAATTCAACCATATTATGGTCACTCATTCCCAGAGAATCTTTTACTATGAGATCATTTAGTAATCCTGCCTCATTACACAATACTAGGTCTAAGATAGCCTGCTCCCTGCTTGGTTCCGCAATGTACTGTTCAAGGAAACTATCCCGGATACACTCTATGAACTCCTCCTGAAGTCTACCCTGGCCAATTTGCTTTGTCCAATCAATATGAGGTTAAAATCACCCATGATTGTTGCAGCTCCTTTATTACAAACCTCCATTATGTTTTGATTTATACTCCGTCCAACAGTGTAGCTACTGTTAGGGGGCCTTTAGACTACGCCCACTAGCGACTTTTTCCCTTTATTATTCCTTATCTCCACCCAAACTGATTCAACATCTTCATCCTCTGAGTCAATATTGTTTCTCACTAAAGCACTGATCCCATCCTTTATTAACAGTGCTACCCCACCTCCTTTTCCTTTCTGTCTGTCCTTCCGAATTGTCAAATACCCCTGAATATTTAGTTCCCAGTCCAGGTCACCTTGCAACCACGTCTCTGTAACGGCTATCAGATCATACCCATTTGTATCTATTTGTGCCATCAACTCATCTATTTTGTTGCGAATGCTACATGCATTTAGACAAAGAGCTTTTAAATTTGTTATGTTCCCCTTTGTCCTGCTTGTTTCCTCTCTCCTTCAAACTCACTTTCTACATTTTTGCTTTCTAATTCCAGCTTTACTCCCCTCCATACTGAATCTATTCTCAGGTTCCCATCCCCCTGCCAAGATAGTTTAAACCCTCCCCAACAGCACTAGCAACCACCCTTCCCCCCCGGCGAGGATATTGGTCCCGGCTCTATTGAGGTACAACCCGACCGGCTTGTACAGGTCCCCCTTTCCCCAGAATCGGTCCCAATGCCTCAGGACATGAGTCCTAACATTTGCTTGATTGATAATGGCATTTTTTCCCAAACAATAACTAATGGATCCACATCAGAAGACACATAAATGTGAAAAAAATGACTTGTATTTCACTGTAAAACTTTTGCTGTCTGCTTTACATTTTAGATATTTCCAAATAACCCACTCAAAGGTGTACTATGTGCCCCAGATTGGAGAGCTGGCAACTCTAATTCCAACAACTACTTCCCATGATGTTATGCATGTCTTAGTCATCACCTTGAGACCTAAGAGCTGTCATCTATTTTGTGTAGTGTAAAAAGAGACTAAGATGTTTTTTAAGAAGCAGTTATGAATTTTTACCATACAGCCACAGTTACATGATTGTAATACAACTTCCGAAAGGTCAGGAGGCAGTCAACTGCACAGACTGTAACTAGAATCCCATCTGCTCGAAAGTGTGCCTATTTCAACAGGAAGGATTATAGCACTACTTGCGTCCAAATAGTGTACAATGCCAAAATCGCTTACTTATATATTCTAAAACATTTCCATCTGTTTCTGTGGCATCAGGAAGTCACTCACATCAGCATTGCCAACTGCAGACAATGATTACACACACAGGTCTCTCTCCAGTTTCCAAATGCTTAGCACAAAACATATAGAAGCCTGTGCCTTGACTTTAAAGTCTACTTTCAATTTGATTGTGAGCAATGCTCCACAGTCGAGAACCCATAGCTGGAATCTTACCAGCCCTGCGAGTGAGGGTTTGGAGGCGGGCCCACTGTCAAAATGGCCCTGATCCCACCTTTGTCTCAGTTTCTCAATTGTCGGGTCTGCGTGTGGATCGCAAACCCGACACCAAGCAGCGGGCCAGTCAATTAAGTTATTTAAAAGGATTTTACCCAGGGATCTTTACATCTACCTGAGAGAGCAGACAGGGCCTCCGAAAGACGGCATCACATCCGAAAGACGGCATCTCCAACAGTGCAGCATTCCCTCAGCACTGCGTCAGCCTAGATTTATGTACTCAAGTACCTGGAGTGGGACTTGAACCCACAACCTTCTGACTCAGAGGCAAGTGCACTACCAATTGAGCTACAGCTAACACTTTTATTAAGTAAGTTTCGAGCTGCATTATGGGCCGCAATTTCGCCAACAGTGGTGAGACCAGTGCGGCTGGCATTGGTGGAGTGTGGGGAACGCGCTCCCGGCTCCATCCCGCCCTCTCAACAGAATCTTCCATTTATTGGGCGTGGAAAGCCTGCCCTGCAAGGCTCCCCACCAATTAACAGGAAACAGGTCTGATGATGTCATCTGGTGATGTGTCATCAGCCGGTTTCCTTAAAGGGATCATGGCCAGCTTTTTTTTACAGTTGTTCTGTCAGTGTTCTACTGCATTGAGGTGCTACAAATACTGACAAGCACTGCACAAAGGTTCACAGCTGCATATGGAGGGGGTCACAGCACACAGGGAGATTCTCTTCCCTTTCCATGGGCGGAAGAGACTGCCCCAGGAGACCAACGCAGTCTGGATGCTCATTGCACGGGAGGGCACAAGCAGGGATGTCGTCAGAAGGACCAATCATACCAACTAACCACACACAAGGATAAAAATAGATAAAGAGGAGATACTTAAAAGATTGGCCGTCATTCAAAGTCACCTGTTTGGATGGAATGCATATTCGGTTACTCAGGGAAGTATGGGTAGAAATTGCAGAGGCACAGATTGAAGGTGTTTGGCAAAAGAACCAGAGGTGACATGAGGAAACATTTACTTACAAAGCAAGTTGTTGTAATCTGGATTGGGGAAAGCCATGAGGAAATTCACTCCCATTGTCTCGATTCCTTACTTATGAGCTGTCCTCTGACACCATAAAGGACAGCCATTCCTTTATGGATTCCACAAGGACTTCAAAACTCTCTCTTCACAAGATGCTGCCTGACCTGCTGAGTATTTCCAGCATTTTCTGTTTTTCTTTCAGATTACCAGCATCTGCAGTATTTTGTTCTTGTTTTCTAAATTCTTGCTGTGCTATTCGTTAACAGCTGGAATAACAAAAAAATTGTTGTCCATGCTGGTTAAGTATTTTTTAGGTACTTGAGAAGTATATAAGCTTTAAGTGCCTTTGACTAGGTTTCTGTTAATTTTTAATAAAGTTGAGAGAACAGAATTGCTGTTACCTTCCATTTAGATTGGCAGTCATTAAAATCTGCAGTACACTGATTGCCAACATTTTTACAGAAAAGAGGAAAATATAGCCCTTAAAGTTTCTAATTAAATCTATTGAAGCAGACTTTTAATCTACAGGTTTACAAATGGTCTCGACATTTATCTTCTCATGCTTATTAAACAAAAAAGGACAGTGTTATGTAGGTGAAAGTTAATAGAAGAAAGTTAATTGTAGTACAAATATTACATTATATTTCTTTACTCAAACTACTAAATTTGCACATTGTAGATTTGTGGAAATAAATGTAATTTACAATACACAGGTCTTCCAACACGCGCACATCTGGTGTATAGTTTTAATACAGAGAATATCAGTAATACTGTAGATGCTGAACTGTCCTATCTGCATAGCATTCTGTTTCTACCCAGCGAAGGAATGCAAGAGAAAATATTTAGGCCTAGAAATTGGCCCACTTACCGCCACGAGTTTTTGCCGTGATCCAGTCCAAAAATGGCAGCCGCCACTCTAGCATCCTTCTCTGGCGTGGTACTCGGTGGCCAACATTTTGGTGAGGGCCTTAGCACTGCCAATAACAGCGCTGGTCCTGGAAATGTAAATTAAGAGTGGGTGACGTCGGTTGGTGTGCAAAGCCGACTTAATGTCACCTCAGTGAACTTGGACCTTAGCGTTGAGTTCAGCATCGGATCCTATGCTCGACATGAAAACCCAGTGCTCAGCAGACTGACAGATGCTGTCAGCACCTCTTAAAGGGACACACACATCTTTCAGGTAAGTTTGCATTTAAGTCTCTGAACTGGATTTTTTTGGTTTTTATTGAAGTAGTGGCTTGGTGCAGTACATGTTAAAAGTTTTTTTTAAGTGTGCAGGGAGTGCTGCTAGATGCTTGCAAGGCCTTATATGTTAAAGGAAGGCCTCCGAAAAGACAGAAAATGCTGGAAATACTCAGCAGGTCCAGCAACATCCATGGAGAGAGAAACAGAGTTCACATCTCAGGTTGAGTTGCTGCCGGACTTGCTGAGTATTTCCAGCATTTTATGCTTTTATTTCAGATTTATATCTGCTCGCAGAGGGAAGAGGAAGGCGCAGAAGAGGAGAAAGCAGAAGGAATGATGCAACCCAGACAGCCTCTTTCTGGTCATGATATCCGGGATGGTATCATCCACCTGCGGTACAAATGGCCACAACCCAAATTCTCCTTTCAACATTTTTCGCACACCTTCCCTCTGTCACTAACCATCACAGCATCCTCTTGGCCACAATGCTGAAATAAAAATCATTTTAAAGACAACTTTCCTATCCTACTGATGTCACGCAGTGCTACTCCAGTGGCTACAGCATGGCTGGTGGAAGGTTGCTGACTGTCAGTGGGGCACTAGAGCAAGGTGGTGGGGGTGACACTGCTCGCAGTGACAGCCTCGGTGATCTGGTCCCACATGGTTCTTTTTGACGGGCCTTCTGGCCCCTGTGGTAGAGGATCTCTCTTGCAGTGTTGACCCCCTGCACAAAGCTGGAGTGCTGCGTGTGAGACCCTGGATGCCCCTTCACTAACTTGCTGTTAGTGCTGAAGCACTTTCCCATTTTTTTTAGCTGTGTTAGGGAATTCGGCTTTAAGAACTGGGGATTGCTAAGAATTTGGGAATAATTTTTCATGTTAATTATTTTCAGAAGGCAGTTGAGGTGTAAGGGCTTAAAAACTGCATATTTTATGTTCATTTTTATTTTTATCATTGCAGAAGGCATGGTCTTTTCAGAAAACGATAATGCATTACCTTTTTAAGAATCCCACAATACTTTGTGAAATCACAGCCTCACTTTCAAAGGCTGTTGAAATAGCTACGCTACTTGGGCACTCCACATTGGGGCCTGCTGCTGGGATCAACGCCAACAGTGTGAGTTTAGAGTTGGGTTCATGACAATTAGTCCCCAAGGCCAATTTTTCAGTCTGGCTAGCACCACCATTTTCAACAGCTGTTAACCTCTGGCCAATATGGCACCGTCAGCTTTTGTGGCAGCCACGAATTTCTAGGCCTTAATCACTGAATGGTCTGTGAAGAGAGAATGAGAAATAAAGAAAGCGGTACACAGGGAAAAGAGTTGGCAGTGTTATAATTCGCCTACTGAACAGTGTCACGCTTCAAAAAGTAATTCACTGGGTGTGAAGACGAGGTGGAACAGAATTTTTTTTGTTATAGGATTCATTTTTCAAAATAATTTATTTAATGAAAATGTTAAATGCAAAATCAGTTGCTTTTTAGAATGATTAATATACTCATGCTCCAAAAATGTGCAGGCCATCTAGCGCACTCCAACCATAACCCGTGGGAAATTGGCTGGATCCCGGATACACCGGCACCTGGTCTTCACTAGTAGTTTCCGGGGGTGGGGGTGGGGATCTTGCTTGGGATGGAACCTCTGCCCAACCAAAACATGCTCGCCCTAACCAGAAGGAGCAGAGTTATGAGGCAGAAACTGCTCCTTCACACCTGGGATGGCAGCAGGTGCCAAAAGTCCTGGTCTGTGTGGGCTGACGAGCGCCCGGAATGTGCTTGAAGTGTTGCGGCTGTTCTACAGATGAATGGCATTTCAGTGGATTCCCCCTGAACCCGTACACTCTGTGGGGGTTAGCACTGGAGCACAATGGTGGGTGTGATTCCAGCGTAACTGCCACGATTGCACCCCTTAAGCAATTTTGGGGCATTGATGTTTCCATAGGAAAAAATGTGCTTTTGATGTAGTAATTATTACAATTTGACCATATGGTGGTAATTCATCTTCTTAACAGGATATTCCGTTGCCGTGGGGGAATTCGCAGGAGACTCTGAGCAAGGTAAGTAACTTAATTGATCACCAAAAGCATGTGCTCATTCATTATGTATTTAATAGCCATTTCCTGTTCCTTAACATGCAGAGGCAGATTTCTAACTAATCTAATAAAACTACATTTACCAACTCAATTTTCCTGTCTTTTTCTTTTGACTAGAATTTGTTGCTGGAATTCCAAGGGGTGCTCAGGCATTTGGATATGTATGTAATATTCTTTTGTTTGGTCTCGTTTTCAAACAGAGTTTTGCTGTTTCATTATTTTCATCTCCGTCCTCCCAGGCTGGGCAAGGAGTGAAGCAGTTGTTAAATTTTGCGTATCATTTTTTCCCTGTAGTGTGGAGTTAGACATAATGATACCATTTCTTTCTTCTTTGAAAAAGCTAGACAACTTGGAGGCGATTTTCAACTGCTGACTGATGCAATTTTTAGGCCTTACCAAATAAATGGTGGAACGGCACACCCTCCTGTTTTGGGCAGCGGCTGTTTACATGTACAAATTGGAGTCCTGTGCATGCTCTGCCTATTTGTGCCAAACTCTGAGTGACTTAAACAGCGCCCCTTGAAACTGCCCTAAACCAGTTTGCTCTTTTACTTTTGTGGGGCCAGCAGGAACAGAAGTGCTCTTCCTGGTTCCGTGCTGTTGGTTCATGCTCGAACCCCTCTGGGATCGGCTCCCTCCTTTCGGGCCCAACCTGCCGGTTGGATCAGCGTAGGAACTGGCCGATTTCCCCGCTCCCCAGCGAGCTGCAGCTGAACATCCGTTTGCCGCCTGCAGCTCCAATCTGGCCACAACCTGAAAATGGTTCGGGTCTCCCGATGCCAACTTCAGGCCGTCAGCCTGGCCGGTCTGCCAATTACATGTCTGTTTTGGGCAGAAATTGCAAATCGTGCCCCCATGATATTTTTTTTCAGTTATTTTTTTTCTCTTTCTGTGGTTTTGCCGTGCCGCACATTTACATTCCAGAAGGAGGGTTGGGGAGCAACCTCCTTCATGACGTCTATGTATGCAGTTCTGGACTAGCCACTTCGAGGTATACCAGATCAGTCGTGAGCTATCTCTTCCTCTCACTCTGGTGGATGGTGGCCTAGTTTGTGCTCTGCAACTTGCTGCAGTAATGTGATTAATATGGGTCCTAATCAGCCCATAGCACAGCATGTTGATGGCAGCATGTTGATTTGCCATGGCCAGACTGGATACTTTTAAAAATTGATGGTTTGCACATTTTTATCATCAATATTTCATTAGTCATATGATTGAATTGTCAGAAAACTAGACCAATATAAATCTACTTCTTTTTATAGGTTGCCATCATAAATGCAACAGATATGACTTTCATCTTGAATTTTACTGGTGAACAGGTAAAACATCTTTTCATTTCAATGAAGCCTTGAAACCGTTTCACTCGAAACAACTGAGAAAAATATGTATTTTCTTGCAAAATTATAGTGTTTTCAATTATTTTGAAAGTCTACCAGTTAATGTTATTAGCGGCATAAATAATGAAATAATTGCTGAGCCCTTGACCCAATATCAAAATGTAGAACAATTTATATTGGGAACCAAAAATATTCAAGAGGAGACAGAAGTAAAACAAGTGTTGTCATACTAAGTTACAGACACTGAAGTTTTGTCTGTCTTATTGAGTGTGACCAGAAGTTACTCTGGTGTGTCCACAGGCGACAGTTGCACCTGACGTGTGAACCACAGGGGCCCAAAATTCAGTACCGCTGGAAAGCTGGTACTCCCCCCACCTGTTTGGGGCCATTAGCGGCAAAAGATTTTCGTGGCTGGGCCACCCCATATTCAGCTCCAAAAGTGAACACATGGGTTCCAGCGCTAATGAACCCTTCCAAAGTGGATTTTTCGGCCATGTGGCTGTCTTAATTTGAGCGTTATCACCACTGAGAAATTCAGCATGCAGGTAAGGGTTTTTAATGAATCAGCTGCTCCGAGGCCTTTTTAAAGACCAGGGTTTGCAGCAAGGCCCTGAGGGGGGAAGGAGTTTGGAAGGATGGCTGGTGTAAGAGGTGCAAGGAGAGCCAACAGGTTCACTGATTTGGAGTTGGAGACACTGATGGACGGTGTGGAGGACAGAAGAAGAATACTGTTTCTTGATGTGGGGAAACCTGGCAGACCGCCAGTACATAATGCATAGAGGGAGATTGCAGGGGAGGTGTCGGGCACCTCTATATATGTGAGGATGCACCCACCCAGGAGGGTGCTGGCCAGTCTGTACCCGGCCCTTCCAGGGTGGTGATGGGCCAACGCCTCCTAGTTCTGGGGTGCTGCCGCCGCCTCCTTCTGCACCTCCTCCTCCTCCTCCTCAGGTGATACTGCTGGCTCGACCTCCAGCAGCTGTCCCCTCATGATGTCCAGATTGTGCAGCATGCAGCAGACCACGATGATTATGGAGACCCATTGAGGAGAGTGCTAAAAGGTGCCACCAGAGCGGGCCAAACACTGGAACCTCTGCTTAAGGATGCCTATGCACTGCTCGATGATGCACCTGGTGGCACAATGAGCATCATTGTATGCATGTTCTGGCGCTGTCCTGGGGTTCCGCAGTGGAGTGAGCAGCCAAATGGGCGGGGGATATCCCTTGTCCCCAAGCAGCCAACCGCAATCCTGATTCGGGCTGGTGAAGAAGGCGGGCACATTGCTCTGGCGCAGAATGAACGAATCATGTCTGTTGCCTCCCTTGCCTGCTGCCTCTCTGCATGGTGCTGAAGGCAACGCCTTCTCCTGCGTGCCGCCCTGCTTCTGAGCAGGTGTACCAGGTGTCGTCATCCCAACACTCCTCCCATCCTCAGTGAACCCTGCCAAGCAGGTCTTTGCAGTCCACAGGCCTCCACTAAAGAGTCAGACATGAAAGTTGTACAAAAGTATGTGCAAACCTCTGAGCAGCACTCAGCAGGTTGAATGGAGCCAAAACAATTAATAAAACTATTAAAAGCTAAATACAGTGGATGCTGCAATCTTAAATAAAAATACTAAAATTAATAAAACTATTTCCCTACCAAAGGGCCCCAATCGCGGCAACACTCCAGCGGTGTCCCGTTCGAGCAGAGGCTCGAATACTTCGTGGGGGCACTGCTGGGAAAAGTCTTACCTTTTTGCAGCTGAAAATTCCTGTCCTTGCCACTTTTCAGCCGCCCGCACGCTGCAGAGCTCTCCGCTGGAAACTTACCTTTACAGTGGCTTCACCGCGCCATTTCTGGCAGAAGTGCACACTGCTCAAATTCCCCCCTCCCTCCCCCCCTCCCGCCCGAGCTGAATATGGCTCAGGCAGGGAAAATCATCCGGCTGCAACGGCCGATCGATTTTTTTCGGTCTCCCACCCAAACTCCGTGGTAGCCGTCCCTTCGGGGACGATGAATTTCAGCCCCAGGTCTCTTGCACTGTTGTAGTTTTTGTTTCATTTTCTATTCAACTTTGACAAACTTTCAAAATGAGAGATGCCAGCATGTGGTGCAGTATGTGATCCCATCTATCCAGTGGCACCTACTCCAAGTCAAAAGTAAGGAGCTTGCATACTTTTGAGATTGGTTTCCACATGGTCTTTGTAGTGCCAGAGGAATGGTTGTCATTTAGCTTACTAGCTTCTAAAGTCCCTCCTCAGCACTTGCTTCTGAAGCCCCTTCTTTAGCATCTGAATTGT
The DNA here is from genome assembly GCF_044704955.1 of Pristiophorus japonicus. NCBI lineage: Eukaryota > Metazoa > Chordata > Chondrichthyes > Pristiophoridae > Pristiophorus > Pristiophorus japonicus. The sequence goes on from NC_091981.1 coordinate 221,974,062, forward strand.
GCGGATGACTTTAAAAAAAAAAAGTTGCACTTCTAAACATTGCTTCAATGTTGGTTGTACTGACTCATAATAGCACTCCTGCTCTGGTGATGTTGTCTTGCCATTTGATGCATTGTATTAGTCTCCGCTGATACCCACTGAAATTTTCCAAGTTGCTTCACAATGTGCGTACAACATGTCCATGCCTTGCTGACATGCAACTAGATGATGTTGTGCTGATTCCATGTGCATTAATCTAGATACCCACATGTCGATTTTGTCATCTTTATGTGTACTTGTACTTTCTAATTAATATGAACATTGTTAAGCTATGCTTCCAAATAGCTGCATTGATCTACTGCAGTTAGTCGTATGCAGTTAGTGAGGATGAAGGGTAGAATATAAGGTTTACCTGGGGCCACGTGCGACCCTGTTTTCTTGTGGGTGACGATAGCTCTTCACAGTTGCTGAGAATCAGTTGGTAGGATGTCTTCTTTAGTGTGTGCGCCTCTATCGTACATCATCAGCAAAGAGCAGTCTGCAGGTGGAATTGTCCATTACCTTGGTGGACCTGTTCAACCTGCTGAATGTGTGGAAGCAAAATTGAAGATTTAGCCCTCACTAGGTGTGAGCCGTCATCTCCCAAAACAGTGTCTAGCTGCTACCTAAAGTATCATATTGTATAAGATAAATTATTTTTGATGCAAGACTCCAGTAATTTGCTTTCCTTTTTTTAATCCACAGATGGCTTCCTATTTTGGATACACCGTGGCTGTCTCTGATATAAACAATGATGGGTGAGCGTTATATCTTTATAAACACCGTGCAGGAAATATCAGAGATGAACACAGAATCATATAATTTTTACAGCACACAAGAAGGCCATTCAGCCCATTACACCTGTGCCAGCTCACTGAAACAGCTATTCACTGAGTTCCATTCCTTGGCCCTTTCCACATATCATTTAAAAATGTTCTCTTTCAAATATTTATCCATTTTCCTTTTAAAAGCTAATTATGGATTCTGTCTCCACCACTGTTTCTAGGGCATTGCATGTCCTAACAACGCTCTGTATAAAAGATTTCTGCTGACCACACCTTTTCGTCTTTTGGTGACAATCTTAACTTTATGGCTTCTACTTACCACATCACGAATCATTGGATATAGTTTGTTTCTATTTACTTATCAAAACGCTTCATAATTTTGAATCTCTTTATTAAATCCTCTCTTAACCATTTCTATTCCAGTGAAAAGAGAGCCAGTTCATCTAATCTTTCCTCCTAAATAAAGACTGTCATCCCTTGTTTCATCTATCAATTTTATATCTTAGAATCTGTGAGCGGCCTCGGGATTCCAAGGGTGCTGTATCTGAACGTGCTGCTGTGAACATAACGTTATGTGACTAATTGAGTACAGTAAGGCAGCACCTAACTTTTTGTGAGGTCCCTAAAAGTAAACTATTCATAATTCTGAGGTACTTGTTTAAAAAAATATATGATTTCAGCTTGCCAGAAAGTGGTAAACTGAGCAGACGATATTGGCAATCATCCTGTGCTATCAATTTGATAGCCAGAAGTTATGAGAAAACTGAAATTTACAAAAATAAATAAAGGTCTGTGAAACTCTGATTTCATACATACCCACCCCAACTAGGAAAATCCCAGCACACAAACAGAGAAGAACCCACACCTCTGCCCACACCCCACACAGAACAGCAATGGCTTCTCTGCTGAGCAGGTAATGTGACAGTCTCTACTGAACAGAAACCATAATCACCTCCACCCCCAAAAAAATTCAAACCACAACACCAACATCACCCCCAACCCTGTACCGATATCCTTAAAGCCATAACTTCTTCTGAACAACTTTCATCAGCCTATGTTTAAGTGACCTCAATGCAAACTGCATGAACTACGAATGAATGGGCCCAATCCTGATGTGCTGGGTTAAAACTCTCGATTTTCCCTCTCAAAATTCAATAAAAATATGTCAAAACTAGGAGAAGAACTAAAAATGCCAGTTTATTCCATTTCTGCGCCACCTAATTTTCCACTGAAAAAAGTAATGATTGGTATCAAATTTTTTTAATGTGCTGCTATCCATCACCCCTGTGCTCGCTGACCTACATTGGCTCCCAGTTAAGCAACGCCTCAGTTTTAAAATTCTCAACCTTGTTTTCAAATTCCTTCATGGCCCCGTCTCTCCCTATCTCTGTAATTTCCTCCACCCCCACAACCTCCTCCAATTCTGGCCTGTTGAGCATGCCTGATTTTAATCGCTCAACCATTGGTGGCCAGCCTTTAGCTGCCAAGGCCCTAAGCTCTAGAATTCCCTCCCTAAACCTCTCTATCCCGCTACCTCTCTTTCCACCTTTCAGACGCTCCTTAAAACCTACCTCTTTGACCAAGCTTTTGGTTATCTGCCCTAATTTCTCCTTATGTGACCCACTATCAAATTTTGTTTTATTCGTTTTACTATATTAAAGGTGCTCTATAAATACAAGTTGTTGTTGTGACTGAGGAAAATAATGTTATTCAAAAACTTATATTATCACACATGCTGCAATCTACTTTATGTTAAAAATGGTGAGTGGTCTCAAGATTTCTAAGGTACTGCATCTATAGGTCACACTGTAAATGGACTGTTTCGTGACAAAATGATTGCAATGATGCAGTATTAAAGTTACATGACAGACCCGTACTGAACCCTCCAAAGAGCAAAATCTTTCCCCATCTTAAAAAGTCGGCAGGCCCAAAGTTGTTGTTACTTGTTTAGGCCTTGTTAATGCGCTTTCCCATTCCCTACCCTTTCCCCAATCCATTCATGGTTTTCTGTTTCAAATACATATCCAATTCCCTTTTAACAGATGTTAGAGTCTCCACTTCAATAGCTACTTGTGGCAAAGTATTCCATGTTCTGTTAAGCCTTTATGTTGAAAGATTGTAAGTGGAATTCTTCTAAGTGATCCCTTCATTCCTCTCGTGATGAATCTTGAGCCTACATCCCTGTATTATTGATTTCAACAACTCGCGGAAACAACCTATGGCATGTACCATCTCAAAACTTTTCCTCATTTTTTTTTTAAAGTAGGTTTTGGACTCTGATGTTACTGGGTTGTTGATGCTACAAGATTGCCTTGAGAGCTTGCTGTCATAGGCAATCTTGTAAGGTAAAAGGCTGTTGTCTATCATCTGCTGTTTCCTCACTGGCATTTTAACAAAATATTTGAAATCATACTGTTGCTGTGTGAGCAAGCTCAGAGTGGGTGTAGTCTATCCTGCTAGGCAATAAAGAAGTCAGAAGTCTCAATAATTTCAGTAAAGAAGACGACTGTCGAGCTTTTTTAAAGATACCAATTTCCAGAACTACTGTTTAACCAACAATGTTGTAAGAACTCAGGAAACCGGTTTATTAAATAAGCATGAGATTAGATTAATATACAGACCAATGGCAGAAGATTTACAGATAGAACTGAGGATTTTTCTTTGTTGTAGACCCAACAGGATTTCACCTTTTATATATAGAGTTTAATCCCCAAGTAATACAAAATGATGCCTTTCCCGTTTGGAGAAAGGATACAGCTGCTGATGCAGATGTTTCCGATAAAGACTGATGATAAAATTAGACTTTGAATGTTGTGATCACGCAATGTTATAGTTCTCTATTGTGAGAGATTTTCTACATACACATAAATCTGCTTTTTTGTGTAATTTGAATGTTACAGTCACCTTCTGGAAATGCATCATCCTCTGTCTTTCAACCTGTACTTGAACAGGGACTTGAGCACATAAATCTAGGCTGACACTTAAGTGCAGTGCCGAAGGAGTGCTGCACTATCGGAGGTGCCATCTTTTGAATGAGACTTTAAAGCGAGGACCAGTCTACTCAGGTGGGCGTAAAGGATTCTATGGCACTATTTCGAAGAAGAGCAGGGGAGTTATCCCCGGTGTCCTGGCCAATATTTATCCCTCAATCATCAACAACTTGTATTTATATAGCACCTTTAGCATAGTGAAACATCCCAAGACGCTTCACAGGAGTATTACGCGATAAAAATTTGACACCGAGCCGCGTAAGTGGAAATTATGGCAGATTACCAAAAGCTTAGTCCAAGAGGAATGTTTTAAGGAGCATCTTGAAGGAGGAAAGAGAGGTAGAGAGGCGGAGAGATTTGACCGGGAGGTTCCAGAGCTTGGGCCTAGGCAACAGAAGGCATGGCCAATAATGGTTGAGCAATTGTAATCAGGGATGCTCAGGAGGGCAGAATTAGAGGAGTGCAGATATATCGGGGGGTTGTGCAGCTGGAGGAGATTACAGAGATAGGGAGGGGCGAGGCGATGAAGTGATTTGAAAATAAGAATGAGAATTTTGAAATCGAGGCGTTGCTTAGCCGGACGCCAATGTAGGTCAGCAAGCATATATGATGGGTGAGCAGGACTTGGTGTGAGTTAGGACGAGGACAGCCGAGATTTGGATCACTTCTAGTTTACGTAGGGTAGAATGTGGGAGGCTAGCCAGGAGTGCATTGGAATAGTCTAGTCAAGAGGTAACAAAGGCATGGATGAGGGCTTCAACAGCAGATGAGCTGAGGCAAGGGCGGAGACAATCGATGTTACGGAGGTGCAAAATAGGTGGTCTTAGTTATGCTGCGATATGTGGTTAAAAGCTCATTTCAGGATCAAATATGACACCAAGGAACAGTCTGGTTCAGCCTCAGATAGGAGTTGGGGAGAGGGATGAAGTCAGTGTCTAGGGAACGGAGTTTGTGGTGGAGACTGAAAAAATGGCTTCGGTCTTCCCAATATTCAATTGGAGAAAACTCCTGCTCATCCAGAATTGTATATCGGACAAGCAGTCTGACAATTTCGAGATGGTGGAGGCGTTTAGAGAAGTGGTAATGAGATAGAGCTGGGTGTCATCAGCGTACATAGGGAAACTGACGCTTGTGTTTTCGGATGATGTCGCCAAGGGGCAACATGTAGATGAGAAATAGAAGGGGGCCAAGAATAGATCCTTGGGGGACATCAGAGGTAACGATGTGGGAGTGGGAAGAGAAGCCGTTGCAGGTGATTCTCTGGCTAAGATTAGATAGATAAGAATGGAATCAGGCAAGTGCAGTCCCACCTAGCTGGATGTTGGTGGAGAGGGGTTGGAGGAGGATAGAGTGCTCAACCGTGTCAAAGGCTGCAGACAAGTCTAGAGGACGAGGAGAGATAGTTTGCCTTTGTCATAGTCACAAAGAATATCATTTGTGACTTTGATGCGAGCCGTTTTGGTACTGTGGCAGGCGCAGAAACCGGATTGGAGGGATTCAAACATGGAATTGCGGGAAAGATGGGCACGGATTTGGGAGGCGATGCACGTAAAAGGAGTTGAGTGGAAAGGGAGGTTGGAGATGAGGCAGTAGTTTGCGAGGACGGAGGGATCAAGGGTTGGTTTTTGAGGAAAGGGGTGATGATAGCAGATTTGAGGGAGAGTGCGACGGTACCCGAGGAGAGTGAATCGTTAACAATGTCAGAAAAGGAAGTTGGGTGGTCAGTAGTTTGGAGGGAATAGAGTCAAGGGAACAGGAGGTAGGTCTCATGGACAGGATGAACTCAGAAAGATCATGAGGGGAGATCGGAGAGAAACTGGAGAAAGATGTGAGGTCAGGGCTAGGGCAGGGAGGGGATCCTTAGAGGAAGTTTGGCCCGGTGGGCTAGGGGAAGGATAGGCAGAGGCGGCCGAATGGATGGTCTCAATCTCCAAGACAAAGATGTTCATGAGCTCCTCACACTTATTGTTGGAGGTGAGGATGGAGACTGAGGAGAGGGGTTTAAAAAGACAGTAAGCATTGGAGAATGGAAGCCGGGGTTAACTTTACATTCCAGAATGATTCTGGAATCATGAGCGATTTTGGCAAATGAGAGCAGGACCCGATAATGCTTTATGTGGTCCAGCCAGATCTGGCGATGAATGGCTAAACCAGTTGTCCGCCATATTCGTTCAAGTCTCCGTCCCTTGGACTTAAGGAAGCGAAGTTTAGGGCCGTACCAGTGGAACAGCCAGGGTGAGAGAGAATAATTGTTTTAACAGGGACTAGAGCATCAAAGGTGGAGGTGAGGGTGTGATTGAGCAGATCAGTAGCTGCAGAAATGTCATGGTGAATGGAGGGCCAAGGTTGGACAGTTGGGAATTCATAAGTGCAGTCGTAAGAGAGTCGGGAGAGAGTTTTTTTTCCGGGGCAGACACAGAAGGAGGTAGGGTTGTGGCGTGGGGGGAGAGTGGAAGGGGGATGTGGGTGGAGAGCGATACAAGGAAGTGGTCAGAGATGGCCTTATCTACGATTGACACGATGGGAGTAATGAGGCCATGAGAGATGGCAAGATCGAGGACTGGCAGTGAATATGGGTTGGGGAGTTTACATGGAGGGAGAGATTAATGGAGGACAGGAGGCTAGTGAACTCAGAGGAGAGAGAGCATGGTGAATTGAGATGGAGGTTGAAATCACCGAGAATGAGAAGTCTTTCAGTGCAGAAGGAGGAAAGTAGTGAAGAAATATCGGTAATTAAAGTTTTATGTTACTTGGGTGGACGGTAGAGAACGAGAATTTTAAATGAGAGGTGAGAAGGATGGAATAGGGCGAGATGCTCAAAGGAGGAGAAAGTGCCAGAGGAGAAGACGGATAGACCAAGGTGTGATTCAACATATCAACAACAGATTATCTGGTCATTATCACATTGCTGTTTGTGGGAGCTTGCAGTATGCAAATTGGCTGCCGCGTTTCCCATATTACAACAGTGACTGCACTCCAAAAGTACTTCATTGGTACTTAATTGGCTATAAAGCGCTTTGAGACATCCGGTGGTCATGAAAGGCGCTATATAAATGCAAGTCTTTCTTTTTATACCTTCATGTCTCCAGTGACTTTCCTGACTTTACTGCCCTCCGATATTCCATCATCCTTCATATAAAACATTCGACCTCCCATCCTCCATAATCCTTGGGCATTTTCTCACTTGTCATCTCTTGTGGCTTTGCTGCATCTGGAGGCTCAATCAGTGAAAAGGTCCGCGACTTTATCCCATACATCCCCAGTCCTCCTCCTTTCCTACTATTCTCACCATCTGCCCATGGGAACAAAGATTCCACTCGCTCCCTGGCATTTGGGAGAGAGTAAGGCAGTAGGATTGGCATTGGAATGCTGAAGTCCCTCATAAGAGACTGTTGGCTAAAGTTGACGCTCATGGAATTGAAGGCAAATTATTGACCTGGTTAGAAAATTGGCTGAGTGGCAGGAGTCAGATAGTAGGGATAATGGGCAGGTACTCTTAATTGGCAAGATTTGATGAGTGGTGTGCTGCACGGATCTGTGTTGAGGCCTCAACTTTTGACCATATTTATTAACAACTTAAATGATGGGATAGAAAGCCATATATTCAAGTTTGCTGATGACACAAAGATAGGCAGCATTGTAAGCAGTGTAGATGGAAGCATAAAATTCTAAAGAGGTAATGGGCAATTAAGTGATGGGCAAAATTGTAGCAAATGGATTTCAGTGTAAGCAAATGTGAGGACATCCACTTTGGACCTAAAAAAGGATAGAACAAGGTACTTTCTAAATGGTGAAAAGCTAGAAACAGTGGAGGTCCAAAGAGACTTGGGGGTCCATGTACATAGGTCATTAAAATGTCATGGACAGGTGCAGAAAATAATCAAAAAGGCCAGTGGAATGCTGGCCTTTATATCTAGAAGACTTGACTACCAGGGGGTAGAAGTTATGCTACAACTATATAAAGCCCTGGTTAGACCACACTTGGAGTACTGTGAGCAGTTCTAGGCACCACACCTTAGGAAGGATATATTGGCCTTGGATGGAGTGCCACATAGATTTACCAGAATGATTCCTGGACTACAAGGGTTAAATTATGAGGAGAGATTCCACAAACCAGGGTTCTATTCAACATTCCCTCTAAACTGCGCACAGTAATCTGAAAGGTACTGTGCAGGCAGCTCACAAGCTTTTCTATTTAAAATGCCATGCATGTGCAGAGATTTAAAGGGACTGTGCACAAGAAAGACAATTTAGAGGCAATGTTGGTTGTATTCCCTGGCAGTTAGAAGGTTAAGAGATTTGATTGAAGTTTCAGGATATTCAGGGGAACCGATAGGGTAGATAGAGAGAAACTATTTCCGCTGGTTGGGGTGTCTAGGACTTGGGGGCATAGTCTAAAAATTAGAGCCAGACCTTTCAGGAGTGAAGTTAGAAAACACTTCTGCACACAAACTGTGGTAGATGTTTGGAACTCTCTACCGCAAAAGACAATTGTTAATTTTAAATCTGAGATTGACAGATTTTTGTTCAGCAAAGGTATTAAGGGATATGGGGCAAAGGCGGGTATATGGAGTTCGGTCACAGATCAGCCATGATCTCATTGAATGGCGGAACCGGCTCGAGGGGCTAAATGGCCTGATCCTGTTCTTGTGCTCCTATTATATTCCGTTAATGCTCGAGCAAACAACTGGCACAAACACAGTGGGTGGAATGGTCTCCTTCTGAGCTGTTCAGTTCTATAGCTCTATACCTTGGATGAGACAGAACTATCTCCAGCTCAACATCGGAAAGACCAAGATCATTGTCTTCAGCACCTGCCACAGTCTTCGCTCTCTTGTCGGTGTTTCTATCCGCCTCCCGGGCCACTCTCTTAAACTAAACCCGATTATGAATAATTTTAGTGTTCTGTTCAATACTGAAATAAGTATTAAATGCTACACCCAATCCATCACCAAGAACTCTCATTTCCAGCTCTCTGATATTGTGCACCTCCACCTCTACTTCAACCCCACTGAATGATGAAACTCTTATACATATATTCATCACCTCCAAACTGGACTACTTCAATGCTCTTCTTGATGGTCTTTTATCCTCCTTCTTCCATAACTTCCAACTTGTCCAAAACTCTGTTGCACCAATCAAATCCTGCGCAAAATATTGGCTTCTCATCATGTCTATTTTCATTGACCTGCACATGCTTCCTGTCTCCCCACTGCAAAATGATTTAGAAACACAGAAACATAGAAACTAGGTGCTGGAGTAGGCCATTCGGCCCTTGAGCCTGCACCGCCATTCAATAAGATCATGGCTGATCATTCACCTCAGTACCCCTTTCCTGCTTTCTCTCCATACCCCTTGACACCTTTAGCCGTAACGGCCATATCTAACTCCCTCTTGAATATATCCAATGAACTAGCATCAACAACTCTCTGCTGTAGGGAATTCCACAGGTTAACAACTCTCTGAGTGAAGAAGTTTCTCCTCATCTCAGTCCTAAATGGCCTACCCCTTATCCTTAGACTGTGTCTTCTGGTTCTGGACTTCCCCAACATCGGGAACATTCTTCCTGTATCTAACCTGTCCAGTCCCGTCAGAATTTTATATGTTTCTATGAGATCCCTTCTCATCCTTCTAACTCCAGTGAATACAGGCCCAGTTGATCCAGTCTCTCCACATATGTCAGTCCTGCCATCCCGGGAATCAGTCTGGTGAACCTTCGTTGCACTCCCTCAATAGCAAGAATGTCCTTCCTCAGATTAGGAGACCAAAACTGAACACAATATTTCAGGTGAAGCCTCACCAAGGCCCTGTACAACTGCAGTAAGACCTCCCTGCTCCTATACTCAAATCCCCTAGCTATGAAGGCTAACATACCATTTGCCTTCTTCACTGCCTGCTGTACCTGCATGCCAACTTTCAGTGACTGATGTACCATGACACCCAGGTCTCGTTGCACCTCCCCTTTTCCTAATCTGCCGCCATTCAGATAATATTCTGCCTTCGTGTTTTTGCCACCAAAGTGGATAACCTCACATTATCAACATTATACTGCATCTGCCATGCATTTGCCCACTCACCTAACCTGTCCAAGTCACCCTGCAGCCTCTTAGCATCCTCCTCACAGCTCACACCGCCACCTAGCTTAGTGTCATCTGCAAACTTGGAGATATTACAGTCAATTCCTTCATCTAAATCATTGATGTATATTGTAAATAACAGCGTCTGAGTCCTGCGGCACCCCACTTGTCACTGCCTGCGATTATGAAAAGAACCCGTTTATCCCGACTCTCTGCTTCCTGTCTGCCAACCAGCTCTTTATCCACGTCAGTACATTACCCCCAATACCATGTGCTTTAATTTTGCACACCAATCTCTTGTGTGGGACCTTGTCTAAAGCCTGTCACTGGACCAAGAAATGTATGAATTAATTGCAAAATCATTGTTCTTATCTGTGAATCACAGGAACATAGAAATAGGAGTAGGCCATTTAGCCCCTCGAGCCTATTCCACAATTCAGTTACATCATGGTTGATCAACTCCCTTAGCCTGTCTTTTCTTCATATCCCTTGTTGCCATTACTTAGTCGATCTTAGTCTTGAAAATTTCAATTGACCCAGCATCCACCGCCTTTTGGGTGAGAGAGTTACAGATTTCCACTACCCAGTGTGTGAACAAGTACTTGTGGAACAGCACCCATAAGAACATAAGAAATAAGAGCAGGAGTAGGCCATTTGGCCACTCAAGCCTGCTCCGCCATTTAATAAGATCATGGCTGATCTGATCTTGGCCTCAACTGCACTTCCCTGCCAGCTCCCCATAACCCTCAACTCCCTTATCTTACATAGAAACATAGAAAATAGGTGCAGGAGTAGGCCATTCGGCCCTTCGAGTCTGCAACACCATTCAATATGATCATGGCTGATCATGCATTTCAGTGCCCCTTTCCTGCTTTCACTCCATACCCCTTGATCCCTTTAGCCATGAGGGCCACATCTAACTCCCTTTTGAATATATCTAACGAACTGGCCTCAACAACTTTCTGTGGTAGAGAATTCCACATGCCCACAACTCTCTGAGTGAAGAAGTTTCTCCTCATCTCAGTCCTAAATGGCTTACCCCTTATCCTTAGACTGTGACCCCTGGTTCTCGACTTCCCCAACATCGGGAACATTTTTCCTGCATCTAACCTGTCCAATCCCGTCAGAATTTTATATGTTTCTATGAGATCCCCTCTCATTCTTCTAAATTCCAGTGAATACAAGCCTAGTCGATCCAATCTTTCTTCATATGTCAGTCCTTTCATCCCAGGAATCAGTCTGGTGAACCTTCGCTGCACTCCCTCAATAGCAAGAATGTCCTTCCTCAGATTAGGAGACCAAAACTGTGGCCTTACCAAGGCCCTGTACAACTGTAGTAAGACCTCCCTGCTCCTATACTCGAATCCTTTCGCTATGAAGGCCAACATGCCATTTGCCTTCTTCACCGCCTGCTCCAATTGTATGCCAACCTTCAATGACTGATGTACCATCACACCCAGGCCTCGTTGCACCTCCCCCTTTACCAATCTGTCACCATTCAGATAATAATCAGCCCTCCTGTTTTTGCCACCAAAGTGGATAACCTCACATTTATCCACATTATACTGCATCCGCCATGTATTTGCCCACTCACCTAACCTGTCCAAGTCACCCTACAGCCTCTTAGCATCCTCCTCACAGCTCACACTGCCACACAGCTCAGTGTCATCTGCAAACTTGGAGATATTACATTCAATTCCTTCATCTAAATCATTAATATATATTGTAAATAGCTGGGGTCCCAGCACTGAACCTGGCGGTACCCCAGTAGTCAATGCTGCCATTCTGAAAAGTACCCTTTTATTTCTACTCTCTGCTTCCTGTCTGCTAACCAGTTCTCTATCCACTTCAGGACATTACCCCCAATACCATGTACTTTAATTTTGCACACTAATCTCTTGTGTGGGACCTTGTCAAAAGCCTTTTGAAAGCCTAAATACACCACATCCACTGGCTCCCCTTTGTCCACTCTACTAGTTACATCCTCAAAAAATTCGAGAAGATTTGTCAAGCATGATTTCCCTTTCATAAATCCATGCTGACTTGGACCAATCCTGTCACTGCTTTCCAAATGCGCTGCTATTACATCTTTAATAATTGATTCCAACATTTTCCCCACCATCGATGTCGGGCTGACCGGTCTATAATTCCTTGTTTTCTCTCTCCCTCCTTTTTTAAAAAGTGGTGTTACATTAGCTACCCTCCAGTCCATAGGAACTGTTCCAGAGTCTATAGAATGTTGGAAAATGATCACCAATGCGTCCACTATTTCTAGGGCCACTTCCTTAAGTACTCTGGGATGCAGACTATCAGGCCCTGGGGATTTATCGGCCTTCAATCCCATCAATTTCCCTAACACAATTTCCTGACGAATAAGGATTTCCTTCAGTTCCTCCTTCTCGCTAGACCCTCGGTCTCCGAGTATTTCTGGAAGTTTATTTGTGTCTTCCTTAGTGAAAACAGAACCAAATTATTTGTTCAGTTGGTCTGCCATTTCTTTGTTCCCCATTAAGACTTCATCCGATTCTGACTGTAAGGGACCTACATTTGTCTTCATTAATCTTTTTCTCTTCACGTATCTGCAGAAGCTTTTGCAGTCAGTTTTTATGTTTCCTGCAAGCTTACTCTCATATTCTATTTTTCCCCTCCTAATTAAACCCTTAGTCCTCCTCTACTGAATTCTAAATTTCTCCCAGTCCTCAGATTTGCTGCTTTTTCGGGCCAATTTATATGCCTCTTCCTTGGATTTAACACTATCCCTAATTTCCCTTGTTAGCCACGGTTGAGCCACATTCCCCGTTTTATTTTTACGCCAGGCAGGGATGTACAATTGTTGAAGTTCATCCATGTGATCTTTAAATGTCTGCCATTGCCTATCCACCATCAACCCTTTAAGTATCATTTGCCAGTCTATCCTAGCCAATTCACGTCTCATACCGTCGAAGTTACCTTTCTTTAAGTTCTGGACTCTAGTCTCTGGATTAACTGTGTCACTCTCCATCTTAATGAAGAATTCTACCATATTATGGTCACTCTTTCCCCAGGCGGCCTCACACAACAAAATTGCTCATTAATCCTCATTATACAAAGGCCAGTCTAGGATGGCTAGCTCTCTAGTTGGTTCCTCGACATATTGGTCTAGAAAACCATCCCTTATACACTCCAGGAAATCCTCCTGCACCGTATTGCTACCAGTTTGGTTAGCCCAATCTATATGTAGATTAAAGTCACCCATGATAACTGCTGTGCCTTTATTGCACGCATCTCTAATTTCCTGTTTGATGCCATCCCCAACATCACTATGACTGTTTGGTGGTCTGTACACAACTCCCACTAGTGTTTTCTGCCCTTTGGTGTTCCGCAGCTGTACCCGTACAGATTCCACATCATCCACGCTAATGCCCTTCCTTAATATTGCGTTAATCTCCTCTTTAACCAGCATCGCTACCCGACTTCCTTTTCCTTTCTGTCTATCTTTCCTGAATATTTAATATCCTTGGATGTTGAATTCCCAGCCTTGGTCACCCTGGAGCCATGTCTCCGTAATCCCACTTCCATCATATCCGTTTACCGCTATCTGCGCAGTTAATTCATCCACCTTATAAATGCTCCTCGCATTGAGACACAGAGCCTTCAGGCTTGTTTTTTCAACACTCTTTGTCCTTTTAGAATTATGCTGTAATGTGGCCCTAGGAGCAGGGAATCTTACTGCAGTTGTATAGGGCCTTGGTGAGGCCTCACCTGGAATATTGTTATTCAGTTTTGGTCTCCTAATCTGAGGAAGGATGTTCTTGCTATTGAGGAAGTGCAGCGAAAGTTCACCAGACTGATTCCCGGGATGGCAGGACTGATGTATGAGGAGAGACTGGATCGACTGGGCCTGTATTCACTGGAGTTTAGAAGGATGAGAGGGGATCTCCTAGAAACATATAAAATTCTGACGGGACTGGACAGGTTAGATGCAGGAAGAATGTTCCCAATGTTGGGGAAGTCCAGAACCAGAAGACACAGTCTAAGGATAAGGGGTAAGCCATTTAGGACTGAGATGAGGAGAAACTTCTTCACTTAGAGAGTTGTTAACCTGTGGAATTCCCTACAGCAGAGAGTTGTTGATGCCAGTTCATTGGATATATTCAAGAAGGAGTTAGATATGACCCTTACGGCTAAAGGGATCAAGGGGTATGGAGAGAAAACAGGAAAGGGGTACTGAGGTGAATGATCATCCATGATCTTATTGAATGGTGGTGCAGGCCCGAATGGCCTACTCCAGCACCTATTTTCTATTTGTCTATGTTTTTGATCTTTGTCTTTGATTTTTTTGCCCTCCACTTTTACTTTTCTCCTTTCTACCTTTTGCTTCTGACCTCATTTTACTTCCCTCTGTCTCCCTGCATAGATTTCCATCCCCCTGCATATTAGTTTAAATCCTCCCCAGCAGCACCAGCAAACACTCCTCCTAGGACATCGGTTCCGGTCCTGCCCAGGTGCAGACCGTCCGGTTTGTACTGGTCCCACCTCCCCCAGAACCGGTTCCAATGTCCCAGGAACTGGAATCCCTCCCTCTTGCACCATTCCTCAAACCACATATTCATCTTAGCTATCCGGCTATTTCTACTCTGACTAGCACGAGGCACTAGAAGCAATCCTGAGATTACTACCATTGAGGTTCTACTTTTTAATTTAACTTCTAGCTCCCTAAATTCAGCTTGTAGGACCTCATCCTGCTTTTTACCTATATTGTTGGTACCTATATGCACCACGACAACTGGCTGTTGACCCTCCCCCTCCTGAATGCCCTGCAGCCGCTCTGAGACATCCTTGACCCTTGCACCACGGAGTCAACATACCATCCTGGAGTCTCGTTTGCGGCCGCAGAAACGCCTATCTATTCCCTTTACAATAGAGTCCCCTACCATTATAGCTCTCCCACTTTTTCCTGCGCAGCAGAGCCACCCATGGTGCCATGAACTTGGCTGCTGCTGCCTTCCCCTGATGAGCCATCTCCCCCAAAAGTACCCAAAACGGTATATCTGTTTTGGAGTGAGATGACCGTAGGGGACCCCTGCACTACCTTCCTACTACTGCTCTTCCTTATGTCAATCATTCCCTATCTGCCTGTGTAACCTTTACGTGCGGTGTGATGAACTTACTAAACGTGCTATCCACGACATCCTCAGCATCACAGATGCTCCAGAGTGAATCCACCCGCAGCTCCAGTTCTGCAGTGCAGTTTGTCAAGAGCTGCAGCTGGACACACTTCCCACACACATAGTAGTCAGGGACACTGATTTCCCACATAGCACAGGAGGAGCATGGCACGGCGCTGTGCTCAACTGGCATGACATAACCCTTAAATTACTTAATTTATTTAATTTGGCAGCAATGACAAAGGTTTCCTACTGATAAGAAAAAGAAAAAAGATAAAGAAAAAAGAAAAACTACTCACCCATCAGCCAGTCAATCACTTACCCTCTTGGCTGTGACATCACACTTTGATTACTTTTTATTTATTTGTTTACTTCCTGCCTCTGCTGCAGCTGCAGCTAGCTGCTCCCTCTCTGCTGCTGCTCGCTCTCAGCCGTCGCCCTTTGTAGTCCCGCTCTGCTGCCGACCTCCTCTCGCGATGCTGCTCCCTCTCTGCTGCTGCTCGCTCTCAGCCGTCGCCCTTTGTAGTCCCGCTCTGCTGCCGACCTCCTCTCGCGATGCTGCTCCCCCTCTGCCACTGCTCGCTCTCAGCCGTCGCCCTTTGTAGTCCCGCTCTGCTGCCGACCTCCTCTCGCGATGCTGCTCCCCCTCTGCCGCTGCTCGCTCTCAGCCGCTGCCCTTTGTAGTTCCGCTCTGCTGCCGACCTCCTCTCGAGATGCTGCTCCCCCTCTGCCGCTGCTCGCTCTCAGCCGCCGCCCTTTGTAGTCCCGTTCTGCTGCCGACCTCCTCTCGCGATGCTGCTCCCTCTCTGCACTGGAGCGTCTGTCTATCTCAACTTTAAATATATTCAATGATCCAGCCTCCACAGTTCTCTGGGGTAGAGAATTCCAATGATTCACAACCCTATGAGAGAAGAAATTCCTCCTTACCTCCGTTTTAAATGGACGTCCCTTATTCTGGAACGATGCCACCTAGTTCTAGATTCCCCCACGAGGGGAAACAACCTCTCTGCATCTACCCTGTCAAGCCTCTTCAGAATCTTACATGTTTCAATAAGATTACCTCTCATTCTTTTAAACTCGACAGAGTATAGGCCCAACCTGCTCAACCTTTCTTCGTAAGTATTGTGTCCTTAGATACTCTAGTAATGACTCCACGAGGCAATATGTTGTACTTGAACTGTAGTGACCGTAGTCCTTTATTTGTTAACTCCAGAATGAGGATCACATCTGGTATACTTGGCCAGGCACACCTGTACAGGTAACCTACAAGTTTCCCACTGCTGTGCCCTCTGGTGGCACACCTTGTGATAGTACCAACAGTAGCCATGTGGGATACAAGACATCACTCTCCCCTGAGCCTTTAGTGCAAATCGCCTCTGCATTGACTGTGCTCTGGGCTTAGCTCTATGTGGGCTATGTCTGGTTGACCCTTGGTGGGTCGTTTCAATCTTGGGTGAGTGGTTGGTGCAGTAGAGTTCTGGTGGTTGCTGTTTGTGTATGTCCTTGACCACTCCATTCTCCCCGCCAACCCCCTCCCCACACCCCCCACATCGATTATGACGGAGGCTCATAGCATTCATATACATTCAAGTTCAGGTTTGCATTGCATTTGTGGTTCCATTGTGAGACAAGTACGTTAGACTAGTGAAGTGTCTTATCGATGCAGTGACCAGTGTCTGAGGACAAACTAGTTCCAGGGCTGCTGGATGGTGTCCCTGCAGTCTGGTAGCGGCTCAGTGCTCAGTGCTGGAAGTGGGAGCCCGGTTGGCTCGAGTTGCCTGCTCTTGGGGCTGTTGCCGTTGTCCCTAGCATCGGGCCGGTTCACAGATGCCTGTAACCGCCTTGTCCTTTCTTTGCTCCTTGGGTCGCTACTGCTTCCTGCGGAGCTGTCGCCTAGCAGTGCACAGGGGACTGCTGACTTGCTGGCCTGGGCATTGTTTGGTTTGGGATCCTGGCTGGTGCCTGTTTCCTTTGGGGGAACTGTGGCGGGTGACCCTACATCTAGGGGTATGGCCTTGGTGGTGGTGGGGTCTGGGGACTGCGCCTTAGTACAGTCGGCTCCTTCAGGCTCGAGGCAGTTGGTGCGAGGTGGAGCCGACCAGGAGCATGGAATCGATACCGGTGCCGTTGCCCTGCTGAGGCCACTTGCTCTGCAGCTCGCATGTGTTGGCTGCTTGTGGCCACACTCCATGGTGCATGACTCTTGTCCCCGGGACGCAGGCTGCAGCATTGGGTAGCTTGCTAGACCTGTGTGCTCCCGATGGATGTCTGCCCATTGTATTGGCTGCGTGCAGTTGAAATCCTGCATCGCCCAACTGTTCATTACTTATGATGGACACTCTGTGGGTCCGATCACGATCATGCGACTTTTCCTCACTGGTTGCATGTGCACAATTCAGATCATAAATTACACATTTTACATGATCGTGCAACTTTTCCTTGCTCATTGCATGTACACAACTCTGATCATCGCTTACACATTTTGCATGATCAATTACACATTTAGTCTCTGACTTTCAGTTACTATTACATTGCTTAAGTGTGTGGAACTGTCCCTTTAATTGAAGTGGGTTGCAGGCCTCCTTTAAGAGAGCCTTGTTTGCTTTACCCCAATCTTCTTCTCCGTTTGGTGCCACGTGTTGCTCCATCAGCGCTGCACCTCGTGGTCTGGCCGCGGCCATCTTTTTCTTCAGCACCTCACCTTGTGCTTTGGGCACCATCTTTCCTCCATCCACGATATCGACTGCGGTGATCCTCTTCTCCCCGGGTTCTGCCTCCGAAGCTGGGAAGTTGCCTCTGGATCCGATTTTCTTCCTCCGGAGTTCTGCCACTGAAGCCTGGAAGATGTGTTTGGGTTGTCTCAGTTGGATCATCACCATGCAGTCATGCTGAGCGGTCTGTGTCTCGGGTGCCGTGCTGGTCTGCTCTCCGGTGCCGGGTCCACCCTCAGGTGAGGGCTTGTTTTGCCTCTGAGCGCAGAGGACGTCGATCGCTGGAGGGATGAAGTCTTCCCACTTCCAGTGGATCTTCTCCATCCACCTTCTGCCGAGCAGCGTTGGTCCATCACCTGCAATAATCCACAGGGGTAACTTGTGCACCGCGCCACCATGGAGTACCTTTACATGCGCGCTACCAATGACTGGGATGATTTCATCGGTGTAGATGTGCAGCTTTTCCTGACCAACTTGGGTTCTTCAGCTTGATTGTCCCATAGCCTCTCAAAGGCTTCTCGATTCATCACTGACTGGCTCGCCCCTGTGTCCACTTCCATGAAGACTGGAACGCCATCTATCTTGATTGGTGAGTAGTTTTTCTTTTTCTTTTCCTTTATCAGTAGGTAACCTTTATCATTGTTGTTGCCAAATTAAGTTAATCTAGTGCTTAAGTCATGGCAGGAGAGCTCGGACACGTGTCATGCTCCTCCTGTGCTACGTGGGAACTCGGGAACGGTTTCAGTGTCCCTGACGACTAAATGTGCGGGAAGTGTGTCCTACTGCAGTTTTTGACAGACCGCATTGTGGCACTGGAGCTGCGGGTGGATTCACGCTGGAGCATCCGCAATGCTGAGGATGCTGTGAATAGCACATTTAGTGAGTTGGTCATACTGCAGGTAAAGGTTACACAGATAGATAGGGAACAGGTGACCAACAGGAAGAGCAGTGGAAGGAAGGTAGTGCAGGGGTCCCCTGCGGTCATCCCCCTCCAAAACAGATACACCGTTTTGGGTAATGTTGGGGGGGGGATGACTCCTCAGGGGAGGGCAGCAGCAGCCAAGTTCATGGCATCATGGGTGGTTCTGCTGCACAGGAGGGCAGCAAAAAAAGTGGGAGAGCTATAGTGGTAGGAAATTCTATTGTAAGGGGAATAGATAGACCTTTCTGTGGCTGCAGTCGAGACTCCAGAATGGTATGTTGCCTCCCTGGTGCAAGGGTCAAGGATGCCTCAGAGCGGCTGCGGGACATTTTGGAGGGGGAGGGTCAACAGCCAGTTGTCGTGGTGCATATAGGTACCAACGATATAGGTAAAAAATGGGATGAGGTCCGACAAGCTGAATTTAGGGAGCTAGGAGTTAAATTAAAAAGTAGGACCTCAAAGGTAGTAATCTCAGGATTGCTACTAGTGCCTCGTGCTAGTCAGAGCAGGAATCGCAGTATAGCTCAGATGAATATGTGGCTTGAGGAGTGGTGCAGAAGAAACATAGAAAACATAGAAACATAGAAAATAGATGCAGGAGTAGGCCATTCGGCCCTTCTAGCCTGCACCGCCATTCAATGAGTTCATGGCTGAACATGCAACTTCAGTACCCCATTCCTGCTTTCTCGCCATACCCCTTGATCCCCTAGTAGTAAGGACTTCATCTAACTCCATTTTGAATATATTTAGTGAATTGGCCTCAACAACTTTCTGTGGTGGAGAATTTCACAGGTTCATCACTCTCTGGGTGAAGAAGTTTCTCCTCATCTCGGTCCTAAATGGCTTACCCCTTATCCTTAGACTGTGACCCCTGGATCTGGACTTCCCCAACATTGGGAACATTCTTCTTGCATCTAACCTGTCTAAACCCGTCAGAATTTTAAACGTTTCTATGAGGTCCCCTCTCATTCTTCTGAACTCCAGTGAATACAAGAGAGGGATTCAAAATCCTGGGACATTGGAACTGGTTCTGGGGGAGGTGAGACCAGTACAAACCGGACGGTGTGCACCTGGGCAGGACCGGAACCAATGTCCTTGGGGGAGTGGTTGCTAGTGCTGTTGGGAAGGGGTTAAACTAATAAGGCAGGGGGATGGGAACCTATGCAGGGAGACAGAGGGAAGCAGAATAGGTGCAGAAGCAAAAGATAGAAAGAAGAAAAGTAAAAGTGGAGGGCAGAGAAACCCAAGGTACAAATCAAAAAGAGCCACATTACAGCAAAATTCTAAAGGGGCTAAGTGTGTTAAAAAGACAAGCCTGAAGGCTCTGTGCCTCAATGCGAGGAGTATTCGTAATAAGGTGGATGAATTAACTGCACAGGCAGCAATTAATAAATATGATATAATTGGCATCACGGAGACATCGCTCCAGGGTGACCAAGGCTAGGAACTCAACATCCAGGGGTATTCAACATTCAGGAAGGATAGACAGAAAGGAAAAGGAGGTGGGGTAGCGTTGCTGGTTAAAGAGGAAATTAACGCAATAGTAAGGAAGGACATTAGCTTGGATGATGTGGCATCTGTATAGGTGGAGCTGCGGAATACCAAAGGGCAGAAAATGCTACTGGGAGTTGTGTACAAACCACCAAACAGTAGTAGTGAGTTTGGGGACAGCATCAAACAAGAAATTAGGGATACGTGCAATTATCATGGGCAACTTTAATCGACATATAGATTGGGCTAACCAAACTGGTAGCAATACGGTGGAGGAGGATTTCCTGGAGTGTATTAGGGATGGTTTTCCAGACCAATATGTCTAGGAACCAACTAGAGGACTGGCCATCCTAGACTGGGTGATGTGTAATGAGAAAGGACTAATTAGCAATCTTGTTGTGCGAGGCCCCTTGGGGAAGAGTGATCATAACATGGTAGAATTCTTTATTAAGCTGGAGAGTGACACAGTTAATTCAGAGACTAGGGTCCTGAACTTAAGGAAAGGTAACTTCGATGTACGAGACATGTATTGGCTAAAATAGACTGGCGAATGATACTTAAAGGGTTGACGGTGGACAGGCAATGGCAAACATTTAAAGATCACATGGATGAACTTCAATGTACATCCCTGTCTGGAGTAAAAATAAAACGGGGAATGTGGCTCAACAATGGCTAACAAGAGAAATTAAGGAAAGTGTTAAATCCAAGGAAGAGGCATATAACTTGGTCAGAAAAAGCAGCAAACCTGAGGACTGGGAGAAATTTAGAATTCAGCAGAGGAGAACAAAGCGTTTAATTAGAAGGGAGAAAATACAGTATCTGAGGAAGCTTGCTGGAAACATAAAAGCTGACTGCAAAAGCTTCTATAGATATGTGAAGAGAAAAAGATTAGTGAAGATAAATGTCGGTCCCTTGCAGTCAGAATCAGGTGACTTTATAATGGGGAACAAAGAAATAGCAGACCAGTTGAACAAATACTTTGGTTCTGCCTTCATGAAGGAAGACACAAATAACCTTCCGGAAACACTAGGGGACCGAGGGTCTAGCAAGAAGGTGGACCTGAAGGAAATCCTTATTAGTCGGGAAATTGTATTAAGGAAATTGATGGCATTGAAGGCCGTTAAATCCTCGGGGCCTGATAGTGTGCATCCCAGAGTACTTAAGGAAGTGGCCCTAGAAATAGTGGATGCATTGGTGATCATTTTTCAACAGTCTATCAACTCTGGATCAGTTCCTATGGACTGGAGGGTAGCTAATGTAACACCACTTTTTAAAAAAGGAGGGAGAGAGAAAACAAGCAATTATACATCAGTTAGCCTGATGACAGTGGTAGGGAAAATGTTGGAATCAATTATTAAAGATGAAATAGCAGCGCATTTGGAAAGCAGTGACAGGATCAGTCCCAGTCAGCATGGATTTATGAAAGGGAAATCATGCTTGACAAATCTTCTCGAATTTTTTGAGGTTGTAACTAGTAGAGTGGACAAGGGAGAACCAGTGGATGTGGTGTATTTGGACTTTCAAAAGGCTTTCGACAAGGTCCCACACAAGAGATTAGTGTGCAAAATTAAAGCACATGGAATTGGGGGTAATATATGACGTGCAGGTAATGTATTGACATGGATAGAGAACTGGTTGGCAGACAGGAAACAGAGAGTCGGGATAAACAGGTCCTTTTCAGAATGGCTGCAGTGACTAGTGGGGTGCCACAGGGCTCAGTGCTGGGACCCCAGCTATTTACAATATATATTAATGATTTAGATGAATGAATTGAGTGTAATATCTCCAAGTTTGCAGATGAAACTAAGCTGGGTGGCGGTGTGAGCTGTGAGGAGGACGCTAAGAGGCTGCAGGGTGACTTGGACAGGTTAAGTGAGTGGGCAAATACATGGCAGATGCAGTATAATGTGGATAAATGTGAGGTTATCCGCTTTGGTGGCAAAAACACGAAGGCAGAATATTATCTGAATGGTGGCAGGTTAAGAAATGGGGAGGTGCAACGAGACCTGGACGTCATGGTACATCAGTCATTGAAAATTTGTATGCAGGTACAGCATGTGGTGAAGAAGGCAAATGATAAGTTGGCCTTCATAGCTAGGGGATTTGAGTATAGGAGTAGGGAGGTCTTACTGCAGTTGTACAGGGCATTGGTGAGGCCTCACCTGGAATATTGTGTTCAGTTTTGATCTCCTAATCTGAGGAAGGACGTTCTTGCTATTGATGGAGTGCAGCGAAGGTTCACCAGACTGATTCCCGGGATGGCAGGACTGACGTATGAGGAGAGACTGGATCGACTGGGCCTGTATTCACTGGAGTTTAGAAGGATGAGTGGTGATTTCATAGAAACATATAAAATTCTGACGGGATTGGACAAGGTTAGATGTGGGAAGAATGTTCCCGATGTTGGGGAAGTCCAGAGCCAGAGGACACAGTCTAAGGATAAGGGATAAGCCGTTTAGGACTGAGATGAGGAGAAACTTCTTCACTCAGAGAGTTGTTAACCTGTGGAATTCCCTACCGCAGAGAGTTGTTGATGCCAGTTGATTGGATATATGCAAGAGGGAATTAGATATGGCCCTAACGGCTAAAGAGATCAAGGGAATTGGAGAGGAAGCAGGAAAGGTGTACTGAGGTGAATGACTCACAGAGATGAGGAAACATTTCTTCTCTCAGAGGGTTGTAAATCTGTGGAATTCGATGCCTCAGAGAGCTGTGGAAGCTGGAACATTGAATAAATTTAAGATAGAAATAGACAGTTTCTTGAACGATAAGAGGTTATGGGGAGCAGACAGGGAAGTGGAGCTAAGTCCATGATCAGATCAGCCATGATCTTATTGAATGGCAGAGCAGGCTCAAAAGGCCAAATGGCCGACTCCTGCTCCTATATCTTATGTTCTTATGATCAGCCATTGTCAGTGGGGAACACTCGGTGGTGCAGGTAAACATGCTATGTAGCTCACCGTGGGGCTGGGCTGCCTCTCTGCCTATCGATTCATAATCCGCGCTGGATTCCTGGCCATCTGCAGACTCTTCATCGACACAGTGAGTCATATTTCTCTTACACATTCGCTGGAGGTGGCCCTTTGTGCTGCAGCCTTTGCATATATAGTCTTTAAGGCGACACTGGTGAGCTCTGTGATTCCCTCCGGAACGCCAGCATGGTGCTACTCGATTAACCCCCCCCTCGGCGGACTCTGACTTAAGGGACTCGGGGGCCTGTTCTCTCTTCCCTGAGAGGATTCGCGCTCTACAGTCCAGCCTCTAAACGGCGCCACTCTGTGCACAGTACCTGCCGAGTTTGAGTCCTAAGGGTGAGTCATCTGCCTAGAGCCGCAGGTCGAGGTCATGAATGACTGGCTCACAGAGATGGCCTTCTGCAGTGTGACTGTGGTATCCGCCGACAGTAGCTTATGAAGAAGGCCCTCATGACCAATTCCAATGACAAAAATGTCCCGCAGCGCTTCGTTGAGGCGGATGCTGAACTCGCATGGTACCGCTAGCTTCCTGAGGTCTGCGGCGTACTTCGCGATTTCCTGGCCTTCGGGCCGTTGGTGGGTATAGAACCGGTGTCTGGCTGTGAGGATGCTCTCCTTGGGCTTGAGTTGCTCATGGATCAGGGTTACGAGCTCCTTGTACGACTTGGTCATTGTCTTCGCTGGTGCCAGCAAGTCCCTGATGAGGTCATAGACGGTGGGCCCACAACTGGTTAGCAAGATAGCTCTGCGCTTATCAGCCAGTGTGGCCGGGTCGTCTCCTGCCAGGTCGTTTGCTGTGAAGACATGTTCGAGCCTCTCCACAAAGGTGTCCCAATCATCACCATCGGCGAACTGCTGCAATGTACCAAGGGTAGCCATTTTCATGTGAAAGTTCGTAATCTCATCGCCATTTATTGTGTCCTTAGATGCTCTAGTAATGACTCCTTGAGGCAATGTGTTGTACTTGCACTGTAGTGACCTTAGTCCTTTAGTTGTTAACTCCAGAGTGAGGATCACACCTGGTGGCCTGAATTTTATACTAGGCCAGGCAGACCTGTACAGGTAACCGACAAGTTTACCACTGCTGTGCCCTCTGGTGGCACACCTTGTGATAGTACCAACAGTATCCATGTAGGATATATGACAATAAGACAACCCCTTCATCTCAGGAATAAACCTCGTGAACTTTCTCTGAATTGCCTCCAATGCAAGTATGTCCCTTCCTAAATCAAAACTGTATGCAGTACTCCAGGTGTGTTCTCACCAACCAATGTAGCAGGACTTCCCTACTTTTATACTCCATCCCCCTTGCGATAAAGGCCAATATTCCATTTGCCTTCCTAATTACTTGCTGTACCTGCATGCTAACTTTTTTTGTTTCATGTACAAGGACATGCAAATCCCTCTGTAACTCAGCATTTTGTAATCTCACGCCATTTAAATAATAATTTTTTTTTTTATTTTTCCTACCAAAGTGGATAACCTCACATTTTCCCACATTATATTCCATCTACCAAATTTTTGCCCACTCACTTAGCCTGTCTATATCCCTTTGCAGATTATTTGCAGCCCCTCACAACTTGCTTTCCCACCTATCTTTGTATCATCAGCAAGGTTGGCTACATTACACTCGGTCCCTTCATCCAAGTCATTAATATAGATTGTAAATAGTTGAGGCCCCAGCACTGATCCCACTAGTTACAGTTTGCCAACCTGAAAATGACCCATTTATTCCAACTACCTGCTTTCTGTTAGTTAGCCAATCCTCCATCCATGCTAATATATTACTCCCAATCCCGTGAGCTCTTATCTTGTGCAGTAACGTTTTATGTGGCACCTTGTCGAATGCCTTCTAGAAATCCAAATACATGACATATACTGGTTCTCCTTTATCCACCCTGCTCGTTACATCCTCAAAAAACTCCAGCAGGTTTGTCAAACATGATTTCCCTTTCATAAAACCATGCTGACTCTGCTTGACTGTATTATGATTTTCTAAATGTCCTGCTACTAATTCCTTAATAATGGACTGCAGTATTTTCCAAATGATAGATATTAGACTAAGTGATCTATAGTTTCCTGCTTTCTCTCTCCTTCCTTTCTTAAATAGGGGCATTACATTTGCGGTTTTACAATCCGCTGGGATCTCTCCAGATTCCAGGGAATTTTGGTAGATTACAACCAATGCATCCACCATCTCTGCAGCCACTTCTTTTAAGACTCTAGGATGCAGGCCATCAGGTCCAGGAGACTTGTCCACCATTAGTCCATTACTTTGCCAAGTACTTTTTCTCTAGCGATAGTGATTGTTTTAAGTTCCTCCCAATAGCCCCTTGATTATCAATTATTGGAATGCTTTTAGTGTCTTCGACCGTGAAGACCGATATAAAATATTTGTTTGAAATCTCTGCCATTTCCCTGTTTCCCATTATTGATTCCCCAGTCTCATCCTCTGAGGGACCAACATTTACTTTAGCTAACTTTAATGTCCTTACACACTACTATAAATTCATACAAGGCACATTCTGCAGACAAGGTCACTCTGTGACCCAAACCTTTATTCACAGGACCAAGAAGAGATGACCCTCCGTGGGACCTCCCTTTATATACCTGGATGACCAGGTGAGGAGTGTCTCCCACAAGTTCACCCCCTGTGGTCAAGGTCTCCATTTCTTAGGTATATACAGTATGCAGTGTTGTTACATGAAGGTTACAGTTACATGAAGGTTATATACATGACACTAACCTCTTTTTTATATACCTGTAGAAACTCTTACTGTCCGTTTTTATATTTCTTGCAGTTTACTCTCATAAACTATCTTCTCACTATTATTTTTTTAGTCGTCCTTTGTTGGTTTCTAAAAATTTTCCAATCCTCTGGCTGTTCAATATTCCTCGCACCATTGTATCCTTTTGATTTCAATTCAATACCATCCTTTACTTCTTTGGTTAGCCACGGATGGTTAGAGTCTTTCTTTCTCACTGGAATATATCTTTGCTGAGAATGATGAAATATCTCCTTAAATGTTTGCACTGCTTATCTACCGTCTTACCTTTTAATCTATTTTCCCGGTCCACTTTAGCCAACTCTGCCTTCATACCTTTGTAATTGCCTTTATTTAAATTCATGACACTAGTTTGAGACCTAGCTTTCTCAACCTCAAACTGAATTTGAAACTCGATCATGCTATGATCACTCTTCTCAAGAGGATCCTTTACTATGAGATCATTATTTAATCCAGTCTCATTACACATTACCAGATCTAAAATAGTCTGCTCCCTGGTTGGTTCCACAACATATTGTTCTAAGAAACCATCCAAATACACTCTATGAACTCTTCCTCAAGGCTACCTTTGCCAATTTGATTTGTCCAATCAATATGAAGATTAAAATCGCTCATGATTATTGCCGTACCTTTCTTACAAGCCTCCATTATTTCTTGATTTATATTCTGTCCCACAGTGTAGATACTGTTAGGGGGCCTATCGACTACTCCCACCAGTGACTTCTTTCCCTTGTTATTTCTTATCTCCATCCAAACAGATTCTACATCTTGATTTTCTGAACCGATATAATTTCTCACTACTGCACTGAACTCAACCTTTATTAACAGAGCTACCCCACCTTCTTTTACTTTCTGCCTATCCTTCAGAAATGGCAAATACCTCTGAGTATTCGGTTCCCAGCCTTGGTCATCTCTCTGTAATGGCTATCAGATCATACCCATTTATTTCTATTTGTGCTGTCAACTCATCGATCTTGAGTTGACAGCACAAAATGCTGTGTGCATTCAGATAAAGAGCTTTTAATTTTGTCTTTTTACCATTTTTCCCGACTCTGACCCTACTTTTTGATGCACTCATGTTTATACGTTCTGTCCCTTCCTGTCACACTCTGGTTATCATTACCCCTATTGCTCCCCTATACTATTGCCTGCTCCTTTTTCTTTGACTTTTTAAATTTCCAGTCACCTGATCCCTCCCCCCACTATTTAGTTTAAAGCCTTATCTTCAGCCCCAGTTATTCGATTCACCAGCACACTGGTCCCAGCATGGTTCAAGTGAAGCCCGTCCAGACGGAATGGCTCCCTCTTATACCAGTACTGGTGCCAGTGCCCATGAATCAAAACCTATTTCTCCAACACCAATCTTTGAGCCACGCGTTCATCTCTTTGATCTTATTTACCCTATGCAAATTTGTTCGTGGCTCAGGTAGTAATCCAGAGATTATTACCTTAGTGATTCTGCTTTTTAATTTAGCCCCTAGCTGCTCATAATCCCTCAGCAGAACCTCTTTTTCTTTGGCCTACCTATGTCGTTGGTACCTACGTGGACCACGATAACTGGATCTTACCCCTCCCAATCCAAGTTTCTCTCCAGCCCAGACGAGATGTCCTTAACCCTGGCACTGGTTGGCAATACAGCCTTCGGGACTCATGCTCTCGGCTGCAGAGAACTGTACCTATCCTCCTAGCTATACTGTCCCCTATTACTACCACATTTCTTTTTACTCCCCCAACTTGAATGGTCCCCTGTACCACGGTGCTGTGATCAGTTTGCTCATCCTGCCTGCAGTCCCTGCTTTCGTCCACACAGGAAGCAAGGACCTAGTATCTGTTGGACAAGAGCAAGGGCTGAGGCTCCTCCATCACTTCATCATGGGTCCCCATACCTACCTTGCTCGTAGTCACACCATCCTGCCCCTGACCACTGACCAAATTTGAATTATTTAACTTAAGGGGTGCAACTGGCTCCTGGAACACAGTGTCCAGGTAATTCTCCCCCTCCCTGATGTATCACAGTGTCTGAAGCTCAGACTCCAGCTCATCAACTCAGTGCCGAAGTTCCTCGAGCCGCCAACACTTACTGCAGATGTCGCCGTGGATCACACTGGTGTCCACCAGCTCCCACATGCTGCAGCTGCAACACATCGCCTGCCCTGTCATCTCCAATGTATTTTATTTAATTAATAACGTTTTCAAGTTTTGAAATATCAATTATCTATGTTTTGGTTTTTAATCCCAGTTCCTAATTTAAAGCAATGCCCAAGTTTAGAAAAAAAAGAGAGCGAAATACTAACCAACTAATCACTAACCTGCTTTCCTGCAACATCACACTGTGATTTATTTTTACTTCTTTCCCCTCACAAGTTCGTTGGCGCTGCTCCCAGCTCCCAGCTAGCTCTTTTATCCCCCGCTACTGGCCTGCCTAATCTTTGATTAGGCACTTTACAGCCTTCTGGACTCGACATTGAGTTCAGCAATTTCAAACCATAACATCTGCTCCTATTTTAGGCGGCAGCTGTTTATGATTCTGCCATCCCCATTTGCTACATTTAATCTCTCCTGCCTTCCACCCTATCACAGATCTTCCATTTCTTCTTTCCACCCTTGCCCCCCGCCCCCGCCCCCGCTTTCCCTGCCTCTGCACCTGCTTAAATAAAACCTGTTAAACATCTAACTTTTAAGTTCTGGCAGAGGGTCTCCGTCCTAAAACATTTACAACATACATCAATGATTTAGATGAAGGAATTGAATGTAATATCTCCAACTTTGCAGATGACACTAAGCTGGGTGGCTGTGTGAGCTGTGAGGAGGATGCTAAGAAGCTGCAGGGTGACTTGGACAGGCTAGGTGAATGGGCAAATGCATGGCAGATGCAGAATAATGTGGATAAATGTGAGGTTATCCACTTTGGTGGCAAAAACAGGAAGGCAGATTATTATCTCAATGGTGACAGATTAGTAAAAGGGGAGGTGCAATGAGACCTGGGTGTCATGGTACATCAGTCATTGAAAGTTGGCATGCAGGTACAGCAGGCGGTGAAGAAGGCAAATGGCATGTTGGCCTTCATAGCTAGAGGATTTGAGTATAGGAGCAGGGGGGTCTTGCTGCAGTTGTACAGGGCCATGGTGAGACCACACTGTAAAGTCCTTATACAATACCACAAATCCACACGAGGCACATTCTATGGACAAGGTCGCTCCATGACCTGAACCTTTATTCAAGAAGTGATGACCCTGCGTGGGACCTCCCTTTATATACCTGGATGACCAGGTGAGGAGTGTCTCCCACAAGTTCACCCCCTGTGGTCAAGGTGTGCATTTTTTACGTATGTACAGTATTGCAGTGTTGTTACATAAAGGTTACATACATGACATCACCTCCCCTTCAACATCTTATTGGAATCACAGGTTAAGTCTCTCGGGTGGTCTGCGCTCTCTCGTGGAGCACCGCAGTTGAGGCTCTGGTTGTTGAGCCTTGGTATGCGTGTCTGTCCCCTATGGTGATTCCGGCCTGTC
Organism: Pristiophorus japonicus; assembly: GCF_044704955.1. Taxonomy (NCBI): domain Eukaryota; kingdom Metazoa; phylum Chordata; class Chondrichthyes; family Pristiophoridae; genus Pristiophorus; species Pristiophorus japonicus. The sequence goes on from NC_091981.1 coordinate 222,003,479, forward strand.
CAGGCTGACCGCAGGGACTGTGCATGCTGCTGAATGTTCTTGTTGCTCATTCACTGGCGGAGGTGTGACTACCATCTCATGATCTTCCTCAGGTTCCTCAGTGTCCATGCTGAACCTTTTTTTTACTTGGTCCACATGCTTGTGGCATATCTGCCCATTGTTAAGTTTAACCACGATGACCCTATTCCCCTCTTTGTCTATTACAGTAGCCTCAAGCCATTTGGGCCCCAAAGCGTGATTGAGAACAAATACGGGGTAATCAATTTCTATACATCTCCCCCTTGAATTTCGGTCATGGTACTCATTTTGGGACTGGCGCTTGCCCTCAACAATGTCAGAGAGGACTGGATGAATGAGGGACAGTCGAATTTTGAGTGTTCGTTTCATGAGAAGCTCCGCGGGCAGGACCCCCGTGAGCGAGTGCAGTCGGGACCTATAGGCCAGCAGGACGCGCGATAGGCGGCATTGAAGGGAGGGTCCTTGAATCCGGAGCATGCCTTGTTTTATGATTTGGACCGCACGTTCCGCCTGGCCATTGGAGGCCGGCTTGAACGGTGCTGTCCTGACATGGTTAATGCCATTACCCCACATGAACTCCTCGAATTCGTAGCTTGTGAAACATGGGCCATTATCACTAACCAGGATGTCCGGCAAGCCGTGGGTCGCAAAGACCGCACGCAGACCGCACGCAGATGTTGTGCACGAATTCAAAATGATGCACTCGATCCATTTCGAGTACGCATCAACCACAATGAGAAACATTTTTCCCATGAACGGGCCCGCGTAGTCTACGTGAATACGTGACCATGGCCTGGTGGGCCAGGGCCATGGGCTGAGCGGGGTCTCCCTGGGGGCATTACCTAGCTGGGCGCACGTCGTGCACCTGTGAACACAGTGTTCCAGGTCTGAGTCAATTCCAGGCCACCACACGTGTGACCGGGCAATGGCCTTCATCAGCACGATGCCTGGGTGCTCGCTGTGGAGTTCCCTGATGAATGCTTCCCTGCCCCTCTGGGGCACAACTATCTGGCTGCCCCATAGTAGGCAGTCGGCTTGGTTGGAGAGCTCATCCATCAGTCTGTGAAACGGTCTGACCTCCTCAGGGCATGCTCAGTATGCGTGCGCTCAATCCCCAGTCAGGACACATTTCTTAATCAAGGATAGGAGGGGATCTCTGTTGGTCCAGATTTTGATCTGGTGGGCTGTGATGGGGGAGCCTGCGCTGTCAAAGGCATCGACAGCCATGACCATCTCAGCGCTTTGCTCCGCTGCCCCCTCAGTGGTGGCCAGTGGAAGGCTGCTGAGCGCGTTAGCGCAGTTTTCGGTGCCGTGCCGGATCGTGTAGTCATATGCAGCCAGCGTGAGAGCCCATCGCTGTATGCGAGCTGACGCATTGGCATTGACAGCCTTGCTGTCTGACAGCAGGGATGTTAATGGCTTGTGGTCCGTTTCTAATTCGAACTTCCTACCAAAAAGGTACTGATGCATCTTTTTCGCCCCATAGGCACATGCGAGTTCTTCCTTCTCAAATATCCCATAGCCCCATTCAGCTTGAGAGAGCGACCTGGAGGCATAAGCCACAGGTTGTAGTTGGCCCTCAGCGTTACCCTGCTGCAAAACGCAACCAACCCCATAGGACAATGCATCACATGTCAGAACCAATTTCTTACGGGGGTTGTACAGAGTCAACAACTTATTTGAACAAAGTAGGTTCCGCACCAGATTGAAAGCCCGTTCCTGACAGCCCCCCAAACCAATCGCAACCCTTACGCAGGAGCACGTGTAGCGGCTCCAACAATGTGCTTAAGTTTGGCAGAAAGTTCCCAAAATAGTTCAAGAGTCCCAGAAATGAACGCAACTCCAATGTGTTGCAGGGCCTAGGTGCTCGTCGAATCGCCTCTGTTTTGGATTCGATAGGCCGAATCCCGTCTGCAGCAACCCTCCTGCCCAGAAACTCGACCTCGGGAGCCAAAAACACACACTTGGACTTCTTGAGTCGCAGGCCTACCCGGTCCAGTCAGCGTAGCACCTCCTCCAGGTTGTGGAGGTGTTCCTCGGTGTCACGACCGGTGATGAGGATGTCGTCCTGAAATACGACAAGCGCCGGAGGTCCACAATGAAATCCAGTATGCTCTGTCCTTCCCGACGTCGGTGGGTATAGAATCTGTGTCGGGCCATGTGTACGCTGCTCGTCGGTTTGAGGTGCTCACCGATTAGTTTGCTAATTAAAGGTTTTGTCTGCCGGCTTATCGGGTGCTAGCAGGTCTTTCATGAGCGCGTAAGTCTTGGGTCCACAACTGGTCAGCAGATGAGCCCTTCGCTTGTCGGCCACTGCATCTCCCAGCCAGTCCTTCATGACAAAACTCTGCTGGAGCCTTTCAATGAAATCATCCCAGTCCTCACCAACACAGTACCGTTCATCTGTGCTGCCGGAGGCCATTCTCGTGGGTCATTGATTCCTGTTTCTCGTCGCCAATGTAAAGTCCTTACACAATACCACAAATCCACACGAGGCACATTCTATGGACAAGGTCGCTCCATGACCTGAACCTTTATTCACAGGACCAAGAAGTGATGACCCTGCGTGGGACCTCCCTTTATATACCTGGATGACCAGGTGAGGAGTGTCTCCCACAAGTTCACTCCCTGTGGTCAAGGTGTGCATTTCTCATGTATATACAGTATTGCAGTGTTGTTACATAAAGGTTACATACATGACACACACCTTCAGTATTGTGTGCAGTTTTGGTCTCCTAATCTGAGGAAGGATGTGCTTGCTATTGAGGGAGTGCAGTGAAGGTTCACCAGACTGATTCCCAGGACTGACATCGGAGGAAAGCCTGGATCGGCTAGGCTTATACTCACTGGAGTTTAGAAGAATGAGAGGGGATCTCATAGAAACTTATAAAATTCTGACGGGACGGGACAGGTTAGATGCAGGAAGAATGTTCTCGATGTTGGGGAAATCTAGAACCAGGGGTCACAGTCTAAAGATAAGGGGTAAGCCATTTGGACCAAAATGAGGAGAAACTTTTTCACTCAAAGTTGTGAACCTGTGGAATTCTCTGCAACAGAAAGTTGTTGAGTCCAGTTCGTTGGACATATTCAAAAGGGAGTTAGATGTAGCCCTTACGGCTAAACGGATCAGGGGTTATGGAGAGAAGGCGAGAGTGGGGTACTGAGATTGCATGATCAGCCATGATCATATTGAATGGCGGTGCAGGCTTGAAGGGCCAAATGGCCTGCTCCTGCACCTATTTTCAATGCTTCTATGTTTCTTCACAAATGTTGTCTGGCCTGCTGAGTGTTTCCAGCATTTTCTGCTTTTGTTTCGGATTCCAGCATCCGCAGTATTTTGCTATTGTGTTGTGTTTGTGTGGAAAAAGTGCTTCCTGATTTTTCTCCTTACTGGCCTAGTTCTAATTTTAAGATGATGCTATTATGTTCCTAACACAGACGAGGCTGCACACAGGGAGGTTAAAGTAACAGTGACCTCAGTCTTTAATAAGACACTCCAGAGTGAGGAACAGGCCTTGTAGGCCGGCTTATATACAGTGCTCCCAAGGGATGCTGGGATTCCTTGGGACTTCAGGAGATGAGCTCCCTGGTGGCGGACATGGGAGTGCATGCTTTACAGATACACAACATCACTCCCCCCCGCAAAGTAAAAGTGAAAGCTATATTTACAAGGTGAGGCGGTCGGGAGCCTTTCTTTTCCTGGTGGACCGCATCGGTACAAATGTCTGTTCTGGTGTGTTGGCTGTGCCCTCGCTGGGCTGGAGTGTTATTGGCCCTGCAGGGCTGCTAGGTGAGCCTGGCCTTGCTGGGCTGTTGGGCGTGATGGGTTCGATTTCCTGGTCCGGGGTGGTGTCGTTGATCCTTTGGGTGTGTGTTGTGGGCTCGAAAAAGGTGGTGTCTGCTTTGGGTTGTTCAGGGTAGTCTGTGAACCGCAGCCTCATTTGGTCCAGGTGCTTTCTGCAAATTTGTCCATTGTCTAGTTTGACTATAAACACCCTGTTGCATTCTTGAGCTATCACCGTGCCCGCGATCCACTTGGGACCATGTCCATAGTTTAGCACATACACAGGGTCATTCAGATCAATTTCCCGTGACCCAGTGGCACGACCATCATTTACATTTTATTGCTGCCACCTGCTCTCTACCTGATCATGCAGGTTGGGGTGAACCAATGAGAGTCTGGTTTTAAATGTCCTTTTCATGAGTCGCTCAGCCGGGGGCACCCCTGTGAGCGAGTGGGGTCTCGTGCGGTAGCTGAGCAGTACTCGGGATCGGCGGGTTTGGAGTGAGCCTTCTGTGACTCGTTTAAGGCTCTGTTTGATGGTTTGTACTGCCCGCTCTGCCTGCCCATTGGAGGCTGGTTTAAACGGGGCCGAGGTGACATGTTTGATCCCATTGCGGGTCATGAATTCTTTAAATTCGGCACTGGTCAGTATGTCAGGCAGGCCGTGGGTGGCAAACATGGCCCTCAGGCTTTCAATGGTGGCGGTGGCAGTGCTTTCCGACATTATTTCACATTCAATCCAATTTGAAAAAGCATCCACTATCACCAGGAACATTTTACCGAGAAACGGGCCTGCATAGTCGACATGGATCCTCGACCATGGTCTGGAGGGCCAGCACCATAAAGTTAGTGGTGCCTCTCTGGGCGCGTTGCTCAACTGAGCATATATGTTGCATTGCCGCCCACAAGACTCTAAGTCAGAGTCGATACCGGGCCACCACATGTGGGATCTGGCTATCGCTTTCATCATTACTATACCCGAGTGTCTGCTGTGGAGATCCGAGATGAACGACTCCCTGCCCTTATTTGGTAGCACTACGCGGATACCCCACAACAGGCAGTCTGCCTGAATGGACAGCTCGTCCTTTCGCCACTGGAACGGCTTGATTGGCTCTTGCATTTCAACTAGGATGCTGGCCCAGCTCCCATGCAGTACACAGTTTTTTTACTCGGGACAGCAGAGGATCTTGGCTGGTCCAAGTCCTAATCTGGTGGGCCGTGACAGGTGATTTATCATTTTCAAACGCTTCCATGACCATCAACAAGTCTGTGGGCTGCGCCACCATCAACAAGTTTGCAGGCTGCGCCATTTTCACCCCCGTGGTGGGCAATAGTAGCCGACTGAGAGCATCCGCACAGTTCTCGGTGCCTGACCTGTGGTGGATGGTATGGTTATACGCTGATAGCGCGAATGCCCACCTTTGTATGCGGGCTGAGGCATTAGTATTTATCCCCTTGTTTTCAGCGAACAGGGATGTGAGGGGCTTGTGATCGGTTTCCAGCTCAAAGTTGAGGCCAAACAGGTACTGATGCATTTTCTTTACCCTCTTTCTCAATCATGCTGTAGGCCCTCTCTGCCTTAGACAAGCTCCTGGAAGCATAGGCGACAGGTTGCAACTTCCCTGCAACGTTAGCTTGTGGTAATACACACCTGACTCCGTACGACGACGCGTCACATGCTAGCACAAGTCTTTTACACAGGTTATACAATACAAGCAGCTTGTTGGAGCATAAAATGCTTCTGTCTTTCTCAAAAGCAATTATTTGATTTTTTCCCCATACCCAGTTCTCACCTTTGCGCAATAACACATGTAGGGGCTCTAAAAGGGTGCTTAACCCCGGTAGGAAGTTACCAAAATAGTTGAGTCCCAGGAACCACCGCAGCTCCGTGATGTTCTGTGACCTGGGCGCATTCCTGATAGCCTCTGTCTTGGCGTCTGTGGGCCAAATGTCATCCGCCGCGATCTTTCTCCCCAAAAACTCCACTTCTGTTGCCATGAAGACGCATTTCGACCTCTTCAGCTGCAGCCCTACGCGATCCAGTCGCTGGAGGACCTCCTCCAGGTTTTGTAGGTGCTCGACGGTGTCCCGATCCATGACCAATATGTCATCCTGAAAAACCACCATGTGTGTTACCGACTTGAGTAGGCTCTCCATGTTTCTCTGGAAGATCGCTGCAGCCGACCGAATTCCAAACGGGCATCTGTTGTAGATGAACAGTCCCTTGTGCGTGTTGATGCAGGTGAGGCCCTTCGAAGACTCCTCCAGCTCCTGCGTCATGTAGGCCGAAGTCAGGTCGAGCTTGGTGAACGTCTTGCCTCCTGCCAGCGTCGCAAATTGGTCGTCTGCCTGAGGTAGCGGGTATGGTCCTGTAGCGAGAAACGATTAATAGTTACTTCATAATCGCCGCAAATCCTGACCGTGCCATCACTTGAGTACTGGAACAATTGGCTGGCCCACTCGCTGAATTCCACTGGGGAGATGATGCCCTCGCGTTGCAGCGTGTCCAGCTCGATTTCCACTCTCTCCCTCATCATGTGAGAAACCGCTCACGCCTTGTGGTGAATGGGTCGTGCCTCTGGGACCAAGTGGATCCGCACCTTCACCTCGGAAATGTTTCCAATGCTTGGCTCAAAAAGGGAAGGAAATTTGTAAAGAACCTGGGTACATGAGGCCTCATCGACATGTGATAGCACTCGGATGTCAACCCAATTCCAGCAGATTTTGCCCAGCCAGCTCCTTCCAAGCAGTGTGGGGCCATCGCCCGGGACAATCCAGAGTGGCAGTTCGTGCACCGTGCCCTCGTAGGTGACCTTGACCATGGCGCTGCCCAGGACAGTGATAAGCTCTTTGGTGTACGTTCTCAGTTTCGTGTGAATGGGGCTCAGGGCTGGTCTGAGTGCCTTGTTGCACCACAGCCTCTCAAACATCTTTTTACTCATCATGGATTACGTAGCGCCAGTGTCCAGTTCCATGGCTACGGGTAAGCCATTCAATTTTACGTTTAGCATTATGGGTGAACATTTCGTCGAAAATGTGTGCACCCCGTGTACTTCAGCATCTTCCTCCGCTCTCTGAGGCTCGAAATTGCTTTGATCCACCATGGACTGATCTTCCTCTGCCACGTGGTGGTTAGCAGGTTTTGCAGAACTTGCAGCTCGTTTGCAAGCTCGTTGGAGGTGCCCCATTGTTCCACAGCTCTTGCAAACATACCCTTTGAAGCGGCATGAATAGGCTGAATGGAAGCCTCCACAACGCCAACAAGGTGTGAATTGCCTTGCATTCATCCTTTGTTGGGGACTCCGAGTCATCTGGGTCACCTGAGGCCTTCTGGCAGTTGCAGACTCGTGGGTTCTGCCCTGTACATTTCTGCTCGCAAACACAGTTACAGTTAATTTATGAACATTGCTAGCGCTTGTGTGCTGAAAGATTTGTTTGGTGTTATCACTGGTGGACATAAACGCCTGTGCTATCGCAATGTCCTTACTGAGGGTCAGTGTCTCTACAGTCAAAAGTTTCCGTAGGATGGTCTCGTGGCCAATGCCCAGTACAAAAAAGTCTCTGAGCATTTGCTCCATGTAGCCATCAAACTCATATTGTCCTGCAAGTCGCCTTAGCTCGGCGACATAGCTCGCCACTTCCTGACCTTCAGATTGCTGGCACGTGTCGAACTGATACCTCGCCATCAGAACGCTCTCCCTTGGGTTAAGATGCTCCCAAACCAGTGTACACAGCTCCTCATACGACTTACCTGTGGGTTTCACTGGAGCCAGAAGATTCTTCATGAGGCTGTGGGTCGGTGCCCCGCAGACCGTGAGGAGGACCGCTCTCCTTTTTGCAGCGCTTCCTTCTCCGTCCAGCTCGTTAGCTACAAAGTACTGGTCTAGCCGTTTGACATAGGCTTCCCAGTCCTCACCCTCCGAGAACTTCTCCAGGATGCCCACAGTTGGATGCATCTTTGCGTTGGATTCATATACTCGTCGCCAGTTATTGTGTTCCTCACACAGATGAGACTGCACATAGGGAGGTTAAAGTAACAGTGACCTCAGTCTTTTTAATAAGACACTCCAGAGTGAGGAACAGGCCTTCGGGGCCGGCTTATTTACAGTGCTCCCAAGGGATGCTGGGATCCCTTGGGACTTCAGGGGATGAGCTCCCTGGTGGCGGAACATGGGAGTGCATGCTTTACTGATACACAATAGCTGCCCTCTTGTTCTGGAGTCCCCCACCAGAGGAAATCAATTCTCTGTGTCTACCCTGTCAAATTGCTTTATCTGTTTTAAACATCTTGATTAGATCACCCCTCAACCATCTAAACACAAGGGAATACAAACAAAGTTTATGCAACCGGTCCTCATAATTTAACCTTGTAAACCCTGGTGTCATTCTGGTGAATCGTCACTGTACCTCCTCCAATGTCAATCTCATTCCTGAGGTTTAGTGCCCAAAACGAAACCCAGTACTCCTGATGGGGTCTGGCCAATTCCCTGTACAACTGAAGCATCACTTCCTCACTTTTCTATTCCAATCCTTTGAGATAAAAAACAACATTCCATTAGTCTGATTTGTTTTTGTACCCTTTGCACTAGCTTTAGTGATTTGTGTGCTTAGACAGCCCAATCCCTATGCTCCTATGTAGTTGCTAGTCTTTCCCCATGAAAAATATATTCAGAATTTATCTTTCTCGGATCTAAAGTGACTGATTTCCCAATATTGAACTCCCCTGGCACAGTTTTTTTCCACTCACTTAGTCTGTTTATGTTCTTTTGTAACATTCTGCTCCCATGTACACAACTTACTGTGCCTCCTAACTTAGTGCCATCTACAAACTTGGATACACAAGTCCCTATTCCTTCATGCAAGTCATTAATACATCTAAAAAGCTCAATTCACAGTATAAATCCCTGGGGAACTTGTTAAATCGTGCCAATCAGAGAACAGTTCCTTTAGTTCTATCTCCCAACCAATTACCAACCCAAGTCGGTAGCATAGTGGTTATGTTACTGGACTAGCAATCCAGAGACCTGGACTAATAACATAAGAACATAAGAAATAGGAACAGGAGTAGGGGCCATACAGTCCCTTGAGCCTGCTCCGCCATTCAATAAGAACATGGCTGCTCTGATCATGGACTCAGCTCCACTTCCCCGCCCGCTCCCCATAACCTGTTATCCTCTTATCGTTTAAGAAACTGTCTATTTCTGTCTTAAATTTATTTAATGTCCCAGCTTCCACAGCTCTCTGAGGCAGCAAATTCCACAGATTTACAACTCTCAGAGAAGAAATTTCTCCTCATCTCTTCTAAATGGGTGGCCCCTTATTCTAAGATTATGCCCTCTAGTTCTAGTCTCCCCCATCAGTGGAAACATCCTCTCTGCATCCACCTTGTCAAGCCCCCTCATAATCTTATAGGTTTCGATAAGATCACACCTCATTCTTCTGAATTCCAATGAGTAGAGGCCCAACCTACTCAACCTTTCCTCATAAGTCAACCCCTCATCCCCGGGATCAACCTAGTGAATCTTCTCTGAACTGCCTCCAAAGCAAGTATATCCTTTCGTAAATATGGAAACCAAAACTGTACGCAATATTCCAGGTGTGGCTTCACCAATACCCTGTACAGCTGTAACAAGACTTCCCTGCTTTTATACTCCATCCCCTTTGCAATAAAGGCCAAAATTCTATTGGCCTTCCTGATCACTTGCTGTACCTGCATACTATCCTTTTGTGTTTCATGCACAAGTACCCCCAGGTCCCGCTGTACTGCAACACTTTGCAATCTTTCTCCATTTAAATAATAACTTGCTCTTTGATTTTTGTCTGCCAAAGTGCATGATCTTGCACTTTCCAACATTTTACTCCATCTGCCAAATTTTTGCCCACTCACTTAGCCTGTCTATGACCTTTTGCAGATTTTTTGTGTCCTCCTCACACGTTGCTTTTCCTCCCATATTTGTTTTGTCAGCAAACTTGGCTACGTTACACTCAGTCCCTTCTTCCAAGTCGTTAATATAGATTGTAAATAGTTGGGCTCCCAGCACTAATCCCTGCAGCACCCTACCAGTTACTGGTTGCCAACCAGAGAATGAACCATTTATCCTGACTCTCTGTTTTCTGTTAGTTAGCCAATCCTCTATGCATGCTAATATATTATCCCCAACCCCGTGAAATTTTATCTTGTGCAATAACTTTTTATGTGGCACCTTGTCAAATGCCTTCTGGAAGTCCAAATACACCACATCCACTGGTTCCCCTTTATCCACCCTGTTCATTACATCCTCAAAGAACTCCAGCAAATTTGATAAACATGACTTCCCCTTCATAAATCCATGCTGACTCTGCCTGACTGAATGTTGCTTTTCCAAATGTCCTGCTACTGCTTCTTTTATAATGGACTCCAACATTTTCCCAACCACAGATGTTAGGCTAACTGGTCTATAGTTTCCTGCTTTTTGTCTGGCTCCTTTTTAAAATAGGGGCATCACATTTGCAGTTTTCCAATCTGCTGGGACCTCCCCAGAATCCAGGGAATTTTGGTAAATTACAACCAATGCCTCCACAATCACTGCCGCTACTTCTCTTGAGACCCTAGGATGCAAGCCATCAGGTCTAGGGGATTTATTTGTCTTTAGTCCCATTATCTTATTGAGTACCACCTCCTTAGTGATTGTGATTGTGTTAAGTTCCTCCCCCCCTCCTATAGCTCCTTGACTATCCACTGTTGGAATATTGTTTGTGTCCTCTACCGTAAAGACTGATACAAAATATTTGTTCAGAGTTTCTGCCATCTCCATGTTCCCCATTACTAATTCCCCGGTCTCGTCCTCTAAGGGACCAACATTTACTTTCGGCACTCTTTTCCTTTTTATATACCTATAGAAACTCTTGCTATTTGTTTTTATATTTTGTGCTCGTTTACTTTCATAGTCTATCTTCATTTTTTAGTCATTCTTTTAAAAGCTTTCCAGTCTTCTGTCCTCCCACTAGTTTTGGCCACTTTGTATTCCCTTGTTTTTAATTGGATACCGTTCTTTATTTCTTTAGTTAGCCACAGCTGGCTATCTTTTCTCTTAAACCTTTTCCTCCTCACTGGAATATATTTTTATTGAGAGTTGTGAAATATCTCCTTAAATGTACAACACTCATCATCATCATAGGCAGTCCCTCGGAATCGAGGAAGACTTGCATCCACTCCTAAAGTGAGTTCTTTGGTGGCTGAACAGTCCAATACGAGAGCCACAGACCCTGTCACAGGCGGGGGAGGCGGGTGTGGGTGGGACCGATTTGCCACACACTCCTTCCGCTGCCTGCGCCTGACCGCTTCATGCGCGCGGCGTTGAAATTCGAATGCCGGATGCACTTTCTCCTAGGGTGGTCTTCGGCCAGGGTCTCCCAGGTGTCAGTGGTGATGTCGCACTTTTCCAGGGAGGCTTTGAGGGTGTCCTTGTAACGTTTCCGCTGCTCACCTTTGACTCATTTGCTGTGAAGGAGCTCCATATAGAGCAATTGCTTAGGGAGTCTCGTGTCTGGCATGCGAACTATGTGGCCTGTCCAGCGGAGCTGATCGAGTGTGGTCAGTGCTTCAATGCTGGGGATGTTAGCCTGGGCGAGGACGCTAATGTTGGTGCACCTGTCCTCCCAGGGGATTTTGCAGGTTCTTGCGGAGACATCTTTGCTGATTAATCTCCAGCAACTTGAGGTGTCTTCTGTATATCGTCCATGCCTCTGATCCATACAGGAGGGTGGGTATTACTACAGCCCTGTAGACCATGAGCTTGGTGGTAGATTTGAGGGCCTGGTCTTCGAACACTCTTTTCCTCATGCGGCTGAAGGCTGCACTGGTGAACTGGAGGCAGTGTTGAATCTCCGCATCAATGTCTGTCTTTGTTCATCAACCGTCCTACACTTCAATCTATTTTCCCAGTCCACTTTAGCTTAGAGATGATCCAGAGTCATGAGTTCAAATCCCACCACAGCAGCTGGGGAATTTAAATTCAGTTAATTAAATAAAATCTGGAATATATAACACGTATCAGTAACGTGACCATGAAACTACTGGATTATTGTAAAATCTCTTCTGGTGTTCTTTAGGGAAGAAAATCTGCCGTCCTAACCTGGTCTGGTCTATATGTGACTCCAGATCCTCAGCAATTGGTTGACTCTTAACTGCACTCCGAAATGGCCTAGCAAGCCACTCAGTTGTATAAGACAGCTTTCATGGGCAATAAATGCCGCCTTGCCAGCGACGCCCACATGTCAAGAATGAATTTTTTTTAAGTCACAAGGTTACCTCTAATTTTGAGCACTTTAATTTTTGCTTATAAATACTTCTGTGAATCTTATCAATTAATTAATCCTTTTATGGCCTTGCCCATTCTACCTCTGCAATATCCCACAGCCCTATATCCTCTCCCAAACATGCTATTATTCTAAATCCTGCCTACCCCCTCCCTTTGCCCCATCATTTGTGACAGAGCTTGAGCTGCCTTGTTTCTATCAATGGAATTTCTTCTCTGAATCTCTCTGCCTCTCCACCTCTCTCTATACCTTTAAAATTCTCAAGGCTCACTTACTTAACCAAACTTTTTGTCACAGCCATCCTCCGCCCCCACCCCCGCATCACTCCCAGCTCTCTTTTCCTGTCTCGGTATCTGTTTTTCGTAAAACTATTGTGAAATGCCCTGGGACATTTCTTCATGTTAAAGGCACTATATAAATCAGTGATTGTTTACTTCTGCTTGTCCATTACCTCAGCCTTGCATATTTTTTTCTACCTCGTTTAAAGTGCATCTCTTGGCTGATTAATATGTAGCAGCACATTTGTACTGTACTCTGAGCAATTCTCAAGGCTCATTTACTATTAGTCTATTAGTCTCTGTCTTCAGTTCCACTCCTAAGGTTTGCAGCTATGTACAGTTATGAAAGAAACAACACACAGTTCAGGCAGTCTGTTACATGTTTGTAACACAGAAAGGCACAAAACAGATTTATAGCTAAGATTCACACATGGCAAGTTTCAAAATGCCAGCTGAATCTTCAAGGAGGAAGGGTCATGCTGTGTTTGACACTTGGTACCCCACCTCCCACAGGAAGGAAGGGAAGATTGGAGACCACACCCCAATCAATTTACACACTTCCTGGTAGCTCTTGATATGAGAAGAGGCCTGGGAACATGATGGCTTCCCACCCTTTGACCTGGAAACTGGCACAGGGTATTGAACTAAGAATACAACTGTGAGTAAAAACAACGGTAGAAGAAAATCAAACTACTCAGTTTGTATTTCCACAATGTGCTGCTGGGACATTGGACCATGTGTGAGATCCCTGTATCTATTTGTAAGTGTTTCCCCTGAGCAATATCAGAGAATTCATGGAATCATAGAATGGTTACAGCACGGAAGAAGGTCATTCAGCCCGTCGAGCCCATGCCAGTTCTCTGCAAAAGTGCTTCAGCTTGTCCCACTCCGCGCCTTTTCTCGTTGCCCTGCAAATTTCTCTCCTTCGGGTACTTATCCAACTCCCCCGCCTTTCTACTCTCATACCCTCTTTGCTTCTTTTATTTTCTTTTTCACTTTTCCTTTGAGCCTGATTCTCAGATGAATTCTCCACCTGACTTCTGTCATATGTGCTTTTTTTCTGCTTCACCTTACTCTCTATCTTTATCATCATCCAGGGAGCTCTGACTTTAGATGCCCTACCTTTCCCCCTAGTTGAATATACCTCGACTATCCCTGAACTATTTCCTCTTTAAAGAACATAAGAACATAAGTTTTATGTATGTTAACTGGGTTTTACCTGCCACCGGAGGGCGCGACTGTCGGAGTCTTAATGGTCACTGGCAGACACGTGCAAGCTGTGTATATAATATTGACAGCCATGTTGAATCCTCACTTTGAGAATAAATAAACTGGAGTAAGGTCATGCCTGAACTTGCTCACCGTACTTAGTCTCGTGGAGTTATTCGATACTTAACAAATGGCGACAAGTTAAAAATCTGAACTTTCACGCAACCATGTCTGTTGGAACGTTGGAGAGATTCATGGAAGGGGAAAACTGGGAGGATTTCACTGATCGCCTCGACCAGTACTTCATAGCCAACGGATTGGAAGGAACCGATAATGCAATTAAGCGCAGGGTGGTTCTCCTCACCGTTTGTGGGTCAAAAGTTTATAGCCTTATCAAGAATCTACTCTCACCGACTCGACCAATGGATAAGACTTACGATGAATTGTGTACGCTGGTTCAGAACCATTTTAAACCGAAGGAAAGCATCATCATGGCGAGGTATTGTTTCTATACGCACTATCGCTCCGAGGGCCAGGACCTGGCGGAAATTGTCGCTGACCTGAGACGTCTCGCTGGGCCATGCAACGTTGGAGCTGCGTTGGAGGAAATGCTGTGGGACCTTTTCGTGCTTGGCATTGGTCACAAGGTCATCCTTCGAAAGCTGCTGGCTGCTGAATCTCTAGACCTGAGCAGGGCCATCACAATCTCCCAGGCATGCATATCCACAGACGAAAACTCGAAACAGATATCTTCCCAGCATTGAAACTCACCGGCAATTACTGTGCATAAAATAATATCGTCGGCAGGCAGAGCTGCACATGGCAGGGCCTACTCGTCCGCGTTCGTATGACCTGTAACTGCTCAAAGTCTGCCATCGGGGGTGAATCAAATCTCGCCTTGTTGGCATTGCAGGGGCTATCATTGGGCCCATCAATGCTGTTTCAAGTAATACGTGTGCAAAGGCTGTGCAACAATGGGGCACCTTCAGCGAATATGTCTGCAACCGAGCAAGCGTGCTGCGGCTAACCACGTGGCTGAGGATGATCGATCCAGCGTGGATCAAGCAGCACAGGCAACTCAAATCGAGGTACAAGATGAAGAAGTGTATAGGGTACATTCTTTTACCAAAAATCCTCCAATAATGCTGGAAGTTAAATTAAATGGGGTTCCAGTATCCATGGAATTGGACACCGGTTCGAGTCAGTCAATAATGAGCCAGAGGGCTTTTGAAAAGCTGTGGGACACTAAGGCAAAAAGACCCAAACTGAGCCCAATCAATGCAAAGCTGCATACCTACACCAAAGAGCTCATACCAGTCATTGGCAGCGCGGCAGTAAAGGTATTGTACGATGGAGCTGTATATGATTTATCATTGTGGATCGTTCCAGGCAATGGCCCAACGCTGTTCGGCAGGAGTTGGCTTGAGAAAATTAAATGGAACTGGAACGATATTAAAGCATTACCATCAGTGGATGACGCTTCATTTGCTCAAGTGCTGAGCAAGTTTCCCTCATTGTTCGAACCAGGCATCAGCAACTTCATGGGAGCCAAAGTACAGATCTACCTCGGCCCGGATGCAAGACCCGTCCATCACAAGGCTTGGGCGGTTCCGTACATGATGAGGGAGAAGGTCAAGATCGAACTGCACAGACTTCAACGGGAAGGAATCATATCACCAGCGAATGGGCCAGTCCAATTGCCTCGGTGTCGAAAAGTGATGGCACGGTCAGGGTCTGCGGCGACTAAAAAGTAACGATCAACCGAGTCTCGATACAGGATCAGTACCCATTACCCAAGGCTGACGACCTGTTTGCAATGCTAACGTGGAGGAAGTCGTTCACCAAATTGGACCTGACCTCTGCTAACATGACACAGGAGCTGGTCGAATCTTCGAAAAAACTGATGTATACCACAGATATCCTTTCCAATTCACTCGGCGGCAGCTAAATTTCAGAGAAACATAGAGAGTTTGCTGAAGTCCGTCTCGAGAACCGTCATGTTCCAAGATGACTTCCTGATCACCGGTCGCGACGCCACCGAACACCTGCACAACCTTGAAGAGGTGCTACATCGTCTGGACAGAGTGGGACTCAGGCTAAAACGCTCCAAGTGCGTTTTCATGGCACCAGAAGTCGAATTCTTGGGGAGAAAGATTGCAGCAGATGGCATCAGGCTTACGGACTTAAGACAAAGGCCATCAAGAATGCACCCAGACCCCAGAGTGTGACAGAGCTGCGTTCGTTCCTGGGTCTTCTCAACTATTTCAGTAACTTTCTACCTAGTTTGAGCACATTGCTAGAGCTCTTGAACATGTTGCTGAGAAAGGGTAACGACTGGATTTGGGGCAAATCTCAATACAGAGCCCTTAAGAAGGCCAGGCACCCGCTATGTTCCAATAAATTACTGGTACACTATGACCCATGTAAGTGGTTAGTGCTGGCCTGCGACGCCTCATCATATGGGGTCGGTTGTGTGTTCCAGCAAGTCAATGTATCAGGCAAACTCCAACCAGTTGCATACGCGTCCAGAAGTCTGTCTAAGGCTGAAAGAGCCTATAGTATGGTAGAGAAAGAGGCTTTAGCATGCGTATATGGGGTTAGGAAAATGCACCAATACCTGTTTGTGCTTCGGTTTGAGCTTGAAACAGACCACAAGCCGCTCATTTCATTGTTTTCTGAGAGCAAAGGTATAAACATCAATACCTCTTCCTGCATCCAAAGATGGGCACTGACATTATCCGCTTATGATTATGTCATCCGCCACAGACCAGGCACTGAAAACTGTGTTGATGCGCTTAGCCGGTTACCGTTGCCCACTACCGGGGTAGAAATGCCGCAGCCCGCAGGCTTGCTGCTGGTCATGGATGCCTTCGAGAGCGAGGGGTCACCTGTCACGACTCACGAAATTAGGACCTGGACCAGCCAGGATTCTGTACTGTCAAGCCGTAAAAAAGTATGTCCTAAATGGAAATTGGTCTGCCATTCCCAGGGAAATGCAGGATGAAATGAAGCCTTATAGCCGCCGGAAAGGTGAATTGTCTATTCAGTCTGATTGTCTGTAATGGGGTAATCGTGTTGTTATGCCAAAAAATGGCAGGGAAACATTTTGTGCGAGATTTACACAGTACCCACCCAGGCATTGTCATGATGGTGGCCATTGCCAGGTCTCACGTTTGGTGGCCCGGCATTGACTCGGACTTGGAGTCATGCGTGCATCAGTGCAACACGTGCATGCAACTGAGTAACGCACCTATGGTGGCTCCACTGAATCTGTGGTCATGGCTATCCAAACCGTAGTCAAGGATCCACATAGACTTTGCCGGACCCTTTCTCGGCAAAATGTTTTTAATGGTAGTGGACGCTTACTCCAAATGGATTGGATGCGTAATCATGTCATCCAGCATGTTCACAGCCACTATTGAAAGCCTCCGGGCCACAGCGACAACGGACCCTGTTTCACCAGTTCAGAGTTCCACGAGTTTATGACCCGTAACGGTATCAAGCATGTCAGGTCTGCATCTAACGGGTCAAGCGGAGTGGGCTGTCCAATCATTAAGCAAAGTCTAAAACGCGTGACTCACGGCTCCCTACAGACCCACTTGTCCCGCATTCTGCTCGGTTACCGGAGGAGACCCCACTCGTTCACCGGGGTCCCTCCTGCCGAGCTGTTAATGAAGAGAGGCCTCAAAACCAGGCTCTCCCTTGTATATTCGGATCTCAATGATCATGTCGAAACCAGAAGGCAACAGCAGCAGTGGTACCCCGATCGCGCGGCCATTTCACGTGACATTGCTGTTTATGGCCCTGTGTTTGTCCTGAATTATGGTCATGGTCCAAAGTGGGTTGCTGGCACGGTTTTGGCCAAGGAGGGGAACAGGGTGTTTGTAGTCAAACTGTTAAATGGCCAAACGTGCAAGAGGCACATCGACCAAACCAAACTGCGATTCACAGACAACCCAGAACAAATTGAAGATGACATCATCATCGACCAACCAACAAACATCCAACCATCAGTTGGCCCTTGTGTCATTCACGAAGATGAACCGACCATCCCCAACAGTCCTGTCAGACTAACTGCTCCGCAATGCAGCAATGGTCCTACTAAGTCACCCAATGCTTGGGTTCGAACTGAGAAGATCAACCAGGGAGCGGAAGTCCTTGGACCGTCTCAACTTGTAAATACAACTTGTGCCAAGGACTTTGAGGGGAATGATGTTATGTACGTTAACTGGGTTTTACCTGCCACCGTAGGGTGCGGTCCTAATGGTCACTGGCAGACACGTGCAAGCCGTGTATATAATGTTGACAGCCATATACAGAATAAACTGGTATAAGGTCATGTCTGAACTTGCTCACCGTACTTAGTCTCGTGGAGTTATTCGATACTTAATAATAAGAACATAAGAAATAGGAGCAGGAGTAGGCCATACAGCCCCTCGAGCCTGCTCCGCCATTTAATACGATCATGGGCTGATCCGATCATGGACTCAGGTCCACTTCCCTGCCCGCTCCCCATAACCCCTTAATCCCCATTGTTCAACTACTTTAAAGGCAGTCCATTGTTCCACTATGCGAAAACCTTTCAAATGAACACTTTACTTTAACACTTTAATCTTTTGAATGCTGCCTTTTATAGGCTTCAGAAAAAAGATCATATAACCATTGTAAAAATATGATTGTCTAATTCTGTATATAAATTTAGTGAAATCTCCCGGACCATGGATATTTCCTAATTTACAATGTCCCCTCCAGAAACTGTAAAAAAAAACTGTAATTATGATTTTGGCAATAAAAATATTCCTTAATAATGCAGTCCTTAAATTTAAATTAAAGTGCAATTTAATTCCACTGAGATCAATCTTAATGTTTTGAATGCATTCTTTTCATAGCCATAATGTAATTGCTGTTCATTCACATAGCAAATGTTTTGCAACTGAAATATTTAAAGGCAGATGATGAAGTAGCCTAACCCCTGTATTTTTCATGTTTGTAAATTGTGCTTCACAGATTGGATGATGTGTTAGTTGGTGCTCCTCTTTTCATGGACCGTGAGTCTGACGGAAAGTTGAAGGAAGTTGGGCTGGTTTATCTGTACCTGCAGGAGGAGGAGTTCCTTTTCAAGGATCCTCAGAGATTATTGGGAACTGAAGTATTTGGAAGATTTGGCAGTGCCGTAGCACCTTTGGCAGATTTGAATCAAGATGGATATAACGGTGTGTTATGACTGTCATAAGTCTTATGAAGATAACTAATCCCTGGCGTATTATACTGAAAAGTACATAGTTCATTTTGAATGGCTGGTTAGGTCGTTTGAATGTGTCTTAGAGCAGCTGCGTTGACTTTAAGGGGAGCTTGTGCTTCTGGCCGTCCAAGGGTTTGTGATGCTGGTCAAGTTTACAGCAATTTTCTATAATTTAATTTATACAAGGAGCCACATACAATCTGCATGTTTCACAAAAGTCAAGTAAAGACTATTTAAACAATCGGAGATGTGTAGGGGTCTTCAAAAATAAACTAATGAGTATGAGGGAAACAGGAAGAGATTGTCTGTAAATTGCAAGTTTGACAAATTGTTTGAACTGAAGCTGAGAAAAGAGATTCTGAGAAATACAAACATGGAACTGCGAAAGAGATAAGTTTAATAAGTTGGATTGCACAGTTTGCATTAATGCAAATCACTTTTGGCATTGCTTCAATGAAAGTGGTGCAGTGCAGTCCAGATATATAGTCAGCTGAATTAAATTTCGACAGGTGGTGATAGACTACCTGGAGGAGGTAATTAAACTGCTTTAGTTTCACACCTGCTAGAGTAAAATTGAAATCAATGTGAAGCAACATTTTTTAAATAGCTGATTGTCCTGTTGAGTTTTTGTTACAATTTAATCAGCAATTGGATGCTGATCAGTGGATCTCTAGGTCTGTGTGCAAGCATGGTTGTTGAGAGCAGAATTTTCCCTGGCCAGAAAGCAACTATAAGACCAACAGTATGACTGCGACATTTCAGTCCCAAATCACTCGTCTCAAACTACAATGCAGCTGCCCCTAATTTTAGGAAATAGGTGCATCATTTTAATGTCAGTTGTTTGTCATTACAATCTTAAGACACATTTCTGATAATGTCAGGTATTGGGAGAGCAATGCCAAAACCAGCCCTGTGCATCATATGTTTACATAGAGCCCCGTGCCTCTGCCCTGCTCCAGCCCCCCTGGAGACCAATACTGCATGCACTGAAAACTGGAGCTCCATTTTCTTTTTATTAATTGCCATAATTTTTTTTTTAATGCTCACACACAGACAAGTAAACAGATGCTGACCTAAGCCAGTGCAAACTGTTTACTTGTGTTAGAACACAGTTTTGTATCATAGCTCAAGCACGTCAATGTACTGAACCAGTTTAATGCAATTACAAAGCAAGAATACCGAATGAAAATCTTGGGGCCTAGCAAAAAAATATGTTTTGCTGCTGTCAACAGTAAAACAAGCTGATAAATTATATATCCTGTAGTACCATGGACTGGATGAAACCAAGTTGAAAGGACTGCGATAATGTCAAAACCCTTAAATATTCAAATAGTCTTGAAAACCAAAGAAATGTAAAATAATTGCAAGCCTCACTAGTGATGATAAAAAGAAGAAAGAAAGAACTTGCATTTATGTATGACAACAGCTTGTATTTATATAGCGCCTTTAACATAGAGACATATTCAGACAATAATGGACGCCGAGACAAAGAATGGGGTATTGGGAGAGTTGATCAAAGAAGTAGGTTTAAGGAGGGTCGTACGGAGGAGACGTAGGTGAAGAGGGTTGGGGTGGGAATTCCAGAGCATAAGGCCTAGATGGCTGAAGGTGTAGGTGACATTGATAGGGTGAAGAGAGGAGAGTTGTACAAGAGGCCAGAGTCAGAGGAACGCAGAGTTTCGGTGTAAGGGATGTAGGGCTGGAGAAGATTACAGAGATAGGGAGGAGCGAGGTTATGTAGGAATTTAAACACAAGGATGAGAATTTTAAATGGTGCATGTTGGGGGACTGAGAGCCAATGTAGGTCAGACAGCACAGGAGTGATGGGTGAGCAGTACTTGGTGCAGCATAGGATATGGCAATAGATGTATCGATGAGCTGAAGTTTCTGGAGAGTGGAGGATGGGCGGCTGGCCAAGAGAGTATTGGAACAGTCAAGTCTGCAGGTGACAAAGGCATGATATGAGGATTCAGTAGTAGATTTGCTGAGGTGTAAACCTGATTGGAGAGATTCAAACATCGCATTGCGGGAAAGATAGGCACAGATTTGGGAAGCGAGAACACGTTCAAGGAAGATGATAGTCTGGGTGAAAACAAAATTGCCTTCTGAATATATCATATGGTGTAAATATTTTTTATGTCTAGAATTAGTTTCATCACCTATAAATAGCATTAAATATTAATTCAATTCTAGATATATGATAGGCCATAGTGGAAATATAATTAGTATCTGGTTTCTGCACAGTATTAAAATTGTACCAGGAGTGCTAACGTATACCAGACTGGTGATAGTCAGCTTGTTTCATGCAGCCGTGCTGAATATGAATGCTGCCAAGTGTTCTTTAAGCCTGTGATGTCAAATGTCCTTGTATGTGAAGAGAGATGTTGGTAAATATAATTTTAATTGCACTTTTTATTTATTAATCCTGTTTTATTATTTTTTGTGCTAATGTAGATATCGCAGTTGGTATACCTTTTGGGGGTGAAGATAGGAGAGGCAAAGTTCTGATCTACAATGGTCACAGTACTGGGTTAAATTCCAAACCATCACAGGTCCTGGAGGGCTTGTGGCCCTCACAGTCCATGCCTCCTGGATTTGGATTTACCTTACGAGGAGGCTCAGACATAGACAAGAATGAATACCCAGGTAAGAATTATATTTGGGAGGAATCTTAATTTTATAAACATGTAAGATGTCAAAACACAGTTTGGCAGAACAATAATGTCCCATCAATGTGATGATATTTTACACCTCATCAATGGCAGATGTGCAGTATAACCATTGACTTTGCATAACCATTTATTGCTGATGGAGAATCCACTTCTGCGGCACACATGGTGCAGTATAACTCTCATTATTAGGCGGCACATGTTCAGACAGTTTATTAGGAGCTAGTAGGCAGTCTGATTTTTAATCTGTTTTCTTCAGATCAAAAAGACTTGGGCAGCACTCTATGCTGCACTTCGGTTTCTAGTGATTGGAAGGTCTTGAATATCTCAACGTCCCATTCAATCATTGTCAGAAATGTCACCGGCAGTCAGAAACCATTAATCAGCACCCTGTGTGGGTTTGAGCACTTATGCCTTCACCCACTTAACAGCAATACACGGAAGCATTATAACTGCATCAGATTGTCGGCATTGCCATTAATTCACTTATGCTGCACTGGCTGCTGTGATCTACTGGGCACCTAATGTTATTGAAATGAATGAATTAAATGCCACTGCCTTATTCCAATATAGTTGTCAATAACTGTTTATATAATAAATAATTTAACAATGAAATGTTTTCATTTTATGTACTGCCTTTTTAAATTGTTTTAAGTTCATTGGTGCTGTTTCACAATTCTGGAGATCGTCCGGGTAACTGAACTACTATCCTGAACTTACAGTGACAACATTTCTTATTATTCTGTGGTGACAGAGCTCCTATTAAACACAGGACCCCGGACCGCACGTGGAATGGGTCTGTGGTGGATCCATTGATTAGGATCATGGCTTGCATGTCATCGTGGAGCAGGCGGAGGATGGTTACAAACTTTTGGGGGCAGCTGAAATGGAGGAGGATGCTCCATAGTCCTTCATGGATGACAGTGTCAAAGGCCTTTGTGAGGTAAAAAAAGGTCATGTAGAAGGGTTGATGGTGTTCCCTGCATTTCTCTTGTAGTTGACGTGCAGTGAAGATCATGTCCGTTATACCCCTTAGTGGACGGAATCCGCATTGCGATTCTGGGAGGAGCTCTTCAGCCACAGGGAGAAGATGTTTGAGGAGGATTCTAGCGATGACTTTCCCAGTGGCCGACAGCAGAGAGATCCCTCTGTAGTTACCGCAGTTGGACTTGTCCCCTTTTTTGAAGATGGTCACAATTACTGCAAATCCACTGGGAGGATAGACGCACCAACGTCAGTGTCCTCGCTCAGGCCAACATCCCCAGCATTGAAACACTGACCACGCTCGACCAGCTCCGTTGGACGGGCCACATCGTCCACATGTCCGACACGAGACTCCCTAAGCAAGCGCTCTACTCGGAACTCCTAAACGGCAAGTGAGCCCCAGGTGGGCAGTGGAAACGTTTCAAGGATAGCCTCAAAGCCTCCTTGATAAAGTGCAACATCCCCACCGGCACCTGGGAATTCCTGGCCCAAGACCGCCCAAAATGGAGGAAGAGCATCCGGGAGGGCGCTGAGCACCTCGAGTCTTGTCGGCGAGATCATGCAGAAATCAAGTGCAGGCAGCGGAAGGAGCTTGTGGCCAACCAGACTCCCCACCCACCCTTTCCTTCAACCACTGTCTGCCCCACCTGTGACAGAGATTGTAATTCCCACATTGGACTGTACAGCCACCTGAGAACTCACTTTGAGTGGAAGCAAGTCTTCCTCGATTCTGAGGGACTGCCTATGATGATGATAAACACAGGAAATTCACTTTTCACTGACAATGAACACTGTTCGATGCTTTAGTTTTGTCCAAGCACATTTAAAAAGGTTAGGTTAGGGTGGGCGTGATTGATACCTTAATGAGGTGAACACTCTGGGACTGCTGTTATTTCCTTTGATTTTCTGAGCCCAGGCATTGTTTACATTGTGGTTAAGACTGAATTTTGTGATGTTTTAAAGCCTGAAATGTTTATTGATCCTGCATGTTTTAAATTTCAAAGCTGTAGTATTTATGTTCACATTTTACTAGTAATGCAATTCCCTTTGAAAACAAACTTTAGTGAAAACAGCTCAAGAAGTGCAATTACAATCTGTCACTGGTTTTAACAACAGCACTTGTGGACTGTTATAGCTAATCAGGAACTAATACAAAATCAGAATGTAATAGGATGCCAAGAATTGAGTCCATGCTTTACTTTACAATGGCGTCTGTTTTGTTCTAACAAATCTAATTAAGGGTGATTTTATACCATCATGTTGGAAACAGATTTTGTGAAGGAGCATAAACAATTAAAAAAAGTTGAAGCCATCTGCCTTTCGGTAGTGTCACGGATTCACAATAATTATGCAAAAATACTGAATCTTGAAAGGGCTAAGAAAGAAAGAATTTCTGGAACCGTGGCACCTCAGGTGTCTTGCATATGCTGTAAAGTATAAGGTTGACAATACTCTGACTGCAAACCACAATCTGAATCTACCATATCATGTAAACTACCTCAATGATCAGTTAAGAGATTTTGATATTAATATTAATTGGTCAGATGTGGATTGTTGCCGACACACAGCATTCCTGCAGTGAAGAACAGTTTTGTTCCAAGGTTTGATTGGGGCAATAGCATGAAATAAATGTACAGCAATACACACTTATTCCAGTAAGCTGTAATGTACCAGCATGCTTTAGGTTGTGACTCTCTTATTTCATCATCTAAAGATTGTTCCTGCTAATGGCAATCCTGCAATAATCAAAACTTCACTCCACTGTTGTGCATCCCAAATGCTGATTCAAAGTACAACCCAGATGTGGACAGGGAAGGGGCTGAATTTTCGGCTCTTTTGCGCCCCGTTTAGTGCCTGGGCGGGGCGCAAAAACAATTTTTGTTTGTCATGAAACGAGGCTCAAAATTCTGCTCCCAGGCAGAACTTTTGGCAATAGTTTTGTGGCGCGCTAAAACTGAGCGCTCGCCCGCTGTTTTCACCGTTGGATGACGTAAATCTTTGTGCATTGTTGCGTTATCGCCCCGGGCGGAACTTTCGAGCATATCGCCCGATTTATCGTCCGCCCGGGAACCCGCCAGCAAAAACTGGTCGCACCCAGGTTGCACCAGGCGCTAATGGCGCAATCTTGGAAACGGAGGAGAAAGTTGGAGTTCTGAGTGATTAAAAGCATTGGGAGAAAAACGCTGTGTTACTGCATACTTTTCATTGTGAAGCTTAAGTCAGTTTATAGTTTATTTTAAAGGACATTTAAGGACATTTTAAAAGATGGGGGCCATACCAGGTCCACCATTAATCCTGGCTGCTTTATTTATACAGCGTCGAGCTGGAAGAAGGCTTATTGATGATCATTTTCATTGTAATCTAAGAGGTCGCAGATGTATGGGGAGGAGGCCTTACCCCCCCATGAGTTTATAGGGAACAGCGCTCATACCTGCAGCTCTCAAGCACAGTGCGTTAAAAGACTGCGCTTCAGAAAAAAGGTGGTCACAGAGATATGCCAGCTCATAAAGGCAGATCTACAGCCTACCAGTAGCAACAGGACTGCACTGCCTGTCGAGGTAAAGGTGACTGCTGCACTTGCCTTCTATGCCTCTGGCTCCTTTCAGGCATCAGCAGGTGTAATGTCTGTAAGCTTGTAATGTTTCTAGCTCCACACTATGGATGTGGACATATTGTGTACTGCAATTGCAGGGTTAATAAAAAACAGAACCAGGCAGATTTCCGGAGGCTTCCGAGAGAGCTGCCTGCCATGTTAGGAGCTGTGTGTACTGTGCTCTGTGAATATATCACATTTGGCAGCAAAATGGGATTTTTTCGGATGATTTAAAGCTTAAATTTTGTTGGGGAAGGATTCAGCCAGCCGACAGAGAGACTTTGGAAGTTTCTGTCTTTGGAAAAAAAAGCTTCAAAATCCGAGGTAAAATACAGCACATGGTGTGAACAGCTAGAGATTAAAATGGCAGGTGTAATCGGACATTTGGGGGAATATAGACATGACCGGGAATGTTTTAAAGTGTATGTGGATTGGCTAGAAATGTATTTCACTGCAAATAACATAATCGAAGTTCCAGACAATGCAGTCCAGATCTGGGCTGTGTTGGAACGTAAGAAAGCGATCTTATCAGAGGCGGGTCCGACATTATACGAAACCCTTGTAAATCTGTTTGTGCCCGATGAGCCAAAGGACACAATGCTTAAAGAGATTTTAACGAAGCTGGAGCAGCACTATAACCCCAAACCGTTAGAAATTGCTGAAAGCTATCATTTCGGGATTCGGAATCAAAAGTCTGATGAAAGTATCAGTGATTACATCGTAGCATTAAAAAAGCGATCGATGCACTGTAATTTTGGAAACTTTCAAGACCGAGCATTACGGGATCGTTTTGTTTGTGGGGTGAAAAATGATGCGATCAGAAGGAAGTTATTGACGACGGATGACTTGACTTTTGAGATTGCTTGTCAGACAGCGAGGTCGATGGGCATGGCTGAACAATATTCCCGAAAATTAAATAATAATGACGGTCGTCAGTCAACCGAGGTAAATCACCTGCACATTCAAGGTAAAAGATGGTGTGGGCCCAAAGTCTCAGAAACTGGAAATTCTAACAGCATCGAAGTCGTGCTATAGGTGCCTGGGACAACACATTGCTCAAAGTTGTCCACACGTGAAGGCAGAGTGTTTCTTCTGCAGAAAGACTGGGCATCTTGCGAAGGCATGCTGACTGAAGTGTAAACCAGTTTTTAAAGCTATGAGTCCTGCGTTCAAAGTTATGAGTAGAAATCCCAAGAGACTACATAGCATGGAAGAAGAACAACAGGACGAGGAGATGTTAGAGTTACACGTCATCAGGAGCACGAGGTTAACGGACAGCAATTTGGAAAGCATCAAAATCCACATAAATGTTGCGGGATTCAAGATACCAATGGAAATTGACACGGGTGCATCCGTGAGTGTAGTACCGGAGTCACTAAACTGCCACAAATTGCATGATTTTCAACTGGAGAAATCCAAGATAGAGCTGCGAGGCTACTCGGGAGAGAAAATTCCTGTGGTAGGTCGTATCACCGTTCCGGTGAAATATAAAGATCAATTTCAGAACTTGCCTCTAATAGTAGTGAAAGGAAACAAGCCTGCCTTATGAGGAAGAAATTAGTTGAGCTCACTGAAGCTGGATTGGAGTAAGATTTTCTGTGTGGAAGGGGGATTTTCATCAATGGATGAGGTTATCAAGCAGTATCGAAGGTGTTCTGCGAAATGGGCAGTCCGATCCAAGGCTTCAAGGTGAGTGTCAGGGTGCAGAAGGACGCTAGATCGGTTTACTACAAGCCACATTCCGTATTATATGCACTCAAGGAGAAAGTTGAGCAAGAACTCAAAAGACTAGAGACTGAGAACATTATTTGTAAGATAGATCGATGTAATTGGGTTACACCCATTGTTGTTGTACCTAAGTCCGATGGTAAGATAAGATTGTGTGGTGATTATAAAGTAACCGTAAACCAGGTTCTAGAGGGTAATGTCCCCAATATATTGCCGAATATAGACGATTTGTTCACAACACTGACAGGTGGTCAGATCTTCTCAAAACTGGATCTTACGAATGCCTACTTACAGCTTGAACTAGGTGAGGAGTCCAAGTCATGTTTGACTATAAATGCTCATCTCGGCCTATATCAATTTAATAGGCTACTGTTTGGAGTGTCCTCCGCCCCTACCATATTCCAAGGGATGATGAACCAGATATTGCAAGGTATTGAAGGGGTAGTATGTTATTTGGATGACATACTAATTTCAGCACCAAATAGGCAAATTCATAATAACATATTGAATGAAGTCCTCAAATGGCTAGAGAAGCACAGAGTACGAGGGTCTGCTCGTAAGTGTGAGTTATTTAAAAACTCAGTGGAATACTTAGGGTACAGAGTAGACAAAGATGGTTTACATCCAAACATGGAAAAATTGGATGCAATTAAAAATGCACCCACTCCCAGGAATGTCACTGAACTTCGTTCATTCTTGGGTCTTTTGAACTATTATGGGAAGTTCCTACCAAATTTGGCTACAGTATTACATCCACTGAATGAACTTTTGAAAAAACAGGTCCATTGGAAGTGGTCAAAAGAATGCGATACGGCATTCAAGGAGTATAAAAGCAAATTGGTAGAGAGCACCATGTTAGTTCACTATGACATATCTGAGGAGATTAAGCTCGCATGTGATGCCTCTCCGTATGGAATTGGGGCAGTGATCTCTCATGTATTAAGTAGTGGGGAGGAGAGACCAATTGCTTTTGCTTTACGCACTCTCAGTGCCAGTGAGAGTAATTATGCGCAAATTGAAAGAGAAGCTTTGGCATTAATTTTTGGGGTCAAGAAGTTTCACAAATACTTGTATGGTCGTAAGTTTACTATCGTTATGGACTCCTAACAGCAATCCTCCATCCAGAGTCCCTAGTTCCAACATCAACTGCAGCCCGAATGCAGAGGTGGGCTTTGATTTTGTCAGCATATACATATGATATTGAATACAGATGATCAGCTGATCACAGTAATGCTGATGCAATGTCTAGATTGCCTTCCCCATCACAAGTTACACACGATAGGGAAGAAGTGTTTTATTTTTCATACATTGATGAACTGCCAGTCACAGCTGAATAGATTGGTAGAGCAACCAAACGTGACCCAGTGATGTCAAAGGTGTATGATTCTATTGCAAATGGATGGCCAAACCAGGTAACAGATAAAGATACACATCCATTCTTCATTCGTAGGAATGATTTATCAGTCGATAAAGATTGTATCATGTGGGGTGCAAGAGTGGTTATACCAAATAAATTCAGGTCCAAATTATTAGGAGACCTCCATGACCAGCACCTGGGAAAGTGCTTGACCAAGAGGTTTGCACGCAGTTATTTATGGTGGCCAGGTCTTGACAAAGATATAGAGTACATCATGAGTCAGTGTACGACATGTCAATCGGTAAGCAAGCAACCACCACCAGTACTATTACAGCCATGGCAATGGCCTCCCAGGGTGTGGCAAAGGCTACATATTGATTTTGCTGAGTTAGAAGGACAACAATTGTTCATTTTGATTGATAGCCATTCGAAGTGGGTTGAGGTGTTTCCAATATGGAAAATAACAACAAGTAAAACATTGGACATTTTGCGAAAATTATTTTCTTCATTTGGCCTCCCTGAAGAGATTGTTTCGGATAATGGACCACAATTTTGTTCAGAAGAATTTGCACAATTCACAAGCAAAAATGGTGTGAAACATACCAAGGTTCCACCATACCATCCTGCTTCGAATGGTGCAGCAGAGCACACTGTACAAATTGTAAAACGTGCCCTCATAAAACAAATGTTAGATCCAAATCCAAGGAAACGACAGTTGTCATTGGATCACAAATTGGCAAATTTTTTGATTACATATCGAAATGCTCCTCAAACAACTACTGGTAGAACACCAGCAGAGTTGTTTCTCCAACGACAGCCACGAACCGGATTCTCGTTGTTAAAGCCAAATTTGGCACAGTCCATAGAAGAGACACAATTAAGACAGAAAGAGAATCATGATAGAGGTAGAGTAAAAGAGAGAAGTGTGAAATTAAACCAGAAGGTGAAAGTGAAGAACCATCACCATAAATGGTTAAAGTTGTTACCAGGAAGAGTGGTGAAGATATGTGGTCCTCGCATATATTTGGTAAAGATGTTTGATAATGGACAGGTTAGGTTTGTCCATATTGATCATATTTTACCTACAGACATGGAACGAGTTGAAGGTGGGAATGATTCAATTATTTCTGACTCATCAGATAGTTTTGATATACCAGTAGCAAATCCTAAATCCAATGTACTGGAAACAAATCCAGGAGAGAATCAGAATGAAAGTCTGAGTACGAGTCAGGAAAACAAAGAGCCTGAAGTTAGAATGAGTTCAAATGAAAATCAAGGAAATTCCGTGGAGGAAAACGTTCCTCAGGATGAGCCTCGAATGAGTGTAAAATTGACACCATGTTTGGAAAGTTCTGTTCGAGAGCGAAGGTATCCTCTTCGAAACAGAAAACAAGTGGTAAAGTTAAATTTGTAAATATGGAAAAATAAAAGTTTATACCCTGTGTTATGTATAAACATGAAAGTTATGTGTGATGTTTGTTATGATGGCTTCTTCATTAAGGAGGGATAAGTGTAATGTCTGTAAGCTTGTAATGTTTGTAGCTCCACACTGTGGATGTGGACGTATTGTGTACTGCAAGTACAGGGTTAATAACAAAGAGAACCAGGCAGATTCCAGAGACTTCCGAGAGAGCGGCCTGCCATGTTAGGAGCTGTGTGTGTTGTGCTCTGTGAATATATCACAGTGGGTGACATGTGCTCCATCTCGCAGCACGCTACACATTGCTGCATTCGCCAGATAAGTACTGCACTGTATGCATGCAGGATGGACATTATAAAGTTCCAAATGACCAGGGAGACCCAAAATGAGAGGGCTGCAGGTTTTGGATAATTTGCTGGCTTCCCCAAGGTTTAGGGTGCCCTTGACTGTTTGTACATCGCCCTGCGAGTACCTTTACAGAATGCAGAGGTTTACCAAAACCAAAAGGGATTCCACTCCATGAACTTACAGATCGTCTGCGACCATACTCAGCGCATCAGTCAATGCCCAATATCCAGTGAGCATCCATGATGCCTTCATCTTGCATGAGAGCAGTGCCTCATGCATGTTCCAGCATCATGCCAGAGCTGGATGCTCGGAGAAAAAGGGAGGAAGCGAGCATCGCTATAATGAGAGCCATGCAGCCACACGCAACATAGTCGAACAGACAATTGGAGTGCTCAAACAGCGCTTCCGATGTCTGGACCACTCTGGAGGCTCCCTGCAATACTGCCCTCAGTAGGTCTCTGAGTTCTTTGTAGTGTGCTGCATACTACACAACTTAGCCATCATGCAGGGACAGGAATTGCCAATGGGGTTTGCAGGACCACCTCAGGAGAAAGAGGAGGAGGAGGAGGAGGAGAGAGGGGAGGAGGAAGACGAGCAAGTAGAGTCTGGCGAGGAACCCATGTCACCACCACCTCCACCACAACCA
This sequence comes from Pristiophorus japonicus, assembly GCF_044704955.1. Classification (NCBI taxonomy): domain Eukaryota; kingdom Metazoa; phylum Chordata; class Chondrichthyes; family Pristiophoridae; genus Pristiophorus; species Pristiophorus japonicus. The sequence goes on from NC_091981.1 coordinate 222,034,053, forward strand.
CAGGGAAGGTATTATGGAACTTTCGCCCATGCAAAAGCCTTAGTCAGCAGCTCATAATTGAACGCTTTGCTTGAAGAGTGAAGTTTGACCGTTGCTTTGCCACTCTATTCCCCCTCTTATTCTGCAAATGAGACACTACACAGGAATGGTTAAGGTGAACAAAATAATTTATCAAACATTGTAAATTTTTATAACTTAACATAATTTGCAAACTTTGAAACTTTAATAAAATGACATAAATTATCTGCATCCAGCAATGTGATTTAAACAACAACATTATAACTAACAAAATGCAGCAACCCCAACCCCACTGTCTTTTACCACCAGCTTTCCCCTCCCTTCTCCCATGCCTGCTGCTCATACCCAAAGTGGCACTGCGATAGCGTGCAGCAAAGTTGCCAGAACGCTGCTGTGTTGGGGGAGAGACATTGGAGATGACGCCTGGGGATACACTTGACCAGTTTATGACATGGAAGGCTCGGCTTCTGACTGGCGAGCCTCTTCATTGGCGTCGCCAGTCACAGGTGGTGTGGGTCTGGGTGTCACATTGGGGAACACAGAGAGTATGGCGGGAGGGTTTATGGAATGCATCATCTGCCCAAGCTGAAGCAGAGCTTGTGCCTGTGATGCACCATATTTGCAAAGGCTTCTCGCCACACTCTCAGGGACTCCAGTGTCAATGGTGGAGGCCACCAGCCTTGTGTGGGCACTGATGGCCTTGCAGGTTTCGTGGCTCACGCCGACAATCTGCGACCCTACCTCTGTAATGGTCGCAGTGAGTTTCTCGATGGTCGCGGGAATCCTACCCAGGACATCAGGGGTGAGCTGGGTGCTCTCCCTGGACAGTGCCACCATGTCCAGTTCCGCATCTGTCTGTCTGTCAGCAGACCGACTTTGCCAACTCATCCTCTGGAGAGATGGCATATGCGATTCTACCCCAGAACTGTGTTGCTGCATGCTACTAGTCCCAGGAGCCTCAGAAATCCCAAAGCCCGGGAAAGTTACATCATCCTCAGACGAGGTGTTTACTGGTAGCAAAAGAGGTGTAGAGTGCATTTGCCCCCCCCGCCCCCCCGGAGTTGGCTGATCTGTGAACTCTTCTTCCTCTTCCTCCTCCTCCTCCACATGATGGTCTGACCTGGAGGGTTGGTCTGAGAGATGCGGTGCCTGTGACTGGTTATCTGGAAGTAGAAAGCAACAGACAAGTGATTAGCAGCAGGGGAGAGGGCAGGGTGACATGAGGAAGGTCACATAGCACAGACTCATTTGAAGGACCGCTGCTACTCCATTATATCTAGTCCAGAGACATTGCATTATATTGCCCCAACCCTAGTCCACAGACACTACATCACATTGCCCCAACCCAGTCCACGCAGTGTGCGGGACGTACCCCATAGTATACAAGCGGGGGTCAGCACCCCCAGTGGCAGTTGCCCAACCTGAGATGCCGATGAGGCCTGCCACTCGCTCCTTGAGGTCCGTAAGTGGCAGGGTCTGAGGCGGACCGCCGCCTGTCCGCACCTGTTCGTGGCAATTATGGGACTTCTTTGCCAGCAAAGATGAAAATGGGAATGGTTACCAGAGGGGCCATCTGCTCTTGTGGCACACACAGAGCTAGCCATCAAAGCACTGATACCATACTGTCTGAATGTAATACAGTCCTCTGTTTAATGGCCTTGAAAGTTGCACGTGGTTCATCAGGAGGACATCGAAGTGCAGAAACATGAGATCTCAGAAAGCAATCTTAATAATGTGTAAAGATCATTCATGGCAAGTAGGGTGCCAAACTAAGCCTACCTATGTGTCATGCATTTTATGAAGGCAACCCACAGAATGCTGGAGAGACAGCAACAGCATGAGAAAAAAAATAGTGTGTCAGATTTATAATTTAAGTAATAAAGGTGTACATCGATAAAAATTGTACTCTTAACGACCCTACAAAGATCATTAAACTTTTTTCGGCACTGCTTCCCACTCCTGGCCACTGTATCTGAAGCAGAGACCTCCTCAGCGATTTCCCTCCATATTCTATTAAATATGGCTGGCAGGGGTCTAGATCCACCCCTCCGGTATAGTTCTTGCCATCTCTCCACAGCCCCCACAAGAGCTTCGCTAGCACCTTGAGAAAATCACCTGGCACGCTGTCTGCTATCTTCCTCTTCCATCATCAAAATCGTATTATAAAATGACTGATTCAGGCCCAGGTGTACTGCGCACGTGCGCGGCAGTGCCCTGCATTAGCGTTTGCGATTGCACAGCAGACCAAAAGCGCGGGAAGAAAATTAAAATTCACGCATGCGCAGAACAGCCAATTTTATTTTAGGTTCGGAACTTTCAGCTCCGGCGCACAAATTCTGTAGTGCAGCGCCGGAGTTGGTGCTGCTGCCCGTCGTGAATTTTCATTTGGCAAAAGTTAGCTAACGCTAACCCAGCACTAACATTTTTGATTTTGCCGCAATTTGCGCCCGGAAACGGGCAAAATCGCAAAAAGCTGAAAATCCAGCCCAAAATCTAAGTAAAACAGAAAATGTTGGAAACACTCAGCAGGTTTGGCAGCATCTGGGCAGAGAACAAGCTGGTTAATGTTTTCGGTGCAAATCCTTCAAAACAAGATCTATTGTTGTGCTGCTAGATGTTTTCACAGTTCAAGTGTACATAGTATGAAACATTTACATGTTCCATCCATATGTGCTTTGCTAAAATCCTGTGACAACAATGCAGAACATTTTTGGTGATATTTGACAAATGTCACTCATCATTAGGAGTGATAATCAATTGTTTATGGTTAAAAATCTACACTATTTTGACATGAACAAAATGAATACATTTCCATTTGTTTATGTAGATTTATAATCTGTGTCATTTGGTGATTCTAAATTGTGCTCCTATCATTTCTGCAATGTTGACAGATCTGTAGTTTTATTAACAAATTGATTTTTGCATGATACATATTAATGGACAACCCAACATTCCAGATTAATGCTGACAGTGAGGTTTAAAACAACTGACATATCAATAAAGACTGGATCAATTGGGCTGGTATTCACTGGAGTTCAGAAGAATGAGAGGGGATCTCATAGAAACGTTTAAAATTCTGATGGGTTTAGACAGGTTAGATGCAGGAAAAATGTTCCCAATGTTGGGGAAGTCCAGAACCAGGGGTCACAGTCTAAGGATAAGGGGTAAGCCATTTAGGACCGAGATGAGGAGAAACTTCTTCACCCAGAGAGTGGTGAACCTGTAGAATTCTCTACCACAGAAAGTTGTTGAGGCCAATTCACTAAATATATTCAAAAAGGAGTTAGATGTAGTCCTTACTACTAGGGGGATCAAGGGGTATGGCGAGAAAGCAGGAATGGGGTACTGAGGTTGCATGTTCAGCCATGAAGTCATTGAATGGCAGTGCAGGCTCGAAGGGCCGAATGGCCTACTCCTGCACCTATTTTCTATGTTTCTATGGTATTAGAAATAATATGTAAGGGTGGAAATTCTACAATGGCGGGAAATCTGCCCATTGTACTGTGCACTCACTGGATCTTTCAATTAGGCCCCTAATTAGTTACCATGCTACCCCCTGGAGCTCTCACATGTGAAGAGAGTATTTCAGATCACTCCTGCAACAATTTAAAGGGTTGCAGTAGCAAACTGCAGAACACCTTCCCCACCGCCCCCTCCCCACCCCCACCACATACTGCACTGACAGATAAAATCATGTATTTTGTAATAAAAATAGCATTCTAGATGGCAAACTATATAGTTGCATAAACAAGGAAAGGGAGTAACAAATCAGAATATTGCAAATGATCTAAGGAATTTTAGAGCCATAGAAGTTTTCAACCACAGCGAGAAGCCTTTTGGCCCATTTTGTCTGTGTGGCCCTTTGCTAGAGCAACACAAAGCTAATCCCAGTTTCTCTTTTTTTCAAATTTTTATGTCAATTTCCTTTAATACATGCAATGGTTTTGGCCTCAAACACTGAACATCCCATGCTCCAACAACCTGTGCATAAAGCATCTTCTAACCTTCCTCCTCGCTTCTTTAGTAACAAATGTGCATTATAATGACGCTGAACGTTCTGCATCTTTCAATCATTTTACATCTCGCATTTTTCATTTAAAGTCCGAATCTTTTTCCTTCTGAAGTTTGTAAATTGTGGTATGTTCAGTAGGTTGCAAATACAGTGGTAAGAAAACTGTGGAAAAAGTCTGCTTTAAGATTTTCACTCAACATACAAACAAAATATGAACAAAATACTGCGGATGCTGGAAATTGGCAATAAAAATAGAAAATGCTGGAAATACTCAGCAGGTCAGGCAGCATCTTTGGCGAGAGAAACAGAGTTAACGTTTCAGGTTGATGACCTTTCATCAGAACTGGAAAATGTAACTGATTTAACAGGTTTTAAGCAAGTACAGAGGCAGGAAAAGGGGGAGGGAAGGAAAGAACAATAGGGAAGAACTGTGATAGAGTGGAAGGCCGGAAAGATTAAATGTCAAATGGGATGTTGGTGCAAAGCGAAAGTAGAAATGGAACAAGTAAAGAAACAAAAGATAGGTCAAGAGGAGGTGTAAATGGGAATAGCAGAATTATCAACAGCTGCCGTGTCGAAAAAATGGGCACGGAAGTTATAATCTGAAATTGTTGAACTCGACGTTGAGTCCAGAAGGCTGTAAAGTGCCTAGTAGAAAGATGAGGTTCTATTCCTCAAATTTATGTTGAGCTTCATTGGAACAATGTCAGAGGCTGAAGACAGAGAAGGTCAGAGTGGGAGTGATCCATAGAATTAAAATGACAGGCAGTCGGAAGCTTGGAGTCACATTTGCGGACTGAAGTAAGGTTTTCCGTAAACCGGGCAGCCAATCTGCGTTTAATGTCCCCAGAATAGAGGAGTCCACAATCGTGAGCAGCGGATACAGTATACAGAATTGAAAGAAGTACAAATAAATCGCTGTTTCACCTAGAAGGAGTGTTTGGTGCCCTGGACGGTGAGAAGGGAGGAGGCAAAAGGGCAGGTGTTGCATCTCCTGCGTTTGCACGAGAAGGTGCTGTTGGAAGGGGAAGGGGTGTTGGAGGTGATACAGAATTGGGACCAGGGTGCCATGGAGGGAATGTTCCCTTCGAAATGCTGAAAGGGGAGGGGCGTGGAAGATATGTTTGGTGCTGAGATTGCACTGACGGTGGCGGAAATGGCGGAGGATGATCTATTGAATGTGGAGGCTGGTGGGTGGAAGGTGAGGACAAGGGAAGTCCTTTCGTGGTTCTGGGGGGGTGGGGAAGGGGTTAGAGCAGAAGTGCAGGAAATAGAATGGACGCAGTCGAGAGCCATGTCAACCAAGGTGGAGGAGAATCCTCGGTTGAGGAAAAAGGAAGACATATCGGAAGCACTGGTATGGAAAGTGGCATTGTCAGAACAGATGCGACGGAGACAAACTAAATACATTGATTCAAAAAAAAATCAATGAATCTTTTGACTAAAACTTACATTTCATGAATGGAAAGGCTTTTAAAAATTCACCAATGAGAACCCTCTGAAATTTTCCCATTTAGTACCTCCAACTAACTTATTAATGGGCTCAATTTTCCCCAATTATCTGCGCCGTTTTTTTGGTGTACACCGTTTTTTTGGAGTAAATTGAAATCTCCAAGTTTTCCCAAAGTTTCTGTGCCAGCGTAATTAACTTAGGTATGATTTTTTTTTTAGGCTACAATTTTCTTGCATCATAGTGGCTTGGCTTCCACCCCCAGCCCCCTCTACCCCTGGGCTTTTTTTGAAGCCGAGCCCCGAGGTCTTGAGTCCGGGCGAGGGAGCGATTCTGCTGGCCGACGCTCCAATCCTCGAGCCCAGTAGGAGAAATTCGATGGTGGGGTGATACTTTGAAAAAAATCAAAAATTCAAGAATTTCATTACACTTTGTTGCCCCAAATGTCTTCATTGAATGCCTAGCTTCCCGTTGTAACCAAGCCTATTGCACATGCGCAGACCAGGATGCGGTTCCTACTAGGGCATCCACCTTCGAGAGAAAGAGGGAAGAAGAGGTGTGAGTGCTTTGTCCTACTGTATTGAGGTTGTTGCAAAGCTACAATTTAATTATGGGGGCAATTGTTACGTATGCAATATAGGTTCAAACTGAATACTGTTTAACTAAGCAAGGTACAACCTTGGCCCTGCTTTATTTAGGCCCAAAGTGCCTAACTCTCAAAATGGCTGGCCTTTTATACCTGAGCAGTATCATGTGCATGCTGCTCAATGGCCTCCAACAATGACACCATCTGGTGGCTACAAACAGAATGTACATACATGACAATACCCCCCTCTGAGATCTTATCACAGTCTTTTGCAGGTTGAGATGCTCCTGGGTTGACCGTCTCAGTTCGATTCCAGCCTTGGGCGAATGTGCGGAGTCTGTTGTGGCTGATGGCTGGATGACTGACTTGTTGGGGGTGGCAGTGGCCATGTCAGGAATTGCAAGTCCATTTTTATTGAACAAGTCTGTGATGGAAATTCCAGGTTCACTGATGACCCTTGAGTCCTCTGCTGGTAGGTTGGTTGGTCGTTGATGGTTTCTTTGTCCGACTGTTCTCGCTCGTCAGTGTGCCTCAACTTTGTCTGATCCTTGTGTTTCCTGCAAGTTTGCCCATTCTTGAGCTTAATAACAAATACTCTGTTGCCCTCCTTGGCCATGACCGTACCAGCGATCCATTTGGGACCCTGACCATAATTCAACACATATACAGGATCATTAACAGAAATCTCGCGTGACACAGTTGTGTGATCATGGTACCCTTGTTGACTTTGTCTTCTGTATTCAACATGATTATTTAAATCCGGGTGTACCAGAGATAACTTGGTCTTAAACCTCTTTTCATCATGAGTTCAGCAGGCGAGACCCCTGTGAGTGTGTGGAGTCTTGCCCTGTAACTCAGCAGTATGCAAGACAAGCGGGTCCGCAGTGATCTTTGGGTTACTCTCCTCATGCTTTGCTTGATAATTTGTACTACACGTTCAGCTTGTCCATTGGACGCAGGCTTGAACGGTGCTGACCTTACATGTTTTATGCCATTAAGTTTCACAAACTCCTCAAACTCCTGACTGGCGAAGCACGACCCATTGTCGCTCACCCCTACGTCAGGCAGACCATGTGTCGCGAACATGACATTGAGATTCACTATGGTTGCCGTGGACATACTGGATGACATGATTATGCATTCTATCCACTTCAAATAAGCATCAACCACCACTAAAAACATCTTGCCCAGGAAGGGACGTGCAAAATCTACATGGATCCTGGACCAAGGTTTGGATGGCCACGACCACAAACTCAGCGGCGATTCCACTGGTGCTTTGCTGAGCTGCATGCAGGTGTTGCACTGATGCATGCATGCTTCCAGCTCGGAATCAATTCCTGGCCACCATACATGGGACCTGGCGATGGCCTTCATCATCACTATACCCGTATGTGTGCTATATAACTCACGCACAAACTTCTCTCTGCCTTTCTTGGGCATTACAACGCGATTGTCCCACAATATGCAATCTGCTTGAATAGACAGTTTGTCCTTGCAACGAATGTATGGTTTGGCCTCCTCGCATCTTTGCTAAGGTATGGCAGACCAATTCCCTTTGAGGATGCAACCCTTTACCACCGATAAAATAGGGTCCTGGCTGGTCCAGATCTTAACTTGTTGAGCCGTGACAGGGGTTCCTTCACTCTCAAAAGCATCCATGATTCACATTGGATCCGCCAGTTGTGGCATTTCCACCTCCGGTGTGGGCAGCGGCAACCGGCTCAAAGCATCGGCACAATTCTCTGTGCCAGGTCCATGGTGAATGACATAATCATAGGCAGATAATGTCACCACTGCCCACCTTTGGATGCAGGATGAAGCGTTTGTATTGATACCTTTGCTCTCGGAAAACAATGAAATGCTCAGCTTGTGATCAGTCTCTAATTCGAACCTCAGATTGAACAGGTATTGATGCATCTTTTTAACACCATACACACATGCTAAAGCTTCTTTTTCTACCATGTTGTAGGCTCTTTCTATTTTCGACAAACTTTTGGATGCATATGCGACAGGTTGAAGTTTCTCCGACTCATTGGCTTGTTGGAGTACGCAACCAATTCACAGGCCAAAACTAAACGTTCACAGGGGTCATAATGTACCAGCAGCTTGTTCGAGAAAAGCAGGTTGGTGGCTTTCTCGAAGGCTCTGTCTTGCGATGCTCCCCACACCCAGTTGTCACCTTTTCTCAATAGCATGTGCAGTAGTTCTAGTAAGGTGCTCAATTTAGGTAGGAAGTTACCAAAGTAGTTGAGTAGACCCAGGAACGAATGCAGCTCCATCATATTCTGCAACTTGGGCGCATTCTTGATGGCCTTGGTTTTCACATCAGTAGGTCTGATGCCATCAGCGGCGATTTTCCTCCCGATGAATTCGACCTCCGGTGCCATGAAGAAGCACTTCGAGCGTTTCAGTCTGAGTCCCACTCTATCCAAATGCAGTAGAACCTCTTCCAGGTTGTTCAGATGTTCCTTGGAGTCACAACTGGTGATCAGCATGTCATCTTGAAACACGATGGTTCTGGGAACGGACTTCAGTAGACTTTCCTTATTCCTCTGGAATATTGCTGCAGCCGAGCGAATTACGAAAGGGCACCTGTGGTAAATAAACAGTCTTTTGTGCATGTTAATGCACGTAAGTCTCTTCGACATCTTGACCAAATCCTGTGTCATATAGGCCGACGTCAAGTCCAGTTTTGTGGACGACTTCCCTCCGGCTGGCATCGCAAACAAGTCATCAACCTTCGGTAATGGGTACTGATCTTGTTTCGATACCCTGTTGATCGTAGCCTTGTAGTCTCCACAGATTCTGACTCTGCCATCACTTTTCAGCACAGGAACAATGGGGCTGGCCCATTCATTCATTAAATTCGACCGGTGATATGATCCTTTCACGCTGAAATCTGTCCAGTTCAATTTCAACCTTCTCCCTCATCATATACGGCACTGTCCGAGCTTTATGATGGATGGATCTTGCATCTGAGTCCACGTGGATCTGCACCTTGGCTCCCGTGAATTTGCCGATACCCGGTTCGAACAGTAAGGGGAACTTGCTCAATACTTGGGCACATGTATCTTCCTCCGATGACAATGCCTTTATGTTGTTCCAGTCGCATCTGATTTTCTCCAACCAGCTCCTGCCGAGCAGCGTTGGGCCATTGCCTGGAACAATCCACAGCGGTAACTCGTGAACCACACCGTTATATGAGACATTAATTTGTGCACTGCCAATCACCTTTATCAGTTCTTTGGTGTACGTGCGCAGCTTGGCATTAACAGAGCTCAGCCTGGGCCTCACAGTATCGCACAGCTTATTAAATGCCCTCTCGTTCATGATCGATTGACTTGCCCCCGTGTCCAGTTCCTTCGATACCGGTATCCCGTTAAACTTCACATTAATCAGAATTGGTTCACTCTTGGTTATGAAGGAGTACAGTCCATACACTTCCTCTTCTGGCATCTCGGATTACGTATCTGGATCCGCGCTAGTCTGACTCTCATCCTCCATGTGGTGTGTCGCAGCTCACTTGCTCATCTGCGGACACTTACGCTGAAGATGCCCCAGTCTCAGACAGCCTTTGCAACTTTATTGCTTAAATCGGCACTGCTGGTGCCGATGATTTCTCCTACAACGCCAACACGGAGAAGTCGATACATTCCTGCTGGCGGACTTTGGGCAGCCACAGTTTTCGTGAATGTAGCCGGATAGGCCCTGCCATGTGCTGCTGTGCCGAACGCCGAATCAATCGCATTTACAGTACTTGCCGAGGTTCGGTTCTTCGCCGCTATTTGCTTTAGACTCTGTCCGTCGTCATACATGATTGAGCGATCTGGATGGCCCTTTTTAAATCCAACTCCTCCACCACCAGAAGTTTGCACAGGATCACCTCGTGGTTGACACCGATAACAAAGAAATCCCGCAGCATGTCTGCCAACACCGTCCCGAACTTGCACGGTCCTGCTAGACGTCTCAGGTCGGCAACGAATCTCCGATCGAATGTGTGTATAAAACCTGTATCTCAAGGTAATGATGCCGTTGTCTGGCTTGAGCTGCTCCCGTACCAATGTACACAACTCCTCGTACGTTTTCTCTGTTGGATCACTCGGCATGAGTAGATTCTTTATCAGACCACAGATCTTTGAACCACACACAGTGAGGAGCACGGCCCGGCACCGATCTGCATCGTCGACCCCTTCATTTTGTTGGCCACGAAGTACTGGTTTCAACTGCTCACAAAGTCTGCCCAATTTTCTCCCTCCACGAATCACTCTAAAAATTCAATCGTGCTCATTTTGCAAACAAAGGTTCTTGTATTCTCATGCCAAATGTTAAGTATGCAATAAAGGTTCAAACTGTGTACTGTTTAACTAAGCAAGGTACAACCTTGGCTCTGCTTTATTTAGGCCGAAGGTGCCTTTTCTCAAAATGGCTGGCCTTTTATACCTGAGCAGCATCATGTGCGTGCTCCAATAATGACACCATCTGGTGGCTACAAACAGAATGTACATACACGACAGCAAAATTGACAATGCCATACCTTGTGCAAGCCTTCTGCATGATGGTGCTGCAGAGGAGAAGATTGATTAGACAGCATCACCTGAGGAACCTCAGAGCATGTAGGATGATGGGCAGGAGGCCTTACCCACATTGGGTATATTGAGACAGGCATTCATACCTGCACCTGAGTAAGGCAGACTGTGTGAGAAGGCTGGGTTTCCGCAAAGAAGTTGTAAGCGAGATCTGCGAGTTAATAAAAGCAGATCTGCAGTCTAGAAGCATCAGGAGGACTGCTTTGTTAGTTGAAGTAAAGGTTACAGCTGCACTTTCATTTTATGCATCTGGATCATTCCAGGCCACAACTGGGGATGTGTGTGCCATTTCTCAACACACAAAACATATCTGCATTCGGCAGGTGACTGCTGCACTATATGCCCAGAGGAATGACTACATAAAGTTCTCCATGACCGCCCAGGCATTGCATGAAAGGGCTGTAGGATTCTCTAGGATTGCTGGTTTCCCCAAGGTACAGGGCTGCATTGATTGTATCCACATCGCCTTGTGAGCACCTTTGGAGGATTCCGAGATGTACAGGAACAGAAAAGGCTTCCACTCCGTTAATGTACAGCTCATCTGTGACGAATTGCATCGCATCATGGCAGTTGATGCCAGATACCCTGGGAGCACCCATGATGCTATGCAACAGCATTATATCTGCCATGTTTCAGCAGCAGCCAGAAGGGCAGAGCTGGCTGCTGGGAGACAAAGGGTACGGTCTCGCCACCTGGCTCATGACGCCCCTACGCATAACCCGGACGGAAGCTGACCGGGAATACAACATGTTGCACATTGCGATGCGCAGCATAATAGAGAGGACCATTGGCAGCTTGAAGCAATGTTTCCGATGCCTGGACCATTCTTGGCCTGGCTACTTGCTACTTGCCTGGCTACTTGCAATACTCTCCTGAGATTGTCAGTCAATTCACTGTTGTGTGCTGCATGCTGCACAACATAGTCATCATGAGGCAACAGCAGCTGGTAGAGATGACCCACCTGAGGTGAGAGTGGCTGATGATGAGGAGGAACATAAAAATGATGAGGACGATGAGGATGAGGAAGCCATGCAACTACTTGAACCCGGAGCACGATGGTGGCGGAGGCAGGACCGTCGTGCCCCTTTAACGATTGCTCGAGCCTTGCACCAGCAGCTCATCCATGAACGCTTTGCAGCCTGAAGGCTCAGCAACAACTATTCCACATGGACCATGATTACTGTTCGCCCCTATTCCGTAATGTTGTGTTGTGTTAATAATGGAACAAGTAAAGTAAATGTTTCTTCAGTTCAAAAAGTTGTGCTAACAATGGAACAAATAACGTAAATGATTCAGTTATAATTTAAAATATATTTTATTCAAAATGTTAACATTTGTTTATGCTTAGCTTAACTTTGATTTAAATGATCTTGTATCAAACTTTAAACTATTCAGTTCAGATCACTTACAAACTTTAAGATCAACTACAAACTTTTAAACATAAATTTACATCACTTATAACATTTTTTAAATTTGAGAACAGTTACAATAGTAACAATAACAACAACAGCAGCAAACAAAAGCTGCACCCATCTCTCCTCCACCTTATTCTAAAACAGCCCGCTGCACTTGGTCTTGTTGACTCCGTCCCTGCCCGCAGGCATTGGCGCAGTGTTTCTCGGGTTGGTACCAAGCTTATTCTTTCCAACATCTCAGGTAATGCACACTTCTTGTTGAGGGGCATGGGCAGGCAGTAATGTGGAAGGCCCAGCTTGGGCCTTTTCAGAGGTTGGTCTGGGGATTGGAGTGGGAGTGACAGTTGATTCCATCAATGGCCGCGGGTCTGGGCGTGTTCACTTATTGCAGCAACTACCTGCGACATTCCCTCCCTCGTGTTCACCGACAGTGTATCAGCTATCTGCAACATTTCATCCCTAATGTGCCCGGACAGCATTCCCATTTCTCGCGACAGTGTTGTTACTTCTCCCGACAGTCCCGATACCTCATCACCACCCCATTGATGGTGTCCAGGAGTGATTGCATAAGGTCAATGCTCTCCGCACTCATTGCCATCATCTGAACTATATCTGCTACATCCTGCATCTCAGGAGAGCGCTGTTGAGCTCTCCTTCCCTCCTCACCCTGGGTGTGGCTCGCTGCATTCCACTGGGACACCCAGCCTCAGACGGTGGGGCCCTGGGTGTGGCTCGCTGCACCACACTGGAACCTGCAACAGTGTGAAATCATGAAATGTCCCACACTTGCACCACTCAGGAAAGGGGGTGGCACCTCAATGGGCGGCACCAGCACCTCCTCCAGAGTGAGTACAAGAGTGGGGGCTTCATCCTCCCCCTCCCCCTTCCCCTCCCCTCACCCCCATGCACTTGGTCTGGAAGGTCGGATTGGAAGATGTTCCCCTCGTCCACACCTGAATCTTCTGTATTGGCTTCAGCCTTGTTGGGGTTGAACTCAAGTTCTGCAAAGTATAACAGAAAAGGCAAATGGTTAGCAGCAGAGGAGGGGGCAGGGTGGGTGGCATGAGTAGGCTCACAGAGTGCAGGCAGCAGGCTGGTTTGAAGGACCACGATGAATGATAGTACATTGCATCAACCGAAGCGAAGCTGACGGAGACATCCCCAGGAACTGAAGCATGGCTAGCTGGCGCAGTACTTAACATTTAGCAAAGCCAGACTGGAATTTGCAGGACTGACCCTCTCCCTCAAGTGTGGGCCCAGATTGTGCAGTGGTGGTTGCTTTTCTCCAGGCAGGACCCATCAAAGCAGTGACCCTCTCTTCCACGGGTGTCAGTGGGTGCAGATTTGCCGGGCCTCCTCCTGTTAGCGTTCTCACCAATTTGTTGTGGACCACCTTCCTCTGCAAAGATGAAAATATAACTTTTTAGAGAGGGTGTCTTTCTGCTGGGTGGGACATACAGCTGGTCACATTTACAATTACAATTCCAGTGAATAAATGAAAATATTACTTACACCAACTTCTTGACCAAGGTCCTGCTACTTTTTACACTGGCCTCCGGACCTCGGGGTGGTCACCATTGCACAGTAATCTTCTGCAAGTTGGTTCCAGCGTTTTTTCATTTCTTTTGGTGAAACTTTTATTTGACCTCTGCTGGTGTCCAGCTCGTGCCATCTGGCCTCAATCACAGTAACCAGTGCTTCCACTTCATCCTGTGAGAAATTCTTGGTCCTTCAGCCGTATTGCATTTTGCAGCTCCGATTTTTTCCATTCAGAATTAAAGTTCTCACACACAACCGGCTCTTTAAAAATAGATGAATGCAGACTGGGAGTTGTACTGGGCATGCGCGCCCATACTAGTTACATAGAAAACTTTAATTATTTTTTCACGCTTGCGCAGAAGGGGGTGGAGGGGGGTGTGGGGGGGCTCCTTTTTTTGGCGCATTAGGCTCCGCCCCCCCCAAAGCAAAAGGACTGGCTGCATGATGCCAATTTTAAAAATTAGAACGGTGAAACTTTAACTTTTTTTTTGGCATAGTCGGGCCCCTAAAAAACAGGCGAAACTCTTCAAATACGCAAAAAAACGGCATTGCGGAAAATTGAGCCCATAGTCTTGGTTTTATGAAATTCAGTCCAGCAACAGTTTTCTTTCCAGCTGTGCTGAGGAAGAAAGTTACTAATCCAAAAAATTCAGCAACGTTTTCACTTTCATCTTTCCATATGTTCACATAAGCACATCGTTTTGCAATTAAATTGGAAGAAATGGTTACAACATAACTTTTGGCTCAACGCAGGAAATGATACAAAGTAATCCCCTAGAAATAACCATAAAGGAAATTGTGAAACCTGCATTACCCTCGTCTAAAAATACAAAGTGAATAATAATATTTGACGCCAGCAGTTTCCTGCAATTAGATGTAAGCAAAAGTAATGTATTTTCATTGTCATTCAATCTACTTTTCGCTGTTGGAGAAGTTTACCTACATTACAGCATGGACTACGTTCAAATTGCTTAGGGATATCCTGAGGATGTGAAAGATGCTATATAAATTTAAAGATTTAATTTTAGATTTATATAAATGTAATTTGTTTTGGCTTCTTAGGAGACATTGTAGAATTCTAAATAGAAACATAAACTCGTGCAGTATTTATGTTAGTCATTAATTCTTTAGTGTGGACATCATCAACAGCATTGTGTGTATATCCTGATCAAACTTGGCTTCTACCAACAGAAATAAATGGGGTAAAACTTTCCCCAATTTAAGTAATAAATAAATAGTAAGAAAGAAAGACTTGCATTTATATAGCACCTTTCAAGAGCCCCAAGTCCTTTACAGCCAGTGAGGTACTTTTGAAGTGTATTCACTGTTGTAATGAAAGAAAGAAAGACTTGGATTTATATAGCACCTTTCATGACCTCCGGGTGTCTCAAAGTGCTTTACAGCCAATGAAGTACTTTTGGAGTGTAGTCACTGTTGAGTTTAGAAGAATGAGAGGGGATCTCATTGAAACGTATAAAATTCTGACAGGATTGGACAGACTGGATACGGGGAGGATGTTTCCCCTGGCTGGGAAGTCTAGAACAAGGGGTCACAGTCTCAGGACACGGGGTAGGAAATTTAGGACCGAGATAAGGAGAAATATTTTCACTCAGAGGGTGGTGAACCTGTGGAATTCTCCACCACAGAAGGTTGTAGAGGCAAAGTCATTGAATATATTTAAGAAGGAGATAGATAGATTTCTAAACACAAAAGGCATCAAGAGGTATGGGGAAAAAGCAGGAATATAGTGTTGAGATAGAGGATCAGCCATGATCATATTGAATGGTGGTGGAGGCTCGAAGGGCAGAATGGCCTCCTATTGCTCCTGTTTTCTATGTTTCTATGTCATGTGGAAAATGCGGCAGCCAGTTTGCACACAGCAAGCTCCCACAAACAGCAATGTGATAATGACCAGATAAACTGTTCATGTTATGTTGATTGAGGGATAAATATCGGCCAGGACACCTGTGATAACTCCCCTGCTCTGCTTTGAAATAGTGCCATGGGATCTTTTATGTCCACCTGAGAGGACAGATGGGTGTTTAGTTTAACGTCTCATCTGAAATTTGGCAGCTCCGACAGTGAGAAGGAACGCTCTAGACTGCAGGAAGATATCGATGAACTGATCAGTTGGGCAGAAAAGTGGCAAATGGAATTCAATCTGGAAAAATGTGAGGTAATGCATTATGGGAGGGCAACAAGGCAAAGGAATACACAATAAATGGGAGGATATGGAAAGGTGTGGAGGAACAGAGGGACCTTGGAATGTATGTCCACAGATCCTTAAAGGTAGTTGGACAGGTCGATAAGGTAGTTGAAAAGGCATATGGAATGCTTTCCTTTATTAGCCAAGGCATAGAATACAAGAGCAGGGAGGTTATGCTAGAACTGTATAAAACACTAGCTAGGCCACAGCTTGAGTACTGCGTGTAGTTCTGGTCACCACATTACAGGAAGGGTGTGATTGCACTAGAAATCATGCAGAGGAATTTACAAGGATGTTGCCAGGAATGGAAAAATTTAACTATGAGGAAAGATTGGATAGGTTGGGTTGTTTTCCTTGGAAGAGAGGAGGCTGAGGGGAGATTTAATTAAAGTGTATAAAATTATGAGGGGCCTAGATAGAGTGGTTAGGAAAGACCTATTTCCCTTGGCAGTGGTGTCAATAACCAGGGGGCATAGATTTAAAGTACTTGGTAGAAGGATTAGAGCGGAGATGAGGAAATATTTATTCACCCAGAGGGTGGCGGGTGTCTGGAACTCACTGCCTGAAAGGGCGGGAGAAGTAAAACCCTCATCACATTTAAAAAGTACTTGGATGTGCACTTAAAAAGCCGTAATCTACAGGGTTATGGACCTAGGGCTGGGAGGTGGGATTAGGCTGGATAGCTCTTGTTCGACCGGCACGGACATGATGGGCTGAATGGTCTCCTTTTGTGTCGTTATTTTTCTATGATTCTATGACAGTGAAGCACTCCCTCAGTACTGCACTGGAGTGTCATCGTAGAATTTGTGCTCAAGTCCCTGGAGTGGGACTGTGCAAATAAACAATGAATTAAAACATTTGCATTAATGTAATCCCTTGTCTTACTGAAACCTCTTGGAGTGCTTTATAGAATTAGTTCATTTTTGAGTGCGGTGACCATTATGTCGGTAAAGGCAGCAGGCATTCTGCACCAGCAACATTGCACAAGCAGCAATGAGATGAATGGTAAATGTATCTGTTTTTGTGGTATTATTTGAGCCAGGATTGTTGACTAAAACACCAGGAGAACTGCCAACTCTATTTTGAATAGCGTACAGGGATGTATAACATCTACCTGAACCACTTGAACAGACAGACAGGAGCTCGGTTCAGGGTCTCAACTGAAGGGTGATCTGTTTGAATGATTTTACAGACCCCAACCAGTCATCAGATGATTGCTCCATCCTGTTCTGCATTGCTCAAGATGAGTCTCTGCTGTTTTTTCTCTTTATGTTCTGGCTGTGCAAATGTAGGAAACGTTAGAGAGAAATCGCCATATTTCTCAGCTCAGGTTTTCTCCAGTTTCAGTATAATACCAACTTCATTTGAATCCATCTGCATGGTGATCGCAGGTACCAGATGTTACTGTAAACTCAGATATATGTTTGTTTCAAAGTGATATGTAATTTTACAGAGGGTGGCAAAGTAATGGTTTTGGAGTTTTTAATAAAATTAGAAATAATGGCAATGCACAAAGTGTAACAATGGAATTTGATTTGGTGCAAATGTCTGGTATTAACCTTTTAATTGGGGAGTGAATTTCAATCCATTTATGTGGTGTGGAGGTAGGGTGGTGTCAGGTTGACATGGAGTACTTTTCCGTTGTTTTGTAGGTCATGTTTATTAGAGGCAATTTCATGTGTATAACCTGTCAATTGCAGCTGTGGCAAAGCATGTGCGTTGTGCCTCAGTCCTGCTCTCGCATTGTTGCACCCATTGGCCCTTGACCTCCAACATATCTATAGATAATAAAATATCAACAATGATCCTTGTAACATTATGAGCATAGTGCCTATCATGGCCACATGTTACTTTTGATGTTCTTTTATTGATGTAGTGTTCGTGTACTTTTTAATTGGTATTTTCTTCTTTTATAATCTTGCTAATCCTATTGCAGGAAAAGAACCTCTCTCCCCGATTGCCTCCAATCTAAAAATGTTCCCAGTCACAATGCAAGTAATAATTTGAGGCTGGCTGACTGTCTCTCACCCACCCTTCCATATACCTCTAAAAATAAGCTCTTTATTAAATTAAATGGTTCAAAAGAAAAAAAATCATAAACTTGCCAGCTGAACTGAGTCCTGACTTGAGCAACACATGTAATTAAGTACACAGCGTCCTCATTCTTCTCTCTTTTGGCTGGCTGCCTAATATGCTTGTGCAAGAAAATAATATGAAAATAATAAAGTCAGGAGACCAGAGAGCGCGAGCGGAGTAGAGTGATAGCAGCTCTGTCGTGCAACAAAGACGCAAGCTGTAAAGAAGGATTTGTTCACCTTTCTGACACCTTACCTGAATTTGTTTATTTGACGGTATGGCTGTGTCAAAATGGAAAACGAATAAAGGCCTGCACACTCTGAGTACTCCCAGTCCCTGAGTCTCCCCACCATCAGGTCCTGACCTACACATACTTGGCCTTGCCTGGCCAACTTGATCTTCCAGCCTCAGTGCTGGGCCTCCTGTTTTTCTGCACCCCATCCCTGGCCCAGCATTTACTTTATCAGCTGTGGCTCAGTGGGTAGCACACTAGCCTCTGAGTCAGACAGTTCTGGGTTAAACATAGAAATGTAGAAAATAGGTGCAGGAGTAGGCCATTCGGCCCTTCGAGCCTGCACCACCATTCAATAAGATCATGGCTGATCATTCACCTCAGTACCCCACTCCATGTTTTCTCTCCATACCCTTTGATCCCTTTAGCCGTAAGGGCCACATCTAACTCCCTTTTGAATATATCTAACAAACTGCCCTCAATATTTTCTGTGGTAGAGAATTCCACAGGTTCACAATTCTCTGAGTAAAGAAGTTTCTCCTCATCTCGGTCCTAAATGGCTTACCCTTATCCATAGACTGTGACCCCTGGTTCTGGACATCCCCAACATCGGGAACATTCTTCCTGCATCTAACCTGTCCAATCCCGTCAGAATTTTATATATATCTATGAGATGCCCTCTCATTCTTCTAAATTCCAGTGAATATAAGCCTAGTCGATCCAGTCTTTCTTCATATGTCATTCCTGCCATCCCAGGAGTCAATCTGGTGAACCTTCGCTGCACTCCCTCAGTAGCAAGAATGTCCTTCCTCAGATTAGGAAACCAAAACTGTATACAATATTCAAGGTGTGGCCTCACCATGGCCCTGTACAACTGCAGTAGGACCTCCCTGCTCCTATACTCAAATCCTCTCTCTATGAAGGCCAACATGCCATTTGCCTTCTTCACTGGCTGCTGTACCTGCATGCCAACTTTCAATGATTGATGTACCATGGCACCCAGGTCACGTTGCAGCTCCCCTTTTCCTCATCTGTCACCATTCAGATAATATTCTGCTTCCCTGTTTTTGCCACCAAAGTGGATAACCTTACATTTATCTACATGATACTGCATCTGCCATGCACTTGCCCACTCACCTAACCTGTCCAAGTCACCCTGCAGCCTCTTAGCATCCTCCTCACAGCACACACTGCCACCCAGCTTAGTGTCATCTGCAAACTTGGAGATATTACTTTCAATTCCTTCGTCCAAATCATTAATGTATATTGTAAATAGCTGGGGGCCCAGCACGGAACCTAGCGGTATCCCACTAGTCACTGTCTGCCATTCTGAAAAGGACCTGTTTATTCCTACTCTCTGCTTCCTGTCTGCCAACCAGTTCTCTATCCACGTCAATACATTACCCCCAATACTATGTGCTTTAATTTTGCACACTAATCTCTTGTGTGGGACCTTGTCAAAAGCCTTTTGAAAGTCCAAATACACCACATCCACTGGTTCTCCCTTGTCCACTCTACTAGTTACATCCTCAAAAAATTCTAGAAGATTTGCCAAGCATGATTTCCCTTTCATAAATCCATGGTTGACTTGGACCGATCCCATCACTGCTTTCCAAATGCACTGCTATTTCATCTTTAAACATTGATTCCAACATTTTCCCCACCGATGTCAGGCTAACTGGTCTATAATTCCCTGTTTTCTCTCTCCCTCCAGAGACTTGAGCACAAAATTCTGGGTTGACATTCCAGTGCAGTACTGAGGGAGTACTGCACTATCGGAGGTGCCGTCTTTCGGATGAGATGTTAAACCGAGGTCCCATCTGCACTCTCAGCAGGGGAGTTATCCATGGTGTCTTGGCCAACATTTATCCCTCAATCAATATAACAAAAGCAGATTATCTGGTCATTATCACATGGCTATTTGTGGGAGCTTGCTGTGCACAAATTGGCTGTTGCATTTCCTTCATTGCAACAGTGACTACATTTCAAAAAGGCTTCATTGGCTATAAAACACTTTGGGATGTCCGGTGGTCGTGAAAGGCGCTATATAAATGCAAGTCTATCTTCCTTCTATAAATGGAGCTGAAGTTAAATATTCTTAACTGCAATGCACTGTCTTGCTACAATCGTGCGCCACCGTCATAGAAACAATGACCTGCTGTCATTCACCCTATTTGACTCCTCCTGCTATGCCATCCAATCTCATCTGTACCACTTTATAAGATTATTGCCCTGTAGTCACCTTGGCCTAATGCATTCATATGAAATTCCTTTCTCTGCTGTTTTAAGAAACTTCTATTAATCCATTTATTTTAAATGGGGTCAGCGCTGCCTTTAAATAGTAGAGCAAGGCATAGCATTCATATTGCAGAATCCCACAGCTTAATTTCAAGGCTCAAAAATATAATTTACATGGTGAAGGATGATCTGGGTTGTGTGAAGCATTCCTCATCCTAATGCCAAATAAAAACACAAAATGCTAGAAATACGCAGTTCCTCATTCCATCTGTGAAGGGGAAAGATAGATTAACAGTTTGAAATAAAAACAGAAAATACGGGAAATACTCAGCAGGTCAGGCAACATCTGTGGAGAGAGAAACAGAGTTAATGTTTCAGGTCGATGACTCGTCATCAGAATTGGGAAAAGTTAGAGATGTAACAGGTTTTTAAGCAAGTGTAGGGGCAGGGTAAGCGGGAGGAGAGGAAAGAACAAAAGGTAAGGTCTGTGATAGGGTGAAAGGCAGAAGAGATTAAGAGACAAACGGGATGATGGTGCAAGGCAAAAGGAGATGGTAATGGGGCAAGTTAAGAAACAAAAGATGAGTCTAGATAGGGTTAAATGGAGATAGCAGAATCATCAACAGCTGCTGTGGAAAGAGAAATAAAACTAGAAAAAAAGAAAAAAATAGGGGCAGAGGTTAGGGTCTGAAATTGTTGAACTCAATGTTGAGTCCAGAAGGCTGTAAAGTGCCTAAACGAAAGATGCGGTACTGTTCCTTGAGCTTGTGCTGAGCTTCATTGGAACAGTGTAGGAGGCTGAAGACAGAGAGATAAGAGTGGGAGTGGAACGAGGGATTAAAGTGACAGGCAACCAGAAGCTCAGGGTCATGGTTCCTGACTGAATGGAGGTGTTCTGCAAAGTGGTCACCCAATCTGCGTTTGGTCTCCCCAATGTAGAGGAGACCACATTGTGAATAGCGAATACAGTATACTGAATTGAAAGAAGTACAAGTAAATGGCTGTTTCACCTGGAAGGAGCATTTGGGGCCCTGGACATAGAAACATAGAAAATAGGTGCAGGAATAGGCCATTCGGCCCTTCTAGCCTGCACCACCATTCAATAAGATCATGGCTGATCATTCGCCTTAGTACTCCTTTCCTGCTTTCTCTCCATACCCCTTGATCCCTTTAGCCGTAAGGGCCACATCTAACTCCCTTTTGAATATATCCAATGAACTGGCTTCAACAACTCTCTGCGGTAGGGAATTCCACAGGTTAACAACTCTCTGAGTGAAGAAGTTTCTCCTCATCTCGGTCCTAAATGGCTTACCCCTTATCCTTAGACTATGTCCCCTGGTTCTGGACTTCCTCAACATCGGGAACATTCTTCCTGCATCTAACCTGTCCCGTCCCGTCAGAATTTTATATGTTTCTAGGAGATCCCCTCTCATCCTTCTAAACTCCAGTGAATACAGGCCCAGTCGATCAAGTCTCTCCTCATATGTCATTCCTGCCATCCCGGGAATCAGTCTGGTGAATCTTCGCTGCACTTCCTCAATAGCAACAATGTCCTTCCTCAGGTTACGAGGCCAAAACTGAACACGATATTCCAGGTGAGGCCTCACTAAGGCCCTGCACAACTGCAGTAAGACCTCCCTGCTCCTATACTCAAATCCTCTAGCTATGAAGGCCAACGTACCATTTGCCTTCTTTACTGCCTGCTGTTCCTGCATGCCAACTTTCAATGACTGATGTACCATGACACCAAAGTCTCGTTGCACCTCCCCTTTTCCTAATCTGCCGCCATTCAGATAATATTCTGCCTTCGTGCTTTTGCCACCAAAGTGGATAACCTCACATTTATCCACGTTATACTGCATCTGCCACGCGTTTGCCCACTCACCTAACCTGTCCAAGTCACCCTGCAGCCTCTTAGTGTCCTCCTCACAGCTCACACCGCCATCCAGCTTAGTGTCATCTGCAAACTTGGAGATATTACACTCAATTCCTTCATCTAAATCATTAATGTATATTGTAAATAGCTGGGGTCCCAACACTGAGCCCTGCAGCACCCCACTAGTCACTGCCTGCAATTCTGAAAAGGACCCATTTATCCCGACTCTCTGCTTCCTGTCTGCCATCCAGTTCTCTATCCACGTCAGTACATTACCCCCAATACCATGTGCTTTGATTTTGCACACCAACCTCTTGTATGGGACCTTGTCAAAAGCCTTTTGGAAGTCCAAATACACCACATCCACTGGTTCTCCCTTGCCCACTCTACCAGTTACATCCTCAAAAAGTTCTAGAAGATTTGTCAAGCAGGAGTTCCCTTTCATAAATCCATGCTGACTTGGACCGATCCTGTCACTGCTTTCCGAATGCGCTGCTATTTCATCTTTAATAATTGATTCCAACATTTTCCCCACTACTGATGTCAGGCTAACTGGTCTATAATTATCCATTTTCTCTCTCCCTCTTTTCTTAAAAAGTGGTGTTACATTAGCTACCCTCCAGTCTATAGGAACTGATCCAGAGTCAATCGACTGTTGAAAAATGATCACCAATGCATCCACTATTTCTAGGGAGGTAAAAAGGCAGTTGTTGCATCTTATTAACAATTTGAACATTTCTTAAAAGCTAAAAATTGATAGATTAGCAAGCTCTTTTATGAGGTGGACCCACAAAACAAACTCTGGCTCGCCACAAGTCCATTCAAAGCTTCCATCGGGATCATCTATTTGCCCACCTCACCCAACCTCCCAGCCAGCTCAGTGTAGAAACCAGCTCATTTCCTGCCCTTCCACAACTGGCGAGCTGAAGCAGGACACCCACTCAGTGTTTGCAGCTCGCTGGCAAGATTTAAATAAAGTCTGAGCCCCAATTTGGTTCAGGCATCACGCTGGCATGAACAGGTGGGTGACTGGTTGTTCCAGTGACTTTGTGCCCATTTTGAACAGGTTGAATTTCTCAGCCACTGTTGCACTTGGTTGGAGCACTGCCCGAGGCCAAAATGGAAAGATCCGAGTGGGAAGGGAATTAAAGTGGTAAGCCACAGGGAAGTTAAGGTCACACTTACAGACAGAACAGAGATGTTTGCAAGGCATTTTGTCACTCTAATATAGAAGAGACATAACAGTGCACAGTGAATACAGAAAATTAGTTAGGTGGAAATACACATAAATTGTTGGCTCGCATGGGAGGAGTGTTTGGGGCCCTGGACAATGATGTAGGAAGAGGTAAGTGGATGGATATTGAATCTGCTGCAGTTGCATGGTTAAGTGCCTGGAGAAGGGCAGCTTGAAGTTGGAGTGGGGGAAGATGAACAACGGTATCCTGGAGGGAATGGTCACTCGAGAAAGTATCACTCGAGAAAGCCGACACTGGAGAGAAGGAGAACATGTGCTTGTTGCCAAGATCATGTGGAAGTGGTGGAAGATAATCTGGTGAATGTGAAAGCTGGAGGTGTAGAAGATGAGAGCAATGGTGACGCTGCCATCTTATTGAAAGGATGGGGAAAGTGCAGGAACAGAGGTGTGAGAAATGTGCCCCATCAGCTATTCTTGAGGGGAAATGTTGGTTGAGCAAAAGTGACATTTCAGAAGCTCTGGTGCAGAAACTGGAGTCATTGGTACATATGAGACAGGTGGAAACCTCGGAGAAATGGATCAGGTCCTTACAAGAGGTGTGGTGGGAAGGTGCATAATCCAGGTGGTCATTGGAGTCAGTGAGCTTGTAATGGATATCTGTCAGGAGTCCATTGCCAGAGATGGAGTGATAAATCCAGGAAGGAAATGGAAGAGATGAAGATTGACTATGTGAAGTATAGTTAATGAAATTCTCAATATGAGAATGAGAGTAGGAAGCAGCAACAATACAAACCACCAATGTAGTTGAGAAAGGAATTAAGGAGAGGGCCTGAGCAGAGAGTGGTCCACATATCATACAAAAAGGATATGTGGAACAAAAGTAGCTGGAACATATATGGATTCTTGTAGCAGAGCATTTGAAGACGGAGGTGTTTCTCCGGCTTCACTCATCTCCTTTTCTCGAGGGACATGTAGGGTTAGATTATCGTCTTCACCGCTTGGGTGGTAATCTGGCAGAGTTCATTTCCTACCCTTTATAGAACTTGTCCGATTCAATGGAATGATAATCGGGCAGGTTCTATAAAGGGTGGGTGATCCGCTATGCTGAATTACTGCCTAGGCAATGAAGATCAAAACTTAACCCCGTGTGTCCCTCCAGAAAGGGAGATGAGTGGAGCTGGAGAAATTGAAATCTTGAAAGCAGCAGAAGGAAGTTTAATTTTAATGCTGCTCTCTCAGGTGGATCTAAAAGATCCCCGGCACTATTTTGAAGAAGAGCGGGGGAGTTATCCCTGGTGTCCTGACCAATATTTATTCCTCAATCAACATCATTAGAAAAATCAGATTATCTGGTCATTTTCACATTGCTGTTTGTGGGACCTTGCTGTGAGCAAATTGACTGCTGTATTTCCTACATTACACCAGTGACTACACTTCAAAAGCACTTTATTGACTGTAAAGTGCTTTGGGACGTCCTGAGGTTGTGAAAGGTGCTATATAAATGCAACCTTAGATCTGGACTGGAGGCATCGGAGGTTGAACAATTTCACGCTTGTCCTGTAGATTAACTCCACTCCAGTGGGGAGCTTGCAGCGAGCAAGATTGAGAAGTGCATTGGTGTGATGACAACAGCCTTGCTTGACCCCGGTCTGCATTTGAATTGAGTCTGTGGTTGATCCATTGGTAAGAATCATGGCTTGCATGTCATCGTGCAGCAGGAGGAGGATGGTGCCAAATTTTTGACATCAGTCGAATTTGAGAAGGACACTCCATAATCCCTCACGGTTGACAGAGTCAAAGGCCTTTGTGAGGTCAAAGAAAGCCAAGCACAGATGCTGCTCCCTACACTTTTCTTGGATTTGTCGCGCGGTGAAGATCATGTCCATTGTACCCCTTAGTGGGTGGAATCTGCATTGCGACTCTGGGTGAAGCTCTTCAGCCACTGGGAGGAGACGGTTGAGGAAGAGTCTTGCGATGGTTGAATTCAGATCCAAGGTTGTTCCAACCTCTGTCATTGAATTACAATATGCAGACGATGCTTGCATTTGTGCACACTCGGAGGCCGAAATCCAAACCATCGTTGACACCTTCACTGAAGCATACGAAAGTCTGGGCCTTACATTAAACATCCGTAAGACAAAGGTCCTCTACCAACCTTCCCCCGTCACACAGTACTGTACCCCAATTATCAAGATGAGACATTGGACAACGTGGACCACTCTCCATACCTCAGGAGCCTACTATCAGCAAGGACAGACATCGATGACGAAGTCCAACATCGTCTTCAGTGTGCCAGTGCAGCCTTTGATCGCCTGAGGAAGAGAGTGTTTGAAGACCAGGATCTCAAACCTGGTACCAAGCTCATGGTCTGCAGAGCAGTAGTGATACCCGCCCTCCTATATGCTTTAGAGGTATGGGCTAGAGTTTCCAAAAAATCCGTCACCGCCAGATTGCCGCCCAAAATACCGCTAAGATTTTTAAATTACCGTGGGTGAAAATTTCCACAAAAAAAGGAAAGAATTCCGCCCGGCAAAAAAAATTAACCTTACACCCTGATTTTCGGCGGAAAACTCAATCTTGGGCCAATTGAACGGAACTTAATCTAATTGGGCGGTACTTATTAAAATTTACACTGAGTTGGGCCTAGGGAGTGGGGGAAAACACTAAAAATAATGTTTTCAAAATACAAAAAATAAATAATAACAATACATTCTCAGGACCGTTTTACACATAATCGTTGAAAAAGAAAGTAAAAGAAAACTTTGACTTACCGTTTTTTTCATGGCTTCATACCTACCACCCAGCTCCGGCTGGTTTCTTGTGGGCGTTTTTTTTTTACTTACACACAGGTCACCGTTGGGACAAAACTCAGGCGGTGGCGGTTTTTGGACAGTGCACACTGGTATTCTGAAAATGGCGGCAAAATGTTTTCCGAAATTTCCGCCGGGTGGTTTTCTGCCCAAACCGATCAATACTACCGAGAAACCAGGCGGAGATGCCGTGGAAAATCTAGCACATGGACTATGTACAGCAGGCACCTTAAAGCACTGGAGAAGTACCACCAATCCTGCAAATTTATTGGCCGAATAGGCGCACCAACGTCAACATTCTCTAGGGCCTACACCCCAGCATCAAGGCATTGACCACGCTCGATCAGCTCCGATGGATGGGTCACATTGTCTGTATGCCCAATTCCAGACTCCTGAAACAAGCACTCTACTCCGAGCTACGTCACGGTAAGCGAGTCCCAGGAAGACAGAGAAAAGCTTCAAGGACACTCTCAAAGACTCCTTGAAAAAATGTAACATCCCCACCGACTCTATGGAATCCCTGACCCAAGACCGCTCAAAGTTGGGGAGAAGCATCCGAGAAGGCGCCAAACACTTCGAGTCTCTTCGCCGGGAGCACGTGAAAGCCAAGTACAAACAGCGGAAGTAGCGTACGACAAATCAAACACCCCATCCACGTGTCCCTCCAACCACCGTCTGCCTCACCTGTGACCGAGACTGTAGGTCCTGCATTGGTCTCATCAGTCACCTTAGAACTCATGTTAGTGTGGAAGCAAGTCATCCTCGACTCCGGGGGACTGCCTAAGAAGAAGGATAAATGCAAGTATTTGTTTTCGCTAATTTGGGCAGCAAGAAGAGTCTACAAATTTTAATAATCACTCAAAATATTGATTGTCAATGAGGTAAATCATGTCTAGAATATTTGTTGACCTCTGAAGCAAATCAGAAACAAGGGCAACTGTTTGCGACTGCACTGGACGAATGTTGCACATTATCGTCTGAGTCACATCACAAGTTTGAACCACCAACCAACAAAAACAGTTGTTGGTTCTTTAATACTTTAATCAATTTTGTCACTGCAAATAATATTCACTGTGCAACTCCTCATATCAGACTATTATGTTGCATGCATAATATGATGCACTCCATGTAAAAAAAAAAGTAATGTAAAAGACCCCAAAATATTAACAGGCGCTATAATGCGTGAGGAGAGTGGAGGTGAGGCGGTGCTTTTGAAGCACATCAATATGACGTAGTCACTTGTGGATTCAACCTGACTGATATCATCAGCACTGCGTCGTCTCATTTCCGTTAAACATCCTTTATACATTAGCAAAAGTTTTGTGGCTTGGTAAGACAATAAGATAATATCTGTTCTAAGCTTTTGGGTTTCTAAAAGATGAGATTTGGCTTTGTGGAACAGATTTTCTGAGATTTTTTGTCACGTTATAGTGCCTGTATTCTGCATTTCTTGGTAAGCAACTTGGATGACTTCAGATCTTTAAAATATATTCATGTCAAGTTGTGCTATTTTTAAAACAAGGAAGTCAGAACTTAAACATCGGACTCAAGAAAAGTCATTGTGGAATTGAAAGATGAGATTGTGTTCAAGCACAGTAGATTACTTTTACAGACTTCCCTACTAGTAATTGAGTACATTACTCAAATTAGATGCATTTTCTTCTTTCTATTCCTCCCCCTCTCCCTCCCCGCTGTAAAAATGTCACTTAACAGGAATAATCTTGTTACACCAAGTGCTTTGGGGGTTTTGCTTAATTGTTTTAGTCTCTTATTAGCAGATTTCCATGACATTGTAACTGAATAACAGATGCAAGAACCAGACGTGGCTCTGTGGAATTAAATTAGCCAAATCTAATCCTGTTAAAAAGGGATTTGAAAGATTGACCCTGTTAAGTAGATTGTCATCTGTGAATTGTGTTTTATAGCTAGATATCACTCCAAAAATAATGGGAAGCGGGAATCCTTTTATACTTAAAGCAGAATGTGCCTTTTAGAATTCACAATACTTTGCACCCTTTTCACCACAAATCTTAACATTCTGTTTTCAGACCGTAAGATTATAAAACAGATGCTGAATTCAATTATGAAAGTCGCACACAGTTTAAGTATACATTAGTCATGAAATAATGTTGTTTGAAAAAAATTTAAATTGCTGCAAATAGTTTATACAATGCAGCACTTACATAAAAAGTATATATTGTATGGATATATGAGTTCTCATTGGCTAATAGATAAATGTGCTGCATATTTGTTATGGCGCAATGCAGTAAATGAGGAAAATGTCACATTTTATCCTGTATGGATCTGAGCAATCCAACTTCTGCCCATCCTACAGCACTGAAAAGACCCTAACCAAAGTCACAAATTTTCTTTCCTCATCCTCCTTAACCTGTCTGCAGCCTGCGACATGGTCAACCACAATATCCAATGCCTCCCTTCTGTTGTCCAGCTCCATGGGACTGCCATCTGTTATAGTCCAGTGATAGACAAAGCATCGCAAGCAATGGCTTCTCTTTGCATTCTTACAGCTATCTATCCTTGGCCTCCTCTTACAACAACAACAACAACTTGCATGTATATAGCGCCTTAGCGCCTTTAACATAGTAAAACATCCCAAGGTGCTTCACAGGAATGTTATCAAACAAAATGTGACTCTATGCCACCTAAGAGGATATTTGGACAGGTGAGCAAAAGCTTGGTCAAAGGGGAAGATTGGAAGGAGTGTCTTAAAGGGGGGGGAGAAAAATTTGACACCGAGCCACATAAGGAGAAATTAGGGCAGATGACCAAAAGCTTGGTCAAAGAGGTAGGATTTAAGGAGTGTCTTAAAGGAGAAAAGTGAGGTAGAGAGGTGGAGAGGTTTAGGAAGGTAACTCCAGAGCTTGGGGCGTAGGCAGCTGAAGGTATGGTGCCAATGATAGAGTGATTAAAACCGGGGGCCAGAATTGGAGGAATGCAGAGATCTCAGATTGGAGTAGGATTAGAGGAGATTACAGAGGTAGGGAAGGGCAAGGCCATGGAGAGATTTGAAAACAAGAATGCAAATTTTAAAATCGAGGTGTTGCTGGACCAGAAGCCAATGTAGGTCAGCGAGCACAGGGGTAATGAGTGAAAGGGAGTTGGTGCGAGTTAGGAAATGGGCAGCAGAGTTTTGGATGAGCTCAAGTTTACAGAGGGTGCAAGGTGGGAGGCTGGCCAGGAGAGCGTTGGAATAGTTGTGTCTGGAGGTAACAAAGGCATGGATGAGATTTTCAGAAGCCGATGAGCTGAGGCAGGGGCGGAGACCAGCGATTTTTATGGAGGTGGAAGTCGGTGATGGGGCAGGTATGTGGTTGGAAGCTCATCTCAGTCAAATAGGAAGCCAAGATTGCAAACGGTCTGGTTCAGCCACAGACAGGGATAGAGTTAGTTGCTAGAGAATGGAGTTTGTAGCAGGGACTGGAGACAATGGGCTCAACTTTGGCCATGACTTGCATCAATTTTTTTGGAGTAAGTTGTTTTTTCTGGCGTAAGTTTAAAAAATGCCATTTCCCCCCCAAAAATTTGCTTCAGAGTAAGTCAGTTAGGTACGATTTTTTTTAGGTTAGATTTTTTTTCAAAAGGGGGCGTTCTCAGACTCTTATGGCAGCTCTGGCCATTTATGCCACTTTGGCCAGCAAAAACATACTCCAAATCGACATAGGTCAGCGTATGTGGCCAGCTCTGAAAAACCTTGTGGGCAGTGAAGAAAAAGCAGCGCACATTTGGCAGACATTAGGGCAGGGATAGGGGAGGGAAGAGAACTGGAAAGGAAATTAAGGATAGTGTTAAATCCAAGGAAGAGGCATATAAATTGGCCAGAAAAAGCAGCAAACCTGAAGACTGGGAGAATTTTATAATTCAGTAGAGGAGGACAAAGGGTTT
The DNA here is from genome assembly GCF_044704955.1 of Pristiophorus japonicus. Lineage (NCBI taxonomy): Eukaryota > Metazoa > Chordata > Chondrichthyes > Pristiophoridae > Pristiophorus > Pristiophorus japonicus. The sequence continues at coordinate 222,064,195 of NC_091981.1, forward strand.
AATTAGGAGGGGAAAAATAGATAATGAGAGGAAGCTTGCTGGGAAAATAAAAACTGACTGCAAAAGCTTCTATAGATATGTGAAGAGAAAAAGATTAGTGAAGACAAACGTAGGTCCCTTGCAGTCAGATTCAAGTGAATTTATAATGGGGAACAAAGAAATGGCGGACAAATACTTTGGTTCTGTCTTCACGAAGGAAAACACAAATAACCTTCCGAAAATACTCGAGGACCGAGGGTCTAATGAGAAGGAGGGTCAGTTCCTCCTTAGGCAGGAAATTGTGTTAGGGAAATTGATGGGATTGAAGGCCGATAAATCCCCGGGGCCTGATAGTCTACATCCCAGAGTAATTAAGGAAGTGGTCCTCGAAATAGTGGATGCATTGGTGATCATTTTCCAACAGTTTATCGACTCTGGGTCAGTTCCTATGGACTGGAGGGTAGCTAATATAACACCACTTTTTAAAAAAGGAGGGAGAGAGAAAACGGGAATTGTAAACTGGTTAGCCTGACATCAGCAGTGAGAAAAATGTTGGAATCAATTATTAAAGATGAAATAGCAGCGCATTTGGAAAGCAGTGACAGGATCAGTCCAAGTCAGCATGGATTTATGAAAGGGAAATCATGCTTGACAAATCTTCTAGAATTTTTTGAGAATGTAACTAGTAGAGTGGACAAGGGAGAACCAGTGGATGTGGTGTATTTGGACTTTCAAAAGGCTTATGACTAGGTACCACACAAGAGATTGGTGTACAAAATTAAAGCACATGATATTGGGGGTAATGTATTGATGTGAATAGAGAACTGGTTGGCAGACAGGAAGCAGAGAGTCAGGATAAACGGGTCCTTTTTAGAATGGTTGGCAGTGACAAGTGGGGTGCCGCAGGGCTCAGTGCAAGGACCCCAGCTATTTACAATATACATTAATGATTTAGATGAAGGAATTGAGTGTAATATCTCTAAATTTGTGGATGACACTAAGCTGGGTGGCGGTGTGAGCTGTGAGGAGGGCGCTAAGAGGCTGCAGGGTGACTTGGACAGGTTAGGTGAGTGGGCAAATGCATGGCAGATGCAGTAAAATGTGGTTGAATGTGAGGTTATCCACTTTGCTGGCAAAAACACAAAGGCAGAATATTATCTGAATGGTGGCAGATTAGGAAAAGAGGAGGTGCAACGAGACCTGGGTGTCATGGTACATCAGTCATTGAAAGTTGGCATGCAGGTACAGCAGGCGGTGAAGAAGGCAAATGATAAGTTGGCCTTCATAGCTAGGGGATTTGAGTATAGGAGCAGGGAGGTCTTACTGCAGTTGTACAGGGTCTTAGTGAGGTCTCACCTGGAATATTGGGTTCAGTTTTGGTCTCCTAATCTGAGGAAGGACGTTCTTGCTATTGAGGAAGTGCAGCGAAGGTTCACCAGACTGATTCCCAGGATGGCAGGACTGACATATGAGGAGAGACTGGATCGACTGGGCCTGCATTCACTGAAGTTTAGAAGGATGAGAGTGAATCTCATAGGAACATATAAAATTCTGACGGGACTGGATAGATTAGATGCAGGAAGAATGTTCTCGATGTTGGGGAAGTCCAGAACCAGGGGACATAGTCTAAGGATAAGGGGTAAGCCATTTAGGATTGAGATGAGGAGAAACTTCTTCACTCAGAGAGTTGTTAAGCTGTGGAATTCCCTACCGCAGAGAGTTGTTGATTCCAGTTCGTTGGATATATTCAAGAGGGAGTTAGGTATGGCCCTTACAGCTAAAGGGATCTTGGGGTAAGGAGAGACAGCAGGAAAGGGGTACTGAGGTGAATGATCAGCCATGATCTTGTTGAATGGTGGTGCAGGCTCAAAGGGCCGAATGGCCTACTCCTGCACCTATTTTCTATGTTTCTATGACCTCAACAACCAAGCACCAAACATTGCAAGGAAAAGCTCAAACAATTAAAATACTAATAAAAATGAAGTAAATCCTAGCACGATGTCACCGGCGGGGAGGCCACTACGCAGAGCGACCGGAGAAATACGAGCTGCTGGCCGCGATGTCACTGTGGGGGGTGGGGTGGGGGGGGGTAGCCAGAGAGAGAGAGAGAGACGCTGGTATACAAAACACTCTTTCTCCTCCCCCCCCCCCCCCAAGAAGACACTCTTTCGCCCCCCCCACCCCCCAAAACTCTCCTCCTTCCCTTCCCCCCACATCCCCCGCCAATCAAAACCCTCAAGCACAGCCACTAAATAAAAAATAGAACCGAAGCCCTACCTCGCCCGGGAAGTCAGCGGGCCGGCTGACCGGTGCAGGAGGCCTCTCGGCCGGGAATAGGGTGGGGCGAAGATCGGGGCGTCCCTTCGGTTGGGGATAGGGGTTGCGAGTATCGGGTCCTGCTCACAGCCCACAGGACACGTTGGGAGGGCAGGAGCATGCGCGCAGACTTCATTGTGCAAGCGCACAGGTGCCGGCACTGTTTTCGGCGCAGGGCTGTTGCTCCGCCCCCCCCCTCCCCCCACTTCAGAATGCACGCCACGCTGGGACTCCGGGGACTCTGAAGAGCGGCCAGGATGGGGCCCCTTTTTTCCGGCGCCGTTTCCAGCGCGCAGTCGGCGCACTTAAGATAAGTGCGTCGAAAAAACGGGTTGGGCAAAGTTGGGCCCAATGGCTCAGTCTTCCCAATATTTAGTTGGAGGAAATTTTTGATTTTCCAGTGCAGGATGTAGAACCAGCAGTGTGACAAATCGAAGACAGTGGAGGGGACAAGAGAGGTAGTGGTGATATGGTGCTGGGTGGTCAGAATTATATGTGTCACCTGATGTTGTGTTTTTGGATGATGTTGCCGAGGGGGGCAACATGTAAATGAAAAATAGAAGGGGGCCAAGGATAGATCCTCGGGGGACTCCAGAGGTAACAGTGCGGGAGCAGGAAGAGAAACCATTGCAGGTGATTCTCTGGCAACCACTGGATAGATAGGAATGGAATCAGGCGAGGGCAGACCCACCCAGCTGGATAACGGAGAAGAGGCATTGGAGGAGGCTGGTGTGGTCAACCGTGTCAAAGGCTGCAGACTGGTTGAGAAGGCTGAGGAGAGGTAGTTACCATAGCCATAGTCACATAGGATGTCACTTGTGACTTTGATAAGGGCCATTTCTGTGCTATGTACATAGAAATACATAGACATATATAGACATACAGGTACATAGAAATCTCACTCTTCCTTGCTGCCATGCCCAGCCTCACACTCAACAAGCTCCCTGCTGGAGTGGAACTAAACTACAGAACCAGTGGGAACCTGTTCAACCTTTGTCGACTCCAGGCCAGATCAAAGACCACCCCAACCACTGTCGTTGAGCTACAGTAAGCGGACGACACCTGCGTCAATGTATTCACTGGGCCTCACACTAAACATCCGTAAGACAAAGGTCCTCCACCAACCTGATCCCACCACACAGCACTGCCCCCCAGTCATCAAGATCCACGGCACAGCCCTGGACAACGTGGAGCATTTCCCATACCTCGGAAGTTTATTATCAGCAAGGGCAGACATCGACCACAAGGTTCAACACTGCCTCCAGTGCGTCAGCGCAGCCTTCGGCCGCCTGAGGAAAAGAGTGTTCGAAGATCAGGCCCTCAAATCTGGCACCAAGCTTATTCTACAGGGCTGTAGTAATACCCGCCTTCCTGCATGGCTCAGAGACATGGACCATGTACAGTAGACACCTCAAGTCACTGGAGAAATACCACCCAACAATGAATCTGCAAGATCCTACAAAACCCCTGGGAGGACAGACGCACCAACATTAGCGTCCTCGACCAGCCAACATCGACCACACTTGATCAGCTTCACTGGGCAGGCCACACTGTCTGCATGCCAGACGCGAGACTCCCAAAGCAAGCAGTCTACTCGGAATTCCTTCAAATGAGCCAAAGGTGGGCAGAGGAAACGTTACAAAGATACTCTCAAAGCCTCCCTGATAAAGTACAACATCCCCACAGACACCTGTGAGTCCCTGGCCAAAGACTGCCCTAAATGGAGGAAGTGCATCTGGGAGAGCGCTGAGCACCTCGAGTCTCATCGGCGAGAGCATGCAGAAATCAAGCGGAGGCAGCGGAAAGAGCGTGCGGCAAATCTGTCCCATCTGGCAGGGACTGTGGTTCTCGTATTGGACCACCAAAGGACTCATGTTTAGAGTGGAGCAAGTCTCAAGAAAAATAAATTCCAGTGAGGAGGAAAGGGTGTAAGAGAAACTAAAGAAATAAAGGACGGTATACAATTAAAAACAATGGCATACAAAGTGGGCAAAACTAGTGGGAAGACAGAAGATTGGGAAGCATTTAAAAGCCAACAACGAATGACGAAAAAAATGATTACGAAAGAGAAGATAGACTATGAAAGTAAACTAGTGCAAAATATAAAAACAGATAGCAAGAGTTTCTATAGGTATATAAAAAGGAAAAGGGTGACTAAAGTAAATGTTGGTCCCTTAGAGGACGAGACCAGGGAATTAGTAATGGGGAACATAGAGATGGCAGAAACTCTGAACAAATATTTTGTATTAGTCTTTATGGTAGAGGACACTAAAAATATCCCAACAGTGGATAGTCAAAGGGCTATAGAGGGGGAGGAACTTAACACAATCACAATCACTAAGGAGGTGATACTTAGTAAGATAATGGGACGAAAGGTGGATAAATCCCCTGGACCTGATGGCTTGCATCCTAGGGTCTTAAGAGAAGTGGGGAGGTCCCAGCACTTTGGAAGACTAAAATATAACGCTCCTATTTAAAAAAAGGAGCCAGACAAAAAGCAGGAAGCTATAGACCAGTTAGCCTAACATCTGTGGTTGGGAAAATGTTGGAGTCCATTATTAAAGAAGCAGTAGCAGGACATTTGGAAAAGCAAAATTCAGTCAGGCAGAGTCAGCATGGATTTATGAAGGGGAAGTCATGTTTGACAAATTTGCTAGAATTCTTTGAGAATGTAACGAACAGGATGGATAAAGGGGAACCAGTGGATGTGGTGTATTTGAACTTCCAGAAGGCATTTGACAAGGTGCCACATAAAAGGTTACTGCACAAGATAAAAGTTCACGGAGTTGGAGTAATATATTCGCATGAATAGAGGATTGGCTAACGAACAGAAAACAGAGAGTAGGGATAAATGGTTCATTCTCTGGTTGGCAATCAGTAACTAGTGGGGTGCCGCAGGATCAGTGCTGGGACCCCAACTATTTATAATCCATATTAACGACTTGGAGGAAGGGACTGAATGTAACATAGCGAAGTTTGCCAAAGTGGGAGGAAAAGCTATGTGTGAGGAGAACACAAAAAATCTGCAAAAGGACATAGACAGGCTAAGTGAGTGGGCAAAATTTTGGCAGATGGAGTATAATGTTGGAAAGTGTGAGGTCATGCATTTTGGCAGGAAAAATCAAAGAGCAAGTTATTATTTAAATCGAGAAAGATTCAAAGTGCTGCAGTACAGCGGGACCTGGGGGTACTTGTGCATGAAACACAAAAGGTTAGTGTGCATGTACAGCAAGTGATCAGGAAGGCCAATAGAATCTTGGCCTTTATTGCAAGGGGGATGGAGTATAAAAGCAGGGAAGTCTTGTTACAGTTGTACAGGGTATTGATGAGGCCACACCTGGAATACTGTGTGAAGTTTTGGTTTCCATATTTACGAAAGGATATACTTGCTTTGGAGGCAGTTCAGAGAAGGTTCACAAGGTTGATTCCGGGGATGAGGGGGTTGACTTATGAGGAAAGATTGAGTAGGATGGGCCTCTACTCATTGGAGTTCAGAAGAATGAGAGGTGATCTTATTGAAACGTATAAGATTATGAGGGGGCTTGACAAGGTGGATGCAGAGAGGATGTTTCCACTGATGGAGGAGACTAGAACTAGAGGGCATGATCTTAGAATAAGGGGCCGCCCATTTAAAACTGCGATGAGGAGAAATTTCTTCTCTGAGGATTGTAGATCTGTGGAATTCGCTGCCTCAGAGAGCTGTGGAAGCTGGGACATTGAATAAATTTAAGACAGAAATAGACAGTTTCTTAAACGATAAGGGTATAAGGGGTTACGGAGAGTGGGCAGGAGTCCATGATCGGATCAGCCATGATCGTATTGAATGGCGGAGCAGGCTCGAGGGGCCGTATGGCCTACTCCTGCTCCTATTTCTTATGTTCTTATGTTCTTCGATTCCAAGGGACTGCCTATGATGATGATGACAGAAACAGACTTTCAATGTTAATGTTTACCCTCCATGTGAGCAAATAGTTCCAATCACATTTACCTGTTCCTATATTCCTTCAACCCTTTTTCCTTCATCCACCCATCAAGTCTAATCTTGAATGTTGATGTAGTTTCTACCTCAAACACTAACTCTGGACCTGTATTCCACAACTTCACAACTCTGTTTATAAAAATTTATCTTACTCTCTGTTCTAAATGTCTTGCCTCTTTGTTCTTAACCCCTGAATGAGTGGAATCAGCATGCTTTTAATGAAAAAATACCTCATTTTTAAGTCTTTGTTCACATTTGCATTTCCTCATATTCGGTAGCATTCTAGTGAATCTGCATTGCACCCTCTCTAATTCCATCTGCTACTTTTTAGCCCATTCCCCATCTTATCAAGATGCTGTTGTGGTTTACTTTGGTCTTCTAAACAATTAACAGACTGGTATCATCTGCAAATTACAGCACCCCTCCCTTTAGGCCTATAACCAAATCATTGACACACTTAGTGAACGTAAATCGCCTCAGAACTGAACCCTGGGGACACCATTGACCACTTCCAGCCTTTCTGAAAAACTGCCCTTAACTCCTACTCTCTGTTTTCTCCCTTTAAACCAATTTTTAATTGTGTTAGTTATCCTTTTCCTAATTCCATACCTCTTAATCCTCTCTAGTAATCTTTTATGTGGTACCTTGTCAAAGGCATTCCTGACATCCATGTATGCGACGTCCAATGCTGATGTACCATATCTGTTACAGGTACAGCGTTGAAAATCCAGAAATTTCGGGACTGAGGCCATTCCAGATTCTGGGTATTTCCAGACTTCGGAACGTCTTTCTGATGTCCCGAGTCCGGAAACGCCCAAGCCCAGGTTTGGGTATTTCTGGACTTCGGAATGCCTGGGCCAAGGTAGGTAGCGGAGTGGAGAGGGCGACCGAGCAGCAGTTGGGGGTGGGGTGGGGGGGGGGGAGCGACGGCGGGGGTGGTCGGCCCGAGGCAGGGGAGAGGCCGGCGGTTAAGAGGTCGGCGGTGGCCCGAGGCGGGGAAATCCAACGGCGGAGCGAGGGGAGGGTGGCGACAGGTCCGGATTTCAGAACATTTTCCGGACTCCGGAGGACCCCGCCACAGATCGTCTCGGTGTCCGGATTCCGGAACAGTACGGATTCTGGAACTTTGAATTTTCGACGCTGTACCTGTACTTGCTCAAGAAATTCCATGAAGTTTGTCAAGCACTATCGCCCTTTTTGAAATCTGTGTTGGCTACTTCTAGTTATTTTCTCTTTATCTGGATATGTGGTAATTTCATTGTTAATCAAAGACTCTAAACTTGTTCCTACTACAGATATTAAATTAACTATCCTATACTTACCTGGATTAACTCTATCTCCCTTTTTAAAAATGCGTATTACATTGGTCACTCTCTAGTCTGCTGGCAGACATCCATACTTAATAGTGCACTGAAATATTATTTCAAGGGCCTCTGCAATTTCTTCCCCATCTCCTTCAGGATCCAAGGATATATCCCTGGGGCTTTGTCTTCCCTTAGCTTAACTAACTTACCAAAAAAATGGCCTTTTATCCATCATATCACTTATCATGCTCTCAACCACTTCAGGATTCATCTCCTCTCTGACATTTTTTTTAGTAAACACCGACGCAAAATACTTATTACATACCTCTACCATTTTATGATCATTATCGATGAAAGGACAATCCTCTCCTCTCAGATGTCAAAACTCACTATTTACAATCCCCTTTATACTAATATAATTATAAAACACTTTAGTGTTCCTTTTAATGTTTAAAAAAAAATCTTCATGCTTCCTCTTATCATACTTAACCTCTTTTCTTATTATCTTGTATTCTTATAGTCTTCTTCAATTTTAATGGGGTTCTCGCTTCCTTATTTAGCCGTGGTGTCATTAAAACCGCTCATAGTTTGTATTTTTTAATGCAATATTCTTATTCTGTATCTTTGCAATCTTTTTTTTAAAAAATGTCCATTTTTGTTCTACAGTTCTGTATGCCAATTTCTCTTTCCACCTCACCACAGCTAGCTCACTCATCTTTTTAAAATCTGTCCTAATTCAATCTGGCATTCTAGTTTTGGTACCGACTTTTTCTCTTTCTAGCTGGACCTTAAGCTTAGGAGTGATATTAACCCTGCCCGCTCGGTGGAAACCAGAAGGCTGGGTGGTTAAAATTGCCCATGAGACTTACCTGCCGAGGTCTCACTGTTTTCCTGCAGGAAGAGTGGTGGATGCAGAAACCCTCACCACTTTTAAGAGATGGTTGGATGGGCACTGTTTTCCTGTAGGTTAACCTGCAGGATTACGGACCTAGAGCTGGTAATTGGGATTAGACTGGATGACCTTTTGTTGGACGGAGCAGATATAAGGAGCAGATATATTCTGCAGGGAATAGAATATGGCCAGGATGATCTCCTGGACTAGTTTCGAACGCCTGGATGGGTCGGAGAGGAATTTTCCAAGATTTTTTTACTCCCTAAATTGGCCTGGGTTTTTATTTGGTTTATGCTTCTTCCAGGAGATGACATGATTCCGGTTGGGGTGGAGTGTAAAATGTTTTAATATAAGGGGTGTTGCAGTTGTGGTGAGGTGGATTGGTTGGGCTGGATGCTCTTTGCCTTTCTGTCATTGTTCATAGGTTTATATGTAACCTTTAGGGCTGCTGACCAAGGGCCGTATAGCTCTTTGTCAGCCGGCGTGGACACGATGGGCCGGAATGGCCTCCTTCTGCGCTGTAGATTTCTATGTTTCTATGTTTCCATTTTATCCTACTCTTCTGACCAGCCAGGAAGTTAGAATCTCCCGGGCCTCACGATATTGTGGTTGGGATAGCTTCCCATCCACCTCGCCCTCACTCGCTCCCCCCTCCCCCATCTCCACACGACTGCCGCCCAAGTTAATTACTCCCAAAGTGTTCATCCACATTTAGTTCATTTACCTGATCTACTTGTATTTATTGAAGAAAGCATAACACAATTTTCAGTTACACGACTGTATCTTTTCATTTTTGAATATAACAATGCTGCTGCAGGTTGGAAAGTGTATAATTTGGTGCGAGCCAGTTTTTTCAGATACCAAAACAATAAAAATATTATCTTTTTACAGACTTGATAGTTGGTGCCTTTGGAGCTAGTAAAGTTGCAGTTTACAGGTAAGTGGCTAAAATTAATAAGTGCTACATATTTGCCGGTTTGAGCAGGTAACAGCACTGAGATCGTTGCTGAATCAGTTTTAATGCTGTGATTGGCTGCCACACTTTTTTTTTTAACTCAGTCATATCTGAACCCTTCTTATAATTCGAACATTGATTTCGTAGTGTGGTTGTTTCTGCCATGTGACTATGTGTAACAGATCTGCCATTCCTGGACTGCTGTCGTTCAAGATGGTGACCTCTCTTGCAAAAAATTCCTTTTTTAGCTGGGTCTTGGAGCCTCCTGAGACAGCAGCACAGCCTCATTTACCTTACAGCGCTTCGGGCTGCCATTGGTGGCAACATTGTAAGGTAAATGCAGCATTGGTTTAAATTCTGTTTTTTTTTCTGTTTTTAAACAGTCTATAATTCAGTTTCACTTGCAGAACAGTGAAGACATAGAGGAACGAACAGCAATAATGAATCAGGGCAGGCGGCAGTAATGAACAAAAAAGCATGTTTGTGACATTTTTCTAAAAAGAGAATTAGTGCTTGTTTCAGCACTCTGCTTTATATCATGCCAAAATAATCAACGATGCTGCAAAAACTTGGGAGAAATTCGGGTCATTTGCGCCTCCCATTAGAGCCCCCGGTGGATGCTAACAGGGTGCAAACGACTTTGCGACCGGGTGCAGCACCGCTAACAACTCCCGGTAAATTTGGCGGGGGTTTAGTGGCGACAGTAACACGTAGCGCCCCGTTTTGCTGCACCGGCGATGCTGACGTCATCACCGTGCATAGCACCCTAAACTCTAAATTAGGTATCGCCCCCTGAAGCAGTGCGGGGCGATAACAGCGACAGCTTCAGGGGACACGTCCCGGGCGGCGGGGCAAAAGTTAAAGGGGAGGTGGGCTGCTGTTGGTAAAAAAATGTCCGTTTTTCTTGTGCGCACTGTTGCCGCTTTGGACGTGTGGTCAGTGCGGTGATCGGTTAGCCCGGCACTCTGCCTGAGTGCCGGCTTGATCGTGCGGCACCCCCGCTCCCTGATGGTCCAGGTAGGTCCCGTTCATTAATGCAGAGTATGCAGCTTGGGCCCTTCCCTTTAATTCAGGAAAGACCTCCTCCCACGCGGCAATGATACGCGGACCAGTGCGTAGTGCTGCTGAGCCGTCTGCCCAGCTACCGCCCCAGAAAGGAAGTGGAACGCTTGATTTAGCACTCCACTTCCTTTCGGGGGCGGGAGCCCCAACTTCTTGCAAGAGGTGAGACTTCTGCCCCTGGTCCAAATTTGCGTGCCCCGCAAGTCTTACCTTCCCCCAAACAAGGCGCACCCAAATTTATAGCCCTGATTTTATGCACACCTTCTCATTCATTGTTGCCTAAGAATTAAACAGTGGAAACCAATTGGGCAAGTGGGATACCGTAAGAATTATTAAAAGATTGGATAAAGGTAAAGGATTCTTCTTAGCATTTTCCCAGGCAGCTATGCTGTTTAAACCTGGAATTGTTGCTTTTTCCTATAAGATGTGGAATAATGAACTTTTAAAATAGCTGCAGAGGCATCATTGCCAACTCACTTGAGTACATCACTGTTGTTGCTATGCATTAAAAATAGATTCATTAGCAACTGATCAATGTGTCCTTTGACACAGACTATAAAATCTTTATTCTTCACATACAGAGCGAGGCCTGTTGTGACAGTGGATGCTCAACTACTCCTGAATCCTTCAATCATAAACCCGGAGAATAAAAGCTGCCAGCTGCTGGGATCAGAGACCTTAGTGTCATGGTAAGGAAGTGATAATGACAGAGATGGTATTGCCTTATTGACACTCTAACACCGTACGATTTGCTCTATCATTTGACACTTGACCTGGGGATTTTGCCATTTTATGTAATGTCGCGACTTTTAGGCTACATCAACTTGCTTAAGGTCAGACCTGAAATGTTAAATGTCTACGTAATAAAGCGTCGAGTGTGACCCACTCCAGCACTGAGATTTATAGCAAGCCAGTGCAGTAAAAGTATATCGCTCTGTTATATTAAACCAGATTATTAAAAACAAATGATAAACGAATAGTGTAAATAAGATTAAAATGATTACAGTAAAGCATAGAAAGCATCATTTTCAGAAATGAAAGTAATTGTTTTATTTATTACCCAATTCCATTTTAAAATAGCAACTGATGCATTTTGTGCAGGGTGCTGTGGAACATATGAAAATGATTAGTAAAAAATGTGCAATGGCGAGTGCTTTTCTGATCTTTTAAGATAGATTACAGCATCTCAGGGGCCACCGGGGCCTTGTGCAGAGAGTCTGTTGATGTGCATTTTGGGATTTGTGGAATGGGCAAAAGGAATTTTGTTGATTGAATGCCAGACTGGAAGAGGCAGCTAGTTGCTTTCGCTGAGATAGAGCTAAGTCAAATGTTGGTTGTGAAAATGGAACATACTGAGAACCACCCAGTGCATCTTTGTTAGTTTAGAATATGAAGTATAACTGGGGATAGGTAGATCTTTTCATGAGTTTGGTTTGAAACTAATTTACAATAATTGTCATATATTCAACTGTTATTGTAACCCATGTATAAACTGACCTAAGTTGTACACCGTGAGAACATTGACCACTAGGTGGTGAACTTGTGGGAGACACGCCTAACCTGGACTTTCAGGTATAAAAGGGGAAGCTCCACCCATCTTCATCACTTCAGTGCTGGCTAATAAAGGTTACTGGTCACAGAGTGACCTTCTCTCAAGTATGGGCCTCATGTGCATTTATACTGTATCGTAAGGACATAGTATTGGCGACGAGAAACTGGGATTTAAACCACGCGAGCATGGTCACTAGCAGCACAGACGAGAGGTACTGTGTTGGTGATGATTGGGATGATTTTATTGAGAGACTACAGCAAAGTTTCGTCACCAAGGAATGGTTGGAACAGGATTCAGCCGACAAACGCAGGGCTCATCTCCTGACGGTTTGTGGATCCAGGACGTACTCCCTGATGAAGGACTTTCTGGCGCCAGAGAAGTCGGCGGACAAGACTTTTGAAGAGCTCAGTAAGTTGATCGGGGAACACTTTAAACCGGCGAGCAGCATGCACATGTAAGTTTATGTAAGTTCCCAGATGCATGCAGAGTGGAGATGCTGCGATACTTTTTTATTGAGGGCATCGGGCACGCTGGGGTTTTTAGGAAACCGATTGAGACCAAAGGCTTGACCCTGGAAAAGGTGGCTTTGATGGCCCAGACATTTATCTCAGTGGAGGAAGAGACCAGAATGATGTTTGACAAAAATCTGGGCTTAAATGCAGCAAATGGACAGGGAGTCAACATTGTTAACGCGGGACACAGTTCTCCAGGCAGGCAGGGGCAATCAGACATGCCCGAGCATGTAGTTGAACCCAAAGGGGGAATTCAACAGAGACAATGGCTAGCTGAACAGCAATTCATGCCATTGCAAGGGACAATGCGGCCAGTAATGGGGCCATCAACACCTGTCAATGGTGCGCTTAAGGACAGTTACAGAGACAGTCAGAGACGATCGACTGGTAATGGACCTTTTGTTTCCAACAACGGCTCATGTTGGAGGTGTGGAGGCAAACACCCAGCCAGAGCTTGCAGGTATCAGCAATATACCTGCAGAAATTGCAACGTCAGCAGTCACTTGCCGCATATGTACAGGAAGCCTGCAGCCAGGTTGATGTACGAGGAGGACGGGGACGATGTAAGCCCGACGAGACCAAATGAACACTGGGGGAAATCACTGGAAGATGAAGTTCAGCGAGTTCATGTGGAGTACGTATACAGTTCATACACCAGGACGCCACCGATAATGATGAAAGTGCTCCTCAATGGCATCCCAGTATCAATGGAGCTAGACACAGGGGCCAGCCAGTCCTGATGAGTATCAAACAGTTCGACAAGTTGGGCGTCCAAGGCCAGGAGGCCAAAATTACTGCCGATTGACGCACAGCTACGGACATACACAAAGGAGATCATTCCGGTGCTAGGCAGCGCCACGGTAGTCGTGACCCACAAAGATTCGGAGAACAGATTGCCACTCTGGATTGTCCCGAGTTCGAGCAGTGCGAGTCTGGGGTGCGTGGAGAGGCCTATAAAGGCCCAATGTCGGAGGAGGAGCGGCAGTTTGAGCAGCGCGAGTCCGGGGTGCGTGGAGAGGCCTATAAAGGCCCAGCTTGTACAGCTCCAGCCGGGAGAAAAAGCAAAAAAGAAGTAGAAACAAATCAAAAAGAGACGTCACAGCCAAAGGGGTAAGTGATTGGCTGGTGATTGGTGAGTAGCTTTTCTTTTTCTTTTTTATATCAGTAAGAAAGCCGTTAACATTGTTGTCACCAAATTAAGTGTATCTAAGGGTTAAGTCATGGCAGGAGAGCTCGGTCACGTGATATGCTCCTCCTGTACCATGTGGGAACTCAGGGACACTTCCGGTGTCCCTCACGACTATGTGTGCGGGAAGTGTATCCGCCTCCAGCTCCTGACGAACCGTGTTGCGGATTTGGAGCTGAGGGTGGATTCACTCTGGAGCATCCACGATGCTGAGAATGACGTGAGTAGCACGTGTAGCAAGTTGGTCTTACCGCAGGTGAAGGGAATGGAAGACCAGCAGGAAGAGCAGTGCAAGGAAGGTAGTGCAGGGGTCCCCTGCGGTCATCCCCCTGCAAAACAGATGCAGCACTTTGAGTACTGTTGAGGGGGATGACTCATCAGGGGAGGGCAGCAGCAGCCAAGTTCATGGTACCGTGGCTGGCTCTGCTGCACAGGAGGGCAGAAAAAAGAGTGGGAGAGCGATAGTGATAGGGGATTCAACGGTAAGAGGAATAGATAGGCGTTTCTGCGGCCGCAACCGAGACTCCAGGATGGTATGTTGCATCCCTGGTGCAAGGGTCAAGGATGTCTCGGAGTGGGTGCAGGACATTCTGAAAAGAGAGGGAGAACAGCCAGTTGTCGTGGTGCACATAGGTACCAACGACATAGGTAAAAAAAGGGATGAGGTCCGACGAGACAAATTTAAGGAGCTAGGAGCTAAATTAAAAAGTACGACCTCAAAAGTAGTACTCTCGGGATTGCTACCAGTGCCACGTGCTAGTCAGAGTAGGAATCGCAGGATAGCGCAGATGAATACGTGGCTTGAGCAGTGGTGCAGCAGGGAGGGATTCAAATTCCTGGGGCATTGGAACCGGTTCTGGGGGAGGTGGGACCAGTACAAACCGGATGGTCTGCACCTGGGCAGGACCGGAACCAATGCCCTAGGGGGAGTGTTTGCTAGTGCTGTCGGGGAGGAGTTAAACTATAATGGCAGGTGGATGGGAACCAATGCAGGGAGACAGAGGGAAACAAAATGTAGACAGAAGCAAAAGACAGAATGGAGATGAGTAAAAGTGGAGGGCAGAGAAACCCAAGGCAAAAAACAAAAAGGGCCAATGTACAGCAAAATTCTAAAGGGTCAAAGTGTAATAAAAAGACAAGCCTGAAAGCTTGGTGCTTCAATGCGAGGAGTATTCGGAACACAGGAGAAGGCTCTGAGCTAGTTAGAGTGGGTAAGAGCGCAGATGAACAGGACTCCAAGAAAGAATGCAAAAGGCAGGAGGCAACAGAGCAGAGTAGCACTGGGGTAAGTGTAAACCACAAGGTGATAGGAAGGGACAATATGTATGAATATAATGGGAATGCAGGAGGGGTCAAAACTAAAAATCATGGTTTAAAAACTGTATTAAAACTCTCTACCTAAACGCACGCAGCATTCGAAATAAAGTAAATGAGTTGACGGCACAAATCATTACAAATGGGTATGATTTGGTGGCCATTACAGAAACGTGGTTGCAGGGTGGCCAAGACTGGGAATTAAACATACAGGGGTAGCTGACAATTCGGAAGGATAGACAAGAAGGGAAAGGAGGTGGGGTAGCTCTGTTAATAAAGGATGATATCAGGGCAGTTGTGAGAGATGATATTGGCTCTAATGAACAAAATGTTGAATCATTGTGGGTGGAGATTAGAGATAGTAAGGGGAAAAAGTCACTGGTGGGCGTAGTTTATAGGCCCCCAAATAATAACTTCACGGTGGGGCGGACAATAATCAAGGGAATAATGGAGGCATGTGAAAAAGGAACGGCAGTAATCATGGGGGATTTTAACCTACATATCGATTGGTCAAATCAAATCGCACGGGGTAGCCTGGAGAAGGAATTCATAGAATGCATATGGGATTGTTTCTTAGAACAGTATGTTACAGAACCTACAAGGGAGCAAGCTATCTTAGATCTGGTCCTGTGTAATGAGACAGGAATAATAAACGATCTCTTCGTAAAAGATCCTCTCGGAATGAGTGATCAGAGTATGATTGAATTTGTGATACAGATTGAGGGTGAGGAAGTAGTGTCTCAAACGAGCGTACTATGCTTAAACAAAGGGGACTACAGTGGGATGAGGGCAGGGTTAGCTTAAGTAGACTGGGAATACAGACTAAACGGTGGCACAATTGAGGAACAGTGGAGGACTTTTAACGAGCTCTTTCATAGTGCTCAACAAAAATATATTCCAGTGAAAAAGAAGGGCGGTAAGAGAAGGGATAACCAGCCGTGGATAACCAAGGAAATAAAGGAGAGTATCAAATTAAAAACCAATGTGTATAAGGTGACCAAGGTTAGTGGGAAGCTAGCTCATTGAATGTATTCAAATCACAGATAGATAGATTTTTAACCAATAAGGGAATTAAGGGTTATGGGGAGCGGGCGGGTAAGTGGAGCTGAGTCCACGGCCAGATCAGCCATGATCTTTTTGAATGGCGGAGCAGGCTCGAGGGGCTAGATGGCCTACTCCTGTTCCTAATTCTTATGTTATGTTCTTATCTTATGTTACTACTGGGGAGGAGTTGGCTTGCTGTCATGAACTGGAAATGAGGCGATGTCAATGCAATTTCTTCTGTGGAGCGAGTATCATGCTATGCCCTTACTATACAGTATAAATGCACACGAGGCCCATACTTGATAGAAGGTCACTCTGTCCAGTAACCTTTATTAGTCAGCACTGAAGTGATGAAGGTGGGTGGAGCTTCCCCTTTTATACCTGAAAGTCCAGGTTAGGAGTGTCTCCCACAAGTTCACCACCTAGTGGTCAATGTTCTTACGGTGTACAACTTAAGTCAATTTCTACATGGGTTACAATGACAGTTGAATACATGAATCACCTCCTCCCGCAAAGTCTTATTGGGATCACAGGTTAAGTCTCTCTGGTGGTTTACGCTCCCTTGTAGAGCGCCTGAATTGGGGCTCCGGTTGTTGGGCGCTGGCCTGAGTGTCTGCTGTTTGCGGTGCTTCAGGCCTGCCCGGACTGCCCACAGTGACTGGGCTCTCCTCCACTTGGTTCCGGTGTTCGGTCACCTGTGGAGGAGTGAACTCTATATCGTGTTCTTCCTCTGCTTCTTCTATGGGGTTGCTGAAACTCCTTTTAGTTTGATCCACGTGTTTGCGGCAGATTTGTCCATTGGTAAGCTTAACTACCAGAATCCTATTCCCCTCTTTGGCAATCACAGTGCCTGTGAGCCATTTGGGCCCTGCAGCGTAGTTGAGAACAAAGCCAGGGTCATTTACATCAATACATCGCTCCCTCGCATTCCTGTCATGGTAGTCACATTGTGACTGACGCCTGCTCTCAACAATTTCTTTCATGGTGGGGTGTATAAGGGATAACCTGGTTTTGAGTGTCCTTTTCATTATCAGCTCTTCGGGTGGAACCCCTGTGAGTGAGTGTGGTCGGGATCCTTTGGCCAACAGGAGATGTGATAAGCGGCATTTGCAGGGAACCCCCTTGGATTCTGAGCATCTCCTGTTTGATTATCTGCACTGCTCGTTCTACCTGGCCGTTTGAGGCCGGCTTGAACGGTGCCGTTCTGACATGGTTGATACCATTTCCTGCCATGAAGTCCTGGAATTCAATGCTTGTAAAGCACGGGCCATTGTCGCTGACCAAGACATCCGGTAGACCATGGGCGGCGAACATTGCCCATAGACTTTCTACCGTGGCAGAGGATGTGCTTGAATTAAGAATGTTACACTCGATCCATTTGGAGTAGGCGTCTACTACAACCAAAAACATTTTTCCCATGAAAGGACCTGCGTAGTCCACATGGATGCGTGACCATGGCTTGGCGGGGTAGGACCAGGGGCTAAGGGGGGCTTCCCTGGGCGCATTGCCCAGCTGGGCACACGTGTTGCACCTGCGAACACAAAGTTCCAGGTCTGCATCTATCCCTGGCCACCAAACGTGTGACCTGGCGATTGCCTTCATCATGACAATGCCCGGGTGCACATTGTGGAGTTCTCTGATGAACACCTCTCTGCCCATCTGGGGCATGACTACTCAGTCACCCCATAGTAGGCAATCGGCCTGAATCGAGAGTTCATCCCTGCGCCTGTGAAATAGTTTAAATTCCTCAGGGCACGCCCCGTACCTGGCTGCCCAGTCTCCATTCAGGATACATTTCTTGACTAAAGACAGTAGCGGGTCTCTATTGGTCCAAACTTTGATCTGACGGGCTGTCACAGGTGAGCCTTCGCTTTCAAAAGCTTCAACAGCCATGACCATCTCAGCAGCATGCTCGGTTGCCCCCTCGGTGGTGGCTAGTGGGAGCCTGCTGAGTGCATCGGCGCAGTTTTCAGTGCTGAATTGTATAGTCATAGGCGGCTAACGTGAGTGCCCACCTCTGTATGCAGGCCGATGCATTTGCATTTATGGCCTTGTTGTCAGCCAAAAGGGACTTTAGGGGTTTGTGATCTGTCTCCAGCTCAAATTTCCTGCCAAACAGGTACTGGTGCTTTTTTTTTACTGTATATACACATGCAAGCGCTTCCTTTTCTACCATCCCATAGCCCCTTTCTGCCTGGGACAGACTTCTGGAGCCATAAGCTATCGGCTGTAACTGACCCTTGGCATTAACATGCTGCAACACACACCCGACCCCATAGGATGACGCATCGCACGTTAAAACAAGTTTCTTAGATGGGTCATATAGCGTTAACAGATTGTTGGAGCATAACAAATTGCGTGCTCTATCAAAAGCCCTTTCCTGGCTGTCCCCCCAGACCCATTCACGACCTTTGCGTAGGAGCACGTGCAGCGGCTCTAACAGCGTGCTCAATTTGGGAAGAAAGTTACCAAAATAGTTCAGGAGCCCCAGGAACGAATGCAGCTCCGTCATGTTACGGGGCATGGGTGCTCTCTGGATCGCTTCTGTTTTGGACGCAGTAGGTCTGATCCCGTCTGCTGCTACCCTCATCCCCAGGAATTCTACCTCTGGAGCTAGGAGGACGCACTTCGCCTCCTCCAGGTTGTGGATGTGTTCTTCAGTATCGCAACCCTTGATGAGGATGTCGTCTTGAAAAACCACCGTCCCTGGAATCGACTTGAGGAGGCTTTCCATATTTCGTTGAAAGATTGCGGCGGCCGAGCAAATCCCGAACCGACATCTGTTGGACTCAAACAATCTCTTGTGTGTCGTGATGGTGGTCAGCTTCTTCGACTCACTCGTCAGCTCCTGGGTCATGTCAGCTGAGGTCAGGTCCAATTTTGAAAAAAGTTTGCCATCGGATAGCATCGCAAAGAGGTCCTCTGCTCTCAGTAGCGGGTACTGGTCTTGGAGTGGCACCCGATTGATGGTGGCCTTGTAATCGCCACATATCCTGACCGACCCATCCGCCTTGAGCACCGGCACAATCGGGCTCGTCCGGTCACTGAATTCGACTGGCGAGATGATGTCTTCCCTCAGCAGGCGGTCCAATTCGCCTTCTATCTTTTCCCGCATCACGTACGGCACCGCTCTGGCCTTGTGGTGTACTGGCCTGGCGTCCGGGTTTATGTGAATCACCACCTTGGTCCCCATGAAAGTGCCAATGCCGGGTTGAAATAATGAGTCAATTTTGTCCAGGACCTGTACAGACAAATTTTTGAAATAATTCACAGAGGCTCTGTTTGAAAAAATATATTGTCCGTCCACACAATCATGGATTTTATCATGCGCGTCACTTATTTTAAAACCTGGTACCATAGTAGGCTCAGTTTACAAAAATGGTTTGCTTGGATTACTGAATTTGCCCTAGCAATATGGATGTGTTGAATAGGAACAAAGTGAAACCATCACCTAAGGTGGGTCAAATTTGTCACTGGTACATATTTGGCATCTATAATTCACCCTGGTTATGCTATTTATTAGAATTGGATTATAACCAGTTTCAGAAACAATCTGACCCTCATGATGCAGTGCTACCAGGGTAAAATGTTACTTGCTTCTGGTGTTTCTGTATCTTTCTGGAGTGCTTTCTGGGTGAATGAATTGGGTCAGCACTCGTAATTGCCTTAAGGGAAACCAGGCTAAATGCTGTGAACAGCCCCTAGAGTGCCTTTTAAATTTTTGTAAATGGAAAGCAACAAACAGTTTCCTTTGACGGGAAGTAATTGATGAAGGTCACAAGTCAATGTAGACTCTGTGTGGGTTCCAGCTGAGGTAAATTTCAGTTATATATTGTACACAAGAAAACGGTCACAGTACTTCTGATTAAAGGCTATACCACAGGGAATAATTCTTATCTGATTTTGCCAAACTGAGGAAGTTTGGTTTGGATTGGCAGCTTATTTGCCAGTTATAATAAATCTGGGTGAGTTGGTCATTTGTGGAATGATGTATTTGCTAAATAGTGTGAAACATTTTGCAAAGCTCTATCAGCCATATGAAAAAGGATCGGAAAAGACCAGCTGATCAACTGAGTCTGTCCCATCCCGGCATGATGTAACTTCTGCACATTGTCACCCCCAATCCCCTCCTCATTCTCACCTTCACACTCATGCCACATCCAGGGAGAGCGGGTAAACTAGAAGAAAAACCGTAGGCCAATTTAGGGGAAATCTCTGGGAAATTCCTCTGTGATCCTTGAAAGTGATCAAGCACGTTCTAGGAGACTACAGTGTCGAGGTGACACAACAACACACCTACCTTCTACACATAGATATATTTGCCACCCTTATGAACTTTCGGCTCCCTTTGAATGCCTGCAGCAGATCTGTACTCACCGCACATGCTGGCAGAGGTTGATAACCTCTAACCTAATCTAATGTTTATGCTTTCATAACTTATACTTGCGCCCCCTGATCCTCTCTAATCTATGTAGCCAAAGGTCCTCCGCCAGCCTGTCCTCACCACATAGCACTGCCCCCCAGTCATCAAGATCCATGGCGTGGCCCTGGACAACATGGACCACTTCCCATATCTCAGGAGCCTCCTATCAACAAGAGCAGGCATTGACGACGAGATCCAACACTGCCTCCAGTGCGCCAATGCAGCCTTTGGCCACCTGAGGAAAAGAGTGCTGAGGACCAGGCCCTCAAAACTGTCACCAAGCTTGTGGTGTATCGGGCTGTAGTAATACCCACCCTCAGAAACATAGACCATGTATAGTAGACACCTCAAGTTACTGGAGAAATACCACCAACGATGTCGCCGCAAGATCCTACAAATCCCCTGGGAGGATAGATGCACCAACGTTTGTGTCCTCAACCAGGCCAACCCCAGCATTGAAGCACTGACCACAGTTGATCAGCTTCGCTGGGCAGACCACATCGCACGCATGCCAGACACGAGACTCCTAAAGCAAACGCTCTACTCGGAACTGCTTCATGGCAAACGAGCCAAAGGTGGGCAGCGGAAATGCTACAAGGACACCCTCAAAGCCTCGCTGATAAAGTGCAACATCCCCACTCCCACCTGGGAATCCCTGGCCAAAGACAGCCCTAAGTGGAGGAAGTGCATCCGGGAGGGCGCTGAGCACCTCGAGTCTCATCGGCAAGAGCATGCAGAAATCAAGCGCAGGCAGCGGAAAGAGCGTGCGGAAAACCAGCCTCACCCACCCTTTCCCTCAACAACTATCTGTCCCACCTGTGACTGAGACTGTGGCTGTCGTATTGGACTGTTCAGCCACCTAAGAACACATGTTATGAGTGGAAGCAAGTCTTCCTCAATTCCGAGGGACTGCCTATGATGATGATGAGCCAATAGCCAATACACTTGGACCAAGTCTAATCATTTCATTAATTTAATGACCTCAATTAAATTTCCTCGCAGTCTATGTTTTTCCAAAGTAAGACGCCCCAACTCTCTTAGCCTGTCCCACTAACTGAGGTATCAACCTTGTGACCCTGCTTTGTCCCTTTTACAGGCCCACTCTGTGAGGGGATCAAGCTAGACACAGTATTCTATATGTGGCCTTGTACAAAAAAAGGATAGTATTTCTTCTTTTATAAGAACATAAGAATTAGAAGCAGGAGTAGACAATACGGCATCTTGAGCCTGCACCGCCATTCAATAAGATCTACAGAACCAGTGGGAAGCTGTTTAATCTACATTGCCTCCAGGCCAGGTCCAAGATCACCCAAACCTCTGTCATTGAACTGCAGTATGCGGATGATGCCTGCGTCTGCGCACATTCTGAGGCTGTACTCCAGGATATAGTCGATGTATTCACCGAGGCATATGAAAACCTGGACCTTACGCTTAACATCCGTAAGACAAAGGTCCTCCACCAGCCTGTCCTCGCCGCACAGCACTGCTCCCCAGTCATCAAGATTCACGGTGCGGCCCTCGACAATGTGGACCACTTCCCATACCTCGGAAGCCTCTTGTCAACAAAGGCAGACATTGATGCAGAGATTCAACATCACCTCCAGTGCGCCAGTGCAGCCTTCGGCCGCCTGAGGAAAAGCGTGTTCGAAAACCAGGCCCTCAAACCTACCACCAAGCTCATGGTCTACAGGGCTGTAGTAATACCTGCCCTCCTGTATGGATCGGAGGCATGGACGATGTACAGAAGACACCTCAAGTCGCTGGAGATATATCACCAACGATGTCTCCGCAAGATCCTGCAAATCCCCTGGGAGGATAGATACACCAACATCAATGTCCTCGTCCAGGCTAACATCCCCAGCATTGAAGCACTAACCACACTCAAATCAGCTTTGCTGGGCAGGCCACTTAGTCCGCATGCCAGACACGAGACTCCCTGAGCAATTGTTCTACGCGGAGCTCCTTTATGGCAAACAAGCCAAACGTGGACAGCGGAAATGTTACAAGGACACCCTCAAAGCCTCCCTGGTGAAGTGCAATATCACCATTGACACTTGGGAGTCCCTGGCCGAAGACAGCCCTAGGTGAAGAAAATGCATCTGGGACGGCGTTGAGCTCTTCGAATCTCAACGCTGCGAGCGTGAAGAGGTCAGGCACAGGCAGTGGAAGGAGCGTGTGGTAAATCAGTGCCACCCCTCCCTTCCCCCCGACGAATATCTGTCCCACCTGTAACAGGGTCTGTGGCTCTTGTATTGGACTGTTCAGCCACCAAAGAACTCACTTTAAGAGTGGAAGCAAGCCTTCCTCGATTCCGAGGGATTGCCTCTGATGATGATGATGATGGCTGATCTTCCACCTCAATACCTGTTTTATATGGAATTATTCTAGCATACGAGGATGTGGCCAGGACTGGAGAATTTTAGCTATGAGGAAAGATTGGATAGGCTGGGGATGCTTTCTTTGGAACAGAGGAGACTGAGGGGAGACTTAATTGGGGTGTATAAGATTATGAGGAGTTTAGATAGAGTGGATAGGAAGGACCTATTTCCCTTAGCAGAAGGGTCAATAACCAGGAGGCATAGATTTAAAGTAATTGGTAGAAGGATTAGAGAGGAGTTGAGAACTTATTTCACCCAGAGGGTGATGGGGGTCTGGAACTCACTGCCTGAATGGGTGCTAGAGGCAGAAACGCTCACAATTAAAAAGTATTTGGATGTGCACTCATAGTGCCATAACCTACAGGGCTCCAGACCAAGAGTTAGAAAGTGGGATTAGGCTGGAGAGTGGGATTAGACTGGATAGTGGGATTAGACTGGATAGCTCTTTTTCAGCCAGTCCATATACAATTGGTCAAATAGCCTCCTTCTGTGTCGTACATATCTTTGATTCTATTTGTAGTTGGTCACCTTTTTTCTTTCTATACACAGCAGCCTGTTGCACCATGACCATAGAACAAATATTGTTAGTCTCATGCTGATATGAAACTATGCTTCCTGTGAGCAACAATACAACTGCAGTGCTTAGAATAATTTGAAATCTGTATTTTGGAGCAAAGCATGTTTCACCTGAATGAGGCAGAGATGCTCATCTTTTTATTGTCCAAGTTGTTGTGGAATATTAAAATGCATGTATGCATGATGAGAGATTATATTAAGCATTATGGATTATCAGCAATGTTCCTGCCAAGCTGCATGGTCGTGCAGTCATCTGCAAGGCCCTGCGCAGGCCGCGCACTGCTTTTACATTGTTGATACCGCGCATGCGCAAATATTTGAATGGGCTGCGTATTGGGAAGGCAGGTCGTGCAGGAGCAGTGCAACTTGCGGGAGACATTGAGTATCAGTGTATTAATAAGTTACATTTTGAGTTATTGTGCCACAAAGGTGTAAGTTCACAGCTATGATTCTCCCTCCTGTGATCTTGATCTAGCCATTGAGCGAAAGGATATCAAATGGAGAGCAAGTGCTGCATCACAGTGACAGGAAGGCAAAGTAGGCCAATTAGTTCCATGGTGCTTTTTTAGACCTCCTGTCATTTAAATCACTGGAGCATTGGTAAAACCTTGAAGCAGGTCGCCTGTCATATATTTGGTTGAGAATGATGTGTGACATGGAGGGATCTAAACAAAGGAAAATAAGAAACAAAATACATTAAAATGGAAGTTTAAAAAATGTTGCGCGAGTGTTGCCTCCAAATTTATACACATCCTTCAGTGTCGTTTCATTGAGAGTATGCTCACTCTCCTTGGTTTTTCCATAAAAATATATGACTTCACATTTTTCTGCATTAAATTGCATTAGTTACCTGTTTGTCTATTCCACTAATCAATTTGTGCCTTTATTCATCTTGGACAGCAGTTTCCTGATTTCAGCGTTTAACTGCATATGTGCAGACGCCAGAAGTTGTTGTTCAATTTAGTCCTTAATAAAGGTGAGCATTGATAGCGTCACCGCTATTTCTGCTGCGAATTCTGAGCCGATATGTTCAGCTTCCTGGAAGCTTCATTAATCATACGTATGTAGCTGCTTGTCTTCAAAGCATTCTGAACAAACTGTCTGATTACACACATTGGAGTCCCTATAGAGAGGATTTGTAAAATGTGGAAGAGGCACACTAATCTTTATTCTCCCTTCTTTATTTACAGTTTCACTGTGAAAGTGTCTGCAAATGTGTCGGGACATGGCATTCCAGATACAATAGGTGAGCATTACACCAGTACACAGTTCACAAAGATGGGACAGAAATCTGGTATAATCGATGTGTACATTTCCATGTATCCTCTCCACCCACATCCTCTTCCCCCATCCAACCCTACTGCCTTCTGCATCCGCCCCTGGAAAAAACTCTCTCCAAACTCTCTTACAACTACACTTATCAACTCCAAATTGTCCAGCCTTTGGCCCTCCATTCACCATGACATTTCTGCAACCACCGATCTGCTCAACCATACCCTCATCACCGCCTTTAATGCCCTAGTCCCTATTAAAACCATTACTCTTACCCTGGCTGTCCCCCTGGTACGGCCCTCATCTTCGCTCCCTCAAGTCCAAGGGGCGCAGACTTGAACGGATGTGGCGGACAACTGGTTTAGCCATTCACCGCCAGATCTGGCTGGATACATAAAGCATTATCAGGTCCTACTCTTGCCTGCCAAAATTGCTCACTATTCCAGGATCATTCTGGAATGCAAAAAGGATAACCTCTGGCTACTATTCTCTACTGCTAACCTCCTTCTTAAACCCCTCTACACTGTCTTCACCACACTCGCCTCCAACAACAAGTATGAGGAGCTCATGAACTTTTTTGTCTCTAAGATTGAAACCATACGATCACCCGCATCTGCCACTTCCCTTCCTTCACCTACCCCACCGGGCCAAACTTCCTCTGAGGTTCTCCCCTGCCCTAGCCCTGGACTCGCATCTTTCACCAGTTTCTCTCCGATCTCCCCTCTTGACCTTTTCACGCTCATCTTGTCCATGAGACCACTTCCTGCTCCCTTGACCCTATTCCCACTACACTGCAGACCACCCAACTTCCTTTTCTGGCTCCCATGTTAGCTGACGTTGTTAACGGTTCTCTCTCCTCGGGTACTGTCCCCCTCTCTTTCAAATCTTCCGTCATCATCTCTCTCCTCAAAAAAACAAACCTTGACCCCACTGTGCTTGCAAGCAACTGCCCATCTCCAACCTCCCTTTCCTCTCCAATGCCCCTGAACATGTTTTCGCTTCACAAATCCATGCCCAGCTTTCCCGGAACTCTATGCTTGAATCTCTTCAATCAGGTTTCCGCCCCTTCCGCAGTACCAAAACGATTCTTATCAAAGTCGCAAATGACTTGTGACTGTGACAAAGATAAACTATCCCTCCTTGTCCTACTCGACCTGTCTGCAGCCTTTGACATGGTTGACCACTTGACCATTCTCTAATGACTCTCACCATTGTCCAGCTGGTTCCATTCTTATTTATCGAAGCGTAGCCACAGAATCACCTGCAATGGTTTCTCTTCCCACTCCCACATCATTACCTCTGGTGTCCCCCAAGGATCTATCCTTGGCCCCCTTCTATTTCTCATCTATATGCCCCCCCCTTGGCGATATCATCCGAAAACACGCCGTCAGTTTCCACGTGTACGCGGACGACACCCAGCTCTATCTCGCCACCATTTCGACCCCTCCATGGTCTCTCAATTGTCAGACTGCTTGTCCGACATCCAGTACTGGATGCGCAGAAATTTTCTCCAATTAAATATTGGGAAGACCGAAGCCATTGTCTTTGCTCCCCGTCACAAACTCCGTTCCCTAAACACCAACTCCATCCCTTTCCCTAGCATTTGTCTGAAGCTGAACCAGACTGTTCGCAACCTTGGTGTCATATTTGACCCTGAAATGAGCTCTGGCCACATATCCGCGGCATAACTAAAACCACCTATTTCCACCTCCATAACATTGCCCGTCTCTGTCCCTGCCTCAGCTCATCTGCTGCTGAAACCCTCATCCATGCCTTTGTTACCTCGAGACTTGATTACTCCAATGCATTGCTGGCTGGCCTCCCACATTCTACCCTAAACTTGAGGTTATCCAAAACTCGGCAGCCCATGTCCTAACTCGCACCAAGTCCCACTCACCCATCACCCCTGTGCTTGCCGATCTACATTGGCTCCTGTTTAAGCAACGCCT